>NC_136057.1:1193067512-1193667512 GCF_964261635.1 Lissotriton helveticus | reverse complement strand
AAAGATCCCATGGGGACCCCTTCCTGTTTCGAGTGCCTTACAACATGGGTTGAGCCTAAACCATTGCAGCAAAAGTTTAACTGGTATGCCCCTTATAGAAATCTGTGCTCGTCCTCAGCTAAACTAATAACAGTACCTAAGTTTAAAAGGACTAAACTTGGAGGTACAGCCTTCAATGTGGCAGCTTCCCGAATATGGAATACACTACCTTATAGCCTTAGACAGACAGGAGATCTCTTGCAGTTTAGGAAGAAATTATAGACCTGGATCTTTCCCACTGTTACTGTATAATGTTGTTTTTCTATCGGCTAGGTACTTTGATGCATTTTTTTGTGCACGGCTAGACTAGGGTACTTAGCGCCAGGATGCCAGTTGGGTGATAGTGAGCTCTATAAGTCTGAATAACATTAACATTAACCCTTCTGAGAAGGGTGGTAAACTGTGTGTTTTGCAACCGCAATTGCGGTCACAAAACATTCATACATGGGTTTTGGACTCGCTATTAGGAAGGGACGCGCTTAGCACACCCCTTCCTAATAGCGAGTCGCTAACCCTATTTTGCGAGTCGCTAATTAATTAGCAACTCCCAAAATAGGTTTAGTAAATTCGGCTGACCTATTTTGCGGTCCACTTTGCGACTGCAAAAAACAGTCGTACATCTGGCCATTATTCTCTTCTTGCCACCAAAATGTAAAATGATGAATTGGACGGTGTGTATTGTAATCTGGTACTTTAATGCCCTCTTGCAAATTTTAGGTACATAAAATCGCTTAAAAATGACTCAGAATTACTTGTTGCCACTGGTGCTTGAGTGAATCTATATTTATCAAAATGTCATCCGTCCTAATAATTCTTACCAGGTTCAGCTACTACATTTGATTTCAAAAGCCTTGAGTATCACTAGAATTAGCCCTATCATATATCTTTTTTAGTAAGCCTGGGTAACTCTGCTGTAGTAACTGGAGTAATTTCTATAATTTCAGGTTACTCTTGTAATGCAAAATTACTGAAAATCAATGAAGTACGCCAGTCCGTGTAATTTGGAGACATTTGGCGCAAAAATGCCTACCCAGGAGCACAGGAATAGAGTGCAAACATCTGCTGGTTATTGCTGTTCTTGTTCTATTGCATTTAACACAATTTTCTTAGTGCAAAATGCATCTACAGGTTCATTTTGGACACAAAAGATGCATTTACCGCTAAATACAGTGTTAAACTCCTCGGGGGATATTCACAAGGACTTATCTCCTTTTCATCTCCACCTTACCGTATCACAAGTGGAGATAAATTTAACACCCCAATAACAAGCTGATGCAAACTGCAGACATCGCCAGTATTCCTCCGATAACTGCCCCAAAATGTATCTCCACAGTAGACACCACCAACTAACCCTAATGAGATGCAGAGTAGGCGTTCCCATGCAAAAACACACAAAAAAAACACAACACCACTTTCACAATGAACTGCCAGATTTGTGATTCGAACCAAAAACAGGCGATAAGCGGCAGTAGCAGCAGGGTATTAATGCCTGCCTTTTGCTGGTGTTAAGCAGGACGACTACCTGCAGCATAAAAGGGAGCCCAGCCAAGAGCCACACCTCATGACCCACAGATGCCATGGAGACAATGATCATGCAACACTGATACCCAAGAGGGCCACAAAACCCACTGCAACCACCCCAGGCCTGCCACCACCCCAAGGACCTTTCCTGCCTCCCCGCCCCACCCCCGGGGAACACCACAGAGGCAGTGTTCACAAAGACAGGGGACCCACCTGAAACGTCCCTGCCGCCCAGAGTCATGCAACTCACGACACTGCCAATGTGTACGCAGCATAAGTACATCCAACATGACACACAACATGCCAACTGACCAGACACGACAACCCGACTCTATTGGGAATCCGGCCTTGCCATGCCCACACCCCAGCCACGGCATGGCACCTCAGACACACAATAGCAGGATGTGAGGAGAGGCATGGAGCAGGCATGTGCGAGAGCGGCAAGTGACTAAGGAATGTGAACCTACCCAATGCCATGTGTGGTGTGTAGGTGCCAGACAGACCACTGAGTGCAAACCACGGAAATGGCCATGTGGAGATCAACTGCTGGTGCATGGAGTGTAGTGACCAGTGGATGCTACCATGTCCCCACACGCTGTAGGGCAGAATGTGGCAAATGTTGCACGCTATGTCCCCCCCCTGCATGCTCGTGCGTAGTGGGTTGACCCTGCATTCGCCAGGCCTGCGTAGGGGTGTGAACAAAAACCCTGTCTCACTGGTTGTGGTTCTCATTCGGATGGGACAATGGGTCTGCTAGGGCAGTGCCTCTCAGCCCACCATGAGTCCTGCGCCAAGCGTGGCGGGGCCTGCATCCCTGTGCACCTGCTGTACCCCGGGCCGCTGGACCCCAGACCCGTCATGCCTGCCCCAGTGCACCAACTAGGCTCCACTCACCTGCCTACACCGGCGTGTGTCAAAGAGGGCCTACCATGTGCCAGGGCAAGCTCCAAGCACCAGTCCCGTGAGCTCTGCCACCTCTGCAGACCATCTCTAGCCCCCGAAGCTGGCCCACATTACTCCTATCTCATTGACATTCTCCACCGGCGTCCTCTTCGGCCCAGTTGGTCCCACATATGGAACTGTGTCCTGAGTCCTGAATGGCAGTGACCTCAAGTCCCTGGCAGTGGCTACAGCACCGGACTCCCTTCGATCAGTGAGGCATAATTCCATATCGCAGGCCTGCAACACATGGTGCCACTAACCCTGTTCAATGCAAGCCGGCGACATGTGGATGAGGGCCCAGGCCTACCCTGCGGAACAGTAGGTCGCACATCCAGCACATAGTCGCGAATCATGAATGGCAGAGTCCACACCAGTAAACGCACAGAGAGGAGTAAGAGGAAGATGCGGCTCAGTCCGGACGAAAGACGGATCAGAGTCACAGAGGTGATCATCACTATCAACAACTGACCTGGTGCCATCAACCCTGCTCACCGCAAATCCGTGTCCTGTGGCGGTAGGCCTGTGCGTGACGCTGTGCATCCGGGGCCACTAACTCTGTGCAGCACATGTCATGGGGCCTTTATGGTTGATTGGTTGTGTCCTTTACGATGTACACTGTTGTTGATTTCTTACTGCACCATGCAGTCCTTGCCGGCTGGTGTGCACACATCCCACACACATCCTACAAAGGTGTCACTCGATATGTGTGCCTGCTAATAAATGTGGTAGTGCGCACATGCCCACAGCCATTCACACCATCTGAGCAAGTGTGTCTATGTGGTGGTTGTGTCAGCATGATGGGGATGGCCCCTGCAACATCACAGCGTGCTGTCTTCAGCGGACGTTACCATGTCACCTCGTTGGCAGTGACCCTGGACATGTAGCTCCGCACGCACCCCATTACATGCACAAGCGGCATGTGCTGGTCTGGCGTACGTAAGGTCAGCGCAGGGGTGTGCTGATTCGGCAGGGGGAGCAGAGCATGAATCAGACCTGGCCTTGGGCAGGAAGTGCAGTAAGTGTGTCTCTGTGTTGGGGTGTAGTCGCCACCAGGGCCAAAGTAGTTGATGTTGCAATGTAGCATGCACCAGGAGAGCGGGCTGCATGTACGGGGACATGTAGGAGTGCAAGACCGCTCGGGGTCTTGGCATATGCATGCCAAGTGTTATGTTTATCAGTCCTGTGGATGCATGAGTCAGTTGCCTGGCCTCATTCGCAGGGCGATCACAGCCAGCCATGGGCTGTACACCTGTGTCCGCCCTGTCTGGTCCATTTGCCTAAACTCACATGGCTGCACAACTTCAAAGGCCAGCGTCATGGTGTTCCCAGGGTGGCAGACATTCCACCACACCCACGACCAGCCTCTGTACTTCTCCTGTTTGCATGCAGATGGTGAAGTTACTGTAGGGATGAAAGGTCCTTTGTTTGAACTATCAGGCAGTAGCACATCTGCAGCTCCGAGCAGGATCTTGCATGTGGCCAGCACCCACTGACAGATACGATAGCATTTGCTTGCGACTCCCACACTACGCACTGCCCGACGTGAGACCGTGTACACACCCCACACGCAGAAGTCCTTGGTCGTAGTTGGGATGCATGAAATGGCCTTCACACGTAATCGCACCCCACTCCAGGCCTGCATCTGTTGCACACAGACACTGCTCATTGCACCGAGCTGTGCCATTTCATCCACAGGACTGGCGCAGGGCTAGTCAGTGCCGCTTCAAGGAGAGTCACTGACCGATGGCAGACCATACTGGACACATGCTTGACTTCAGTCAAGTGGACCTGTACCGTGCATGTCTGTTCCATGTAATGGGGGCACTGCTGTTGGCAGTCTTGCAGATCAGTTACCGGCTGATCTTCCGCCTTGCAGATGTCACCTGCGTTCAGCCTGTATTGCATTGTCGCTTGTGCATATTTGAGTGGTCCATGGATGTCTGTCTCTCCAATGTAATGGTAGCTGACCTGGATTACGACGTGAGTGTGCGTCCCCTGTTGTCCCAGGACCTGGAGTGTCACTGTGATGCCCGTTTACGTTTATGGCATGCATGGATGTTTGGCATGCAGGCTGGAAAATGGACCTGGGCGATTGCACGAGTACTCGTGTGCAGTGAGTACATTGAGGTACTACCCAATTGGGCTTTAGTGCACATTGGGTCCAGTGGTTGGAGTCAGCACATCTGTCAGGGTCAGCTAATAGATTACATCGACAACATGTCAGATGTGGTGGATGACGATCGCTCATTGGAGATGATGGCCTACGCAGCTGCACTCGCATTCATGGACAAGTGACAAGGTACCTGCAGCCACAACTGGATGTGACCCATTTCACGTGTCCGGACGCCTGGTTGCATGTTGGGTATCTGGTCACATGTCCCAAGACGACAGTAGATATGGCTGCATTGGCTTGGACTCCTAATCCATGTGTGGACAACCGACGCAGGTTGGCACTGACTTGTGTTGGTGATGGACTCCCCGAGGTGGAAATGGGCGCCTTCCTACGTTCCTTATTCGGACATGCTGCTGCATTGGTCTGCAAATTGTGGCACTTCTCTTGGCCGTACTGACATGCACTTGTTGTTAAAGTTTCCACACTTTCACTTGTCTCCAACTGTGTTGTGTCTTGATTTGTATGCCAATGTGTGTGTCACAGACTCTCTGGCTTCCTGCCATACGTTGCCACCCCATCAGGACTGTGGGTTTGTACTTGTGCATTGTCATGTCCCTGTTTCGTGCTTAGCCAGATGCGTATGGCCGTTTACCGGCAACAGGCGGGTGCACTTGTGTCCTGTGTTTGGTTGTGCATATGTTGGTGTTTGTATCACATTTTGTTCGATGTTGGGGTGCTCTGCTTCCTATGTGTCCGGACGCCTGGTTGCATGTTGGGTATCTGGTCACATGTCCCAAGACGACAGTAGATATGGCTGCATTGGCTTGGACTCCTAATCCATGTGTGGACAACCGACGCAGGTTGGCACTGACTTGTGTTGGTGATGGACTCCCCGAGGTGGAAATGGGCGCCTTCCTACGTTCCTTATTCGGACATGCTGCTGCATTGGTCTGCAAATTGTGGCACTTCTCTTGGCCGTACTGACATGCACTTGTTGTTAAAGTTTCCACACTTTCACTTGTCTCCAACTGTGTTGTGTCTTGATTTGTATGCCAATGTGTGTGTCACAGACTCTCTGGCTTCCTGCCATACGTTGCCACCCCATCAGGACTGTGGGTTTGTACTTGTGCATTGTCATGTCCCTGTTTCGTGCTTAGCCAGATGCGTATGGCCGTTTACCGGCAACAGGCGGGTGCACTTGTGTCCTGTGTTTGGTTGTGCATATGTTGGTGTTTGTATCACATTTTGTTCGATGTTGGGGTGCTCTGCTTCCTATGTGTGTGTGCTACATTGTGTGTGAAATGTCCCTTCAGCTCTGATTTGGCTCACCCTTCTCCCTTTCAGGCAGTGTGGTTTTCACTTCTGTGCTTGTTCAGTGGTGTGATATTGCCAGGTTGTGTGACTTGTGCTCTTGGTTGGTGTTGTTACTCATGGGCATGGATTGTCTGTAGTTGTGCTGTACTTAATTGTGCATGTGTGCCATTGTGCCCATCTCTCCTCGTTCCCCCAGTCCCTGCTGGTTCCTCTCCCTGTTGCTGTTGTGTCTATTGATTTGGGCAGTTTCCGGTCCCCGTGTCCTACCATCATCTCCAGACTGATGTGGTGGACACCATTTCCTCCATGTCATCCAGCTCCTGGTGTGGCTCTGGGCCCCACCTCAGGTGTGCATTGCTGCCTTCTTGTTGTTGGCGTGTTTTTGCTTGTTTGTGCATTTCGCATCATTCCGGAAGTTCTGGTTTTCTTCCATTATCCTCCTTCGCTCTCAGGCTGCATTTACCTTGTCCAAGATTGCCTGCCAAGTACAATGTTTTGGTGCCAATGGGGCTTTTGGGTTGTATCCTGATTCGGGTTGCCTCCATTGCGCTTGGCTGTTGTTTTCTGTTTGGTTTGTCTTTCTTCTTCAGGCTTTTGTTGTGCTTATTCCCACCTACCGTGTGTGTCGCGGGCCTGGCGGTGCTTATCCCTGCTTTCCTCAATGTGAATGGGCTCATCGCACATTTTTTTGTGTTGTGGTTTGTGTTTTTATCTCCATTGAGTTGGTTGTATCACGGACATTGGCTGCGGTTTTGGCAGACTATCGCATGGTACCGCCTTGTTGTGAATTCCACATTGACACAGGATTATTTTCCCACGATAGGCTGCGATGTGTAAAGTTGCGTTAGCAGATTTTGGTGATGTTTAGCACACGTTCTTGTGAATATACCCCCTAATGTATTTACGCGTAATGGCACATGATTTTGCTGTAATTTTGAGTAATTGCACAGCAGCAAATTATGCAAGTTAATCCTACGCTTACTTTTTAGTTGCTACCTATACAACATATTTGCTGTCTCTTTGAGAATGTTTGTTTTCTATTAGTGAAGTTAGAGAACATTATTTCTTACCATTGATGGAGTTCACAGTCACTCTCATTTTCTTGCTTCTTATCAGTCAGCTGCTGTAGGCTTCCTTCCTCTTCAGGTGTTTGTTCCTTCCCTGGAGCATGGATGCATTACTTATTCTATACATAAGGAAAAGCTTTGCAGGTCCATGGAACGCTATCCGGGGAAAAGCTGCTAAGATTTTTCAACAGCAATTAATTTTTATAACCACGTCTAACACTCGAAATTCCCCTTTCTTTGCAGAAAGCTAAGCTTGATGTTTCATGGACAGTACTCAGGTTTTGAATTGCATGTTGCTTACATGGTGTCAAAAGTAAGTTATCTATTGATTCATCTGGGTTTTCACCATGCAGCTCTTTGGTGTGAACTCAAGTTCAAGCTGCACTCAGGTGGGTGGACCTTTATTTCCAGACTCAGGCATGACTTAACAGATCAAATACATCAACAGCAGTGAAGCACATTAGACCCCACAATGATGACAGAGAGAGATAATCATCAAAATTATATGTAAATTTGTAATCAACACAAAATCCTTCAGTCAGTATAATCCAAATCAATTCAAAACAGCAAATAGAAAGACAAACTATTTAAAGTTGTCATTAGGCAAATCAAAGCAGGCACAGTTTTCCCAAGAAGGGAAGCTCCTTAATTTGCTTAGATAAAGTAATCAGAAAATTGGTTCGAACTCAGGCAGAAGATGTCAGCAAGTAAAGTCTCTAAAGGCAAAATGTACTGAATTTTTGGTCAGGTAAGTGAGAATAGGTTTACCCAGGTGTCTAGTTCTTTGGGCAGGAGCAAAGAAAAACAGTTACTCTCAGAGTGGAAAGGGGTCTGATCTGAGTAACCCGGTAATGTATAATGAAATTGTGCATTCTACAGCACTTTACTTCCCATCAGTCCCATGAATGGAACCAATCAGGATCAAATATTTCACAATAATACGATTCCAGCCTTTTTCCCAGCTATCACACAATGAAGTTTCTGCTGCACAACCTTCAGTGTATATCTTGTAGTGGGATGATACAATTTGGTCAGCGTGTTCTTTCACACAAGTTTCGAATTTATTATTCAAAGTTCCAAGGAACATATATAGATAAACATTCACACAGAAACCAAAAACCATACGATACTATTTATTTAAGGTGGACTGGTGTAGCTTGGTTCCTGAAACCAGAAAAAGGAAAAATACACAGCAGACAGAAAATCGTTTCAATTTAATATGTCGTTTTAAAATTGAGAAAAATGAAAAAAACACAGTTGATGGACAGAATGTAGAACAATGTCATACATTCACCCCAGTACAATGATCTGGGCCTAAATCCATCGTTTTTTTGCACTCCACACCACCCTGGGTTAGACACTGGCTATATGCAAATCAGCTCTGACCCTGTGCCTCATGGGAACAGTCCAGTCCGAACTACCAAGCCATGTCTTTCCCAGACCGGAATCAAGCATCCAAGGACCGGTTTCTGGCTATCAGCCTTCATCAGCCTGGATAGCTTGACTCCAGTGGTGTGGAGAGCCTGGGACTCACGTCTGAGCATACCCAGCCCACTCGGGGTGAAAATTGCAAAAAACACAGTTGATGGACAGAATGTAGAACAATGTCATACATTCACCCCAGTACAATGATCTGGGCCTAAATCCATCGTTTTTTTGCACTCCACACCACCCTGGGTTAGACACTGGCTATATGCAAATCAGCTCTGACCCTGTGCCTCATGGGAACAGTCCAGTCCGAACTACCAAGCCATGTCTTTCCCAGACCGGAATCAAGCATCCAAGGACCGGTTTCTGGCTATCAGCCTTCATCAGCCTGGATAGCTTGAATCCAGTGGTGTGGAGAGCCTGGGACTCACGTCTGAGCATACCCAGCCCACTCGGGGTGAAAATTGCAAAAAACACAGTTGATGGACAGAATGTAGAACAATGTCATACATTCACCCCAGTACAATGATCTGGGCCTAAATCCATCATTTCTTTTGCACTCCACACCACCCTGGGTTAGACACTGGCTATATGCAAATCAGCTCTGACCCTGTGCCTCATGGGAACAGTCCAGTCCGAACTACCAAGCCATGTCTTTCCCAGACCGGAATCAAGCATCCAAGGACCGGTTTCTGGCTATCAGCCTTCATCAGCCTGGATAGCTTGACTCCAGTGGTGTGGAGAGCCTGGGACTCACGTCTGAGCATACCCAGCCCACTCGGGGTGAAAATTGCAAAAAACACAGTTGATGGACAGAATGTAGAACTATGTCATACATTCACCCCAGTACAATGATCTGGGCCTAAATCCATCGTTTTTTTGCACTCCACACCACCCTGGGTTAGACACTGGCTATATGCAACTCAGCTCTGACCCTGTGCCTCATGGGAACAGTCCAGTCCGAACTACAAAGCCATGTCTTTCCCAGACCAGAATCAATCATCCAAGGACCGGTTTCTGGCTATCAGCCTTCATCAGCCTGGATAGCTTGACTCCAGTGGTGTGGAGAGCCTGGGACTCACGTCTGAGCATACCCAGCCCACTCGGGGTGAAAATTGCAAAAAACACAGTTGATGGACAGAATGTAGAACAATGTCATACATTCACCCCAGTACAATGATCTGGGCCTAAATCCATCGTTTTTTTGCACTCCACACCACCCTGGGTTAGACACTGGCTATATGCAAATCAGCTCTGACCCTGTGCCTCATGGGAACAGTCCAGTCCGAACTACCAAACCATGTCTTTCCCAGACCGGAATCAAGCATCCAAGGACCGGTTTCTGGCTATCAGCCTTCATCAGCCTGGATAGCTTGACTCCAGTGGTGTGGAGAGCCTGGGACTCACGTCTGAGCATACCCAGCCCACTCGGGGGGAAAATTGCAAAAAACACAGTTGATGGATAGAATGTAGAACAATGTCATACATTCACCCCAGTACAATGATCTGGGCCTAAATCCATCGTTTTTGTGCACTCCACACCACCCTGGGTTAGACACTGGCTATATGCAAATCAGCTCTGACCCTGTGCCTCATGGGAACAGTCCAGTCCGAACTACCAAGCCATGTCTTTCCCAGACCGGAATCAAGCATCCAAGGACCGGTTTCTGGCTATCAGCCTTCATCAGCCTGGATATCTTGACTCCAGTGGTGTGGAGAGCCTGAGACTCACGTCTGAGCATACCCAGCCCACTCGGGGTGAAAATTGCAAAAAAACACAGTTGATGGACAGAATGTAGAACAATGTCATACATTCTTCCCAGTACAATGATCTGGGCTTAAATCCATTGTTTTTTTGCACTCCACACCACCCTGGGTTAGACACTGGCTATATGCAAATCAGCTCTGACCCTGTGCCTCATGGGAACAGTCCAGTCCGAACTACCAAGCCATGTCTTTCCCAGACCGGAATCAAGCATCCAAGGACCGGTTTCTGGCTATCAGCCTTCATCAGCCTGGATAGCTTGACTCCAGTGGTGTGGAGAGCCTCGGACTCACGTCTGAGCATACCCAGCCCACTCGGGGTGAAAATTGCAAAAAACACAGTTGATGGACAGAATGTAGAACAATGTCATACATTCACCCCAGTACAATGATCTGGGCCTAAATCCATCGTTTTTTTGCACTCCACACCACCCTGGGTTAGACACTGGCTATATGCAAATCAGCTCTGCAAAAAAACGATGGATTTAGGCCCAGATCCTTGTACTGGGGTGAATGTATGACATTGTTCTACATTCTGTCCATCAACTGTGTTTTTTGCAATTTTCACCCCGAGTGGGCTGGGTATGCTCAGACGTGAGTCCCAGGCTCTCCACACCACTGGAGTCAAGCTATCCAGGCTGATGAAGGATGATAGCCAGAAACCGGTCCTTGAATGCTTGATTCCGGTCTGGGAAAGACATGGCTTGGTAGTTCGGACTGGACTGTTCCCATGAGGCACAGGGTCAGAGCTGATTTGCATATAGCCAGTGTCTAACCCAGGGTGGTGTGGAGTGCAAAAAACGATGGATTTAGGCCCAGATCCTTGTACTGGGGTGAATGTATGACATTGTTCTACATTCTGTCCATCAACTGTGTTTTTTGCAATTTTCACCCCGAGTGGGCTGGGTATGCTCAGACGTGAGTCCCAGGCTGTCCACACCACTGGAGTCAAGCTATCCAGGCTGATGAAGGCTGATAGCCAGAAACCGGTCCTTGGATGCTTGATTCCGGTCTGGGAAAGACATGGCTTGGTAGTTCGGACTGGACTGTTCCCATGAGGCACAGGGTCAGAGCTGATTTGCATATAGCTAGTGTCTAACCCAGGGTGGTGTGGAGTGCAATAAAACGATGGATTTAGGCCCAGATCCTTGTACTGGGGTGAATGTATGACATTGTTCTACATTCTGTCCATCAACTGTGTTTTTTGCAGTTTTAAAATTGAGGCCTACATTAACTATAGTCAACTTCTTTAATGTGAAAATCTTACTATATGTGTATATTTTTGATGCAGATTCAGGTACATTGCCCAGTTAAAGAGCTCACTATTTCTGAATGTTTGAGTGGAACTAACAGGACAGGAACACCTGCTCGGCTTTACCCCATCTTGTAAAGTGCCATTGTGAAATAATCTTATTGGTACATATGAAAATGTGCTAAAATGCTTTTAAGCACGGAGAAGTCTGCATGGTCCATTTATAGCAATCATCTAAACACATAAATGCTTCTTGGTAGTGTCCGTAGACATTGCAAAAACCCCATCCTGCTCGCCCCCACTGCCACCACCTTTTGCCTGATATGATTCAGTCTAAATGCTTAATACTGGCCATCTTCCTTGTCAGTAAAACCCTCCCCTGCATTCTCACACTTACACGGGACAGCATTCTGGAAGCAGCATGACCTTACATAAATCTAATTTTTATACTATTGATGATTATGTGAGTCAAAATGCACCAAGCATTATTCCAAGTAGTAATTCCATGCCTGGGTGCTCTAGAAAGCAGGCTGTATGGCTTATGCATTAAAGGGCATCCTATTGATTTAACAGCAGTGTCCCCTCGTCTTACATCTTTCTCTGCTGCAGCGTTTATCAGTGATGTCAAAATACAACAGCTCTTTGAGGGAATTTTATCTGCAGTTCAGTACCAGCAGCAGTCCATGCATTCGGATGTATGATCTTCAAGCTGAGGGAGAAAGAGGCAGAAAGAGAAAGAGAAAGAGAGAGAGAGAGACAGAAAAAGAGAGACAGAAAAGGAAAGAGAGAGAGAGAGAGAGTCTCTGGGTGTATGCCTGTGCTGTCTGCCTTCATGGGTGCAGGTCTGTCTGTTGTCAACATGTGCACATGATTGTTTGCCGGTCTGTATTTAACGTTGCGTCGGCTTTGAAAAGGGGGGCCCTTGGCCCCCCCAGCCGCATGGCGGTGCGGCGACCCTCCCCTCCTCCTGCTTCCCGGTGGTGGAGCGTGACCCCCCCGGCGTCCAGTGATGACGCGGGGGTGTGCGCCCCACCACCAATTGGCTGGCACCCGACCGTGACCCGGAAGGCGAAGTAAGACTTCTGGGTCAGGGGGGGCGGGCTGCTGAAGGGACGGGTGGAGGGGGCGTGTTGCCCTCTCCCTGCACCCCTGGAATAAAGGCGGGGGGAGCGCTCCGATGGCCCTTGTTGCCCAGACGCTCCCCCACACTAGTCGTGCCCCGCGCTCGAGGCTGCCTAATTTTTCTCTTTTTGTCCCCCTACAGGTTCCCGTGGAGTCAGGCAGCAGTGGGCGGCGTTGTCGACGGAACGCACAAGCTTTTTTGGTTTCCAGGACACGGAGTGGGGAAAGAGTCGGGGACGAGGTGCCTTCAAGTCCGGTTCGATCGCGGAGTTGGAAACGATAGCGGTCGGCGTCATAAGGGGCTGGTTTACACTCGTGTACCGGCCAAGAAGGTAGTGGGGGAAAGTGCTGGGTGGGGGGGTACCAGGCAGTGGGTGCCTAGGTTCGATCGTATTTGGGTAGCGTGAAGCTTACAACGCGGCACCTGGGATCGGGCTGGGGATTCGGTGCTGTTTGTAGCAGCTTGCACGAGTGTGAAGCGAAGCAGGGTCGTCCAGGGCAGCAGGTGGATGGGAGACCAATAGAGGGAATACAGGTTATAGAGGCTCTGGCTGAATACTTGGTAGTACAATTTCTTCAGTGAGGGGTTTTATTTCATGCTTGGCCCAGAAAGTTGTGCAGTGAGTGTTAAAGCGGCTGAGGATTCCGGGGGGCTTTAATTAGGGGAGGTGTCAGTAGAGAACCCTATGTGTATCGCAGCTGTGTTCTTGTGAATATTTTAAACCAGCTTAGCCCCCTCGGGTCGCTTCTCGGCGCTTTGCCTCCTAGCAGCACAAATTGGGCTAAGGACCTGTTTCTTTAGGTTTCTACTCCGTTAAAAACATATTATTGACGGGGAAACCGTTTTCCTCGAATTTAAATTCATCAAAGCATATTAGTAACCTGCCTTTCATTTTAGGTGACACAAGTACGTGGTCTTTTGCAGTGGCTGGCGCGTGGGTTCTGGACGTTCGACGAATGCAGGGTGGTGTCCGGTCTCCACGACGGGTAAGGGGAGTGCGGGGGGCTTGCATTTCATTGCTTCTGGTGGCCGCCGGGTGAGTTTACGTTAGAGTTCACTCGCCCCGGACAATCGGGCAAGCCGGTGTGTTGCGGTCATAGTTGCATGGTGCTTACAGCCCCTTGTACATCCTCCATCTTTGAACAGGTACAAGTGCACACGTGCACTAGGGGGCGTTAAGTAGGAGTGTAGCTTCATTGGGCGCAAGATGCCTGGGGCAAGGGGGGGAAAGAGGACACCAATGGAGGTAATGATGCAGGCCATGATGCGTAGAATGACCACTATGGATAAGAGGTTGGGGAAGGTCGATGAGTTTGGAGAAAGGTTGGACCGCATTAGTGAACGGCTTGATGGTCCGTCTGAGCCAAAAGTTAGGCCCAAGCGTCACATTACACCCCCTTTACCAAGGGGGGATTTCGCCACCCCGCCTAAGAGGGGCAAGGCCAAGAGATCGAGGAGCGTTTCTGCCGCCCTCACGCTCCCCTCAGGTCCTTCAGCTCCCGCGCCGCCACTGCCTCCACAGGCTCCGGCCGGGCCCCCGGTAATCCCTCTGCTGGCACCCTCAGCTCCTTCCGCCCCTGCGCCGCCAATGCCTCCACAGGCCCCGGTCGTGCTCCTGGTAATCCCTCTGGTGGCACCGCTCCCGGGTGCCCCCCTGGTTCCCGCACAGGTGGTTCCAGTGCCACCACTGGTGACGCCCCCCATGCCAGTAGTACCGGTACCAGCCACGATAACGCCATCAGTTCCTTTAGGTGTACCGATGGGTGGGGTGGGTGTGCCTGCTGTAGTGCCAGCTGAGAGTGCCCCAATCCCCACCGAGCTGGAAGCTCAGTTGGTGGCAGTGTTGCCTTGGTTACAGAAGGGGGGCGCATCAGATCATTCCGCAGAGGCTGCGAAATTATTGGAAAAGATTAGAGCAGCGACTGCCACAGATAGTGCTGCAGGGCCCTCTGTTTCTCCCCTTACAGGTTCTAATGCCGCCCAGCTGAACGGAAACGGAGTTGTATCAGCCCAAGTGTCCGGAAATGGTAAGGAGGTGGCTCTGCCTCTCTTGGGCGACGGGTCAATGCCGTCCGGGAGGGAAGATTTAGAGCAGCATGTTTCCCAGACTGTAAAAGAGATGATTTGGGCGGGAAAGTATATATATATTTTCTCCCTGTTGTTGGATAATAGGGAGATGGAACATGCCAAGACATTAAAGGAATGGATGCACCCTAGTGAATGTAGGGCGCAATGTTCTAGATTCAGGGTAGAAGAGACTTTGCTTAATTATTCCGGGCCTTCTCGGTCTTTACGGCTATCACAACTGAACGCACTCCTGATGTACATGCAACAATGGCTTGCTACCAGAGTAGGATTTGGGGGGTGGAGTGAGCAGTACCCTGGGGACGCATGGAAGAGTATGATGTTAATTTTAGGAAATCCAAGGAGTTTAATGCATCATTGACATGGGACAGGGTTGACTCAATGGCATGGCATAAACAGTTCTCAGGGAATACATGCGCGACCCAGTCCACCAGTACTGTCAAAGTGTTCTCGGCCAGACCCCAGCAGCCCTTTCGGCCAGCGCAGGGGAATGACTTCCCGGGAAAGAGTAGGGGGGGAGACAGGAGGGGGGTTTGCTTGGATTTCAATAAACGAACTTGCTCCAGACCGACTGGCACGTGTAGATTTAGACATACCTGCGGAATTTGCGGTCACCCATCCCACCCTGAAACAACTTGCAGGTCCAAGAACGGGAATCAAGGTCAGAGAGGGAGAAGGAAACCAGAATAGAGGGGACGGATTAGTGGGTCACACTCCTATTGATGTCTTAGCGATGATACCATGGTTGAACAGATACCCGGATCACAGAGCGGCTACCCTACTTCAGGAGGGGTTCTCCCAAGGATTCAGGATCCCGGCTGGGGGGTATGAGGGCAGCGCACATTGTAAAAAACAGTTGTCAGTGAAACATAATCCTGCAGTAGTGGCTGCCAAGATTAAGAAGGAACTGTTGCTGGGCAGGATAGCTGGCCCTTTCCAGGTTGTCCCTGTCCATAACTTTGTGTGCTCACCGCTGGGCGTGGTACCCAAGAAAGAGAAGGGAGAGTTCAGACTCATTCACAACCTTTCAGCACCAAGAGGAGGCTCATTGAATGATGCAATTGATGATGATATATGCAGTGTGAGATACGCTTCATTTGACCAGGCGGTGGAACTACTGCGGGGACTAGGGCCAGGGGCACTGATGCAAAGTCAGACATTGAATCTGCTTTTCGTCTCCTCCCAGTCCATCCTTTGGATCACCACCTCCTGGGTTTCACTTTTGAAGGAAAATTTTACATGGACAAGTGCATGCCAATGGGTTGTTCCATATCATGTGCATACTTTGAGACTTTTAGTTCTTTCCTAGAATGGGTCATGAGGCAGGCGACAGCCCATCAGCGGGTCATGCATTACCTGGACGATTTCCTCTTTCTTGGGGCAGCGGGCACTCGAGAGTGTGCTTGGGCATTGCAGGAATTTTGCGTGCTCATGCGGGCTTTTGGGGTTCCGCTGGCGCCGGGGAAGACGATTGGCCCGTCCACGTGTCTAGAATTCCTGGGCATCGAAATAGACTCAGTGGAAGGGTGTTTCAGGTTGCCCAGGGACAAAGTTTCTAAGTTTAGGGCAGCACTTCAGCAATGCTTACGCAAAGACAAGGTCTCCCTGCAACAATTACAGGAGGTGGTGGGGCAACTGAACTTTGCATTGCGGGTCATCCCCATGGCGCGCCCTTTCTCACGCTCCATTGCCCAGGCCATGAAAGGCCTACGGGAGAAACACCACCGCACTAGGTTGTCATGTGAAGTTCGCCAGGATATGCGGATATGGTCGGCATTCCTGGAGACCTTCAATGGCAGGGTGGTGTGGTCCGGCCCCCCCACCACATCAGCAGAGTTGGGTTTGTGGACAGACGCTGCTGGTAGTGTTGGTTTTGGCACCATCCTAGGGACCAAATGGGTTGCGCAAAGGTGGCCCGAGGAATGGAGGACCTGGGGTCTGACCACCAACATCGGTTTCCTGGAATTGTTCCCGATATGGGTAGCACTGATGATGTGGCCAGAACTCCTATGTAATCAAGCAGTGGTGTTTTGGTCTGACAACATGAGTGTGGTGGAATGCATAAACCAGCAGGCTGCACGCTGTCCATTCATACTGCGCCTGGTGAAGGAGATTGTGCTGCAGTGCTTAAGGTGGAACGTAGTTTTCAGAGCTAAACATGTGCCAGGCGTCCTCAATAATGCAGCTGATGCCCTTTCTCGCTCTAAAATGCAGGTATTCAGGGAACAGCTTCCTGCAGCGGACCATTGGCCAGCGCAATTCCCGGCAGCACTTTGGCGGATTGGTGCCCGCAGATTACAGGACCTCGTGGTAGCTAGCTTAGGTCCCAGGACCAAGACAGCATACGAAGGGGCGCTCTTGTCTTACCGTACATTCCTGGGGCGCGAGTGGGAGGTTAGGTGGGCACAAGTGGACAGCTTTGCTTCGTACCTATAACAGATGCACAAGGAAGGGCGCTCAGCCGCAACGGCAAGCAGACATAGGGCGGCGATTTCCTTCTTTGCGCAGGCCAAGGGCGTGAGGGATCCCACTAACACTTTTCTAGTACGCAAAGCCTTGAGGGGTTGGCGCCGCATGCAGGGACACGCTGTAGATTCAAGAAAACCAATAGGGCTAGTGCGATTAGCAGCCTTATTGTCAGCACTGCAGGAGGCCTGTAGTTCAACTTGGAAAGTACTGTTGTTCAAAGCCGCGTTCGCATTGGCGTTCTACGGGGCGTTGAGAATAGGCGAGTTGGTAGCAGCTTCTAAAGGAGACAAACAGGGCGGCCTTCACTGTGCCTGCGTCAAGATAAGGGAGGATACAATGTGGGTGACAATTCAGAGATCGAAAACGGATCAAGAGGCACGGGGGGACACCATAGTGCTCCACCGGGCTCGGACCAATCCTTGCTGCCCGGTATCGCACGTAGAGGTCTTTAGCAGGCAGCGGGAAGGGGAGGCGGGGTGGCACTATTGAGTCACGCCGATGGGACACCATTGACCAGGTATCAGTTTAGGAGAGTCTTGGAGTCGGCGGTCAGGAAGGCAGGCTTGGACCCCAAGGAATTTGGGACCCACTCCTTTAGAATTGGGGCTGTAACTGAAGCAGTGAGTAGGGGACTCCCAGCCAAGAATGTTAAGATAATTGGGAGATGGTCTAGTGATTGTTACAAGCAATATGTACGGATTGCCATGTTGTAACTTACCAAGGGACTCACGCCGGGTATTTTCTCGTTTTTTGCAGTTTCTCAAACCTGTTACGTGGGGGAGGAACTTGCCGCTGGGCGTCAAGGAATTTCAGCAGCTCAACACAAGCGACAAAAGGAGCAACGGATATTGGTGACGTGGATTGTGGGCCACTCTTATGTGAGGCGCGCTAAAAATGTCTTTCTTGCAGGTGACACTAAGGAAAGGGCTGAGCAAAAGGGGTTTGCAGTCTCCTTCTTTGGGAGGGGGGGGTTTATGTCTCAGTCAGTTGAGAGATTATCCCAGCAGCCCGCCCCCCGTCAGTGGTGATACTTCACCTGGGGGAGAATGATCTAGCCAAATTAGGTAGGCGCATCCTTATCGAGGAAATTATCTCCACTGCGGGGTGGGTGGCCTAGACATGCCCGGGTTGCACGGTAGTTTGGTCTAAACTTATACCTTGGTGGCAGTGGCGAGGGGGGGACTCGGTTAAGGCATTGAATCACTCGGTAAAAAGGATCAACACACAACTGGACAAATTGTTTCGAGCCCCCCGGTTGCAGACGATCCCACATGGGTGTATTTGGGGGGAACATTTCTACCTGAGGGATGGGGTACATTTGACAGAGGCAGGTAATGTCCTGTGGGCCAAGAATATACTGGCATGGTTAGAAGGTTTTGTAAGGGGAGTATGACCTTTCTATAGTAGGAGGGGGGGAGGCCAGATCGTCGGGTAACAATGCTGGCCTGTGGCGGTAAGGTCATGACCGGTGAGCAACTATTTTAAGGTCTGGGGGGGCGGCATCATCCTCGGAGGTGCCAGCCCAGGGGGGGGAGGGGCCAATGGCCAATGGCCCCTCCTAGAACTTCAGGGGCAGGGTCAACTGGTGCTTCAAAAGGGCGCGGGTGGGTGAGTCACGCTTCTCATAGGCCGGTAGCCACCCCGCGCGTACTCATGACGTCAGCGAATGGCGCAGAGTAAGGGCCCTCCTTTAGTGGGTAAATGGAGTTCACGGCGTGGACCGAGTAATTAACGGGCTCGGCTGCGCATGCGCACCTACGGGGAGGCGCAGCTAGTGGGACCTGACACCGGTTAGCGACCTTGCCATATGGCCAGTAATGTTAGTATGCAAAATGAAGATGAGGATGTTAGATTCGGTTAGGAAACAATCTGTATTAGAAGTTTGTTAAGGTTAGCCTCTCATACCTGTTGAAAATATTGTATCTAATATCCTGTTATTTTGCATAGGAAATGTTGATATTTTATATTACAATTTTATTGTTTTATATCTTAATAAATACGGCCGGGGGATCTTCGGATCCCCCGCCTTCCAAAGACAATTATGTTTCATGTCTGTGTTCGGGTTGGTGAGGGTACATTGGGGGGGGCGGTAGCCATCACTGACCATGTGTGTGCATGGGTCTGGTCGAGTATGCGCTCCGAAACTAATAGGTTTGGTTATAAGGTACGAATATATGCAGACAAAGGAACGCAATAATGCTCTATCCTTGCATTAGTATTTTAAACTGTGAAGAATATCCACCATTCACACTTTCCAAGATATGGCAAATTCGTGATTTGAAATAATTCTGAAACTGGTACTTTTTGCACAAATCCTGCAATATTTACAGAAGCCTCTGCAAAATCTAAAAAAAACACGGGTTGTACCTACATTTATTTGCCCAGCGCTACTGCTGGATGGTTTGCAGGAGAGGGATGTTTTCTACCTCTCTCTCCTCACTGCCTGGTAAGTGACGCCACTATGAACTTCCTGTGGAAGTGGAGCTTACGATCTGGAAGATGCACATATGCCACCATCAGGAGGCCTGGACATCTGGAGGTCGGGACTCAGCTGGCATGTGAACATCCAGGCCATTCTCTTAACCCCCTTCACTTTTTGTAGCCACCGTACTCCTTGCACGTTTTCTGCCATGACACTAGTTCTCTTCCATCCCCCATGGCAAACATCCTCAATGGCAAATTCTTCCGGGCGTCCCCTCCTCCTATGTCACCCATTTTCATTGCAGCACCTACACTTATTGGCACTCATTTTCATGTGCCACCTTCAACCAATCTCACCTCCTCCTTTTCCCGCATGATATGTTATCTTGTGCCCAGGGCTGGATCGGCCATAGCGGTCACAAAGCATTTCCCCGGTGGGCCGCCAGCTGCCATATCGGCCCCCTATAACAGAAGCAGCTGCAGTGTTTTACACACGCACCCTCCCACCCCCTACGGCCACCAGACTGGGCTATTTGCATTGCCAGTCTGCCCCTGCTTGGGCCCTATACCCACATGGAACACATTTTCTGGTGTGTTCCTCCTATCTTTGGCACACTTTTTTCCTGCCTCCCCTCTTCCCTTGGCACTCCTTTTCCTGGGCCTCCACCCCCTATAGAACTTGTTTTCCTACACTGATTACCCCCTCGCCCCACGCAATGGTGTCCATTCTCCTACTTACCCCCTCCCTCTTGTGATTTCTTTCCCCAACAGCATCTGCATCACACATATTTGCCCTGAATGAAATACCTTGTGTCTCACAAATCTTTTATTATAACTCCCTCCACCCTCCTACCACCATAAATTACGATGATAGGAGGGTGGAGTGGACTACACTAACAGCTCCCTCCAGCACCACATATTTCATGAAAAGGCTTTGAGGCTAGGAAACGAGATGTCAGAAGGATTCCTGAAAGAGCCAAGATTTGAAAATGAAATCTACTCTCTCTGGCACTAGACATTCCTCTTCTTGGTTCTTTCTTGCTGAAAGGCACAGTGCTGCTGACTCTGCATCGGGCCATAGTATTTTGGTAACAAGCTTGCTTTTGCCTTATGCTAAAATAGTGCAAAGTTTCCTTTTTGAGCCTGCAAAACTTGGTAAATGGACTCTTAATAAGCTGGGACCCATAATATAATGGAGTTTACACAATAACTGCAATGTAAAGAGGAATATATGACGTTACAACGCAAACAATTACAACGCAGGCTTTTACAAAGCAGTTTTTACATCACAACATCATTACATCGCATGATTTTACAATGCATGCCATTGCAATGCATTTTTTTAAACTACCATTACAACGCATTCCATTACGAAGCATACCATTACAATGCATACCATTACAACGCATAATACTTTTAGGGCAACAGTAGGGTAAATGTTGGATAGTGTAGGAGAAAAAATTACTATTCCTACTCCAGTGAGTGCAACAGTAGGGAACGTGTTGGCTAGTGTAGGGATAAAAATTACTATTCCCATGTACCCCAAAAACAAGACCCACCCTAAAACGTAAACATCTCCATTACTTGCCATATAATGCATTGTAATGGCATGCATTGTGATGGTATATGTTGTAATGGCATGCGTTGTAGTGGCATGCGTTGTAATGGCATGCGTTGGTATGGCATGCGATGTAAAGGCAGTTGCGTTGTAACAGTTGCGTTGTAAAGGCAGTGCATTGTAATGACTGCTTTGAAATGGATGTTTCCCCGTAAAGAGTCTACCTGCATTACGATAATGTCCAACTCCACCTCAGAATTCAGGGGGCCTCTGTGGATTCCCACTAAGTGGAAAACTGCTTGTGAAAATACAAATTTTGAATACAAGAAATTGTCTCTGACTTCACATTTCATAGAGGACAGTCCTTTTCCCGGATACACTAACTTCACCTTCAATCCAGGGCCAGACTGGGAACCCAAAGCAGCCCTGGGGATTTGGTCGGGCCGGCCCCCATCCCTGGGAGAGGAGGGTGTCAGCATGAAGCACTGCTGCTTAACAAAACCCTGCAGCCAGCACTGCTGCCTTTGTCACTGGGAATCAATATGGCAGAATCGCTTCAAAACCGACCACCAGTAAAAGAAAAACAGACCCCACTGTTCCAAAACCACCCCCCACCCTTCCACCCTCCCAGGTAAAAACCTGATGCTTGCTACGGCCAGTCCGGCCCTCTTTTTACCCAGTCCTCTGAATCAAGTGATGGAACTCTTCCTTCTTCCTCATGGAAGATATGTAACTTTGAACTCCTATTTGGCTTTAACATTTCAATGGACCCCAGGTAGACATAGTCTTAAAAACATTTTCCTCCACTTTGTGTTCTTATGTGGGATCGGTGAAGATATTCATGCAGCTTCAAAATGCAGTGGTCCCATCAATGGTTTTACCGCTCCTTCAACTACTACAGTAGATACAATGCAGAACTTTATGACAAAACTCTGAAAAAAGTAAAATAGACAAAAACCATGGGTCATCTATTCCAACTTCTATTGCACTGGCTCCAGTTTAAACAATGTTGGTTTGCAGGACCTGAGTTTGGGTCCAACGAAAGGATAAATAGATGTGCGTTAAAGAGATACATTTCCGCCAATTTCATTTGTACTGTTTTTATTAGAAATGTGCTTGTTACATTAGCACATTGGAATTATGAAATAATTGAGAGTTGTTCTGCTTGTTAGGTTAGTATTGAATTCAAGGGGTTCTGATAAGCTTCCAAAAACATATGTGTAAGTTTTTCAAGCAAAGGTGTTGGTATGTTTAATAACATGATTGAATAGCGGATTGCATCAATCCCGGTAAATTGGGCATTGGCAGAAACTACTAAAAGATCAGGCCATGCTCTATTGGTTTGAGATCTTTCTTTACTAAAGCACCCATGTAAAATGGTGGTCTGTTTGTGATTGTTGACAAATAGCACAAATCGAGGAAAGTTGCTACATCAAATTTATGACGTGTTTACATACCAGCAAAAGACTATATTTAAGCTAAGCATTCAAGACTATTTATGACAAAATATAATTGGAAATGCTTTCTATGTAAGAATAGGAGACAACTTATTTAAGTGATTGTGAACTGAAGTTGGTAAAACTGTAATATGCATTACATATAGTGATATTATTTGTTTCAGTTTTGAAATGGAGGGTAGTTAAGAAAGCTTGCAACTAAACAGTGGTAAACAAAGTTCCATGGGCCCCAAAGGCAATCAAGGACAAGGGCCCCTCACAAATCTGGTCCCTGATGTCACTTTTCTGGCTGTACTATTGACAGATATGCCCCTAGTATTGAAAGGATTGCCAGTTCAATATTGTAGAAAGAAAGAAAGATATTGAAAAGAAGATACATCGAATAAGTGATTTATGCTTTATGCTGTCAGGTGTCTCCCAATATTTTTTTGTGTTTTATGTTTAATTGGTGACAGTAATGGTCAAATTAGAGTCCACCATAAGAAAGGCCGGGCCAAATCTCTCAGTGTTTACTAATTATTTGTATACATCATTTTATCTGAATTACTAATATTTTGGGTGATTTTCCCATATTTTCTCATTTGTTTCTCAGTCTGATTTTTTCCTCCTTGGGTGATTTTGCTTCTAGTGTCCATCTTCTATCACATCTGCATGATGCTTTATTTGACATTACCTTTATAAACTGGTTTTAACATTTTGTTTTTTGATCTCTTATACAGAAGATTTTTTACAATATATTGTATATCCTGCATTTATGTTCTGTCCCCTTCATTCATGTTCAATATTTTTGTCAATCTAGTGCTGATGTTTTGTCTCTTCTTCAGCCTGCTGGACACATCACTTTATTATTTTTTTAATCTGCTTCTTCCTCTGAAGTCTTGTTTCATAATTGTTTGCTGGGTTGTATTTCCATTGTGACAAGAGAGCGGTCCAGAACTCTATCTGTGATTTCAATTGTGTACACTAGTTTTAAAGTTGTGGCATTTTTGATTTCAATCACTTTGTGTTGTTCTTCCATCCAGAATTATTTACAACAAGGGGTGGTGAGGGACAGAGTCTCTGAATTAAGCAGAATACTCTCACCCAGTCAAGAGATCAGGGCTAGATCCAACACCGTGTTTTAGCTCATTGCACCATCCCAGTTTCAGAACCTGGCTGTATGCAAATTAGTCTGTTCCTGTCCCAGTGCATGATGGGAACAGGGCAAACCAAACTACAAAAGCCAATTCTTACACTGGGAAGGAAACAAGCTTCCGGGGACCGGTTTCTGGCATTACAGCCGTCTTCGGCCCGGCTTGCTTGAATCCTGATGGTGCAATGAGCAAGGGACTCATGTCTGAGTATACCCTTCCACGCTTAGGGTGGACAAAATTATTTACAACAAGGGGTGGTGAGGGACAGAGTCTCTGAATTAAGCAGAATACTCTCACCCAGTCAAGAGATCAGGGCTAGATCCAACACCGTTTTTTAGCTCATTGCACCATCCCAGTTTCAGAACTTGGCTGTATGCAAATTAGTCTGTTCCTGTCCCAGTGCATGATGGGAACAGGGCAAACCAAACTACAAAAGCCAATTCTTACACTGGGAAGGAAACAAGCTTCCGGGGACCGGTTTCTGGCATTACAGCCGTCTTCGGCCCGGCTTGCTTGAATCCTGATGGTGCAATGAGCAAGGGACTCATGTCTGAGTATACCCTTCCACGCTTAGGGTGGACAAAATTATTTACAACAAGGGGTGGTGAGGGACAGAGTCTCTGAATTAAGCAGAATACTCTCACCCAGTCAAGAGATCAGGGCTAGATCCAACACCGTTTTTTAGCTCATTGCACCATCCCAGTTTCAGAACCTGGCTGTATGCAAATTAGTCTGTTCCTGTCCCAGTGCATGATGGGAACAGGGCAAACCAAACTACAAAAGCCAATTCTTACACTGGGAAGGAAACAAGCTTCCGGGGACCGGTTTCTGGCATTACAGCCGTCTTCGGCCCGGCTTGCTTGAATCCTGATGGTGCAATGAGCAAGGGACTCATGTCTGAGTATACCCTTCCACGCTTAGGGTGGACAAAATTATTTACAACAAGGGGTGGTGAGGGACAGAGTCTCTGAATTAAGCAGAATACTCTCACCCAGTCAAGAGATCAGGGCTAGATCCAACACCGTTTTTTAGCTCATTGCACCATCCCAGTTTCAGAACCTGGCTGTATGCAAATTAGTCTGTTCCTGTCCCAGTGCATGATGGGAACAGGGCAAACCAAACTACAAAAGCCAATTCTTACACTGGGAAGGAAACAAGCTTCCGGGGACCGGTTTCTGGCATTACAGCCGTCTTCGGCCCGGCTTGCTTGAATCCTGATGGTGCAATGAGCAAGGGACTCATGTCTGAGTATACCCTTCCACGCTTAGGGTGGACAAAATTATTTACAACAAGGGGTGGTGAGGGACAGAGTCTCTGAATTAAGCAGAATACTCTCACCCAGTCAAGAGATCAGGGCTAGATCCAACACCGTTTTTTAGCTCATTGCACCATCCCAGTTTCAGAACCTGGCTGTATGCAAATTAGTCTGTTCCTGTCCCAGTGCATGATGGGAACAGGGCAAACCAAACTACAAAAGCCAATTCTTACACTGGGAAGGAAACAAGCTTCCGGGGACCGGTTTCTGGCATTACAGCCGTCTTCGGCCCGGCTTGCTTGAATCCTGATGGTGCAATGAGCAAGGGACTCATGTCTGAGTATACCCTTCCACGCTTAGGGTGGACAAAATTATTTACAACAAGGGGTGGTGAGGGACAGAGTCTCTGAATTAAGCAGAATACTCTCACCCAGTCAAGAGATCAGGGCTAGATCCAACACCGTTTTTTAGCTCATTGCACCATCCCAGTTTCAGAACCTGGCTGTATGCAAATTAGTCTGTTCCTGTCCCAGTGCATGATGGGAACAGGGCAAACCAAACTACAAAAGCCAATTCTTACACTGGGAAGGAAACAAGCTTCCGGGGACCGGTTTCTGGCATTACAGCCGTCTTCGGCCCGGCTTGCTTGAATCCTGATGGTGCAATGAGCAAGGGACTCATGTCTGAGTATACCCTTCCACGCTTAGGGTGGACAAAATTATTTACAACAAGGGGTGGTGAGGGACAGAGTCTCTGAATTAAGCAGAATACTCTCACCCAGTCAAGAGATCAGGGCTAGATCCAACACCGTTTTTTAGCTCATTGCACCATCCCAGTTTCAGAACCTGGCTGTATGCAAATTAGTCTGTTCCTGTCCCAGTGCATGATGGGAACAGGGCAAACCAAACTACAAAAGCCAATTCTTACACTGGGAAGGAAACAAGCTTCCGGGGACCGGTTTCTGGCATTACAGCCGTCTTCGGCCCGGCTTGCTTGAATCCTGATGGTGCAATGAGCAAGGGACTCATGTCTGAGTATACCCTTCCACGCTTAGGGTGGACAAAATTATTTACAACAAGGGGTGGTGAGGGACAGAGTCTCTGAATTAAGCAGAATACTCTCACCCAGTCAAGAGATCAGGGCTAGATCCAACACCGTTTTTTAGCTCATTGCACCATCCCAGTTTCAGAACCTGGCTGTATGCAAATTAGTCTGTTCCTGTCCCAGTGCATGATGGGAACAGGGCAAACCAAACTACAAAAGCCAATTCTTACACTGGGAAGGAAACAAGCTTCCGGGGACCGGTTTCTGGCATTACAGCTGTCTTCGGCCCGGCTTGCTTGAATCCTGATGGTGCAATGAGCAAGGGACTCATGTCTGAGTATACCCTTCCACGCTTAGGGTGGACAAAATTATTTACAACAAGGGGTGGTGAGGGACAGAGTCTCTGAATTAAGCAGAATACTCTCACCCAGTCAAGAGATCAGGGCTAGATCCAACACCGTTTTTTAGCTCATTGCACCATCCCAGTTTCAGAACCTGGCTGTATGCAAATTTGTCTGTTCCTGTCCCAGTGCATGATGGAAACAGGGCAAACCAAACTACAAAAGCCAATTCTTACACTGGGAAGGAAACAAGCTTCCGGGGACCGGTTTCTGGCATTACAGCCGTCTTCGGCCCGGCTTGCTTGAATCCTGATGGTGCAATGAGCAAGGGACTCATGTCTGAGTATACCCTTCCACGCTTAGGGTGGACAAAATTATTTACAACAAGGGGTGGTGAGGGAAAGAGTCTCTGAATTAAGCAGAATACTTTCACCCAGTCAAGAGATCAGGGCTAGATCCAACACCGTTTTTTAGCTCATTGCACCATCCCAGTTTCAGAACCTGGCTGTATGCAAATTAGTCTGTTCCTGTCCCAGTGCATGATGGGAACAGGGCAAACCAAACTACAAAAGCCAATTCTTACACTGGGAAGGAAACAAGCTTCCGGGGACCGGTTTCTGGCATTACAGCCGTCTTCGGCCCGGCTTGCTTGAATCCTGATGGTGCAATGAGCAAGGGACTCATGTCTGAGTATACCCTTCCACGCTTAGGGTGGACAAAATTATTTACAACAAGGGGTGGTGAGGGACAGAGTCTCTAAATTAAGCAGAATACTCTCACCCAGTCAAGAGATCAGGGCTAGATCCAACACCGTTTTTTAGCTCATTGCACCATCCCAGTTTCAGAACCTGGCTGTATGCAAATTAGTCTGTTCCTGTCCCAGTGCATGATGGGAACAGGGCAAACCAAACTACAAAAGCCAATTCTTACACTGGGAAGGAAACAAGCTTCCGGGGACCGGTTTCTGGCATTACAGCCGTCTTCGGCCCGGCTTGCTTGAATCCTGATGGTGCAATGAGCAAGGGACTCATGTCTGAGTATACCCTTCCACGCTTAGGGTGGACAAAATTATTTACAACAAGGGGTGGTGAGGGACAGAGTCTCTGAATTAAGCAGAATACTCTCACCCAGTCAAGAGATCAGGGCTAGATCCAACACCGTTTTTTAGCTCATTTGCACCATCCCAGTTTCAGAACCTGGCTGTATGCAAATTAGTCTGTTCCTGTCCCAGTGCATGATGGGAACAGGGCAAACCAGTGTAAGAATTGGCTTTTGTAGTCTGGTCTGCCCTGTTCCCATGATGCACTGGGCCAGGGACAGACTAATTTGCATACAGCCAGGTTCTGAAACTGGGATGGTGCAATGAGCTAAAAAACGGTGTTGGATCTAGCCCTGATCTCTTGACTGGGTGAGAGTACTCTGCTTAATTCAGAGACTCTGTCCATCACCACCCCTTGTTGTAAATAGTTCTTCCATCCAGGGCAGGACTGGGAACTGAAAGCAGCACTGGCAAATTTCCCCAAACCAGCCCCGTCCGGCGTATTGAGAGCAAACACAGCGGGCGAGCCCTACCACTACCTGGGGGGGTTTGGGGTGGGGTTCTCCCCCCACGAAAATTTTGGAAAAAGACAGACCAAAATGGTATGGTGCATTTTAAAGCACATTTTTCATTACATATTTAATTATATAAACTTTCAAAGCACAGTAAATAGTACACGATGACCTGAAAGAGCACCAGGCTACCCACCCAGTCATATGTGTACCCATAGACATTCTTACAGAGACCACCAAAAATAGATTGAAACATGAAAACCTCTATTAGTAAAGACGGCATTCCTTTTTGATCTGTTTTAATTGTTTGTGAACATTGGTAAAAATTGGGGTTGTTGCTCAACTGTGGGTATGACAGGGCGGGCTTCTCCATTTGAGTGGAGGAGTTTCACCCCACAAAGAAGCGCCCTAGTCCAACGCTGAAAAATAACAAGCATTTGCAAGGCAATAGGTCTTGCAATTTTTGAAAATTAGAGCTCTTGGTGTTAGAAATGACAATGGTTTTTAATTTTGTTTTCTATATATAGTGGAGTGATGATATTTGCATAGTGTTATTTCTATTCATATGACCTACGGTGCGCTGGAGAACCAGAAATGGGAAATAGGATATGGGGGGCGAGGGGGAGAGACAAGAGTAATACGCTGGCTGTTGAAAAAAAGTAACTATGGCATTATATGCTCTTGAAGCCTCCAGATTTTAAACTGGACTATGTATTTCACAAACAATGCACATATTCTACAACCTTCTGCATAATCTTAGATTACAACACATTGTAGCACAAACAAATAAAAGCATGACACGTGGTGATGGGCACTGTCCTCTCTAAAGTATAATTTGGCACCGTAGAGTTGCTGATTGTTGAATTTAAGTACTAAACTGGTACTGATGTGGTTAATCTTTTCCCATCCAGTAGTTATTGTTACAGATATTGTTTTTAGTAAAGTCTTTTATGTGCAATAAAAAAACCTTTCAAAATAAACATAAATGCACAGATAGACACACACAAATGTGCAAGCACGGATAGAAAGAAACACGTATACACAAACGCATGCATAGAAATGCACACATTTGGAAATAGCCAACTGCAGCCACATACACAAATAGATACAGCCACACAAGCATACACCCACACTTATGCACAAACACACACATACAGGCACAAGCACATAGAAGCACAGACACATGCTCACATAGACAAGCACATGAGCAAGCATGCACATACATTTACAACATTAACAAGAAGAGATACATTTACAAACTCACACATGCATGCAGATATATATAAGCACACATACACAGGCACTCACGTATACCTATGCATATGTGAACTCAGATATAATGCATGCAGGCATGCACACACACATTTACACACACTCTTGTGTTTCTTCTCAATATTTTTGCAAATGTAAGCATTTGAAGTGCTTTGACGGGGCAGCTGATAGATGGAGATAACAATAGAGAGAGATGAGTGTGTGAGATGGAGGAGAGCGATATGTAAAACACAGACGGGAGAAATAGAGGTACAGGTTTAAATAACACTAAAGATGTTAAGGACAGAGAGCAACATGGGGCAACATGGGTGGATGGGTACATAGAGAGCAAGAGAGAAAGGGGAGACAGATGAAGACAGGTGAGAAAAAAGGTAGAGTTGAATGTGTAAGGTGGGAGAGAGTGGTGGAGGGATGAGAGAGATGGGTCGACTGGTAAAGAAGTAAGACGGAGCAAGAGAGAGCGTGGGATGAAAAGACAAGAGGATGTGTAAGGTGAGAAAGACAAAGAGGTGAGAGAGAGAGATGAAGAGACAAGGGATAGAGACATGTGAGGTACAAAGAGAGAGGGAGGAGAGAGGGAGGAGAGAGGGAGGAGAGAGAGAGAGAGATTGGGAGAAGTGTGGGATGGCAAATTGGGAAAGAGGGAGGATGGACGAGCGAAATTTAGAGAGAGAGAGAGAGAGACACTTAGAAAGAGAGCACGAGAAAGTGAATGAGAGATAGGGAAACAGGGTGTATGATAGAGACACGGATCAGCCACAATAAAATGTTTGCACAGAGCATGGAAGGTAGAGTGAGGAGCTGGGACGGGGTGTAACAAGTGAGAGTTAAAGGCGCAGCGCCACTGCACTTTTATCCCAAAAACTGCACCGAGGCAGGATCTGAATCTACGGTCGAGTTTTTATTTCTCTTTGAGGTTTTTAGCAGGCACGTACAGCCAACAAGGAAAAATCTTTGCAGAGACTGTTAGCATGTGTAAAAATGACAAAATAATAAAGTATCAGAAAATGTACAGCACCACTAATACCAGTGTAGGGTGTAAGAGCATTTTACATCACATATATTACACAGAGGCAATCAATCATACGTGTGTAAATCACTGTTTAGGAAACGTTACATAAGACAAAGGGCTACAAAGTGTAGGAGTCACATGACCACCATAATAGTAGGCTGCATAGTTTAATAGTGATTGGTCTGGAGAAACATAAACTCTGAAACGTAATACCAGGGCTGGGGGTTCTCTTTAATAATCAGAATTAACTTCTGCCCAAATGAAACCTTTTTCTGCAAAATTAGGATAATCAAAGACTTGGGAAAAAACCATAACGCTCTAATTTATACCTTGCAGTTTGCATGCAGCTCTTACATAACAGTTATGAGCTCACTGTTCTATGTTAGGATTTTAACTTATTAAATGCAAGTAACAATAGGGTCTCTGACAAAAGCAGTAACCCACTGACCTATTTACATTATGTGCACTTTGTGATCTGCATGGTACAAGTTCTTAGCAGCAGGCACATTAACCCTCTGTGCTTTCTTTCCATGAGTCAAAACATCCAAGATAAAACACCATCTGTCTACTAAGAACATTAATCACTGTAGTTATCATGACATTTTTATTGTTGCCGAAAATTGTTGAAGGCCAGGAAGGAGGCAGCAAGTGCTCTTAAAACCATTTTATACTTGTAAACACGACGCCCCCACCTGAAGTCAGTGCCAACCGCAGGTCCATGCAGGTAACAGCAGTGGGGTGATGGGGCTGGGTAAGGGGGGATTTCGAGGGGGACGGTGCAAAGGGAAAATTAATTATTTATGTAATTTTCCCTCTGTATCTTCCATTGTAATCCCTCTTTACAGTGTCCCTGTGGCCCACTGCTGTTACCTGCACAGACTGCGGCTGATCAGTGCCTGGTGCAGTCACACTGCCCTAGAGCCTTCCTGCTCAATGACCCTGTGACCTCAGTGACAGTCACCATTACTCTAGGGTGTGCTGCTTCTTAGGCCTGCCTGTAAGACTGGAGGTGAACTTCAGAATGAATAGTAACGGACAGCCCTTCAAGGTTAATCCACACTTGCTACTGCTAGGGTCCACCTGCTGGGGCTAAGACAGCAGGGCTATTAAGATATTGTGGGTCCTTCTGAGATCTAGGATGGGAATGTGCTCCCTTGGGGAGAGTGGTCTGGTGGACTGGTCATGAAGGCTAAACCTGGTTCCCCAGTTCCAAATTCAGCAGCTATGAGCAAAGTGCCAAATCCTGTCCCCCACTGAACACCATACTGAGAGAAACTTGCACTGCACTGACCCGCTATAAACACCCAGATGTGAGCCAATTCAAATTCCGCACTAGACAAGAGCAATATTCTGCCTGAAAAAAAATAACATCTTAGAAAAAAAAAACACTCATAGATAATGCAAGATTAAATAAAGCATGTGAAATGTAAGCAGGAACAACATGGTTACCTTTTTCTTTTTACACTAATTATTCAGAACTTAGTGAGTGCTTTTGCCTCAAAAGTTAAGGCCATGACTACAGGGCCCAGAAGGGATCCTTTTCAATGCACATTGCTTATATTCTTACAAAAGGAAAGCAGTATGGTTTAAAAAGACCACGTTTGTGAATACAGAGCTGCAGTATGCATTTTGTTTTCCAGTTCATCCGAAGTAGGTACTGAAGTACCTCCAGGAATATTACCCTTTCCCACCCAGGGAAAACATCATTGTTCAAAGAGTGAGGAGACAATAAAAGCAGAGCTTCACTGGCAAACACTGTAAAGTGGCGCTAATGTGTTTATTTGTGAATAAATCAATCTGGCCACCTTGCAACCACTCTGTCTTGCTTTAGTTAGTTAGTTATTTTTCATATTTTGAATGTTTTATTTCACTCCACCCTGAGTCTGCACTTAGAAATTGAAAAATGTCAGAAAAAGACGACATTTCCAGCAAGTGTTTTTCTTTTTTGGATCCGTTTCACAGGTGAGCAAATAAACGAAAGGTGGAAAGAAAAGGTAATGCCTGTTTCTTGAAGTCTTGGTTTTTACTACATGAGGAGGAGTGAGACAGAAAGAGAGGAAAGAGGGGGACAAAGAGGGGGGAGTGGGGCCCCTGCCAGCAGTGCAGTTGTGCTTTACCCGGCAGTCTGAATCGGCCGCACTCAGAGGGGGCCGGGCAACCCCAGCAAAACCGGCCCCCTCTGAAAAAACTGGCCTCCACACCATCCGGCCTATTGCCCGGTGCCCGGAATCGCCAGTCTGGTCCTGCTTCCATCCAGCTTGTTTGATACCTGTTTCCCCAGCTATTGTATGGCCCATTTTCTTTTCCTCCTTTCAGTGAGTACTCAGCTTATGTTTCTATAACTTCACTGAAATGAGTTCTCTGTTTTTATACTGCATGCTATTTCCTGCGCCATTCCTAATTGCTCCCGCCTCCTAGAATCCCCCCTCTGTCCTTCTGTGCTATGTTTATTTTGGGAGAATAAATATATTCATATCTGAAACTTGGACAGAAAAGTATATTCTTCATAAAACAGGACACGAAGAAGTCAATAAATAGGTGAGTTGCAAGGAGACATCCCTATAGGTTTTGATATATGACTAATCTGAGTGCAGAAAGAGGAGCTAAGGTTCTCGAGAAACATTCAAGAATACACAGTTTCTTTTTCGTTCTGTTTAAAAATACTACCAAGGCAGTCGATGAATTATAAACCGGATCCTATATGCGTAAGTTCTTTTTAGGCCTGGATTTTGGCAACTTAGCTGTCCAACAGACTTATTGCTTACCATATATATAGAGTGGGCTTTGGATCCATACATTAACTTTTTTCGGCCTGCCTCTTTTTTACTTATTTTTCAGATTTTGTCAATTTAAGCTTGGCTCACCTGATTGGAGTATTCACTGGCTGTTGAGATATATATCCTTCATCCTTCACTTTTTTGCTCACATTGAACTACATGCCAGAGTACATTACACATAGGGAGCTTAATACAGAGTATGCCTTTCCTCAGGATTAAATGTGGTTACATTATATGCCTTAGAACATTAACCTAGATGTCATAATTTGCCAATGCTTGTTTTTTGCGCCTTAGAAGATGTACCCTCTTGAAGCAGCCTCGTCTGCCTAGTCAGTTCTGATGAATGGCCACTCCTGCCCAGTGGCACCTTCATCCAATGCAAACCACCCTTTCTAAGAATGGTCCTCCGCGCAGCGATATTTGTGCTGTTCCAGAGCTGTCGAATTTGGGGCAAACACCAACTCCATCATTTGCGTTGATTCTTTATTTTGTGTTTCTTTTAATATATGTGTTTATCTGGGTACAGATGGTTGTGAAACAGTGATAAACAGTGAACACCTAAAAGGATGTACATTTTCATTGTTTAATGAGCTAGAAAAGATGCTTTAATTTGCAAATACATGTAATTGACCCATTCTTGAATACATTGAAGTAATTACAAAATGAATTCCCGGTTTCCAACAGTAGTGTATTCGTAAAGTGAGCCGTCTACTCTAAGCTACAGTACAGGATTGAGGACACGGGTCATTTAAAGTGACAACAAACTTAGCAATATACAAAAACGTAAGTGTTACACCTACGCACACAATGTTGTTACATATAAGTGTCTCATTCAGGACGATGCCCAATCTTTTCTACATTTCGTGATCAAGACTTGCACAATCCTATTCTGCCACCACACACTTGCAAATATTTTGGCTCAAATCTTTAGCTGTGTCACAACAGCTTCATTATCCCTAAAGGTCTCTCTTTCATTTTTCAGCGGCGGCTCCTCTGCTATGGCGTGGGGTTTTGCCCCGCCATCATCTAAAAAAATGAAGAAAATAAAACGATAATAAAACAGGTTTAAAAAACGCTTCATTATCATTTTATTTTTCTTGTGTCGTAGCTTGGGGACGGGGTCAGAGTAATGACAGCCTGGAGGGGGAGCGTGGGCACTACTATTGAGTGTCACATGTGCAGTGAAGCTCTCTCCAACCCCAGCTGCACTCCTGGGGTTGGGGGAGAGCAAGCACAGGTTTACAGTCTGCCCTGGAGCGCAAACCATTGGCACTCAGGCCAATCCACAAGCTGCTCTCATGCATGAGAGCAGCTTCAGGATTGGCCGCAGGGCTGGCTGGGAGTCGGTGCCATACTGCAGTGAAGAGGATAGGAGCAGAAGAGCACAAGGCGCTGCTGGAGGGCACAGGTAAGTTCTTTTTTATTCTTTTTTTAATTTGTCTCCATCATCCCTGACCCTTTTGGCCAACCCCTCCCCTGCCCTGCCTCGCTTTCCTAACATGAGTCGCTCCTGCATTTCTTTTTTCTTTCTTTTTACTTATTCGCATTTCGTTGGTGAAAGCACAGACAAATTTGAAATTCCACAGCTTTTCAGAAAAGTTGTTGCCCATAACAAATATAGGGGCATATTTACAAGCCCCTTTGCGTCGCTCTTGCACCATGCAACATGGTGCAATATTGAGACAACTTAAAAATGAGATTTATGAAGCCACACAAGGCCACCTTGCATGGCACTGAGTGGCTTCATAAATCTCTAGTAATGCAACGCAGCGCAAGTCTCTGTGTTGCATTACTTCGCACCAAGGAGGCATTTCCATGGGGGTTGTGTTGGTGTTCCCACACAACATTCATGAATTTTGATGCATTCCCAGGTTTACCATAACTGGTTGACCCGAAAGTGCACCAAAAACCTATGCTTCTGCCAGGAGTGGTGTAACGAGGGAAAATATCTTTTTTTCTCCTTGTTTTTACCTCTTTCTATATGTGCTGCATTCTGCAGCACAAATAAAGGGGGGAAAATGCCAGAGGAGATTGTTTTTGTGCAGGAATGTGCCACAGAAAATGTCTGCGCGAGGCAGTCTCCTGATGGTATTTCACAAGACTTTTTATGTGAGATCCACATACAGTTAAAAGTTTTAAGGAAATTCACATTGAGTTTCATAAAATCTAACGAGAAAGAATCATGCAATCTCACACTCCATATTTTTAATACTATGCCAAAATATTATAGATCATAACTTTCATATGCCAAAGACTATCTCATTGGAAACTCTGGAAAGAAAAAAAATCAGCACTGTTGATTTTAGCCTTGTTGCTCCCAAAATATATTGTTCTGGCATTCAGATATTTCAATTTAAAGCTTATAATATCAGGGGACCGCTCAATCCACAATGTAAATGCAAAACATTACACAAGTGGTCTGCTTAAATATTTCTGAGAGCCAGCCATAGGGTGCTAGTGCATAATATTCGCATGGGTGCTGCTCACTGTCATTGTGCTACACTGTTTAAATCAGTACCTTTTCACATATCAATCGATAGCTTTAAATTTCATGGACATAGGGGAGCTTCCACTAATGGAAGGGCACTTATAGTTATTCATCTCAATAGGCATGTATGTGATTCATTTACACAAGGTTGCTGCTCAAATATCCCATTGTTCTTTTTGAATATGACAGATGATGACATTGTGTGGGTTGCTCCAGCAGGTGTGAACTTTCTCAAGTTGCTTAATGTGTCAGTAGTGATGATCAATGTGCCAGGGGTGTTGCTGATGTATCCTCCTTGCTGCCATATAACATGTGTGTTTGTAAAGAGCATGTTCACTCAAGGGTCTCTTGAATGACAGATGTTTATTGATACCCAACAATACTCATTTTATCTACCCCAGAAGGATGAATGGCTGAGTGGACCCACCAGGATTTGAACCTGCGATCATGAGGTCGAACACAGGCCCCTACAGTGGAGTCATCAGTCCACAAAGCCACCAGGCCCGGCTCAATATATGACCTCTATATGCTAGTATTGTTAGTAAGTATGCCAGGGGTGTTGCTCCTTGGAAAAACGTGTATGTGACATTACTGCTCAAATATCCCACTCTTCGACTCTAATATAAAAGGGTGCAGCTCAAGCAGATGTGGGTGCATGACACTTAAATGTGCATGGTACACTATTCAATAAGTCTGACTGCTGCTCATTTTTCAGGGCCAGCTTGCCAGGGATAACAGTCCTTATGCCACATACTGCCATATATGCTATGGGTGCTTGTAAAGATACTTGACAGCAGCGAGCTGTGTGCTGCCTGGATAAGGCTCTCCAATGCCTTTTGAGGGGTAGTAAGCACCTAAAATGTACATCAAAAGAAATGTCCGCCTCTGGTCTTTCCACTCGGATAGAGCCCAACTGGCACAATATAAGCACGCCTGGTCAATCGTATCAGGGTTTAAGCCAGGGACTGTGGTATCCTATTTGTCATGCACCTATTCAGTGCAGTGGAAAAAATGATTTTTGGCCCTCAGAATGAGTGAATGGCCATTCTTGAATCATTTGCCAAGTTGGCGCCACACAAATACCAATATATGTGCAGGAGGTGTGGGCGCAGCAAGGAAACAATTAAGCATGTGGTATGTCTTTGCCCTGCACTCCTTGACGATCGAAGGATTTTGCGAAAGATCGAATGGAACAAACTTGGCATCCTCACTTGTCGACATGCTATCCTTGCATCAATGAATCCGGATTACCCACTGCTTAACATCCGGTTTACCAAGTTCGTCACAAGAATAGTAAAAAGACTTATAAACAGTGATAGCCAATAAGTGAATAATTGTTAACCTTAATATGGAGGAATAAATCTGATGTTGCTTTGTCGATTTACTCACCTCACCCTACCGCCTAACAGCAGTGCATTACGACATTTTGCACATGGTTTACTTGCTGTTCCCTGTCTTGTGCGACCCTGAAACCTTTAAATTATTGAATGTAAGGATTTTACTTTACAAACGGAATTGCACTATTAGTGGTATTAGTCATCAGCTTTTACTAATGACTAATGTCCTGTCCTGTGGCCTTAGTTGATGCCAAATTAGAACGAACCACCACGGCTCTCAACCGTTTCTTAAAAAGTCTTAATTGTCTTGAAGTTAATGAACAAATATAGACTGCTAGTTTTTTTAAATTATTTATTGATGAATTTTACTTTTTTCTATTTGCTGTGACGGTATCAATGCACTAAATGGACATATTTAGGCGGATTCTAAAAAAACTAAGAGGAAATAATGTAAGCAAAAATACAGCATTTAGATAACGTAAATATTTTAGCAATTATTTGACATGTGTCTTTTCATCAGTCGTGCATGCTCACCATTGTAATGATTTTTATTAATCAACAATAAAGTATTTTCTCTCTCTCCACTCTCTCCACTATCTAAACACAATTACAATACAATACATGGCATATGCAAGGTTGCTGTACTATGCTTTAAAGGTGATAATCGGTGTGTTGTGGTTCTGTCAGTGACAAAGTGGTGCTGGCTGCTTTTCTGATCCTTATTCAGTGACAACTGATCCACTTACCTTGGAGCTCCATTCCTGACCCAGGAAGAAGACTATTGCAATTGGTAACAACCAGGCAGAACCTGAGAAAGCTGAGAACGCATTCACCTATCTTTCTTGCGGTCTTCTCTCCCGCTACAGCCAGTCTGTTTGCTGCTTTAGAACCCTGACACCAGTAGCAACATGGCAGTTTTTTAGCAATTCTGAATATTATTCACACCCTGGCCCTCGTACAACCAAGAAAAGCTTGGTTAGGAGCTTCGAAGTGATACATGGGACGGGCCTTCTTCCACACACAGCAGGTCATCCTGTTAAAAAGCTTGTGCCTGCTCTCAGCCTCTACAAGTGAGAGAATTCTGCTTGCACCAGAAACTGAAGACCCCTCATTACTTACCACTATTGGCCACCACCATTTATTTTTAGCCAATAATAATGCAAGAAGGCGGCCTACTTGTTTTATCTTAATGTTACTTAAGGGGGGTGGTGTGGAAATGGAACCCATCTCTCAGGAAATTTCTCCATGTCAATAAAGTGGCAGGAGAAACTTTCAACATGATGAAAACTCTATGATGGATTTTGCTTTTCATAGACCTCTCGCACAGGATTCAGTTATCAATTTCACATTGTGATATATGTTGATAATGCATTGCTTATGCCAACCAGGTCTACATAGGATTCCCTTGATCCAGAATGCTGCTACCAGACAAGTCTTAAAACTGTATCAAATGGGACTAAATAAAGTATGCTTTAAAGGCGCTATCCTTGTTACTGGTCACAAGAAGAATCTCTTTGAAAGCTCTCTGCATTGCTCGTCTGGCGACCAATGGGATAGGATCAAAATTCATGTCACCTAAGTAAAAACTATGGAGTCCAAGAAGAAACCTGAGAACCAGAATGTCCCTGCTCATATTTCCTCCTTTAACAAAATCTGCTTTGGATGGAGCTATTTCTTTGTGCAGACCTAAAAGCTTTGTAATTCACTTCGAAAATGAATAATACCAACTGGTAGCCATTTTGAATTCATAAAGACAATCAGGACCTGATTGTTGCCAAAACCCGGCCTAATTGACTATTGAACTACAGATAACAGTGGCTTTAATATGAAACCTTATTCGCTATCCCTCACACTTCTTGGTGCACCCCACTTTATGCTCCAGCCCCGGCTACACAGCACGGAAATAATTCTGGAGCACAACATTCGTGCCTCATGCGGGACACAAAGGCCATACCTCAATCAACTCTCTTTCTGAACAGGCACAGCAGAGTGGTCATTTACTTGACTAGCCCAGAAAGTGCTTTGGTACCTCGTCAAGAGGTAGGAAGGTCATATAGAAATGCAGCAATAAATTAAAATGGAAAAAATATTCCAATACTGCCATTCAGCCCTACAAAGAATGTGTACAATTTGCATAAAGTTGAGACTACGGAGTGCCTCAAGGTTTTGCAAGACTTACCGAAATGGACAAGCCAAAGTCCCTTTTCTGTCACAACTTTTAGTTCATCTATTTATAGCAAATGCTAGGCCTCTTCGTACAGGAACGGAGCCTTGCTGGAATAAAATCTATTTCTGTCGATTTGGCAGTACTGCTTTCAGTATATGTAATGTACTTGCTAGTCAAAGCAAAACTTGCCTTTAAGCGGAAGAGTCAAAACAATATGCGTAACCCACTTATATGTGTCATTAAAGCATGAACCTAACTCAAAGTCCATTTTAAGATTGCATGAAACTGGCTGCATGAGGAGCCAGATGTACATAGGGTTGTGTTTGCGATTACCTAATGGCAATCTTTTGTGATTCGCTATTAGGTAATTGCAAACAGTTATGTACTACAGTTTGCAATTCTCAGTGGGTCGCAAATCGACCTACCTCATTGATATTCATTGGATAGGTAGTAATTTGTGACCCATTTGGAATCGCTAAAATGACAGAGCTGGTGACCTGCTACGGTTAAATGAAGCAATTTTTTTTAATGCAGCCCATTATTCTCAAAGGAAAATGGGATGCGTTTCAAAACAAAAATGAACAATTTCTTTTCATGTTTTAAGACTAGGCAATGGACCTTGGGATCACTGAATGATCTTAAAAACGTTTCTAAAACCATTTACAAACAGGAGGGGTCCCTTGGGAACCCCTTCCATTTGTGAATGGTTTACAACCAACTTGAAGTAGGCTTAAAAATGCGAATGTTTTGCAACCGCATTTCAGTCAAAAAGCATTTACACATACCACTGCGCGTCGCTATTACGAAAGGTCGCCCTTAACACACCCCTACCTAATACCCATCCTAATACCGAATCGCTAGCCCATTTTGAGAGTTGGAAATAGGACATCAACTCACAAAAAAGGGTTTGTACTTATAATAATGCATTTTACTGGTTGGGTCGTTTGTGACTGGTACAACGTGCGTACAGCTGGCCCCAGATGTACAATGCATTTTACTGATAATGGGTAACCTTTTACTAACCCGCAAAATAGGGTTTATTAGTCACTATTAGGAAGGGGCATGCCAAGGATGTCCCTTCCTAATAGTGAGTTGCAGGGTGATGTACAGTTGATTTGCAACCGGAATGTTGTCACAAAACAATTGCAGTTTACTACCTACTTCAAGCTGGTGGTAAGCCAGTCACAAATGCCCTTTTTGTGAATGGTTGCAAAAACATTATTTAAGAGCAGGCAGTGGTCCCAAGGACCATTGGCTACCTTGGGGACCACTGCCTCCCCTTAAAAAATTAAACAGAAACGTTTCATTTTTGTTTTTGAAACACTTCCCATTTTCTTTTAAGGAAAATGGGCTGCATTAAAAAAAAAGTTGCTTTATCAAGTACCAGCACAGGCATGGTAGTCTTCTGTTCCCAGCAGGCGACACCATCCTTATGTTATTGCCCATTCGCAGTGGCTCCCAAATTGAGCCCTTCCTTGTGACTATTGATGAGACTGGTCACTTGCAACCTATTTGGGAATCGCTAATGTGTCTGAGACACATTAGTGCATTTCATTTTACGAGTCGCAAAAAAATCGCAATTAGAGACTCGCAAAAGGAAATGTTCATACATCTGACCTAGGGTTTGGTACATGGAAAAATGTTTTTTACTGTTGCAATCAACTCGATTCTGCAAATCAGCCCGTTTACGACCTAAAAAAAAACATCGTACATCTGGCCCTTGCTACTTTGTGCATTCTTTAGTACCATGCATGAGGTTACAAATTATTTGTGGTACATATGTCCTCGTGGTACCTCTTCCACATGTGGCCTACTAATTCCCTCTAAAACATCTGCACTGTTTTTGCATGAAAATCCTCTGATATGCAGCCAGATTTCCTTTTATTTGCTCAACGACCAGGCCTTTCATCTTTCTTCTGCAAAAAACACAATGCTAGATTCTGTAGTGTAGCAGAAAAAGAACACAGCGGGGAAGACCGAATTTGATATTATCCAAAATTAGAAACAGACTCGTTTTCTAGGTACGGCTTGTTATTGTAGTAGCCTTGCAGGAACCTCCGATTGATGCATGCTCGCTGAGTTGAAAGTGGTCAGCACAGTAGGGTGGCCACTGTTCCTTTGCTTTGAAATTCACTTTCTCTGTCGTTGTGGCCAAAACAGACAAAAAAAGATGTTGCAGATTGTGGTTAACCCCAAATTCACACATTCTCTTCCTCATTGGTAAATTTTCGACTTTGGCAATGAGGTGTTCTAAAAGTGAAATTATGTAACAGACGCCCATATCCACTAAAAAGACCAAGTCACGTGGTTTCCGGAAGGGCCTTTGCTCGACTGCACTCTTACATTCCTGACAGCAGGTTGTGAAATGTTTCTTTATTTGAAGTTGCATAATCGCCCGTGATGCATTGTTTATTCCAGCGCAGTGCTGTTTCAATCGGAGGAAGTCAAACCACAAATGTAATGGAACAAAGAGTGCCCTTTTGCATCTTGTGTTCTGATGAACAGTGTGAACCGAAGTAAATAAGTGCTGCAATGCAGGAATTTCTGCTTGTCTCATCCTATCCGGTATTTGTTGATCTTTCCATGGGAGGCCAGACTTTCTGTTTTATTTAATGCCCAGTGAAATGAGCATCTGCAATTTTGCTGACCTGGAATTACATTTTTCGGGGCAGTTACTGCAGCTTCCGGAGGACCTAAAATTATAAACACTGCGTGCCACACCTTGATGCAAAATACAGGGAAGCTATTTGTATTCTGAAAAGCTGAAATAGATCAGTCTCTGAGTCAATTTGGAACAGTGTACAACAGTAGCGGTGGAGTGGCGGGAGGAGGTTGAGGAGATAAATAAAAAAGCTACAAAATAAAATACTAACCTGCTTCCCACATTTTGCTCCTAGATTATCCAGGCACAGGCTCCCATAGTGCACTGCAGCCAATCCTGAGGCTGCTTTCATGCTGCTGAATGCAGTATCAGGATTGGCCTGAGCACCAATGGTTTGTGCTCTGACACAGACTGGGAGCCCGTGCCTGCTCTCTCCGGAGCCCGTGCCTGCTCTCTCCAACCAAGCAATGCAGCTGGGGTTGGAGAGAGCTTCACTACACATGTGGGTTTGGCCGGCCTGAGACGGCAGTCAAACCCACATGTGCAGTGTATGCAGTGCAAGTGGTGGGGTATAATATTTTCCATGAAGTCCAGCGAACAAGCCCAGATTTTCTTTGAAGGTTTTGGAGGTTGGTGGTAGTGGGGGTGCGGGGTGTAGTTATAACACCAAGAACATTTTGAAAAAAGATGGATACATTTTGATGAACAATTTTCACAGAAATCTGCTCAAAATCCATAAACTCTGAAAGGAAACTTGTTAAATAATACCATGCCAATGAAGCCTGATGTTGCCCAAGCGTTAACCCTGTTTTATTTTAAAAGTGCAATGGGTTCTCCTCGTATGTCAATAAGTACCTCCATCATGGCAGAGCCAACATTTTGCTATAGTTACTCCTATATGTGATGTGCCACCTAATGCCAACTGCCAGTATTTTGCTATCCATGACATCCAAATACCATAGGTTCCATTATGTCAAAAATGAACTCTTGTATTTCAGGGCCAGCAATGTTTAATGCATTCCACCCCTGTGCAGGAGTGTCCCCTCTAACTAGAAGGACTACCTGTACTATAACAGCATTTGTCACATGCGTATTATGCGGCAAGTATTATCTCTTGTGTGTCAGCATCAACATTTTGCCACACTTTTATCAGAAATTACTTCTGGTAAACCAGTACCAGTATTTTGGCATGGGTGCCTTTTATGCCAGTGTGTACCGCCAATAAGCCATCATCAGGAATCTGCCATGGGTGCTTCCATAAACCAGATTTACCTCTAACATGTCAGACTAGTGGCAGACTCACAAGGGTAATACAGTCAGACTCACATTCACTAACTCATGCTCAAATACCCTAACACTCGTTCTAATTCGCTCACACTCCCTCATTCTCACTCCCTTGAACTCCCTCACACTCTTTCACACTCATTCACTCTCACTAGGACTCACACATACTCTCACACACTTTCACATGCTCACTCTCATTCTTTTTTTTTGTTTAAGAAATTTTTATTGAAATTTTGCAAATACAAAACAAAAGCCATATGAAAACATAAGACGAACTTAAGTAAAATAAAGCATCAGGCATATAACATAAGATACATTTGTAATTAGAAGGAAGAAAAAGGAGAGAGAAAGGAAGAAAGAGAGGGAGAAAGAAGAAGAAAAAGAAAGAGGAGAAAAGAAAGGGAAGAGAGAACCAAATAATGTATAAGAAGAATGCTGTAGGGAAAGAAAGAAAGAGAGTTAACGTAATGGGGGATGAGAGTAAAGATAAATAGTGAAAGGAAGCCAACGGAGATCAGATTAGATTTTTAGGGAAACAGAGGAAGAGGAAACAGTAGCAATCCTGAGTTCATCACAAATAAAATTCCAACAGGTAAGTAAAGACAGTTTGGAGTTATCCTTCCAGGATGATAAGATTACTTTAAAAGCTAAAGCAATAAAAAGATCAAACAATCGTGAGGTGGAAGGTACAATGTCAACATCAGGTGATAAAGATCCTAAAAAAACATTCAAGAATGATAAAGTAGCAGTGAAATTAAATATTGACATGCAAACATTCCAAACAGAATTCCAAAATGATAAAACAGGAGAGCATTCGTACAATTGATGTTTGAACGTGCCCGTTTCAGTAGAACAGGACCAACAAAGCGAGGAATGAAATTAAATTAAATGAAAGACAACTTATAATGCGCAACTAAAACCCGAAGGCATCAAGGCGCCCAACAGACAAAAGTCCTCAAAAAAAGGCAGAGACAAAAACTACAGGTAGGCTTTGGAAAAAAGACGAGTCTTCAAAGCCTTTCTGAAGGCTTGCATAGTAGGCAGAGACTTAATTTCATCCGGTAGGGTGTTCCACCATTTAGGCGCAAGACTCGAGAAGGCTCTGCCCCCCCACTTAGCTCTACGAATGCGGGCGCTCGTAGCAGAGACTTCTTGGCAGAGCGTAAATTTCTGGAAGGGATATAAGGGACCAAAAGGTCTCCTATTTCGCCCGGCCTATTTCTCGCCAAGGCTCCATATGTGAGGCAGAGAATTTTGAAAAAATCCTGTCCCCCATCGGGAGCCAATGAAGGAGTTTCCTAGCAGCGGTGGCTGATAGGAAGTCTGGGCAGATCTAAAACAAACCTCGCTGCGGCGTTCTGAACCATTTGTAAACGCTGCAGCAGGCCCTTGTTGATCCCTGCATACAGCGCGTTACAGTAGTCCAATCTCGACCCTATGAGGGCTACCACAACTTGCTTTCTCGCTTGCGGGTACAAGTAATGTTTGATCTTCCTTAGGATGTGAATAACACCCCAGCAGGTGGCAATTGTTCTGTTCACCTGCTGCTTCATGCTATGCGAGGGGTCGATCAGGACTCCCAGATTCTTAGCCAGGCCCGTAGGTGCTGGGCAGGCTCCCAACGAAGTGGGCAACCATTCCGCCGACCATATCGCCTCCTTTCCGCCGAACACCAGAATCTCCGTCTTCTCGCCGTTAAGCCTCAATGAATTGCTGATCATCCATTGGGCGACTGCCTCCATGCATAGTCTAAAATTGGAGGCAGTCAAAGTGACATACTGGGCGAGAGACACCAGAATCTGCGTGTCGTCGGCACAGGAGACTACCTCCATCCCAAAAGATCTAATAAGCCTGGCCAGTGGGGTTACATAGATGTTGAAGAGGGTCGGACTTAATGCCGACCCCTGGGGAACCCCACAGTGCACAGGAAGGGATGGAGATAGAAACTCTCCCAGCTTGACTCTCTGTTCTCTCCGATCAAGAAAGGAGGTCAGTAGGCTGAGTGCAGACCCCTCCACCCCTATCTCCCTCAGTCGAGATGTTAATACCGAGGGAGAGAGGGTGTCAAACGCAGCTGTGAGATCCAGGAGGATGAGCAGGGTAGTCTGGCCCTTATCCACTCTAGTGCGGATGTTATCGAGCACAATGGTGAGGGCAGACTCCGTACTGTGCCCCCTCCTGAAACCAAGCTGCGAATGATCAAAAAGATCGGAGTTTTCCAGGAAGGCTGAGAGATGCTGGTTCAGATGTATTTCCAGCATCTTTGCGGGGGCAGGGAGCAGGGAAATGGGGCGGAAATTTTTTAGCACCCCCGGATCCAGCGTGCTTTTTTTCAGCAGTGGTTTCACCACTGCCCTCTTCCACTGCGATGGAAAAATACCGTCCCTCATCGCCCTATTCATGATCTCCAAGAGTGGCGGCAGCAGAGTCTCCTTGCACTGCTTTAGGAGCTTGAGAGGGCAGGGGTCTAGTGGGGAGCCCGACTTAATCCTGCTGAGAAGATTCTCCAGGTCTAAAAGAGAAAGGGGAGGAAAGCTACACAGACTACCCTGTGAGGAAACCTCAGCCACCAATAAGGGGGGGAGAAAGAAGGGGGGGAAATGGATAATGAAGTCTTCTGCAACTCTAACGCAGCATAGATATCCCCAATGTTTGATTGAAAGAATTGGGCAATGTCGTTGCAGAGCTGCTGAGACCCAATAACGGGGTCAGACATCTGCAGGGAGGTAAGAGAGTCCACGATTTTAAAAAGCTCTTTCGGGGAGGACAGGGAGATGGTACGAGTTGTAAAATATTCCTGCTTGGTTCTGATAACCTCCACCTTATACCTCCTCAATAATGTTTTATGAGCTACTTTGTCCTTAAGGTCCCAGGAAGCCCACCAAAGGCGTTTCTGTCTCCTGACTCCCTGCCTAAGAAGCCTTAGCGACTCAGAAAACCAGGGGGCCGACGGCCCTTTCCTAGCGCAATAACGCAGGGAGTCCGGGGCCAGCTCATCCATTGCTATTATAACAGCGGTTTCAAGTTGATGTACCGCCATGCCTACATCTTCCTCCCGGGAAATAGCCTCACTAGGGATCCTCGGGGCAAGTGAGTCATTAGAAATATTTTTTAAATTTCTCCGAGATTCCATTTTACTCCCATCCTTTGCTTTACTATTCATGGAGGTAAAGGTCAATTCTATTGGGACGGCAAAGTGATCGGACCACGAAAGAGGAAACGGGTCTTTGACAGTCAGCCTCCCGTCATTCGAGAAGATCCCGTCAAGCGTATGACCCGCCTGGTGGGTAGCCCCCTTTACTAGCTGTTGTAGCCCACAAGCAGATAAGGCATCCAGGAGGGAGAGGGTTTCCGTGGACTCCAGGTTCTCCAAATGGTAATTCAAATCCCCTAGAATCGTTAGGTGCTCGCACCCAAAATAGGGTTCTAAAATGCCGAGCAAATTATTTCCAAAATCTTTTCTGGACCCCGGAGGTCGATAGATGAGGATGCCCGTAAATGGGATCACATAGGGACCATTTAAAGAGAAATGAAGGGCCTGAAAGGCATCCTGAGGGTCAGTTAAAGTGATGGTGTGACATACGAGACCCTCCTTAAACAGAATACCTAACCCTCCCCCTATCCGTCCGACTCTATCCTGCCTGACCAGTGTGTAACCTTCTGGGACAGCTTCCACCAGATCCGGGCCCGAGGAATCTTTGGCCCAAGTTTCGGTAACAAAGACCCAAGAGGGTTTTCTATCTAGGACAAAATCCTTAAAAGCGACATTATGTTTTATAATTGATCGTGCGTTTAAAAGGAATCCATGTTCCCTCAAGGCGCAACTGCCCATAGTATCACCTTTCGCGCCCGATATAGAGCCCAAGAAAGAAACAGACCCAACGGAACCTGTCAGAAAGCAGATGCACGGGGGTGAATTAAGATAATCCTCCGGCCTGAATTTATGATGGCAAGACATCCTGGTCGGATGAAGAGTCAGCAAATCCTGACAAGAGTACCTGATAGTAGGGAACTCCCCAGCAGCCACCCCAGTCGGCCGCCCGACCAGCCCGTCCTCAGCGCGGATGGGCACAGACGGGCTGGACTCTGGTGTGACTCCGGCGATGCTTCGGCGCACACGCAGCGCGCACACGCTGCGCGCCACCATTCCAGGATTATATAAGGCTCTAGCTAGTCAGCCTGACTGCTAGAACGCTCGTCCCAAGTCTAAAGCATCCTCTCACAACCCCCAAGATGGCGCTCCAAGTTGCCCTAAACGCGATGGCCAGCCCGCTGAAGCAGCGGTGGGGGGCACAATTAAGGTGCAGGCAATGCGGTAGGTTGAGCTAAAAGCAAGGCGAAGTAGTAAAATAAATTTAAACTAAAAAGACAAAAACGGGGAAATTTAAAAGTAAAGCGGCGCCTGATTTACAAAGCGCAGTGCGCAGTGATGTATGCCTTAACAGGCAAACCCACCTTTGCTGGTTATCTAAATAGTCCACACCTGATTGCCTCTATCCAGTCAGCCTGACTGCTGGAACGCTCGTCCCAAGTCTAAAGCGTCCCCTCACAACCCCCAAGATGGCGCTCCAAATTGCCCTAAACGCGATGGCCAGCCCGCTGAAGCCGCGGTGGGGGGCACAATTAAGGTGCAGGCAATGCGGTAGGTTGAGCTAAAAGCAAGGCGAAGTGCTAAAATAAATTTAAACTAAAAAGACAAAAACGGGGAAATTTAAAAGTAAAGCGGCGCCTGATTTACAAAGCGCAGGGCGCAGTGATGTATGGGGGTGAAGAGGTTGGAGGAAACTTACATATGCTAACAGGAGTAATAATAGCTCTATGATAAATAAAAAACAAAGATTGAGTTATGCGCGCAGCAGCAGAAACTTTGAACAACTTAGGCCATAGTTTATCCCAAGTTATAACAGGGAGGGAAACGGACAAATCATGTTCCCAAGCAATCTCGATATTTGACCTATAATGAACATTAACCTCAGATAACAATAATGTATATACAAGGGCAGCTTTAGGTCTGTGCGTTGAAAATAAAGGATATAAAGGAGTAGAGGGAGTTAAAGGTGGTGAAGTGTGTGGGAGTGTGAATGTAGATAAATGAGATTGTATGGCAGTAGTAATGACGTTGTATTCATTAAGAAAGGAATCAGGTAACTGATAACTGATATGTAACTCATGAAAAGGGATAATAGAACAATTAGAGAGAAATTGATATACAAAAAAAATATCCTTTTCTTTTCAATATTTGTAGTAAAAAGATTTGCCTTTATATTTGAGAAATGTATTGTACCATACAATAGAGGATAAAAAACATTGAAGTGGAGTCATATCCTTGGAGAATGTATTATAGAGCAATGTTTGGGAGTGTTTTAAAACAGGGTTCTTGGATAAAAAGGATCAATTAAACATAAAAACAATATGTTGAAAAAGAAAATCTTTTAGTCGTGAGCGTTCAAAAAGGACCCATCTGGGAACAGGTTTCTCCAGGAAATCATAAGCAAATGAAAAAGATTGTTTAATTAAAAACGCTGAGTGATAAGTTTTAAAGTTAGGAAAACGAACACCCCCTTCATTTTTAGGGCGGGTAAGTTTACGTAGAGCAATACATAGGTGTGTGTTATTCCACAAGAATTTTGTGCAAATAGAGTTTGTACGAGAAAAGTAAACATTGGGTGTTTCAATAGGGAGCATAGACACTGTGTACAATACATGAGGAGTAATCATCATTTTGATAGTATCCAATCTGCCCCACCATGAAAGGTATAGGGGGGACCAGATTTGGAGGAGGGATTGAAGTTTCTTCAACAATGCGTTAAAGGTGAATTTAAGTGTATCAGTTAGGGACGATGAAAACCAAATGCCAGGGTATTTAATTTTGGAGGGGCACCAAGCAAAATTAGTAACATTAAACATGTATTGGTAACAAATAGAATTTAAGGGTAACACTTCTGTTTTAGATACATTTAGTTTATAACCAGAAATGGAGGAATATATTCGAACCTCATCCATCCATAAAATGTGTCAGCCATATAGATTAATATATAATCTGCGTAAGCAGATATCTTAGTTTCAACAGAGGAAAGTTTAAAGCCAGTAATCTGTGAATTAGTTCGAATACGTTCTAAGAACGGTTCAAGGCAAAGGATAAATAATAAAGGGGAGAGGGGGCAACCCTGCCTTGTACCTCTGGAGAAGGAATAAAACCTTGAAAATTGGTTATTAACAAAAATACTGGCTCGGGTGGAGGAATATAAAAGTTTAATATAAGAAATAAAAGAGGGACCAAAACCAAACCAATGGAGAGTTTGAAACATAAATTGCCAATTGATACGATCAAATGCTTTCTCAGCATCTAAAGATAGTGCTGCAAGGAGGACCTTACATTTTTTGCCATGGGAAATAATATTAGAAAACATATGAGCATTATCAGAGGCAAGCCTACCTTTCACAAATCTGACTTGATCAGTTTTATCAAAAGGGGGAGATGTTATCTAGGCGAGACGCAAGAATTTCGGCAAAAATGTTAAAATCATAATTAATTAGTGATATAGGGCGGTAATTTTTGCAATTGGAATGGTCCTTATCAGGTTCAGGAATAATGACAATTAGTGCGTCCATAAAAGATCCAGAAGCTCTAGCCTCAGTAATAAAAGAGTTAAAAAGTTGCAATAGTTTAGGGGCAAAAGTTGATTGAAAAGAAGAATACAATTCAACAGGCAATCAAACAGGGCCTGGAGCCTTAGATTTTTTTCAAAGAATGAATGGCCGTGATCACTTCCTGAAGAGTAATATCTTTTTCTAATGTTTCGAATTCATCAGGAAGCGATGGTGACGAGGGGAGACCAGCAAAAATAGAATTTAAATTTTGGGTAGAGGGGAATGTATCATCAGAATAAAGAGATTGATAGTAGTCATGGAAAACCTCAGCAATATCTTCGTCTGATGAGACTAGTTTATTAGTAGATTAATTGAAAATAGGGCCAATAGTCTTACGTTCGGATTTAACTTTTAAGTAGTTTGCTAGCATCTTCCCCGGTTTATTTTGACCTCCATGGTACTTAGACTTAATCTTGAGCAGAATGTTACATGCTGCAGTTGTGGAGAGTTTATTAAGTTCAGTTTTTGCCACAATTAGATCGTGAAGGGCATCAGGGGATCTATAGGTGAAATATGTATGCTCCAACCCTTTAATTTTTTGCAATTGATCCTTATATTTAGTTCTAGTGAGCTTCTTCTTCTTAGAAACATACGAAATGGTGAAGGCACGGAGAGTAGCTTTAAAAGCATCCCAATTATTAGGAACAGAAGTGTCTGACGGGTTATTAAAAGTAAAGAATTCATCAATAAAAGTAGTGACATCTTTTATAAAGACAGTATCCGACAGTAGGAAGGTATTAAGTTTCCAACAACTAAATTTAGAGGAAGTAAGGGTGAGATCTAGGGCAGCATAAACAGGCGCGTGGTCTGAAATAAAAATAGAACCAATGTCGGACTTTTGAATAGAAGGAAGTAAAGACTTACTAACCCTAATGTAGTCAATTCTAGAACGAGTGTGATGCACATTCGAGAAATAAGTATATTCAAGCAAATCAGGGTTAGTAGTTTTCCAAACATCATATAACGCACGAGAGGTAATGGCAGATTGAAAAGCTTTATGGGATTTGTCGGGATGAAATTTGCAGGCAGACAGTCTGTCAGAAAAAGGGTCTAGCCATTGGTTAAAGTCACCAGCAACAATAATATTAGGGCAGTCAATTGAGGAAAGAAGAATTTTAATATCATTCCAAAATTTGGTGTCAGGTTTAACAGGACCGTAGATGTTTAACAAAACTAATGTTTTGTTCTCAATCACAATCTTAGCCATTACCCGACGACCGTCATCATCATTCTGAGTAGATAATATTTGAATTGGTAAAGCTTTATGAAATAGTATAGCAACATCCCCTTTTTTGTTAGATGCAGGAGAAAACACAACTTGGCCCACCCATTGTCTTTTCCACTTTAGCGATTCCACATCTGTACAATGAGTTTATTGAAGAAAAACAATTTGAGAATTAAGTTTAGATAAATGAGACAATACCTTTTGATGTTTAACTGGATTTCCAAGACCCAGGACGTTCCACGTAACAAAGTTACACATAATGGAGGGCAGGTAGGATGGGGAACATTTGGAGTAGAAACACTTCAAGGATGAGACTAAAAAGAAAAACACACCAAACGGAAATATTACTAGAGGACAAATCACTCAAAACACCCACAGTACGAGGATATAATGCCCCTAAAACTATAACTGAGGGCACTATAAAATACAGAGAGAAGAAGAAAAACATTGTTTAGAAATGGCAGTGAAGAAATGCAGGGACAGTAGAGAAGTACATGAAAAAGAACGGGCGGGGAGGAAAGGAAAGAGAAGGGAGAAAGAAAAAGAGAAACAAGTAGAAACAAGTGAACAGATCAAGGCAAAACAGCCAGGTCTGTAGAAAGAGGAAAAACCAAAGCAGCAGGAGCGTAGTGACGCCAAAGAGGACACGGACCCCAATGACTAGAGAAAAAAAAGAAGATAAAGAAGAAGAACCTCATAAGATAAGAGAAAAACAAGATAATAGGAGTTCAAGGAACATACATATGAAGATATAATATGACAGTGAGGAAAAAAGAAGAAAAAAGTGTCAAAGGTTAGTATCCATTCCAGAGGATAAAACAGTTTCCAAGTATAGATTAAGTTTCTTTGGATCATCAAAGGAGCGAGTGCGTCCATTGTGGGTAATTTTACAAAAACAGGGATGGAGGATTCCATATTGCATATTCAGCTGTCTCATTTGAGGACGGAGAGCCAGGAATTCTTTACGGCGGGCATTTGTTGCATTGGAGAAATCCTGTGAAATAAAGATATTATGACCAGACCAAATGAGACGTCTTTTGAGCTTGACAGCCTTCAACACATTCATTAATTCTGTGAATTCAAGAAAAAGCATAATGATGACTCGTGGTTTAGTAGCGTTGTGGTTTAGACGACCCAGACGGTGGGCTCTTTGAATGTTGAGAGGAGTCGTCATGGATGGAAGATCTAATAGTTCTGGAAGAAATTTCTGTAGGAATGAGACCATATCTGAACCTTCAATATTTTGTGGAAGACCATAAAGGCGCAAGTTATTCCGACGATTACGATTTTCAATATCCTCAGTATGAAGCTTCAGGTTATGAATTTCTTGTTGTAGTAGGGGGGTTTTTGACGAAACATCCTGAATATCACTGACACGTTGTTCCAGATCCAAGACTTTGCCCTCCATAATAACCCACCTTACCTCAATTTGTCCCAGTTTTTCATTGGTCGCAGACATGAAAGGTTGGAGGCCACGAACTTCGTCCAAGATAGAGTCAAGGACAGGATGTTGAGACAAGAGAATAGGAGAAGGCGGATCAATCTTTTGTCTCTTCGATTATGTTCCAGATAGAGATGATTTGGTAGTATGCGTATCATGAGCCATGTTGAAAACGTGCAGGAAAGCACAGAATGAGGCGAGGGTGTTACGTCGTAATAGGAACAAGAGCTGCGTAAGTTATGAGGAGAGCAGAAGCAAGAATAGTCCTCCAAGGCTCAAAAAAAGAACTGGTAACCACAAGAAATGATGCTCAAAAATAGCAAACAGCATACCAGTTCAGAGATAGTTAATAAAAGCACATGAGTACCAAAATAGGAGATCCTTCAGAGATAGTAATTCATATGGGAGCACAGTATTCCAGAGTCAGAACAAAACTATCTTGCATTAGGATAAAGTATTTTGAGACAAATGGTTGAAATTTGATAGCGAACCCATCAGCAATATGATGAAAAAGTCTCTACATGTGTTAAAGAGAAAAACGAAGGACAAAGAATCATGTATGGATCAATAAAGCCCTGAAAATATTCAGAATATCCAAAAGTCCTGCAGAAAAGTTGAGGAGAAGGGATATATTAAGAGCAGGCTTCAAGGCTGTAACCCAAAATGGCGGCCATTCTCTTCATGGAAGCAAAAAAGAAATACTGGGTGACTTGTAATAAAAGAAATAAAGAAGAAAAAAAAAATACACCGCGTTTTAAGCCATCTTCAAAGAAATAACATATAATGAAGTGGCAGCGCGGTTATTTGCAGGATATAGGAACATACCGGCAGTGAAAGTCCCTGTGAAGAGAGATGCGGGCTCAGGGGCACAAAATGGCGGCCGCCTGCGTCTGAGACGATGATGAATTACCGGCAGTTAAAGGTGGCAGAAAGAGGGCTCACAGACAGCAAGCAAAGGATTCCTTAGGCGCCCCATGTCTTCCGACGCCAGAAACGCTGCAGCAGGACTCCTCTGCACATAACGGAGGTTCGGAAAAAACCCTGTGGAGTTCCGTGGCACTACGGAGCTCACGCAGGACCCGCCATCACTCCTCGGCGTGCAAGCCACGCCCCCCACTCTCATTCTTAATCACTGTCAATGTTTCAAGCATCTAATCAAGTAAGTTGAAAATATGCGGCCAAATTAAAGCTTAAAAGCTGAGTTGCAGCAATGCAGGAAAACATCCACATGAAGTACACAAGATCACCAAAACGCAAAAAAAGTGTCAGTGAATACAGGCCGTGCATAGTTTGTTGAATAAAAAATAAAATAAATGCACAGACATAAAGATTTTCTCGGGAGCTGCTGATAGTGCTGTGAAATACAAAGGCTGCCAAATACCAAGGCTGCCTTGTCCTGAGTAAACCTCCTCCACTATCTTGTGTTTCCTGACTCTTTATTTCAACTTTGCAGGTTCTCTTTCAACCTTAATTTCCCCGTTTGTCAATCTTTGGCTAATGTTCTCTGGATTCCTACCCATAACTACCTTATCCCTTTCTTGCTCAGTGTCAAAATCTGATGATGAAATATAAGACCTGCACAAATTAAGCACTTAATATTGATCCATGAAACCCCCCACAAATACATCCCTAAGATTACATGAAAGAGAAGTATGTCCATACATGCTTCACAGTATATGGTCACTGGCATATCCTGTCAGCAAGAGACAGCAAGCATCAAATTTAAAAAGCAAATGTAATGATGCACCGGGACATGACTGGAGTCCATTGACCATTTGCCATTTTAGTATATATGAGTGTGTGTGCGCGTGTGTGTGTGAGTGTGTGTGTGTGTGTGTGCAAAACCTAGAAATTTACTTAAAAACACGAGTTAAAATGATATGGTTTGGTATGCTAACAAGATTTTAGCTTACATAAAAAAAATCGAGAAAATTAACTGAAGAAAGTAAAGGATAACATTGTATTTTAGTTAGGTGTTCGAATGAGATAAAAACTAACATTTTAAAACTAAAGAAACTCCCTGATAACCACCAACCGTACTTTGCTGAGCTAACCATAGCTTGTGCCCCAATCAAGGCTTATGGATGCCTCTATGTAATATATATATATAGGGGCACATGCATCATTCATACATTTTGCATTCCTTAATTTGCGAAAATTACCGAATCGCAAATTAAGAATTGCAAAATGCTATGCATCATTTTTTTCGGTATTTATTTGTGATACGGTAAAAATCGCAATTTTTACAGAATCGCAAATAAATACCGAATTCCTAACTGCTTTTTCGCAAATCCCATTGATTCCTATGGGCCGAAAGGCCCATAGGAGTCAATGGGAAGGCATTTACGAATTCGCAATTTGTTGATGCATTCCAAGGGTGCAGGGGGGGGTCCAAAGGACCCCCCCCTGCACCCCTGAAATGTATTTGAAAGTGCATGTTTCAAACACACATGTCCTAAGGACATGTGTGTCTGTAACATGACAGTGTAAAAAATGCATTTTTTTGCATTTTGAAAGATTTTCGCAAATTAACACTAGGGTCAACCTCGTGTTAATTTGCACTTCCAATTTCAAAATTCGCATTTTTAAAAAAAAAATTGATGCATTGCATTTAAGGAATCGCACAAATGCGATTCCTTAAATGCATTCGCATTTTTAAGAAATGCAAAAAAACGCGAATATTGAAAAAGTGTTTGATGCATCCCAAAAACGTATTTAGGAAGTGCAAACGGCCGAATTTACCGATTCGCACCGTTTGCACTTCCTAAATAGGTTGATGCATGTGCCCCTAAGTCAATTAAATGAAATATTTAAGATGTATGTAATGTTGTGACAAGTCACCTTGCAATCACTTTGCAACAGTTAAGTTTTCATTATACAGGCTCGGTGGGTGGCGTGACAAGGCTGCCTTATAGCATGGTAGTTTGTAGTTCATCTGGATCATACCTGTTTCTGTCCTCGGTCCTGGGTAGTCTAGTCTGAACTTCAGCATAGGTGGTGGGACCAAGTGCCTCCTTTTGAACATGAAGAGTTGTGCGATGTACTTCACAGCATGGAGGCTAGAGATTGCCTTTTGGTGAGAGATGGGGTTTTCAATCGATGGGGTACCTGTGCATTGTTGGCTTTACCTCTGCGCTATTTCTCTTTAGAATGTAGCTTTAGTGTTGACCCTGGAGGTGCTGGTATAACAGATGGGCCTAGGGTGCAATGTAGGATGAGTTTTGACTGGAAGTCATGGTCTTCGCCCACAGAGACCTTGAGCATGCCAACCAAATAATTATTGTTTCAAAAAATAACTTCAGTTTAGTAAATTACGTTTTTTCATTTTACACTGGTTTATTTTATAGAGCGAAAGCAAATGCTTGGTTTGCTTCCTTGGGAAAAATAAATAACATCATTCTTAATCAGTGATTTACTGCCAGAGAATTTAATAACTTGCTGGTAATTATAATGTTCATGCTACGCTTGCCTCAATTCACATGCTATTTTAATGATTAACCAATGTTTAAGAGTAGAACACTCACCTGCGTTCTTCTCAGCAGTGTCACCTTTACCTGCTGAACGTGGGGTTTTTTCTCCAGCATTTATTTGCATAAAAATGTTGAAGTGGAACTGTACATGACCCAGATAAACTTTTTTCTTTATGACGCTCCACAGCATTTTTCCTCTTCCTTCTGTAAACATAGACTTTTATTGTGAGGAATGTAAAGTGTTTCCGTAACCTGAAAAAGGCCTCTTTATTCAGTAGAGTCGGTCTTGTGAAAAAGTAGAATGGATGCAGAATGAAGGTATTCATTTCTACTCTTAAAATGTTACAAATATTTGATCAGGATACAGTTAAGAAATGTAATGTGGATTGCATTTTCTACTACCAAGTATATATGTACCATTAGCCAACTTATATTTTTATGCAGGATCTACACATGGAGTGCCGTGTTGTAGACTCATTGAAGTCTCAATATTTGCCCTTGGGCCTGCATATTTCTAGCAAACAAACTGTAAAGATGCACAAAGAAGCTGGAATCCATTGTTCAGGAGGTAGTCGCTTTAGTAGTAGTAGTAGAGATCAGATGATGACAGAAGTAGCTGTCGAGATGCCCCACCAGAACGTGGTTAGATACCTGATCATCCTCTTCCTGCACCTGATGTCAATATTCACACTTTAACAGGTTTGATATGCCACATAGAACTTTGGGGCATATTTACAAGCCTCTATTGCCACCACAACGTCACTTTTCAGGACGTTGTGGTGGCGATAGGGGTTGTACAGCACACATAGAAACAGCAAAATGCCATTGATTGTTTATGTGCAGGAAAGAACGCCTTGCTGCACATAAACAATCATTTTTTTTAAAAATGACATTTTATAATTTCTCTGTGTGCTGCATTAAGCAGCACACTTAGAAGTTACAAAACGCCATTTAAAGATTTAAAGAAGGGAGAGCTTCATGCATATAAACAATCTTCTCCTCAACACAGACACCCTTGCACTATGGTGCTAGGCTCCTAAATTTAGCGCCAGCACAGGAGGGAAACAAAGGGCTGCACCATATTTTTGTAAAAATGGTGCAGCCCTGTGTTTTAGAAGAGGCGGAGTGCGGCATTAAGCAAGGAAGGCTAGCAACGCACCCGTCACTTCTTAGTAAATATGCCCCTAAGATTTCAAGGCTGTGCAGGAGCAAGCTAGGAAGGTCATAGAAAAAAATTCCAACCAAGACATGGCTGTTTGAGTCACAGGGAAAATGATGATCAACATACCAATATTATGTTTCAGCACGTGTACATTTTGTTGAAAGAAGATTTATTTCAGAATAACAAGCATCTGTCATGGAAGTGACAATTGTCTCACTTTTATATTGATATGTCCCAGTGAAATGAAATGAAATGAAATGAAAAATTGCACTTATATAGCGCGTAACTACCCGGAGGCCTCGCAGCCCAGTGTGATCTGTTGCCCAATTTTGTCTGAGGTTTTGTAGATGCCTGTACCACATCTCTAAAATTCTACACATCCATGCCTTTTAAAAGATAAAAGTGTTCAACAAAGACAATAGGAGTCAGGAGATTATGCATAAAATGAGAAAGAATTAAGCAAACCGAAAGAGAAAATCATGTTGCAGTAAAATAATGAAGCATGGATTAGAGGTATTCGACTGGCTAGAAGGTGTCTGTTACCAGCATCAACATCAGTAAAAGCAGCAATCTAAGGATAGAAAAAGGCTCTAAAATAGGGAATAAGTCATAGAAATGTGGGTGTTAATACAGAATTCTTAAATTGATCCCAATTTCATAAAGTAATGATGGCCATGTAATCCCACATACTGGGAATTACCGGGATTTCAAAATCTATACCCTGTCCAAATTTTTCATGGCATACTTTGGAATTCACCATTAACAATGCGATCGTTGCTGTCAAACCTGAGCTCCCGTTGCTCATTGTGCTTTGGAATAAGGTACTGATTTATGCACTTAATCTTCTGTTTCCTTTATCAACTTTCCTCCGCCACCGAAATCTAAATTTATGATGTAGATCTTATTTAGAGAGACATTATAGATCAGATATACAAAGAAAATATAATTATTAAAGAATAGCAATTCATTCTATATTTGTGGTAATGCTTTATTTAGTCACCATCCTAGTTACATAGCATTCGCTTACACCATGGTCAACTGACACAATGATAAGAGAAGGTTGAACAAAGACGATGGTACATCATGTCTGATAGGATGGGAGATGCAGTTTCAATATTTCGAGGAAAAGTTTGGAGTTGCAAGGATCGCATATGGGAAAAGTATTCTGCAGTATAGGCACTCTCCAAAACAATGACAATGAGAGTAACAATGATAACACTAGTATATGGCTTCGCAGAGCAATCCAGAGAAAAAACCTAGCTGTCAACCTGTCAATCAATAGCTATCCACGTATTCGGTAGAGGTGGTGTGGGAGGAGAGGGTCAGAAGACCCCTTCTGAGGCAGTGTGTATATTCAAATATATATCTATTGCTCTCCTTTCGGAGTGTCGCTATTGATGATCTAGTGGTGCTTAGTCCTGTCAATCAGAAGTGGTTCAAAAACACTGAGAAATGTGTCAGCCTTATCTAGCACTCTATACATGTAAAGTTGTTCAAACAAGACCGTCTTATACATTTCAGTAAGCCACAAATCATGCGTCGGTGTATGGTGACCCCTCCAACGGTACACAATACAGATCTTTCCACTGTGATGTGAGTGGCCAGTTTACATCTAATATGGTTAATCAGAGAAGGACTAAAGGCCCTGTTAAAGTAATGGGAGTCTGCAGGGCTTCGCTAAAGGGTGTATGGACATAACTCCAATAAGTGGTGAGTTCTCGGCATTGGTAGAGTATGTGGGGAATGTCACAAAGATAATGAGGGCTTCTCCAGCAGGCCTTGTGATGCAGCAGTCCTGCCTGTTTCAGTTTAAGGAGAGACCAGTACCAGTCCTGGAATGTTTTGAAGAGGGTCAATGTCATCCTAGATTCCCTGGACACCTCTGTCTAGGTTCTCAGTGAGCTCAGACCTGTCCTCCTTAGAATTTTCAGTATTAAGCAATTGTTGCTAAGAAGCATGTTAGTCACATCAGGGGCTGGGAGAGAGATTGGCATACCCGGAGGTTTTGCAACCCCACGACTACCTACTTGGACTGTCCCCATTAGATGGAGTATTGTAACATCAGGGATTCATCTATCGCCCAGTGTGATGGGCCAAGGGGGGCGGATAGGAAGTGTTTTAATTACCAGTAACACCACTGATGGATAGTGAGGAGGCAGATTTCATCCTGTTTTCTCAAAGGGTTTGAGCTGATTATCAAGCAGATGGTGATTAATGGTGAGAATGCTGGCCTGTTTTCAGAGGGTCCACGAGATGGCCTGTTTGCCAATGCAGATGCTGCCATTGTGCCATGTGAGTGCCCGTTTATGCATGCATGCATCACTTTTGAGGAATTTGTGCACCTGGTTCCAAGTCTTGAGAATATCTTGTATGATAGGATTGGCGATGCCAGGCAACGGAGGCCCAAGAGCACAGAACATGTGAAGGCCTGGGTTGAAGTCTGTAATTTGGCACTCTATGTGGACCCATAGAGTGGGGTCCACACTAGTCAGAAAAATAAAGATAGTTGGGAGAGGTGGAGCACCATGTAGTAGTGTTCCATGCTCGGCAGACTCAGTCTGCCACAGTGCCTATGGGCAATAAATTTTGAAGGTTTTAGCCATGGTCTCATGTTTCCCTGTATGAAGGATTGAATATCCTTGTCAATTTCTCTCAATAGAGAGGTCCGAACCATTGCTGGTATCATGCCCAGTATGAATATGAAGCACTGAACTATTGCCATGTTAACCTCCAGCACCCTCCCTCAGAGGGTCAATTTAACATATTCCCATTTAGTCATGGCTAGCAGGGGGTCTAAGTTGCCCATTATTATCCTCTCCAGACCCTAGTTAATGTAGTAGGCGTTACAAATAGCTTGCTTTCTATTGAAAATTGTAGCCTGCTATTTTCCTTTTCATAGCAAGTTGGGTGAGCTGTGGAGCCTTGCTTTTGCCCCAGATGGTTAGTAGATTTCAAGAGTCCAGAATCCTGAGATGGTGGAAATAAGCGCTTGTAGAGATGAGGGGAGGTCTGTGAAGGTGAGTATTATGCTATCAGCATACACTGGGGGTTTTAGTCTCCCACTGGGGTGGGAACCCCACACTGTGAGGGCTCTATCATAGGAGAAAGGCTCTGTAATAGGTCAAAGGAGAAAGAGTGCAGCCTTGGCAGGCCCATCTTTTGATCCTGAAAAAGTCTGAAAGGAAACCACCATAGTTGGTGTGCTGTGGGCACCTTGAATAGCCATTGAAACTTAGAGATGAAGTAATCGTGATTCCCAGCTACCAGAGAGTCTGGAAGAGATAGATCCCTTCAGTTTGGTTGAATGCCTTCTCAGCATCTTAGGAGAGGGCAACTCTCTCCTCCGCTGTGTCTTCGGAGAGACATAGATTGTTGGATGGGGTGCAGAGATAACCTTGGGATGTTCTACCGGGTACAAATCCCACTTAGGAAATATGTATTGAGGTGGAGATCATCCGTTTGAGGCAAGATGCTAGAATCACTGCAAATAGCTTAGCACCAGTATTAACTCCATGCGTGCGGTGCAGATTTCCGCGGTGCGCTGAAGTTTTTAAAAACCCGCAGTTCATCAGCTCGTCATGAGCGTCGAAGGGGTTAAGCAGGGAAATAAAGCAGTACCTGAGGCATTGTACTGGATTTTTCTCAGGCTTGGGGAGCACTGTGATCGGCACCCTATTGGAGATATATGCAAAGTGGCACTTTCTTCAGCCTCCCAGAATGTAGTAAGCCACAAAAGTAGAAGCTATCTCCTCTGGGCTTGTAACACTTACACCTCCTCCCCTGCAGATGGCTGGGATGGCAGTCAGGTCCTTGCGCTGTTGCAATTGTGCAGTTGGCAGGCAGCACGCTTTTTTGCCCTGCTCATAGTATCGGGCTTGAAGGTAATGTAGAATGTATTAGCCCTCAGCAGTAAGCATCAAGTTTAGCTCCATTTGTGCCTGGTCCATGTTTGGTCTTGGGGTTGCATTTGGAGGGGTAAGGTGGGATTTCATCATAGACGCCGTGTCTCTCGCTAGAGATGTCTGCCATTCCGCTCTGGTTTTGTTGGAGTGTGCAGAATCCCTCATGATATGCCCCCTAAAGGTAACTTTAGCAGGGCCCCGGAGTACTTGGAGGGATGTGACAGAGTCTTTATCGTCTACTAAGTATGTGGAGAGGTGCGATTTCAAGTGTGCCATTTTGACCGGCATCTTGTATCTGAAATCATTAAGGTGCCAGGGAATCCAATGGGGACAGTGTAGATTTCATTCTAACGTGAGACCTATGGGGCTATAGTCAGCAAGTGAAGGGCCAAAGATGGCAGTGTTGAGGGCACATGTGACCATAACTTGAGTTGTCACAACATAGTTGATGCAGCAGTGGGAGTCATGAACCCAGGAATAAAATGTATAGTCTATCCACTGAAGGAGGCGCCAGATGTCGATCAAGCTATGGTTGTCTTGTGGAAGAGTCCTAGAATGGCTGCGGGATGCATCTAAGGAACCTGTCCTGGGTGTGGTCACGTCAGGGGCGAGGCTCCAGTCACCCCCAGAACCATGTGAGAGGTTCCTAGGTCTTTCAACAAATGGTTAAGATGGAGAAAGAGGAGTTCTTTATAGGTGCATGGATCAAGCCAACCCTGAGGATCCTTTTACCAATTTTAAGTTTGGCCACTGCAAAGTGGCCATCCAGATCTGTCCAGCAGTGCAGGACCAGGAATGGCTATACTAGGAGGCTGCAGCGGTGGTTGTTTACTGTATAGGGCCAGGCCATCACTGTCCCTGAATTTGGCGGATTCTATATGTGTCAGGTGAGTCTGCTGGAGGAAGGCCCTATTTGCCCGCTTGGAGGCCAGGTAGGAGAGAATCTTTTTATGTTTAACATAACTGGTGAGGACATTCACATTAAAGAAGACTATATGTGAGGGAGCAGTGGTCAGATTTGATATGAGGGCAGGGGTGCACAGGGAGAGGAGAGTTGACAGAGGGAAGGCAGTGAGAGGGGGAAAAATACCCAATGACCCAGGGGCAGTTGGGGTGAGGAAAAAGATGTCCCTTCGGACGTATAATGTATGAACAGGAATAATAGTGCGAACAACAGATGAGTCTCAGGTATTAGGCTGGCCTATGCTGAGGCACATTAGGAAAATGCCTTTCGTATGTGGATCTAAGCCTCACGTCCATGGCCAGACTACTATGGGAGGTGGGGTGCTATTGCAGGAGATGGATGTGATGGGGAGGGGATATTAGGGCAAAAGGAATAGGGAAGTGGAGGGTTGTGGTTCCAGTTACAAGCATTCTGACTGGGCAACAAGGGAAGTAATCACAGTACATAACAAGAGGGCACAGCAGGAATATAGTGTCTGTCAAGTGATACTCATCTGGCAACTGCAGAATGGCAGATGTTCTGTCCGGAGGATTTGGTCAAGCGACCAGTAGCAGCAGGAGGCAGTGCTTCCAAGGGTGATCTTGATATGTCTCTGGCTGCCTCGTTCATGAGTTCCTCTACACAAGGCATCGCTTGCTTCTTATCGGAAGGTTTCTTAAAAGGCCTATCGAGCGGCCTATCATTCAAAGTGAAGACAGTCCACTTAGATGCAAAGGAGGCTCATGCAGAGGAGGGGTTGGGGTGAGATACATGTGCTTATCGTCCAAGCAATTCAGGAAGTGGAAATAGGTCATCTGGTTCAGAGTAGTCATTGGAGTTTCCATCCATCATTATCCACATGGTGGTGGGTTGTAGGAGTCCATATTTGATACCCCATTTGTGAAGTCATGGGCTAAGTTGCAAAAATGCCTTCCATTTTGTGTTGGTTTCCACTGAAAAATCCACAGCTAATTGCACTTGGTGGTCATCGCAGTCATAAAGCAATGAGTTCTGACTGGTAATATAATCTAGCAAACCTGCTCATGGAGCAGGAAACAAGCAAGCAGGGTCTCGTCAAATCAGTTCTAGTAGGAGGACCCAACATCCTTTTTCGACTCCATCTTCTCAGGGATTCCAGATAACCGGACATTATTCCTCCACATCAATTATCATCTGTTTGACATGGCAGATGTCCGGTCCCCAAGAGTCCGCATTATCCAGTTATTCCTTGATGAGGGCCGTCTGCTTGCCGGGGTTGTCCACTTTGGAGCTAATATCTGCTCATAGAGACTCCATGTCAGCGGTGAGCCCCGAGATCTTTGCATCCATTGAACCCAGTTGTGCACTGACCTCTGAGCTTTCTTTTGAGGATGAGTTCCATGGAGGCTTCAGGAGGGTCTGTCAGGGTGCTCCCTGAACATTGCATGAGGTCCTCAACTATCTCCAGGTATAGCAATTGACGGCTGGTCTTACTGATAGCCATGGTTGCCAATTGACCCACCAGACCCCCACAGACACTGACGGTCAGCATTCCACAGGGCTGAAAGATGGAGAGATTCAAGATGCCAGGTCATGAACGGGCCCCCAGGGCAGTGAGGATACTGTAGGGTGAAATGAAGAGATCTGACATCTGTCCCAGTCAGGGTAGACCAAAAGGGCAGACTGTAAGGCACCAAGGCAGCAGTAGGTGATGATGTAGGGGGGGGGGCAGTGCATATAGCCCCTCCACGTCACAAGAAAGACGTTGAAACCTTGTGGGTCCCCAACCCTGCTTCGCAGTCTACAGGTATCTCTAACAAGAGGGGCGATACCCTAGCAGGATAATGCAGCAGTCACTGGCATTGGTAGCCCGGCAACAGGTGGGAAACAGTGCACTGGGAACTATTAGTGTGGGCCCTACAGGTCAGCTGTCCTTACTATAGGGCCCAGAAGATGATAGTGGTGTGGAGGGACCTCATGCAGCAGGTGTATGGCCCGGAGGCCAGTCCAAAGGTGGCAGATCAGGTGAGGTCCCCACTGGGAAAAGATGGTTCAGTAAGCCAGGTTTGGGCAGTTCAGACAGTGCTCCCAGCCATGACCCTCACTCCATGGAGAAGAGGAGAGGCGGGTGCAGTGTGGGTCACTGAGAGCTGCCGTCTTTGAGGGAGTGTGGCGGTAGGCCGCACGATGCTCCAGGTATCAATGTATACTATTTTCGGCTGACTGCTCTGAGGTTTTCTCGGATTTGCAGGGTCAGTATCAGCTGACGTGTTAGTGCTCAAGAGGTGTTCCTACCTCTCTGCTGGTGGTGGCCTTCTATTGTGAAGTCGTGGCACACAAATAAGGCAGTCAGGCAGCCAGGACTCCCCGCGGGTTGGTGGAGCTTCACACAGAGGCAGCCCTGTGGATAGGCAGCCAGACTCCACACCCCCTAGAAATTCAGTTTTGTCATCGTCATGCAGCACTTAATTACCGATTTGTGATTTATCTCTAGCACAACCTAACCCAAAACATTATACCAATTTGCATAATAACAAGAAAACTTTGGAGATGGGGAAACAGTAAATCATTGTATTGTGAAAAAGAGGAGAGCAAATTTACACAATGCAGGGAATGAGACTGAAATTTTGTTTTGAACGTTTCTTTATTAAGATTTGAAATATACAAAGGTACATGGAGATTGTATTTATAAATGGATTTACAAACCCTCCAATAATATACATCAATATTCTCCAGGTACTAACTGCAACCATAACAACAGGTACAGAGGGTACGGTCTTGCGACTAACTGCGGTCAGTCGGGAATGAGTCTGAAATTAAGAGGAAGATAATGTCTAAGGGGGGTATTAATGGGTACTTCAGTAAAGTAGGTTTGCTTTTTGAGTGAGAGAGACCCTGGAAACTGTTGGGGGTTTGACCTGTGACTGACTCCAAGTTACAAGTGAAAATGAATGTCTGCTTCACGTGTAGGGCTTGTTTGAGTAGGCTTATGATGTAAAGTTTAGAAACTCCAGTTTATCCGTTCTCCAAGCAATGGACAAGGCCTGCTTGCAAATCTGAGTGGAGAGTTTGAAAGCAACATCTCACACATAGAGGAAGCTGTGAAGATGGTGCCAGAATCTAAAAGACACATGTTCCGTTTAAGTAATGTAAATGCTGACCTTTTACTCATACATGGAGTGGCTACTTGGGAGTACCTTTCTTGTGATGATGGAGGGCTTCCACTATAGGCAGGCTTCAGCCTCTTGGTCACGTGAGAGATTATCTGAAAATCATTTTTTCTGTATGTTTTCACAGAGTTAACTGAAAAAAATCACTAGGATACTGTCCTCTTTACCATATCGTAATACATGTTGGCCTAGCTTCAGACAGAAACACAGCAAGACCATTAAAATGGGCAACATATTCGCTCAGAACGTGCCACACATGTATAGGAAACACCCTCTGGCTTTATTAGTTTTCACGCAGCATATATATTTACGTATGTGGTATTCTGGGGGTTCCTAAATCATCATCAACGTATAATGTAACAAAAATCAACAAAATAAAAATACAAGAAATATTTTACCATGTGTTTATTCTCTTGCTATTGAGGTATGAGGAAATAAATATTACTGCCACCCATCTCAATTTCAAAAGTCCTAAATGTAACCATTTGAAATGTAATTGTTGCTCTAAATATTGCAACGGTATTGGTAAGACTGACGGCACTCTCTGTTATTATTGGACAATGATTAGGTTAAGTGGTTTGCTGGTACCTTCTCCTGTAGGTCATTATCTCTATTTACTATCCAGTCTTGCCTCTGGCCCTGCAGAGGAAGGGGTCAGTTACCATGGACACTTAAGTACCTCTAGTCCACACCCGCCACCGCTGAATATTGAAGCTGTTCATGCCATGCTCTGAAGACCAAAGCCAAGCTACAACCCAGTTCTAACAATTGTTCTCTTTCAAGAACCACTTCAAGCTGGCTGCAGGATGAAGGATGAGTAGACCAGGCTTCTATGTTCTTGGGTAGGAGGGAGTTTTCTTACAGTTGGTATGGTCTTTATTCTCCAACATTAACAAGTGGGTTACTATTGTACTCTCTTTCAATTGGTTGTCTTCAATTTTGTAAACTACGTGCAATTTTGTGAACTGTTGAACTCTTTGTGAACGTTTATGATAGTATTGTAGTTGTAGATTTTTATATTTCTCATTTGTAATGTGTCCTTGATATTGTCAAAAGTGCAGTTTTTGAGTAAACATGCATTGTCTGAGATGTGTTTGCAGAGCAACGTGAGCAATACTGCATTAATGAAGATGTATGTGTGCACTACCAAATTTATGCATTAGGAATGTTGAAATTCCACCTTGCATCCCACTTTTTTGAGTTACTTATTCCTGATAGCCCTGTAAGACTTACCCGTGCCTCCACGTGTTATCCAGCTATCTATGTACACAGCTTAGCACACCGCTTTATAGCAGAAATGTGAGAACCAACCAGTGGCTTATTTAGGTCCCAGATCAAATTTTTGAGGTACAAGAGTGTTCTATGGACCAGAATCTCGAAAAAAAATTCTGTCTTCAGCAATCCCCTCCTCATTGAGGATTTACAAGCTGCTGTAAACCACATTAGTAAATTTGTTGTGGTAGCAAGCCAGCCGTTGTGCCAATGCTTGAGTTTGCAAGGCTGTGAGGTGTGCAACCATAATTCTTCACTTCTGCTACACATGAATATTTAAGATTCTACTTCTTTCCAAATGCCAAGAGCAGCATCTCTTATTCTATTCATATTAAGCAGGCCACAAATGTATGCTGCAAACAATGGCGAGGGTGACTGGCAGATACTGCAGGCTTGAATCCTCATTGTAAATCGGCACCAGGGAGTATTAGTTTCAAAGAGCAAACAGGCTTCCTTTAGATTCCGCCATGACTTACTTGGTGAGCTCGGTGCCGCCCTGTCAACTCTCTTTGCTCGTGTGCATTAGCATAGAAATAATTTTACTATGTTTTGCTTGGCTACTAAACAAATGGAAATATCGACTCATATGTGAAGAGCCTTGCTTTTAAGACAAATAATATCCATAAAGTATACAGGGAGGGCGACAGATGGGAGCAGCAAAAAAGGAGCGAGAGGTTTAGGAAGGGTGGACGAGGATGGTTGGGAAAAAAGGATGAAAAACTGCTAAGATTAGCAAAGGGTGCATAGAGTAAAATAGTAAGGAGAGGAAGCATGATGGCAAACACCATAGATTTGCCTCTCGAAGTATAATACAAGAAGTTGGGTTTTTATTTTCTTCTGAACTAAAGTTCTCGATGCATCTCAATGTTGAGGGCTAGAGATTACGGCCACACCTTTTCACTTGCTTTGGTTATCTGGAGCATGGACGATTATCCTGTGCTCACAATGCCTATAGATTTAAAATCCACCAATGGCAGATGGTGTCCCAAGAATAATCAAATCTCAGGAGAAAAAAGCATAGATAAGCCTAAAATGGGCATTGGATGTGACAAAGCAGAACAAGTAGAATGCTGGTTTAATCCAAGCACTACAAAAACAATCAAATGTGCCAGCTCAACACAATTGCATTGGTGTAACTCTTGCTATTTTGTTTAGTAATATATAATCAGATATTCCTAAAAACATTTTTTATTGCTAGAGAAATTCTTCTTTTAAAGTAACACTTTATTTATATTTTACTGGTACTTTATAATAGGTTGTCTCTAGACGCTACACTATCTCAATTTCAATTTATGAAAACATCTTCAGAGGTACTTCAAATACAAATAAATGTATCAAGGTATAACAGGGCACTCGGCATTCCACTCATGCTAAAAGAAATCCCTGCTATGATCTATCATACTTCATTCAATCAAACTCATTCACACCATAATCCATTAAAAACACAACCCTTTAACATACTAAATCATATCTTTGAATAAAATATAAATTGCTTATTGGTTTGCTGGTGCAATATGATTAACCAACTGGACATAAGGAGTTTATGTAATTTGGTGTAAAGTCTGTGCCCCACTTGTTGACAATAAAACACATTAAAAGAGACTGCACAGTGTTTGCACTGTGCTTGGGTGCACAATCTCCCCGTAGCGACATGCATTTCAAGCATGCTTGTGTTTTTTTTTAGGAAAGCCTCTGAGCTGCCCCCATTTCCCCGCACAATGGAGGATGTGACTGATTAGTGCTCCTCAGCCAGGTTTAGGTTGGTTCGAATGGCACATTGTGCACGGGACCCAAGACTAGGCATATCCATTCCTTTTAGGGCAACAAACTGAAGTATAGAATAAGTGGTGGATGGAATGCCTGAATTAATCTCTGCCACTACTAACTACTGGGGCCTCATCCCAGTTTCATAGGCTTATGACTGGGTCTAAACGGAGGTGGCAACACTTTTAGTTTACTGTAGTGTGTTGTATTAAGTGGCATAGGTCTGCCCAAATATGGGTCCTGTGCACATTAGCCAGCATAGGAGCAACATAAGCATGTATGCTACTGTATCTGGCTACAGAGGCTTACATAACATCTGCAAGACAGTACATTCCTAGTAACAATGTGGCACTGCTTCAAAACCTACACATAGAAGAGTCATTAATTGAGATACAGAACGTATGACATATTGTTTGTTTGGATATATCCAACTTCAAGCTTTTCCAGTTATGTTAAAAGATGCAAATTCTTCTTAAGGGGGCTTATATATTTATCCTTTTATATTACTCATAGGTAAAACGTGGTTTCCATCGAATCAGATATGGGAACTGAGCAATGCTAAGAATTTCTAACTTAGTGGCGTAAAGCTCAACAGTGCAGCTTGGCAAAGAGATGTGTGATTGAATTTTGGACACCACAGCAAACACAGCAATACACAAAAATATAAAAATGGCCTCTAATGGGCTCTTTGGGCAACTGGTATCTACTAGAGGCAAGGAGGAGGGAAGATATCATATGTATATATGAGTAGGTATAAGCTGGCTTTGTTTTCCTCCCTAGAATAAGCTCTAAGTCATTTATTGCCTCTGAAATGACCACCTACTTAATCAGTATTTTCTATGTACCCCCTCCTCTGTCAGGTCACAAAGAGTGAAGCAAACAATAAAAATAATTTCCTGTCAATTTGCTTCACCAATGCACAGAGAACGGTAAATCTGACAGTCGGAAAATAGTTTTGTGGCCCCTTTTATATCTGCACCTGGTTATTACCTGCTTCTAGCAAATGGCACATCTATATTTTGTGAATATTCACAATTTGTCAATGTTTAATGAATTGAAATGTAAGTATGTTCATATGGTTCCACAAATAAAGAAGCACAAATAGTTGTTGCAGATTACTGAGTAGTTTATTATTCACATTGTAAGAAATTGATTGTTGTTTGACTGTAATGTGAGCCCTGGTCAAGCAACAGACACAATCCCTGCAGGGTGAACCACAAAAAATCACCTAATTTACCTGTAATTAACCTTGGGTAGCTTGGCACAAAAAGCAGTCAGGATTCACTTAGAGGCAATGTGTAAAGTAAGTGTGTAGCACATAAACAGTAATAAAGTGTAAACGCAGCACAAGAAAATTCCCACACCAATTTAGGTAAAAAGAGTAAATATTAATAAATTAGATAACACCAAAACAACAAAAATCCAATCAGTAGAACAAGAGTTATGAATTTTCAAAGATTTAATGGAACAGGTCCTGATAAGCACAAAGCACCCACATGGGACGTCTGTTCACGCTGGGCTGAGTCACATTTAAATGTTCAGGCCCATCACGATGGAGCGCAGCTTGGACAGAAATCCAGATTAGTCCAGCTGAGGTTTCACCTTGTAAAGTTTTGGGGCCAAGAATCCCATTCACATTGGAGAGGGCCACAAAGAGTAATGACAGCAACCTGGGTGGCTGTTGGTGTCTCGCGATGAACAGGCTGAGAGTCGTGGATGGACAGATTGGAGCTTTACATTGACTGTCCTCCACAAACAGTTGATGCTGTAGTGCAAAGAGATGGGCTGGCAGTGGCTTGCACTGATTTTTGGAGCAAGCGGCATGATCTCAATGCAGTCAGAAAGAACCCAAAAACTTGATTTGAGAGCCTGTGAGCAACATCAAGAGTCCAGGACCTGTGAGGCACCACTTGAGGGTCAGGAGCTTATTGCAACTGGGTCCAGGAGTTATTTAAGGAGCCTTTAATGTCCCTGAGGCTCAGATGAAGAGGTCAGTTGACTGGGACTTGGAAGACTAGCCCTCTTAGTCACTTTGGAGTCCTGGGCTCAAAAAGGAGTTGCAGATCCAGTTCTCTTTCCCAGGCAAGAGGGCAGCAGGTCAGCACAGCAGGGCAGTGGCTCCGTCAGAGTAGCAGTCCAGCAGAGTGACAGTTCTTTCCGAGGAACAGCAATCCTTCTTCCTGGCAGAACATCCTCAAGTCCAGAAGCGTACTGAAGTGTGCATCTGAAGGTCCTATTTCAACATTCTGGTGATCTTCTCCTGGAAAGTGGGAGAAGGTTCAAGAAAGGTTCTTTGAAATGCATGGAATTTCCTGACTCCCCTGCCCTCGCTCCAAGCTGGCTTCAGTCTCAGTGACAATACAGGGTCATTAGGCCCTTTGTCTGCAGGCAGAACACATGCTATTCAGCTGTAAATGGGGCTGTGCTCAGCTCCCCACATCCTGAAAGTAGATGACTAATCCCTCTATTGTGCGACTGTTTGAGAGGAATTCACAAATTCTAACTGTCATCTACATCCAGTCATGTGACCCAAGACAGACTGCAGGCACAAAGGCTAAGTGCAGGAAAATGGCAACTTTCTAAAAAAGTCAACCTATCTACCTGCTCACCAATTAGGAATTGCAGCTTATTAAATGCAATAAGGAATCACCAATGTTATCCTAAGGGAGGAATAGGCCTCACAGAAGTAAAAAACTAATTTGGGATGTTTTCACTACTAGGAAATATATAACTTACATGTACATGTCTAACCATTTAATTATACTGCACCCTGCCCTATGTGATACCTAGGGCCTACCTTAGGGGTGACATATGTAATAAAAGTGGAGTTTAAGGCTTGGCAAGGAGGTTTAAATGTAAAGTTGAAATGTCAGTAAACTGCATTTACACTGCAAGGGCTGGCCTGGGACATGGTTTAAGGTGCTACTTATGTGGGTGGGGAGCACAATAAGTGCTGCAGACCCACTGATAGCATTTAATTCACATGCTCTGGGTATATGGTATACCACTCTACAAGGGACTTGTAAGTAAATTAAATATGCTAATTAGGTAAAAGCCAATCAACCCAAGTTTAGGGGAGTGACCACAAGACCTTTAACACTGGTAGGCAAAGTGCAGAGTCCTAGGGCCTACAAAAACAAATTCAGCAAAAAATAAATGCAACTAGGCAACATGTTTGGGGAAAGATCACCCTAAGGCTAGCGGTCTATCAGCGTCAGCATTCAATTTTTAGAAATCATTCTTGTTGGACTTTTTGTACATTAGAAAAAGCTCTTTAGGCAGTTGTAAATTAGGTTGCGACCAATTTGCAAACTGCTAAACTTTTGTGAATTAGGCCCATAGTTTCCTAATTTCAGCCACCAGCAGGACTTTAAGAATAGTTCATGTTTTGATACTTGTGCTGTCTTGAGCATACATGAAGAACAATAATGGCTCTTAGTGCTTGATGTGAGTGACTAGTGTGTTATGCTATTGACCTCGTATCATTTTTATGCAGCTTTTGACAGCATATTGATTAAAGAGAAATTCTGATTTTAAATGAAGCATAACCATTTCTATACTATTTGACAGACAATGACAATATAGTTCTGGTTTAGTATCTTCACAGGAGCTCCTTTTTGCAGAATCCCAACACTTATGAATTGCACTGTCATTCATCCTCTTCTCTGATTCTGTTACACGGCCCATCAGTTTTGAATGTCTATTCTGAATGCTGATTAACTGCAGTGACATGTCATTGAACTCAAGGGATAGATCTGTGTTTCCATGGAGACTGGGCTTGATGGTTCCTTCCAAGCTGTCATCTTCTTCTGGAGATTCGTCTTGTGGCAGATTAAGATCCATATGTCTAGGAATTTTCAAAGCTGCACTTTTTTAAAGTGAGAGGTCTGAATTTGCCCTAGCAGCTCTGCCAGTGGTTTGCAATTATTTTGAGCTATAATGTGAACTCTGGTAACCTGTGAGAATAGGAGGCATCATCTAAAATCGCATTTCAGGTTAATGTTTATCTTTTCTTCCGACGTTGGGCGTTTCTGATGGAACAAGTAGTATGACTATGTAGAGGCATTGCCTCTCGGTTCACACAGTTTGCTCAAATAATTTTACCCAGTTCATGTGCTAGCAACAGCTTAATTTGTGTGTGTAGCATGCACCGCGTGATGTATTGAACAGGAGCCCCCCATGCCTAGGGGAAGGGCGCCCTTAGTTGCGCCACGTGACTGAGCCCCCTATGGGTTAGCTAAGAAGGGGGTGTATCGAGTAAGGAGGGACCGTGATGTCAGCAGGGAGTGCAGGAGGTGGGACGAAGTCACATTAATGGATCCTTGTGATGAGCCACAATGTGACGCAAAATGATGGACCCCAATGCAGAATATGAAGAGGGGCCCCTGAGCCGCTCATTACTCACATATCATTGTTCTTGGGGTGCATGTCCTCCCTGAAGGGTAAGAGGATGAGGAGTTAAAGGGTTAGGTGTCCCTCTGAGGCACAGGGGCTGGAGGTACAGTCATTACACCCCGGCTTCAGGGACGGGCATGTTCTAGGCATATGTGGAAGTGACTATTCCAGGACGAGTTTAATTTTCCCACATATCTCTTTGTGCGCTGTGCCTTTATCTGACTGAGGTGCTTGAATATTTCTACTCAGCTTTTTTTTTAAGTTTAAGAACGATTAGCAGCACTGTAGGTGATATCAACCTGCAGGAAAATTTCGTTCTTAATTAAGGCCCTGGATTGAACCTTTCCATGGAGACACACTTTACCAGAAGTCCAGTTTTAAAAGATGCACTGTTCGCTTGACGTGTGAGGTAAAACAAAAGAGCGTCTCATGTGTTCGAAATGTGCTTTGTTTATAGTAATAAAGTTTCAAGGGATTAGCTATTTGGAGAATCCGCTCTTCTTTGCTTTCTTCCTTTAGATTCCTTTAAGGGGATTGGACTGCCTGAGCTTTCATTAGAAGGAGACAAACACAGGTAAGTTCTGCTCTCTTTTCCTTATTGTGTTTTCTATAGTTAATGGTTAGTGACACTACGCGCTTCCCCCGAGTGTGGTTGCTAATAGTGCTCTTTTTATCCCTTTACATGCCCAGATAGGTCCCGTGACTCCCATGGTCGTATCTTCAAATAATGGGACACTAAAACAAAAGTTAATCACTGACTGAGTTTTCTCTTCACCGAGTGCGGTTAGTAAATGGTGCTCTTTTTATTCCTAAAGGTGCCCAGATGGGTCCCGGGGTCATACCTCCAAGTAATAGGAAACTAAATAAAAGATCATCAAAACGGCCCTCCTCTCCAATCACAAATGGTATTGGTGCTCTTTTCAGGGCCGGACTGGGAACCAAAACCGGCCCTGGCAAAGTGCTCAGCTCCCCACCCCTCTCCGCGGGTGGGTGGGGGGGGTCCGGGTGTGTAGCCGAGCTCTTTTCCAGAGCCGACTCCACCATCACACCCCAACTCCGGAACATCATCAACACCTCTTTCAACACCGTCACCTTCCCGGAGAGCTGGAAGCATGCCGAGCTCAGCGCCTTACTGAAGGAACCAACAGCGGACCCCACCGACCTCAAGAACTTCCGCCCCATCTCGCTCCTCCCTTTTCCTGCCAAAGTCATCGAGAAGACCGTCAACAGACAGCTTGCCGCCTTCCTCGAGACAAACGGATCCCTTGACCCCTCACAGTCCGGTTTCCGAGCTAACCACAGCACCGAGACCGCCCTCATCGCAGCCACCGACGACATCAGAACCCTGCTCAACAATGGGGAAACAGCGGCCCTCATCCTCCTGGACCTCTCTGCAGCGTTCGACACTGTCTGCCACCGCACCCTAGTTCAACGCCTCAGCAACATCGGTATCCAAGAGAAGGCACTGGAGTTGATCATCTCGTTCCTCGCCGGAAGAACACAGAGAGTCTGCCTCCCCCCGTTTCGATCCGAGGCCACCGAAGTCATCTGCGGCGTACCGCAAGGATCATCACTCTGCCCCACCCTCTTCAACGTCTACATGGAACCTCTTTCAGCCATCGCACGCCAAAACAACCTCAACATCATCTCCTATGCCGACGACACCCAGCTGATCCTCTCCCTCACCAGAGACCCCGCCACCGCCAGAACCAGCCTACACGAAGGGATGAAGGACGTCGCCGAGTGGATGAAGAAAAGCCGCCTGAAACTGAACTCAGACAAGACGGAAGTCCTCATCCTGGGACCATCGCCCTCCGCCTGGGACGACTCCTGGTGGCCCCCCGCCCTGGGCACCACTCCCAAGGCAACAGACCACGCACACAACCTGGGCTTCATCCTGGACTCCTCCCTCTCAATGACCAGACAAGTCAACGCCGTCTCCTCATCATGCTTCAACACCCTACGCATGCTCCGCAAGATCTTCCGATGGATCCCGACCGAAACCAGGAAGATGGTCACCCATGCACTCATTACCAGCCGACTGGACTACGGAAACACCCTCTACTCCGGAACCACAGCCAAGCTACAGAAAAGACTCCAACGCATCCAGAACGCCTCCGCCCGACTCATCCTGGACATCCCCCGACACAGCCACATCTCCGGCCACCTGAGGGACTTGCACTGGCTCCCCGACAGCAAGAGGATCACGACCTGGGCCCCACGTACCTCAACAACCGCCTGACCTTCTACACGCCCACCTGCCAGCTACGTTCTACTAGCCTCGCCCTCGCCGCCGTACCACGCATCCGAAGAGCCACCGCCGGAGGAAGATCCTTCTCCTACCTGGCGGCCAAGACATGGAACTCGCTCCCCATCCACCTTCGGCTGACCCAGGACCAGCTCGCCTTCAGGAGACAACTCAAGACCTGGCTGTTCGAGCAGTAGCGGACCCCTTCCCACAAGCGCCTTGAGACCCTTCCGGGTGAGTAGTGCGCTATACAAATGTTATGATTGATTGATTGTTTGAGAGCCGGTTTTCTGCCGTTTTTGTTACAGGCCCTGTAACAAAAACGGCTCCCAGGGGCCCAACACCAGCCCCCCACCCGTGCGGCGCACCGGGGTATTGCCCAGTGCCCGCTATGGCCAGTCCGGGCCTGGCTCTTTTAATGGCTGCCAATAGATTTCTTCGTAGTCCAGGAGTTCCCTTCTTTCCCAACCTGCCATGTTTTGTGCACATTTTGAAAAAAAGGACCTTTTACCCTCCACCTTAGTCCCCAGCCTGCTCCACCTGACGCCCCCTTCTTATTCCAATGGCGATACCGCAACTGGTTATGCCATGCTCTTCCAAGAGCGTAGATAGGCAAAGTGTCCTGCTGGCGGCCATCTTGCTGGGAGCAGCTGCTCTCCAACTCCTAGATTCCTCTGCTTTTCGGCCTGGGACATCCCGGTCCCTCGGCAATGCCTCCCGGCACATCGTGGTTATCCATTGGGCTTGCTTTTCTAGGGGTGGGAGGAGTCTGGGGAGTTGCACTGTGCAGAATTCTGCGGAGTTGCATAAAATCTCAATGTAATTCTGCAGAGTTCCGCTCCTCCCTAAATTATGTGAAGTCAACACAGGCAGTCATGTGAGTCAGGGTTGCAGCGAGCGCAATGTAAGTAGTTTCCTTTTTTGTTTTCCCTCCAAGTCATCTATCAACTTTACCACCACCCCGCCCCACCGCCCCACCACTCTCACCTGCCTAGGCCACTCCTGCTGGGGGGGTCTTTGTTTTGCTACACTCCTTTTGTTGTCTGTGTTCAGTCAACCGGCCTCGTCATTCATGCCTTGGTCGACTGGCAGAGGGGGTTGAGCTTGTCTCTGTTTTCTCCGGGGGATTGGCTGAAATGTCAGCCTAGGGAGTATCCCCTCTCTCTGCAGTCTCTCTTTTGGGGGTAGTGAGGGGGCATGCGGTCTCCTTTTGACTGGTGTGCCCCCTTCTCTTTCAGCCATTTCTCTCCTGGTTCAGCATTCTTTGGCCTGGTCTATTTGCCTTGGTGGTGTTGGCCCTTCTCCATTTGTTTGCAGCCTGCTTCCTTTGTGGTTTGTCATGGGCGTTCGCTGCTTTTTATGACCCATGACTCTTGCTTTCCAGGTTCCGTGAAGGAATTTGGATGAATCTGCCCGAGGTTCTTCTCTGTTTGCTCCAAACTGGTCTCAGGATCATGGTTTCCCCTTCCTGTGGGTTTGCCTGCTAGTCTGAGTTTAGCATTCCTGTGTATCCTTCTCCTCTGCTTGCTCTTCTTTTTAGCCCTCTCTCCTGCTCCTCCGGCTGGGAGTTTGATGCTTGGGTGGTTGATCCTTTGGCTCGGGAATATTCGCTTGCAGTGCCTCAATCCATCCGGTCCTCTCATGGACCTTTGACCCTGGCATCTTGCAGTCGTCATTGGTTGTGCTTTGACTCTTAGTGTAGGGGGATGGATATGTCTCCTGTTTCTCCGTTCTGGCCTTCAGGGGCTCCGTTTTGTCTTAACTCTCTCTATTGGTGGCTCACATTTTGAATGCTGGGCCAGGTGGGCAGCGCCACATTGGGGAAAGTATTTGACTTTGCTAGGAGAAGATCAGGACTCGAGTAATGAAGATTACCAGTGAGTAACCGGGCATTCTTTACTTTTGCCATTAGATCTAGTGGAGGCTGTTACAGGCTGTGGCATCTTAGATGTTTATAGGCCCTGCTCCTAGTTGTTCTGTGAACTACTAGAAGCCTCTCTTGTACTGACAGTAATAGGTAAGAAGCAATGGTAGTGTTGGGACTTGTCCTTGAGGAGTTTATGTGCACCGAAAGCCAAGAACTTGTTGGTGAGATCCAGTTCTACAGAGGGAACCACTAGCTTTTATCAGCCATTTTTTGACCTGAGTCATTTCATTGGCTTTAAAGGGGCTCCAAACATTTCTATTTTCTGGATGATACTTTGCTCACCAAAATCTTCACGTACTGTTTTTGCAAGGAGAGTTCCCCCAGCGATTAGGTCTTGCCTAGGCAGCGCTTGGGTGTCTCTTTGAGGCATCCTATATTCAAGACATGGCATTAAGCTCTGCCTATGTTCTGCCGATACATTGTATTGGCTCCTTGCAGTGTCTTTTACAATTGTTTGTATTTCATTGGTTTGTTTCTTCAGTAGTCCCTCCTTCTCTCTCTTTAGTACCACCTTCTTTTTAGTTGTAACATTCCATAAGGACAGCCCCTCTTACATGTGACTTTACTCGGTATGTTTTATTTTCACTTGCTCAGCCCTAGTTTCTTAATGACTTTTTTGACTTAGCTGCAGTTGCAGGCAGAATAGCCCCTCCCTCAACCACATTTCCCCAACACAACCTTATTTACTTTATTAGCCTTTGGGGCACCCTGAGCCTCTTTTTCCAGACACAACCTTATTTACTTTATTAGCATTTTGCATTTCCCCGACACAATATTATTTACTTTGTTAGCCTTTTTAAAGCTTCACAAGTTTAAAACTACAAAGCTAGGCACCCGCCTCTTTTCTATTTTATTTATTTACTTGCCATGCTTTAGCTTCACAGCATTTGTTGTTAGTCTTTTGTAGCCTTTTCGGTATGCCACACTTTAACTTTAAATGTTTAAAGTTATATTGCGCCATGGCGTCAATGCTAAAAAAGTAAATACATGCACAGCAAAGGTGGGCCGCCACCTTTACATCATTGTCGGCATTACCTTTTAAGATGGTGGCCGCCCACCTTCAATTTCTATTTATTTACTTTCTAGCACTGATGGAATGGTGCACTTTAACTTTAAACACATAAAGTTAAAGCGCTGCATACCATAAAGGCGACAAAAGCTTAAAAAAATGCTCAAAAATGTTTGTGCTCATTCCTTAAACCAGTAGGTAGTGGAATTCTAATATTAGGTATTAAAGAAAGGATGCAGTACCACACGCTGTTACTGGGACACCTAGTCAACCCACGTGGTACTGCACCCAATCCTTAAAACTTAATTTTCTAATTCTATTACCCACTGGCTTAAGGAACGAGCGAGAGCATTTGTTTAGGCTTTTGTAGCCTTTGCAATAAGAAAAGAAATTCCACAAATGAAGGCAGATATGCTCTTGCTTGTTCCTCAAGCAGATGGGTAATGGAATTCCTATATTAGGTCTTTAGGAAAGCGTGCAGTACCACAGGCTGTTACTAGGTATCCCAGGGACACCTAGTAACAGCCTGTGGTACTGCAGTCATTTCTTCATTAGAGGAATTTATTTTCTTAATATGTTACTGCTGGCATAATTTTAAACGTGGAAAAAAAAGTTAGCATTTGCAACGCCAATAGCTCACATTTTCACTAATGCAAAACCTATTGCATTGCAAATACTTGTTTTTAAAAAGGTGACCTGGGGAAAATGACAGGGAATGCAGTAACTACTGTCAAATTCATGATTGTAATCCTGTCTAATCGTGCTTGTATAGGGGTTTAAAAAAATGCCCCCAATGAATTTCTTTAGACAAATCAAAGGAAGTACAATTTAAGATACATGCTGCTATTATTATTATTATTGTTATTAATATTATCACATATACAAATGATTTTTTGTAATGTGCCCAAAGTATTTTAAATTGGAGTGAGACAAGAGACTTTGATTCTTAACGGAACGGAAAGTATTTATGAATAAGTAACCAAGGAATATCTTTTTTTTTTTAATGCTTTATCAACATTATGGTTTTGTGGAGAGAAACTCCATACTGGCCACAAAGCACTTTAAGCCCTTCAGAGCAACGAAAGACAAAAAAACGAAACCCGAGGAAGTGACACATTTTGTTTAAAAAAAAGATGGGTGGTTATATTTATTAGTGTGATTTACAGTAAGAAGCTGCGGTTTATTTATAAGACATAATACGTTACTCCCCTTTTACGTTGCTTTTTGTTCCTTTTTCTTGAGACACAGTACTCAGTAACCATTGTCACAATTGATGTTCCACATTTTCCACAATAGAAACAAAAACTGACAAATAGAGCATCACGTACATAAGGAGCTGAAAATGGAGATATGTGGAGTCGCACCAGCCACACCCAAACATTATCATATTATGTGTGCTCACATCCTAGACTAGACCCCACCGGCAAAACTAACTCAGGGGCAGGGGTTGAGCAATTTTATTTTGTACCCAGTGTGAGGGACATTTTACTGCCATTCTTTATGAGCATCGATACGCCAGTGCTTAATTTGAGCCGGCACTTTCCAGTGCTAAGCACAGGCCCTTAATTGGTTTCCGGTGCTCGGCATCGGCACCTAATTGTCAACACCATACTTAGAACAGTCCACCACATGGTGGCGCTGCTCATCTAATTTAGAAAGGAATACAACAACGGTAGTTTAGGAATACAATATACATTAAGATTGTTAATACCTGCTTCCCCAGCCATTCCTTTAGCTTTGGGGACCTGGAATAATCTGACCTGTCGCATTTACATGCGAGAGAGATGGTCACTAGTTCTTTTGGCAGCGATGACAAGGGCGATGGGTGATGCAAGCTGCATCGGCCTATTGGTCAGAGCCCTGGCACTAAATATTTTACAAATTAAGCACTGCATGCCATTGTGCCAGTGATAGCTCAAGTGACATCATGTACCCTTTGAACCCAATGACAATATAGAGTTCAACCTTTGTCCCACCCTTTCTCTTTGAAAAGCCATCGATTTGCTTGCTGAGGTTAGAAAATGGACAATGTGTGCAAACTACAGAATGTAAGCATGGCTCTTTTCCTCCTGGTGCCTGCCTAGCCTTGAAATCATGGATACAAAATCAAGTTGCAGGGGTTCATAAGACAATCCCTGCCCACCTCACATGGAGACCTGGCTACAGTGAATGCTTTCCAGTGCATTTTAATGTTCTGCTGCCTCTAAATAAAAGTACACAAGATAGCTGCCTTAGATGGTCTTTGTCTACTGCCACCTTTGTAGAAGGTCTAAGCCATTTCGTTAGAACGAAAAAACATGTCATTGGTGTCAACATGCTGAAAGTACATAACATTAAACTAAAAAGCCGTAGTCGAAGACGAACAAGTGGGAGGCAAACCTTCAACATGTCACAAATCTCCCATATTTCAATATTAAAACTCCAGTAGTTTACCTTCCTACCAAGGACATATCTCACCCCCAACAGAATACACAACATCCACCCCAAGGAGTCACGATACTGTCCCAGATGTAACAAGCTTGAGTCAGACTACATACTCATGGAATGGCAATGCAGAGCAATATGAAACTATAGTGAAAATGTTCTAACATGGTTAACACGACGTTTAGGGAGACCCACACATGAGACTCCTGGGCTTTGCCTGCTAGGGCTGATTACCAGACCCATCATGGAAAAGCCCCTTAATAAATTCATTGTCTTAGCCTTGGTGCTAACAAGGAGAACATTTGCAATAGCTTTAAAGCAATCAGCAGCCCCAGAAGTCATGTCATGGATATTGATATGGCACATTAGGTGGGATAAAAAGGTGAGGTGCTGTGTTCTGAGAAAAACAAATGACTGAGAACAAGGGAGAATTTAGAAATATGGTATACCAAACTTTATACCTTTGCTGAAGACCTCATACCATTCCGCAATGGGGACACCAAACCTGGGTAATAATTATACCGCTGTAACAAAATCTAGGGTAATGAGGGACATGAATATACACTGGTGATCAACTCATTTGCAATCACATGAACTACTGATACATAATGGCCAGCCTGGGAAGCAACAAGATGTCGAAAGATACAACATCTACGTAATGGCGAAAGAGCACGGCTCGAGAATACTATCACGCTCCGCGAGACTGATGGAGCTAGGTGAGAAACACAATTTTGTATACCCTTTGTGAAGTCACTTTCTCATAACGGTAACATAAATCAATTGTGTGGTTTGGATAAAACTAATCAACATAGAATAAAATGCATACACAAATACACTTGGGATACTAAAATTGCTTGTGTTGCAAACATAATCGACTAACTGAGTGACAATGTGATGTCTAAAATTAATGCCAGAGCTATAAAATAACCAATAGCACCATAAATGTGCTTACTGTTTGTCCATTTGTGGCAGAAACAGGAAGACAGGTGAGAAAAACGTGCATATATGTGGCTTTATTTGCTAGGTAATCACTAACAGGGATACCTTAGTAAACAGAGGAGGTAAAAAGAAGGGCTATAATTCACCAATTAACGTTAATTTGTGTTTGTTTCTATATTAGTTCTCATTATGGCCTGTGAGGCCTAGTAAAAGATGGAAGATTTTAAGACTCCGAGATTAATGTGAACCACGCGTGCGCTCGCTGAGTGGAGCTGCAGACGCGTACAAGCTGGCTGTGCTGAATGGGATGGGTCAAGGACTAGATGCCCTGAAACCCTTAATGTCTGCCAACAGAATGGACTTCATCATCGTGAACCCTGGGAAAGAATCCCAAACTAACAATTTAAAGGACAAGTAGGAACCAGTTTACCCAAAGACAATAGTCAAATTCTTTTCGCTGACTCAACGGAAGTAAAGTAATAAGATGATGAGGTTATGCTCATCCACCCCTTGGAACATCCAATAAAAATCATCGGACACCCCAAATGTTTCAGATTTTAGATAGTTTAGCAAGGAGAAAAGGGTATAAAAGAATAGGTCCGGAGTTTAGAAAAAAGCTCTCTTTCCGATTTCTATCTGTGTATCCTGACATGCTGTCGGAATGCTGAATTTCCTTGGAGCGTAAGAACTGTGACTTTTTGACTTTAAGCTTTGTTTGAGTGAGTACGGAGTCTTTAGATGAGGGAATTAGTTAGATAGGATGAAGAAATGTACTTTGAGAACTATTTGTCTTTTTTTTTTTTTTAGTTCAATAAAGTTTTATTAATGATAAAAATAAGGCATCAGTACATAGTTCAAATAAAGAATTGTGGGGAAAGGGGAAGGAAGGGGGAACAAAGAAAGAGAAAACCAGGGTGTATTATACAATCAGAATAAAACGACGAGAACAATGTATCATGGGCATTAAAGGTAAAAATAAGGGGTACATTGGGTATACATCAAAAGCAAGTACGGATGAGGACATAGCAAGTAATACTGTAGAAAAACCGAGGAAATGAAAGGGGTATTAGGGGGGCTTGGGAACCTCTTGCTGGGCGGCCGTGGGCAAAATGAGCGAGTAGTACAATTATCTAAGTACATCATAACAGGGAGCCACAAGTCTGCACGTTTGGCTGCCATTTGGGGAGGAAAAACAAAAGCTGTATCAAGCCTGTGATTATGACAAACATTATACCACCATGCTTTAAAAGAAATATTAGAAGAGTTCTTCCAATTAATGGTAATCTGCTGGAATGCAACAGCCAACAGCAAATCAACAATACGAGCCTGCATATCAACCCCCCCCCAACAGGTAGAGAGACTCCCTAAAAAGAGATGCGTGGAAGATAGGGGGATGCAGGTGTGGAAAATTACATTGATTTGAGCCCAGACCTGCAACCAAAAATCATGTACATGTTTGCAATGAAACAACATATGAAACAAGGTAGCACGTGGCAAAGAGCAAGACCAACAAGCGTCTGGAGTAGCAGAAAACTGTTTGTTAAGGGTAAAAGGAGTGTGGAGCAACCTGTTGTATATGAAAAACAAGGATTGTGTCAAGGATGCCGCTCTAGATGTTTACGGACCTTTGTCCATATCTTGTCCCACTAGGATACTGGCCATGCCGTGGCAAGGTCTTGTTCCCACTGCTCCTCCACCTTAGATTTAGGCATAAGAGACGCATGAGCATGAAGGTGCTTGTAGAGAAAGGATGCTTTAGGAGTAGTGCGCAGAATAGAGTGAAGTTGGAGAGCAGGGTCAGGAGAAACAAGAGGAGGTGGTGCATGTAAGAGTCGTGTGTAAACCCCCATGACCGCCGCTTTAAGTAGAAGATATTTGGGAGCAAAGGACGAGGGTAAATCGAAGGAGGAACGGAGAGTATGAAAGGGCATGAAAGTGGAATGTGAGAATAACTGCGAAATCCAGATCAATCCCCTAGCTCTCCAGGATTTCCAATAAAAGGGCTTATGGCAAATTAAGAGTTGCTTATTATGCCAAATAGTGGATGAGAGAAAGTCAGCAACAGTCGCAGGGGGGGAGGGAGTAGAAGATAAAAGGAGTTTAACAGTAAATTTATGAATAGGAGTGGGGATCAAAGAAGGTTTGCGTGAAAAAGAGAGATATTCAGCAAAGGAAAACGGGGAAAGGAAGAGGCGCTCAACCTTAGTCCACAGAGGACAGGGGGAGATGGGGTCCTGTAGCCAAAAAGAAGCTTGACGTAACAAAAAGGCCTTTTGATAGGCTGGGAAATCTGGAAAATTGACACCACCATCTGATGCGGGACGAATGAGTCTGGCAAGGGACATTCTAGGTTTCTTATTGTGCCATAAAAAGGAGGATAGAGCCGAATTAATTTTCTTAAACAATTTAGCTGGGATGGAAACAGGGATATTAGAAATTGTATAAAGAATTATAGGGGATAACATCATTTTAATGGTGTCAAGATGACCCCACCATGACAAGTAAAGAGGGTGCCACCTAGCGGTAAGATCCGATATTTTTTGAGTGCACTTTGTCAAACATAGGGAGACGGTGTCTGAGATGGAGGGGGTGATGTGTAAACCTAAATACTTAATGTAGGAGAGACTCCAGGTGAAGTTGGAAGCATTGAAGTCAGGTTTAAAAGTGAATTTCGTCAGGGGCAAGATTTCACACTTGTCATGATTGAGCTTATAACCAGAGATCGAGGAGTAGTGCCGCACTTCTTCCAGGAAAGCGGGGATGGAGTCAGTAGGATTAGAAATAAAAAGTAAAATATCATCTGCATAAGCAGCAAGTTTAATGGGAGACTCCGCGGCCTGAAAGCCATGAATATCAGGATTTTGGCGGAACTTGGACAAAAAGGGCTCTAAGGCGAGATTAAAAAGGAAAGGTGAAAGGGGGCAGCCTTGACGAACACCTCTACCGAGGTCAAAATAGGAGGAGATCTGACCATTCGCATAAACTGCAGCCCGCGGATGAGAATACAACAATGAAACTAGGGAGATAAATTTAGGGCCAAAACCAAACCACCCAAGAGCATGGAAAAGATACGGCCACTCAACCCTATCAAACGCCTTCTCGGCATCCAAGGCAAGGGAGTGTTGGAGATGGGATGATTTCGACAATATGTTGAATAAAAGTCTGGTGTTGTCGGTGGTGTAACGACCTTTAACAAATCCAGATTGCTCTTCGCCTAATAGATCAGGAAGTTAATGGTCCAACCTTATCGCCAGCGATTTAGCAAAGATTTTATAGTCGTTGTTGACCAGGAAATGGGCGTGAAATTTTTGCAATACTTCGCATCTTTTCCAGGTTTGGGTATTAAACAAATATGTGCATCAGAGAAGGTCCCTGAGGAGTTGCCTGGATCAACAAAATGTTAAGTAGGGAGTGCAATTTCGGAATCAACAACTTGGAAAAGTGGAGATAAAACTCAACGGTAATACCGTCTGGCCCAGGGGCTTTATTAAATTTGAGATGCTGAAGCGCGGTGAGCAATTCCTTCTGCGAAATGTCAGAAAGGAAAGAGGGGGAAGTGTGCAGGCTTTTGGATAGTAGAAAAGAAATGTGTGAGAGAGTGAAGAGAGGGTAGTGTTTCAGAGGTGTATAAGGTCTTGTAGAAGGGGGAAAACTCAGTAAGGATGTCAGCATCTTTGTGCTGCAAGTTATCTTGAGTGTCATAAATAGATTCAATATTCAGCTTGTTGTGCTTGACCTTCAAATAATTGGCAAGAATTTTTACAGCTTTGTTCCTACCACCATAAAACTTAGCACTTGACTTTAACATATATAGGGAGGCATCCTCTGTGGACTTCTCATTAAATTTCATCTTGGCAGTGACGAGGGCCGACTATCTTTCGAATGCGAGGTGAAGTAGGCGTGTTCCAATCTCTTAATGTCAGAAAGGAGATGTTTAGTGAAGTGGCACGCAATCCTGCGTTTCTTTGCGACATATCCAATAATAAAGTTGCGCGCTGCTGCTTTAAAAGCATCCCAAATGGTGTGTTTCGGGACGGATGGGGTATCATTAAACAGGAAAAATTCATCAAAAAAGGTATTGAAGGAAGCAGTAAATTTGGGATCCAATAGGAGGGCATTATTAAAACGCCATCTCCTGGGCCCATCAATCTTAGGGATCACATCAACACTAATAACAACAGGAGCATGATCCGAAAGCAAGATCGGACCAATTTCAGCTGTTGTAAGTGTTTGGGCAAGATTATGAGAAACAAAAATATAATCGATCCGTGATTGGGAACGGTGACATGAAGAGAAAAAAGTAAACTCCGGTAAGGTCGGATTACAGAGTCGCCAGGAGTCAACAAGCTTATGCTGGGAGATGGCTTGAGTAAAAAGTTTATGCGATTTATTAGGAACATAAGTGGCGTCAGAATTCCTGTCAATAAACAGGGTCTAGGGGTTGGTTACAATCCCCAGCGAGGATAAAATTGTCATCCATAAATTGGGTGATACATGGAGAGAACTCAACCCAAAAAAGAGGTTCACCGTTAGTGGGACCATAGACATTAAGGAGAGAGATTGGAACACCTCTAAGCATCTCACATGTGTCCACCTGCCATTAGTATCCGATTCTTGGGAAAGGATTGTGAAAGGGAGTGATCTGCGACAAAGAATTGCTACACCATTACGTTTACCATCGCCCTGCGAATAAAAGACTTCACCCACCCAGCCTCTTTTAAGCTTGCAGACTCTATGTCTGTGAGATGGGTTTCCTGAAGAAACGCAATATCAACATTCAACTTGGCAAGGTGTGATAAAATGCGTTGACGCTTAATTGGGGAATTAATACCCTTAACATTCTACGATAATACATTCAATGACATAACATAAACAGTAATTCAAAAAATATGCAATAAATATGAGTAGAATAAAGACCCATGAAGAAGAATGAATAAAGAGAAAAGAGACACGTAATGGAAATGAAGAGAGGAGAAAAAAGGAGGAAATGAGTGAAAGCGAAAGAGTGTGCAGAAAGAAAAAGTGACGTGGAAACCAGAGATAAGTTCAAGAGAAGCATACGGAAAAAAAAGAAAATATAAAAGTGAGTACAACCTGAAAAAAAGAAGTTATGATTCCTGCACAAACAAGAAATGTAGAACATAGAAGGAAGGGCAAGAAGGGTAGGGAACAAAAGAAAACAAAATAAGAGGGAGAAATGGAAGGAGAACATACCTACAGAAGGAGAAGACGAGAAGGAGCCGGGAAGGGAAGGAACCACAGAGGTAAGGCAACACATCCAAGGTCGGCTGGGCAGGAAGCCAGGGAGACATCATCAGACGGGGAAGGATTCCTGTGGAGGCAAAAAGGGGAAACACGTGAACCGATTACAAACCTACATCAGAAGTGAACAAGGAACAAGCAACAACAACAACAATGCAACTCAAGGGGAAAAACAGGCGAGGGAGTAGAACTCAATGGAAAGGCAAAACGTGACCAAGATGGAAGCATCATAAGAACAAACAGGGTAACAGCTCCGCCAGGACGAGAAGAGGAAGGCCCAGATGAGTCCATAGCAGTAGTCTTATTTGCATTGATGAAACTCTGTAGTCGTACTGGATCTTCATAAGTAGTCGTCTTGTTATTGTAGGTGACTTTAAACAGGCAGGGGTGATAAAGGCCATATCTAGCACCCATGGAACGGAGATCATCTCTCATGCTTAGGAAGGCCTTCCGACGATTTGCAGTTGCCTTTGCGTAATCCTGAGCAAAGAACAGGGAGGAGCCAGACCATGTTAATTTTGGAAAAGCTTTGGCAGCCGTGAGAACTTTCAAAAGGTCAGTGTACTCTAGAAAATAGAGAATAACGCCTCTTGGCCGTTGTGCTGTTGAAGCAGAAGAGGAGGATGGGCGTCCAAGGCGGCGAGCACGTTGGATGTTAAGAATCGTACCTTCTGGAAGGCGGAGTAATTTAGGAAGGAAGGATTTGAAGAAAGTGATGGAGTCCGAGCCCTCAAGACCTTCCTCCAAGCCGTAAATGCGTAGGTTGTTCCTCCTGTTTCTATTTTCCAACTCCTCCACGTGCCTCTGGAGAGTATCCACCTGCGAGGTCAGATGAGAAACCTTGGTACGAGTTTCTTGGAATGAGACGACAGATTGTTCGACTGAGGAGACTCTTGTTTCAATTTGAGACCAGTTGTCTGTAGGAGCCTGAAGCTTGATATTAGTTTCCTCCATGAAAAGACGCAAAGTCCCGATTTCCTCCAAGAAAGGGCGAAAAGACCGTATCTCTTCCAGCAAGATTTCCATGGAGACAGGTACGGACTGCTTGAGTGGTGAAGGGGGATCCTTCTTCAGTCGCTTGACGTTGGATTTCTCCGATGCAGACTGAGGAGGTTCCATGGCAGTGTCCAAACCTGAGGAGACAAGGGAGTCCTCCAATTTAGAAAAAGCAGAAAATACTTTGGAATTTTTCACAAAAGCCACCTTTGTTGAGGACTTGGAAGGTATACGCGACATGGATTTGAGTCTCCCCATAAAAAGCAAGCAAAAATAGAATAACCTGGACAACACGCACTGTCTGCGCGATAAGATGTACACTGACACAAGGAGGTATGAGAAAGCTGCACAAGGGAATCTCTGGATTAAGGCAGTATGGTCGGTGCGGAGAGTCACTTGCTGAACAGGACAAGCACAAGGTGAAATTGGTTGACAGATATGAAATAAGCTGAGCTTACCAGTTGAAGTTTATGTCACTACGCCGAGTTAGAGGGCGTTATCGCTGGATGCAAGTCCATGGATAAAGAAGCGCAAACAAACCCAGAAAGCCGCATAGTGGAGAAGAGGAGCGACCCTTAGGCAAAAATATGTGCAGTATACCATGAAGCTGAGAAGATGTAAATGGACCAAAAAGGTGGTATAAAAAGCAACAGAGTCTCATCCAACCGAAACTCCCAAGGAAAGGTTCATCACCGTGTATGAAGTTGAAAGCACCATTCACCTCGATAGATACATGGTTAGAGACATCATTTGCTAATGACTATTGAGCAAAAAGACTATTGACATATATACTCGAGCTCCGACGACCATAACAGAGCAGGAAGGTACAGGCATAAGCATAAAGTGGCCAGTGAAAGTGACACTGAAACGACGATATTCCATCGTGTTTGTAAAGCTGTGAGCCGAGTTATGACCAAAAGGCAGGGAAAAAAAAATAAGTTGACACCTCACCTAGCCTTGCCTGTACAGCTAGTGAAGCAATCCAAGATATGACATCAGAGGAAGAGCAGGCTGACACGTTAAGAGACTGAGTAGTAAATCACCCAGTCAGTAGGAGATTCGAAGACAATGTCCAGCTTCAAATGGTGAGGAAAGGGTAGCACCGCTAATCCCAGGCACTCCTACGCCTCACCAGTGATCAGTGCGAGCCAACGCAAAGAGCCTCGTAAAATGGCGGTCAGGAGATGCTGGGACGCAAGAGTCATTTGCAGCGAGGCAGTGGTGATGAAACAACGTGCAGCCACAGAAAAAAATTATTAGGGAAACTTAACTTTGCAAGGAAGTTCCGGACAGTCGAGGACACCAGTCATAAATGAAACCCCATGAGGTGGCAAGGTGAACTGAAGGTGCGCTGCGTCCTAAAATGGCGGCCACGCCGGTACCTGAAGCGGAGCAATTCACTGCATCCAAATTCTCCTTCTCAAGGCATCACAGCGTGAAGCAAACAGTCGCGCCTACGCCCAGGGGTTTTCCGACGTTGAAAAAGGTCCGTCCACCAGGAAAAGACGGGCTAGAAGCGGTACACCTCCCGAAGCTTCTGCGGAGCCTCACACGGGTGCCGCCATTACCGTTGGGCATCAAGCCACGAATCCCTATTTGTCTTTTCTAATATTTGTGTCTTATGAACATCAAAATCTGTATTAATTTTCCTTAAAATTAGAATTAAATGAAAATAAATGTATGAGTTAAATTTCCTTTCTTCCTTTTTGACTGATTACAATAAAATGAATTTAAAGTGAATAAATATTGATTATGCTAGGAGAATTTTCCTTAAATTAAAAATTAGAAATGAAGAATTAAGCTGGTCTTGTTTATCCTTAACCTAATTTTTTACTAGCAGATCAATCGCCAATAATGGTGGTGTGTTTAAATAATTTTCTCGTTGAAAATAACCATGGTAAATGAACTAAAACTGCAGATGTATATATTATAGTTAGTAAAATTTAGACACTCCGCTAATGGAGCGACTCTCCTTTGATTCATACCGATCCATGAAATAGAAGAAAGTGTGTATGAGTGATTTACAGTGTTATGGGTCCCACGGGTGAACAAGTATACGATTGGCTATTTTAGGGAAAGGTAATGTTAGGTTTGGAAATTATTTCCGGAGATGCGCTGCAACAAGACCACTAATTTTTGCTTCTTTTAGTGTTGTGTTTTTGTTACTGGTGATTGGTTTTTAGAGTTATATCAAAACAGGTATGCAGTTCCTTGGAAAAGAATAAAAATGCAAAACATGGGGAGAGGATAGTTGGTAGTAAGTGTCTAAGGAGATGGGTAGGGGGTCCGTTCCATTAGGAACTAGGGTCCTGACACACCCAGATATGTGTCATTCTTCATCATAGGGCGTACTCCTCATGTGGCTGGCACTGCAATGCCTGGGAGGCACCCACAAAGCAGCTCATTATCAGAGAAATGTCACAAAGATGTAGATGAATTGGGGGTTTTGGGCCGTCAAGTGTAGCTTGGTGTTGTGAAGTATTTGTGTGTAAAAATTATGTTGTTAACTTCGACTAAGTCCTTCTCTAAAACAAGTTTTAATAGATACCTACTCGTTTGGTTAAAAGGAGTGATGGCTAGCAGAAGAGGCAATAATCTCTGGTAGCTAGTAAAAGTAAAAGGTCAATATGTTTCTTGCCGTGTTTGTCAAAAATGATCAGATGGCAATTCATCAGGGCCGAAAAAATTCTGATCTACATAGGGGTTGGAATCCGGGCAGGTGTCACGGATAATTCAATGACAAATAAACCTAATTGTGGTGTACCTTTTTATAGTGATTCTAAAAAGCGGACCTGAAATAAATATAAAAGCATAAATACACGTAGTATGCCTGGCACAGGGCGGACATATTTTAATTGCAGTGCCATCCCTTTCTTTGTCTTTTTATTCTTTTTCTAGAAACTGAATACTTGTGCTAATATACCTAATATTTAGTAGGGGTACATATGCTGGACCTACAAGCTCCCCTCCTATATGTTTTTTAGAGCACATGCTTCTTCTTTTCGCAGCAGGGACATGAGGTATCTTATAATGAATGAAGTAAAATAGCCACTTCAAATGTCTCCCTAAATGACATTCGAACATTCCATTCACTGAAGAAAATGCTCATTTCCCACTGTTGATTGTCAAGATTCTGATATCAAATGAACGCTACAAAATGACTCAAATAAATCCTCACTGTGTTTAACGGAATATTGTTTTAGCTAAAAGGAGAAGTGATTCAGTAAAAGACCAAATTGAGCCGAGTCTTTCCTGAACGTTGTCTCTGCCAACATAACTCCTTTCAAGTTAAACAAAACAAAGCAAACCAAAGATAGCAGAAGAGGATGTTGCCCTTGTGATGTCTTTGCCTCAGTCGGTTCCACATAAAATGCCACATTAGCAATTAACAAACACTTAATTATCTTCTTGAACCTGGTCAGGGTATTTCCAATATGGGAGTATGGTATAACCCGATTGCAAAATAATACACCATAAATTCCCCAAACCTTTTCATGACACACCTGTTGATACAGGTGGGGTGAGTTAATCTTCTCCCTTGACGTGCTTTAATGCCTCACATTGGCTCCCTCCTTTCTTACGATGGGATGTCTTTGAACAGGGCAGAGCAGGTTAATATGCTTTTTACTACATTTGATCTGAACAATAAAAGTACTACTTCTACTATTACTACTACTACTACTACTACTACTACTAATAATAATAATAATACCATTTTTTTTAAATTGCACTTCATACCACTTTTCTGCTATTACTATGTGTTGTGAGGATCAGTGAAAGAATATCGACTGCCAAAATATCGACTACCCAAAATATCGAGGAAAAAATATCTACAACCAAAATATCGAGTTTGTATGTACAAACAGGTAAGTACAAAAATATCGAGTACAAAATATCGTTTGCAAAAATATAGTTGTAAAAAATATCGACTTTAATAAAAACAATGTTTAATTACATTAATATAAAAAATTGATTACTAAAATATAATTAACAATACTTAAAATAACTTTTAATAATTAAATAATTAATTAAAGTAAAAAAAATATATTTTTTTAATCATATTTCTTAAAACATATATATATATAGTAACAAAATTTAATTAAATAATAGCCAATATTATTAACGTACAAATACAAAAGAGTAAACATGACTATTCCCACTGCAAAGAGTGCAACAGTGGATATATGACGTTACAACGCAACTTTTACAACGCACTACCATTACAACGTAAGTATTGGTAAGTATATAATAATTTTTTTAATTTACATTATTTAAAATTATTTAAATATAATTTAATTTCATATCATTTCATTAAATTAAATTAATGTAAATTTAATTTTACTTTATTTTTACACTGTACCCCTGTACCCCAAAAACCCAAAACTGACCATGAACCCTAAAAAAAACCTTTACACAAAAACCCAAAACTGACCCTGAACCCTAAAAATACCCCTTTACCCAAAAACTAAAAACTGACCCTGAACCCTAAAAATACCCCTTTACCCAAAAACTAAAAACTGACCCTGAACCCTAAAAATACCCCTTTACCAAAAACCAAAAACTGACCCTGAACCCTAAAAATACCCCTTTACCCAAAAACCCAAAACTGACCCTGAACCCTAAAAATACCCCTTTACACAAAAACTAAAAACTGACCCTGAACCCTAAAAATACCCCTTTACCCAAAAACTAAAAACTGACCCTGAACCCTAAAAATACCCCTTTACACAAAAACTAAAAACTGACCCTGAACCCTAAAAATACCCCTTTACCCAAAAACTAAAAACTGACCCTGAACCCTAAAAATACCCCTTTACCCAAAAACTAAAAACTGACCCTGAACCCTAAAAATACCCCTTTACCCAAAAACTAAAAATTGACCCTGAACCCTAAAAATAACCCTTTACCCAAAAACTAAAAACTGACCCTGAACCCTAAAAATACCCCTTTACCCAAAAACTAAAAACTGACCCTGAACCCTAAAAATACTCCTTTACCCAAAAACTAAAAACTGACCCTAAACCCTAAAAATACCCCTTTACCCAAAAACTAAAAACTGACCCTGAACCCTAAAAATACCCCTTTAATTTAACATAATTAGCAATGAATCAATTAAATTAAATTAATTACCAATTACATTTTAAATAATTAACAAATATTATTTAATTACCAATTAATTAAACATTACTACCAATTAATACATTTACATATTTAATAAATAATAAATAAATTAATTCCCACCCTATTCCCCTATAAACCCACAACCCGCTACAGGAAATACATTATTTTAATTTACATAATTAGCAATTAATAAATTAAATTAAATTAATTACCAATTAAATTTGAAATAATTAACATATATTATTAAATTACCAATTAATTAATTATTACTACCAATTAATAAATTTACATATTTAATTAATTATAATTAAATTACTTCCCACCCTATTCCCCTATAAACCCACAACCCGCTACAGGAAATACATTATTTTAATTTACATAATTAGCAATTAATAAATTAAATTAAATTAATTACCAATTAAATTTGAAATAATTAACATATATTATTAAATTACCAATTAATTAATTATTACTACCAATTAATAAATGTACATATTTAATTAATTATAATTAAATTACTTCCCACCCTATTCCCCTATAAACCCACAACCCGCTACAGAATAAAATTACACAATAATTTTAAAAAAATCATTAATTAAAAATAATTATAACATAAAATGACACTTTTCACACATATTATAACATAAAAACACTATAAATAATTACATATTATTTAAAAAACAATATTTTTACTATCTAGATTATATACTTGGATATTTTCACTTTCGATATTATTTACAGTCGATATTACTTCACTTACCTTAAAAACGATATTTTGGCTGTCGATATTCTGTCCTGTCGATATTTTCTCCAAACGATATTTAAAACTCGATATTCTGTCCAAACGATATTTTGGAGTCGATATTATGTCTGTGCACCGTGTTGTGAATAGCAACATCATCAAAGATTGGAAAATCATAACTGAATCCACTTTTGTAAACTGGACCAACAGTCTTCCTTCTAGCAATGAATAAACAAATGATAAAAATAAAAAATACATGTTACGGTTGCAGATATAGCTTTGCCTCCCAAATTCTTAATAGAATTGATTTGTTCAGGTTTTATTGCAATACCAAAGACTGTGATTCTCAAGACGACTGGCTTTGCTAACTCTAAAAGGCAAGATGCAATGTACAAAAGACATTTTGTGAGCTGCCAATTGTTAAAAATGGGGGTCTCTAGTTGGCAGAGGTAGGTACCTTTGTCCAAATAGGGACCCTTCTTCCTAGTCAGGATAAGAGAGTTACACTCCTAAAATAACCGCGGCTCACCCCCTTGGTAGCATGGCACCAGCCGCGGCCCGTGGAGGGAGTTACGGTGGGGCAGGGAGGCGGGGAGGGGCAGGGTGGAGGGTGCTAAAAACCGGCATATGGATAATTGCAGGTATGTAAACAATTTAATTAATAAAACGGATTTGGTAGTGCGCCTTGCACCCTCCACCCCGCCCCTCCCCTTCCCCGCCACCCTGCCCCACCGTAACTCCCTCCACAGGCCGCAGCTGCATGGCATGAGCAGTTAGGCTTATTCTAGGGACTGTGTGTAAAGCATTTGTACATAACCAACAGAAATACAGTGTAAGCACTACAAAAGGACACCACACCAGTTTAGAAAAATATCCAATATTTTTATATACTCAAGACAAGACCCAAAATGATAAAAGTCCACAATACAGTACTTAGACATTTTCACTTATTAAAATAACCTTGAAAAACAGTCCCTTGAAGTCAATACCTCCCTCTGGGGCTATCACGGCGTTGTGAACAAACAAATCCAAACAGTTCTGGCTGACCGCGGCATCGCAGGCCAGCTATAGTGTCGAGAAGACCCACAAAACAGTACCTTTTAGAAATGCAGGTTGTCAGCGTTGATCTTCCAAAAGCATGGTGTCAGCAGCCGTCGGTTCTGTAGGTCGGTGCAAGAGACCTCGGGCCCTCGTAGTCTCATGCGTTGCAGATCGAACTCCTCGCGTTTAAAGACAGGAGTGCGGTCATCGTCAGGCGTTGGGTGCTGTGGTGCGAAGTTCAGCGGTGCGGCGTACAATGCCCTCATGTCGCGGTCCGGGCAGCCGCTCGGTGGAGGTGTCAGATGGCATCGTCTGTGAGACTGGGGTCACGGTGCGAAGTAATGCGGTGCTCGCCGCGGTGCTGGCAGGTCACGTTGCAGGCAGAGGCGTCGTCATTGCAGAAGCGCTGTTGTCAGCTAACGAACTGAGGTCAATAGCACCGGTGTCGGTAGGCCAAGGCTGCGGAGCGGGATGAAGGCGGTGCATCATGTAGCTTTACGAGTGGTGCCTTTGAACCATGGTGCAAACAGCGGCGTTGATAATGGCATGGAGCATCGTCATCAGGGATACCAAGGTGGAGTCGTAAAGCGAGTCGATGCAGAGTGCGGTGCCCACAGGGCGTGGTGCGAGCAGCGGCTCGCCTGCGGCATCAGCAGGCATCGTCGGTGGGACCAGGGTCGCAATGCTGCATTCCTCGGTGTCCTCTGCTGTGCCTTCAGGACACGGAGTCGGCAGTGGAGTCTTAGACGGCATCAGGTTGCTTTTTCTTCTGTTGCAGCACAAACCACACAGTCCCCAGTGCTGAGGGCAGAAGAACTTGAAGTATTTGCTGTTCCTGAGACTTCTTGAACAGGGTGCAAGCTCTACCTCAAGCCCTTGGAGAAACTCACAAAAATAGATTGCAGAAAGATCAGTCCAGTCCTTTCACTGCCCAAGACAGAAGCATCCACTGCAGGACAACACAGCAAAGCCATCAGCAAATTGGTAGTTCCTCCTTACAGCTTCTCCAGCTCTTCTTCTTGGCAGTCTTCTTGGTCCAAAAGAGTTCTAAAGTTCAGGGGTTTGTTCCCCACTTTTTATAGCCCAAAATCCTTTGTACTCTCAGGCAGATAGTGTCTGTACCCAGCCAGATCCAGTTCTGCCCTCTCTGGTGTGGCCTCCTGGTAGGAGGTGGAGACAGCCTTGTCAGAGGCAGACCAGGCCCATTCAGGTAAAAGGAAATCTCCTCCCCCTACTCCAAATGCAGCCCAGTTATATCCAGCACTTTCCTGACCCACCTAGACTATCTGAAGCCACGGCTCCTCTCTTGCCCCTGTCATCCAAAACCCAGAAAGTCAATCCACAACCCCAGCAGAGGCCTACTGGATGGCTGAGCAAGAAAACACCAACTTTCTAAAAGTGATATTTTCAAACACAGAATGTAAAAATCACCTTCACTAAAAGATGCATCTTTAGATTCTGAGTTCAGGCATACTAAACTTTATTTTTCTACCTAATTCTCAGGGCCAGTTAAGTTTATAAGATGTTATAAACAAACTCCCCATCCTGGCCATGGGAACAGGTAGCCTTGCAATAGTGAAAAATGAAATCGGCAGTAATTCATTATCAGGACATGCAACACACACCTGGGTATGTCCTACCTTTCACATACACTGCACCGTGCCCGCAGGGTGACCTGGAGCCTAAGTTAGGGATGACCAACATGCAGAAAAGGGAAGGTTTAGGGCCTGGCAAGTGGCCGCACTTGCTAGGTTGACATGGCAGTTACAAACTGTATGCAGACTCTGCGGTGGCAGGTCTGAGTTACCTTTTTACCAGCTATTTCTGTGGGTGGCACCACCTGTGCTGCGAGCCCAACAGTGCGATACAAAAGGGGATGATGGACGGAGCGTTTGAGCAAATCAAACACTCACCCCCAGTCAACTGATCTGGGTTTAATCCATCACCATTCTTTAGCCCACTCAGCCACCCCAGTTCAGACATGGCCATATGCAAATCAGTCTGACCCTGTGCCTCATGGGAACAGTCCAGCCCGAACTGCCAAGCCATGTCTTCCCTGGACCGGAAACAAGCATCCTGGGACCGGTTTCGGGTTCATAATCCTCATCAGCTAGGTTATCTTGAATCCAGCGAGCCCAACAGTAGCATTGGATTTAGAGGCCCTGGCACACTCAGTACACTTTACTAGGGACTTAACAGTAAATCCAATGTGCCAATCATGGAAACACCAATCCATAACACAATTTACAACAGGAGCACTTGCACTTTAACACTGAACATGAGTGAGAAACTAAACGTACAAAAAAAAGAGTGAAAACCAGGAAGTCAGAAAGCAAAAAGACAGGGGAAACATGTCAAAAGATGTCAAGTCTAACAACAACGCATTTCTGACTTGCAAGCGACTTGTTGTGAATCTAGAGGTAGAGAGGAGTGAATGAGTGACAACCCCCTTCTTCCAAACCATAATATCATGTATCAAAGGTTTTGACTGCAAGTGTGTGCACTGCAATCCGAACACCCCTTGCTTAATTCAGAGTGGCTGGAGAGTAATTGATGTGCCTAATTATGCTTTTCTGTGCAACTCTTGAATGACCTCCTGCAACACATCCAAGAGGTCCTAGATGTTAAGCCTAATCGATCCTTAGTTTATCTATACTACATCCAGTGTGACTAGTCACAACAGTAACTTTAGTGGTCTGAGCATTTCTGCTCTGAAAGATGAACTAGTCATCAGCTCACTTCACACCAGGCATTGAGGGTTGTATGAATTTACAACGCATGCTTTTACTCCATATGCCATTGCAACGCAATTTTTTACCCCAACTCGCTGTCGGGGTGCGCTGGAGTTTGGAATAGTATAATTTACTATTCCAACTCCAGTCTGTGCAACAGTAGGGAAGGTGTTGGAGTTAAATCCAACACCTTACACCCCCTACAGCAAGCCATTTTCGTTGTAATAGCATGCAGGGTACAAGCATGCGTTGTAATGCATGTGTTTGCTTCCAGGCATTGAGGAGCCAGCTCATGTTGCTAACAATGCTGACCTCAGTTTGGCTGGACAAGACACAGTGGGGAGTCCCACTTGTTTAAAACAACTAGTGGTGATAACCAGATTCCTGTGAGTGAGAGGCCTACTGACCTCGTATTTGTAAATGCAGCTGGTAAAAATTAAATGCTTGTGAAATTGAATGCTGTTTGGAATAACAAGGAAGCCGTTCTTTGAAGGATCAATGCCTTCCTATCAAGCAGTGCTGACCTCTGGTCTATCGGTTTCTTGACTAAAGAGTTACAGTGACAGTCATTCTAATACTTATAAGGCAGACCACCAGTCCAACATGGAAGAAGCTGAGGATACACTTCCCTTGATAGACACCCCAAGGTGACTACCAACAGTGACTGCTAGTTCATGGAAGGTGGGATTTTCCAACAAATGCTGTTTGCTTCCACTAGAGGTCTTCCACAACCGTGGCTGGTGTGCTGTGGATGGCTTTGGTGATGACAAGAAGTGGGGACAGATATGATGAGAAAATCAGTGGCCTGCTGGGCCACTGAGTTCCCTGAATCATCGGGGAATCCATGAGAATTGTGGGAGAGGTGTATGCAGATGGAGCTGACAATTGCGATGACGGCCCCAACTCTGGATGGAGGTACATACTTTTATGGGAAACCAGTGAACAAGTGTAAGCACAGCTCTGTGTCAGCACAAATTCCATTTTTGCTTCCACTTGTTGTATTCTCTTAATGTAACTGGGTGGAGTGGCCAAATAAATTGGGATATTATGGCGCTAATTTTTAGGAATGGATTAGGGGCTTGTTATGCAATAGTATTGCAGCACATCCATCTGTTTGTTTATTTAAAACATTTTTATAATTTGTACATCTGTCATTTTGCCTTTTGTGTATCTGAGCTATGATAATCATACTTGGGCTATATGTGCTGTCTTCCCAAACTAAAAATATGTTATGCCTATATTGCCACTTCAAAAAACATGAGAACGTACATGTAATTGTGTACAACGAGTTTGCACCATAGCACAAATATTGAATGTGGTATTTCCAAAATCGCTTCCAAAAATAACGAGGGCATAAACTACATTTGTTTGACAGGCTGTAAGGCCTGCATTTGAAAATATATTTGAAATAAAAAACCATATTTCCCTAACTTTTAATAAAATTATTACAAATTTGCATTGTGCAGATACATACGCACAGCAACACCCATAGAAACTTTAGAGCTTTCCAAACTGAAGCTCAGCACTGGTGTATTCAAAGGGCTAATCTAGTTGTTCCATCTGACTACTTTGATTCAGACCTGTCTCCCTGGGGGTTTCAGTGGCCACACGCCCATCTCAGAAGCCCACTCAAAGAATGGCTTGTACGAATTGGGTGTCAGGTGAAAGGCTGTTTAACAACAACACATCTTCAACCCATCTAGCTTCTAAGCCACACAATCTTTGATCAACCAAACGCTCATGTGTATCGGTAAACACATAGAAACTAACAAAACAAAATATGGCTGGGAGACGCTTTGTTGACAAGCTCATTAACTTCTGTATCTTATCCAAAAACGCCTCTAAGTACGAAAATGCAAATAAAATCGCTTTCAGAGAGCTCAGGTCTTCTCAGGTCAGGCTTGAGCACCCCATGCATGCTGGGGCTTGTAGCTGTCAAATCTTAACAGGCAAAGCAAAACTATGAGTATTAGGATACAAATAACAAATTAAGGGTTCTCTAAGGTGGTAGTGTGGAACAGTCCCCCACTAGCCACCTTTTCCTAACTGCAGACAATGTGCGCATTATGCTATGTCCTGTTAGTTAGCCCAATAGCCATCCAGTGTGCACTAAGCTCACAAATAATGTATACCAACTCAAACCTATCAACTGACATCTGCTTCAATTTAACATTATCCCTGGCGCTCACAAGGAATCTTAAGTCAAGATATTGGAGTGATGCAGAGGTGCTGTGGTGATTGGGTGGGGGTGTCACAGCATGACTACCCGATACAAAAGGACCAGGACATGTGCAATGCTCCACCTGCATGCATAAAGGGCCAGATTTAATTAGATTTCATGCAATGTAGTGCACCAATCAAAGTGGCTGTACTGTGCTGTATTGCATGAAAGGGAGAGAGAAGGACAGCGCCATAGCCACTAAGACGATGCCCTTTAGGCGGACTCATGTCACATACTCACCCTTGAATTAAGGATGTGTGCATGACCTTTAGTATAAGTATTATTCTGGAAGGGTACTCCTCCAGTAAAAAATACTATGTTTAGACATAGCTAAGAATGTTTCCCACTTTGTATGTGAACTGTACATCATAGTATACATGCAAACATTGAAATCTTTTGAGGAAAGAACACTGTTCTCAAATGTTACACCTGCTTCGGGATCCCTGCTTTTTTGGCACAAATCTTGTCTACCATTTTAGTAGATAGGGCAGGGCAACAAAAACATAGGTGTTTGAAACTGACAGCCTTAGGGTGGTCTTCCCCCAACCTTTTGCCTACCTCCCCACTTATCTTACTTGGTTTTTGCAGGATTTAGAACTCTGTCCGGTTTAACACTGCTATTCAGTGTTAAAGTGCTTGTGCCCCCTCTCAGAAATATGGTAATATTAGCTCATCCCCAATTGGCATAATTTATTTACGTATGAGTCCCTAGTAAAGTGCAATACATCGTTCCCAGGGCCTGTAAATTAAATAATCACATATGAGGCGAAGATGTGGTCTAACGGCTAGAGTGGTCGACCTCGTAGCAGAAGAACCAGGTTCAAGTCTCAGCAGGGATGCTCAACATCTTGTGACACTGGGCAAATAACTTAATCTCCCCGTGCCTAACAAAATTAACATGTCGGTCTGAAATGCAACTGGTGCACATTTAAAGTGCTCTGATACTTTTGGGCCGAGTTTGCGCTATTTAAACCCCCCCCCCCCACCAAAATGATACTAATGGACCTGCAGCACTGATTGTGCTACCCACTTAAGTAGCCCTCTAACCATGTCTCAGCACTGTCATTGCAGAGCCTGTGTGTGCAGTTAGATTTGGCATGTCACCCTGGAAAAATAAACCTCTTGCCAGGCCCAACCCTTCCCTGTTTATAAAATAGGCCTTGGACAACACAGAGGGCAGGGTCAATGTATTTAAAAGGCAGGGCATGTACTTTTAAGTTTTATGTCCTGGTAGTGAAAAACTCTACAAATGTTTTACTTCTGTAAGGCCTGTCTCCCCCACAGGATAACATTGGGATTACTGAATTACATTTTATAATTCCCAATTATGAAGAGATGGACTTTTCAAGTTTGGTGTCTCTGGAATCACAATTTAAAATCCAAACTCATGATGAAGTCGGATTTTTTAATTACTGTTCTGAAAATGCTACTTTTGGAAAGGTTGCATTTTCTTAATTTAGCCATTTTGTGCCTGCTGCCTGTTTCTGATATATGTCTGGGGAGAGTGACAATGGGACTTTGTGAATTCCTCCCTAGACAGCCACACACAATGGGAGTGTGAGTGTGACTTTATGGGCCATCCTGGCAGGATGGGAGGGAAGAGCTTGACCAACCCTCACCTACACATGAATAGGCTGTGCCCAGTCCCCAAAAAAAGCTGCATACCCCTGTAGTGAGTCTGGATCCAGGATAGAAAGGGAGAACTGCTGTGCACTTCAAAGTCTCCCCAACTTCAAAGGTTCAATTGGGTATAAGTACCGGACCTCTGACACCATTACATCAATACACGTCTGGACCTGTGAATACTCTGCCAAAAAGAACAGTTGTGCTGCTGAAGAACTGCCACTCTGCTGGACTGCTGCTTTGCTGGGCTCCTACCTTGGATGTGATGCCCTGCTACCTGCTGTTCTCCTGCCTGGGTGAGAAGGACTGGACCTGCATCACTTGAACTCGGGGTGACTCCAAGGGCTAGCTGGCTGGGCTCCTGATCTGAAGTCTCAACGACATAAAAGACGTGCAACCAACCTGCTTCTGCACTTGATTTCTGCCATCTGTGTGTCTGCCCTGACAAGTGGTGCCACCACAGTCCTGGACCCTTGGAAGTGGGTCTAAAGTACTGCCTCCAGCTAACCCCACACGTTCTCTGTCGAATAGGCGCATCGCTGCCATTGCATGGATATGAACCGGTGCATTGTCCCTTTTGCGTTGATCAGAGCCGGCGCACTGCTTCGATCAGAACCAGTGCATCGCTCCTGTTGCGTGGACCAGAACCGGCACATCACCTCTGCTGTGTGGATCGGCCCCGGCGCATTGCCTTCGAAACTACCACTCTGTGATGCTCTTCCTGGTGCAAAGACTTCACATCCCCATCCACTGCACTGTTGACAATGACTCAGAAATTCCGCTTCACAGCTCCTTGCTCACTGGAGGCAATGCATTGGTGCTGCTGCACGATCAGGCCTCGCACATCGCTGCACCCTACATCTTCAACAGTGGCGCAGCCAGGATTAAAGCACTTGTGTTCAGTGGGCCTTGCTGGGTTCCTGTAACCGGCCCGTGAGCCATAGCAGTCTGCCTGAACTTTTGACTTGGTCTTGTTTTATTAAGTTAAGTTATATTTTTTCTAATCTGGTGTAGAATCTTTTAGTGTGGTTTTTTCACTATTTTACTGTTTGAAGAAAGATCAGTGTCAATGCATATTTAGTGCTTGTTCTATCTCTTCCTTTCAGTCAATGCTTGAAGAGGAAAAACACGTTCCATTCCCCAATATATTGCCCCCACTGTCTCCAAGCGGACACACCCCTGTAGACCCTCTACTAAACGTTGAGAGTTCTCTTTCTTTCTCTCACTCTCAAGCACACAACCAGACACACGCACGGATGCACACACCACACACATATTCCATATCTCACTGGTATCCAATTAAACACATTTTGTCGAGTTACACTCACTCCTGTAATCTCACCCCATCCACATTGCTCAGGTCACCAAAATTCCTGCACTCTCTACCACACTGCTTTCAAGAACAGCATACTCTTGCACACACTCTCACTGCTCACCAATTCAAAGTTTGCTAACAATTTTATGCAACGCATTGTCATACACAATGTCAATAACTCAAACTTTAATGCTGCGAGACCTATTGCATTGTAAATGCTTGTTCTATGTGTGCTGCAGATTACAGCACACATAGAAAAAGGAAAAACTAGGAGAAATAAAGATATTTCTCCTTGTTGTGCCTCCCTAACCCCTCCCTTGAGGAGGCGTATGCTTTTGGCGCTGCCTCAGATTTACTATTTCTCGTAAATCTGTGGCAGTGCTAAAATTCCATGGATGTTGCTGGGAATGCCCCCAGCAACACCCTTTGCACATGCCATTAATGCTGAAAACTGTGTTAAATGGGACAATATTTATGAGGCAGCATTAAGCCCAAAAAAGTGGCGTACTGCTGCCTCATAAATATGGAGCAGGCTCCAGCAGTAGGGGAAGTAAGACCCTGTGTTTAATTTCTAGAAACTGTCAGTGTGCTGACTAGATAGTAACGGGGAGATTTGTCTAAGGAGAGTCTCAGGTCAATAATCATCTACAAAGGCAGAGGGATCTTATACATTTGTGGCACTATATATCAAACCATAAGATAATGAACATATACAATAAAAATGTTTAAAACAGTATGCACAATTTTATTTTCGTACCTCCCTTCAGGGTTACACTCTAATAATTAAAAAATCCTTAAAAAGGTTTTACTTCATCGTGAAATATACATAAACCATAATTAAAACAAACAAAAGAAAAAGGTCAGCACCACAGAATGTCACACAAAGTGACATTCTGATGGTGCAAGGGGCCTCATAAATGAGGCCCATTGCCTTTGCGTTAAACCTGATTGCTCTATGAAAAGCTACCAGAGGGTAAGCACAGGTTAATGTAGGATTTGCCTGCTTCTTACCATTACTAGGATTGTGGTTGCTACTTGACTAGGGCTCATACCCCACTCAAGCTACAACCCAATTTCTAACAATAGGTGGTACTTTGGGAACATCCATTTACCACCCATGGGACACTGCCTTGACACAAAGTAGTGCAAAGTAACTCAAAGCACTAGGCTGCATTACTTTAAGGCTCATTTTTTTAATGAACATCAATATCTGCACTTTGCTGGTTTGTGTCTCTTTTTGTGACACTGCACCCGCACAAGGCCTTGATTGATAGACCTGGCCCAAAGTGTTTAGAAAGAGCACGCCTTCTTGCACGTGAAAAAGGAAGAAAAGGGAGGGAAGGAAGGGAAGGAAGGAAGGAAAGGAAAGGAAGGGAGGGGAGGGAGTGAAGGGAGGGAGGGAACAGAAGGGAAGGGAAGGGAAGTGAAGGGAAGGGAAGGGAAGGGAAGGGAAGGGAAGAGAAAGGGAGGGGAGGGGAAGGAGGGAGGGAGCGATGGATTACCTTCAAGTCATATCTGCATGCTTTATGTATTGGGCACATGATGTTCTTTGTTGAAGACAGAGCCCTCTCTTTTCCTGTGAGCCTTCCCTCTTTGTGGGCTTATGCTGACACTAATTGATAGTAGCAGGGCTGTGACATTGCAGTAAGCCTTCCCACAGTACATTTCACCCACTGCAGGCTAGGCTGCCAGCCAAGACAGCTAATACTTCTTTCTGCGTGCCTTTCAGCTGTTTTATGGGCACCGTTCATTTGCATATCAGTCAAGTCTTTTCTTTTGTTTTACAACCATATTGAAAGATGAACTCAGGAATGTAAGGAGATATCTCACTCAGTTCATGTGCGCCGATCAGTCACCTATACAGGATTAATGACACCGCTAATTAGTGTACACTACGGAAAAAATCATGATGAACATGCAAAGGTGAACAGGAAGTGTGGCAGTAGAAACACCAGCAGAGAAGCCCAACAGGTGCCTGTGAAAGCCCGAAGCTGCACCTGTGATGTCGCCTGCTGTTACTCAGGTGGGTGGTAGGAACACCTGCAGCGCCTTGAGACTTCGGTGATAAAGCGCTGTACAAGCGTTCATTGTGATCTTTTTCACATCATTTAGAGTAAATGTGGCAGACAAATACCAGCAGCGATCAGATAATAAATGACACTTCAGTACACTGATTAATCATAATCGTAATTAGCTGTGATGTTGACTATGGGAAGAAAGTCTATTCTCAAGGAAGTATTTTAAGGAAATCGCAGGCAATTGTAGATGTATTTTTTATATCTTTCTGCGGATTCGTGTTGTGCTGAAAGAATGACTTATTTCTGAACTGTTGCTGAGGAATCATGTCAAGAATATGTCTACCCGTGGACAGCGAACTACTTTTTATAGAAATGCCTGAGAGTGTATCCACGTCTTGGAGATTGGCCTAGACAGAGTTTGCGTCACGAGCATGTCTCAATGTCAGAGCGTGCACTATGATGTAGTGACCTTTCATCATACCGCCCCTGACTCAAAACATGCTTTATTTCTGGTAATCACACAGGAGCATATTATCAAGGGATTTATCTCCGCTTTTTTGGCTTTAAAAGCCAAGAAAGCGGTGATAACATTATCTCCCTATTACCTAGCTGTCGCTAACACCAGTTAGCGACAGCTAGTAGGAGATAGCGACCATCTTGGGCCCCGCTTTGCATGTCAGAGATATTTATCACTAATGACATGCAAAGTGGGCGTGCCAGAAACAGTCGCTAACATCGCTATCTCCTATTACCAACATTTGGAGATGTTTGCGCTAAGCGCGAATATCTCCAAAAGCTAACACCTGCCCTGAGCAGTTCTTAGCCATGTTATCCAATGGGAGGTGGATAACATGGCTAAGAGCATTAGCTCGGTAATGCATGAATATCGCTGACTTTACAGCGATATTCATGCATTTTGGCCGATTTTTATCGCTTAGGAGATAAACCTTGATAATAGCAAGGCTCTTAAGTGATAAAAATCGCAGCAACACGGCGATAAAATTATTGCCGCTAAGCCAATATAGCGATAATTATCGCTAGTTGTTGGTAATATGCCCCACAATGCCTCAAATGACATTCCTTATACTAAAATCACTAAACTATTTTGAGGAAGTCTAATCTATCTTAACCTTCACAAGTATTAGGTTATCGTTTATGATCACTCGTACCCACAATCTAGAATTGTGGGATATTTCTTTGTTATTCCTTCATCCTAATAATGCTAGACGAAGTTCTGTAAAGGCCACCGTTTATTGGTCAAACTCATTCTCGTTTGACAGTTTATAGGAAGTAGCTCCTTGAGTGAATGTAGGAAACCATTCTCCACATGCACTCTCTGTTATTCATAAAAACACAGGGGGGCTTATTTACAAGAAATTTCTATAGGGCAGCGCTACGAGACTTCCTCCTGCACTGTCCTATGCCAATTCCAAAGTGCAGGCATACACCGTATTAACAAGATACAACGCATTCCTATCCTTTCAGTCGGCGCACATTTTGCAGCCAGCGACAATGCTGGCACCATTGCACATGGTGCAAGTTTGTCTGCGTTGTTGGCAGAGCTGTTTTGTGCAGGAAGGGGCACCTTCCTGCACAAAAACAATCCTAAAAGAAGTTTTCCTCTTTCTATGTGTGCTACATTGTGCAAAAAAACCCAAGGAGAAATGAACAAAGTTCTCCCTGTTTCGTCTGCTCTAGGGAGGTGCATGGTTCTGCTGCATTACCAGATTTATGCCACGTTGTAAATCTGGGCATGTGTGAAAATCCATGGGTGTTGCATGGGAGCACCCAAAGCAATGGCCATGGCACGTCTTTGGCTCAGAGTAAGGCAATGGTGATGGATTAAACTCAAATCAGTTGACTGGGGGTGAGTGTTTGATTTGCTCAAACGCTCCGTGCCTCATCCTCTTTTGTATCGCAGAATAAGTCAAGGCAGCAGCTTGCGCTGCTACGCCTTACTCCATATTTACAAGGCCACGAAAATCAATGCAAAGTGGCTGTGTGTGATCCCGTACATGTGGGTCTTCACACTGCACCCCCGGAGCATCACAAAAGTGATGGTCCGGCGGCACAATGTGCAGCAAGGGGCTTGTAAATATGCTCCAGGGTTTGTAAGGCAAAACGTTTTTACCCTGCATTAAACCCCTTTTTGGCTTGGAAAAGTCATTTCAAATTGCAAAAGATGTTCTGCAACTAATATGGAATTGCCATGAGGAGGGGGCAATAAAAGGGTATACCCACACATTTGTGATTCCCAATGAAGGGTATCAATAGTGTGTGCCTGTAATTGTGGTTGCAAACCATTGAAAAGTTACTGAAGTCTCAAGGGTTACTTATTTGTAATGGGGAAGATATGTCAGTTGGACAGCGTCCCTTATGAGGGCTGTGTTGTGCAGCCTCATAAGTGGCAGATAGAAGTCCAAGTCACCACTACCTGCTCCCCTCAATGCGTTCCCAAATTAAAAGCATTTTTTGAAAGCAGCACCTGTTTTTTTAATGACCATAGTCTGATTTTAAAAAAAAAGTATTGTTTTCCTTTCTGGAACGTTAGGATGGTGGTCTGCTGTCCCTTGAATGCCACAGACCCTGTGTTCATAGTCAATTGCAGGGGGCTAGCCTAATTAGTGTACATTAGACAGGTCGATCTGTGACTACCTGCAATCATGTTGATGCATAAGTTTAATCACAAAACGACAGGCCATAAAAAGTCTATAAAATCACCTTCACTACTTATGGCCTGCCTTATAATTCATCTGACCCATCGTTCCCTTGAAGGACCCATGACTGCTGGCTGAGATAACAGGGTCCTTTGGTGCTCACAGCTTTGGTGCTCGCAGTGCTTAATTTGTGAACTAGTACGTGCTGGTGCCCAAAGCTGCTTTTAGAATCCCATAGCCTCCACTGCCGAATGTCTTTGTTTCTGAATTACAAGGCTGTCTAGTGTTGATTCTATTTAATGCCTCTTTCTTATCCCCAACCTACACCTCCTGACTCTTTATCTAACTATTGCAGGTTGTTTTTCATTTCTGCTTTCTCCTTTTGTAACTGTTTTCCTCCTCCTTCTTTCCACCTTTCCTGCTTTCCCTATTTTGTTCTGGGTCAAAGCCTGATGATGAAAAATAAGCACTGGTCTTGAAAAAGAGTGCAGATGGGTGTTACCTTCAACCACCAGCACACATTAAGCAATGGTTGCTGACTTTCTCAGGTTTCCTAACCTCCCCATCCCACATGGATTTCCAAGTGTCTGCTGCTGCTTTATAGGGCTCTTTCATCACATGATGACATGGACCGGGGAAGTACAAAAGGGGAGTATTAGTTAAGGCCAGCCTCCTATCAGCTCTTCAACTCCTCACTGATACTCTGAACTGACCATCATATATAGAGCTGCAAGAAACATGTGTTGCAGGGAATTCGGGGAAAGACATACTAGTTTAAAGTAGATATTTTACTTCTTATGCACCCTCCCCTGTTGGGGGCTTCTTTATCTATTGATTAAACTTTGTATTTATCATAGGAATGTACTCATAGACTATATAGAAGGAGATCATGTTAAAATTGAATCACAGTAATTCTACTTTAGATCTGCATCCTTGTTTGTTTTCTCTATTGTGGCTAGAAGTCTTGTGTGCCTGCAAAAATCTGGCATAACCTGTGTCTGTTTTTCTTTGTTGTGTACCACATGAGAATTGCATTTTTTGCCTGTTTCCTGTGTCAGCTTTGCACTACTCATTTGAACATGATTCCTGTACCAGCTGCACACAGCCTTTTGTTTCATATCTTCTAATTTTGCCATGTGATCCAGCATTTGAATTGGTAACAAGTCCAGGGGGCATCTCATGATGTGCTTTTATGGGGCAACACAGAGATCAGCACCCGTTTTATGCACCTGCCAGGTGTAAAAGGAGTTCATTTCAGCTGCTATTTTTCTTAGTTGATGCTTTATTTTCAAACAGCACAGCTGAGAAAAAGACAGACACAAACCCTGGCCACTGTTTCTGAGCTGAAGTGTCTGAAAATAATGTACTAATTCAAAGACATATTGAGTGAAATTAATTCACTTTGCTCCCTTCCGGTGCATAAACCAGGCGCTTGGCTCTGTGCTGCACCTGAAAAATCCATCAATATATGGATCCTGATAGACAGTATGTAAGTAACTCTTTTAAACACTGCATTCACATTCTGCTATCTCACCTGTATCATATCTTTCCTGCCTGCACGTGCTCTCTCATGTGAGTGTCTTTTATCACGTTGCCTCATGTCCTCTGCTTTTTCCCTCCGATCCAGCATTAAAGTTGGGAGCATGTCCAGGTAGAAATTAAGGCTTTCAGTTTAAGACTTGGGGACAGATTTTCAAAGATTTTACATGGGGTTTACGTCACTTTTTTGCCACAGGTCCAATGCAAATTTTTTGAGCGATTAAAAAAGCAATGCAATTTTTTTTTTGCATTGCTTTGTAAAAAAAAAAATAATAAATAAACAGCGCATTGCACTGCCTTTCAGTTTTTTGCACCAGGTAGGCAATCCATGGGTGCTGCATGGGAATTTCCATATAACCACTCATGGATTTTGACGCAAACTCATATCTACAATGACTTGTAGAGATGATTTGTGCCAAAATGATGTGCCTGTCTGAGGCTGGTGTAATGAGGAGAAATATATTTATTCCTCTTCATCATTTCCTCTTTGCATGTGTGCACCCATTGGTTAAACTGCAGGAGGCAATCACTAACAAGGTCAATGCCGAGACATTTAAAAAACAGTAATCAGAAGACTCTTTAAAGGGTACAGTGGCCTCGACAGGTCAGTCCTGCCCTTGATCAGCCTTATCACAGGGAGTGGTAGTGCTCCACTCTTTATGCATCGGCTAAGATGGGAGTTGAAGGGAGTATCTCTGTTATGGACATCGCTTTGCTGTTTAGATTCCACGGTCCGGGATGTGGAGAAAAGCAGCTGACATTACTGAGAAGGAAGACCAACATACCAGGACATTTTAGCTTCAAAGAGTCAACCACCTACCTACACAGCACACACTTTTGCACATAAGGCAATAAACACATATGATCCAATCTACATGACATGCGACACACATGTTGATAATGGGATCCTGATGGAAAACATGAGGCCATTGTCCGGCTCTTGGACGAGTACATAGACCAAGCCATTCACAACAATCAGTAGAGTGGGAATGGACATGTTGTAACTCCATACACCTGCTGATTTGTTGTGTAGGTATTCAATGTCAAGCATAGGATGGATACTGATGGTCTAATCACCCCCCCTCACACGATTTTTGGTAGTACCAGGATGATTTACATGCAAGCAATGACACTCATAACAGTGGTGAAACAAACAACTGCATCGAAAGCCTGCCTGTGGGCATCTAGACGTGTTGAACTACTGTATTACCTGGTTCAGGATGTGAGAGTACACTGCCTGTGAAATATCTTGGACTAATTCTATAGCATGTTGGTATGGACGGTAAGAAGTCGGGTCACCACAGATCAGCTCCTGCAGCGTCAATTTAACTGTCTTGTTGCTGATTTTTACCTCAATGTTAGTCTCCGTGGCTGCAAGGTGATGATTATAATGTCTATTTCCGAATGTTTGGCGGGTTAATTTCTGGGCGATAGTGTCTCACAATCATCCTCATTCTTTTTTTAGATCAGCAAAGCTGCTACAGTTGTTCTTACAGTTCCTGTTTAGCATGAAAGAGGAATGAAGGGATTTGCCAGGCATTGTGTCGCCGAGGTATGCTTCGCCCTCTGTGTACGAGTGGTGTTTTCCATCGTTCTTATCTTGCTGCCAACCAAGTTGTCACCTGCTTTCAGGTGGTAGTAATTTTCAAAGTTCATTCATGTGCTAACTTCCTTGTGCTGTTCACCTCTAACGTGGGTGCTTTCTTTCTGGCATATGCAGTTAATAGTCTGCTATTTGTTGTCACACATATTGGGAATTTCAGTACTGCATGTTTTAGAATTACGGCTGGACTCGAACTGTGGTTGTTTGTAGAATTAGCTTGGGATTGTGTGTTTTTAATTTTATGAATAGATTTTACTCTCTCTGACGAGTCTTGAATATTTGTAGGTGTTAAAAATTTAGCTGTACTAAGGTTTAACATGAGGGTACCTAACAATTCAGCTTCTTGGGTATCACCTACATTTTGGATAAATACATGTAGCCTATGACCGTGGGCTACAGGTACAGTGCTGCTATTTCGCTGCTATTGCAGCCATTCTGCTTTACCCTAGATTTATACAAACACTCCAGGTAACCAGGTTTAAGCTAGGGCGCACAACTAACAGTTCGGGCTGAAGTAAATATTCAATATGTAAATAGCAGTGCTCCAAAACAGGGGAGAGGTTGGTTACCCAACAACCCCACAAATACCCACATAAGTGCGTACAACAGAAATCTGCATCAATTCCTCCCTGAGCACTAGTTAGCAATAGGGAGGAATTGATGCAACATTCTGTTTTAACCCTTGTTTTTACATTGTTTTAATTAAAAAATATTTACTTACCTTTGTTCTTTACTTCCTGGTTTACAGCGGCTGGTGCTGTTTGCGTGGAGGAAGTACATCTTCACTTTTTCTCTTCACTCACTGGGGCCATTGTCCCCTCCCTCACGTCACGCACAGCCAGTTATATGTTGCCGATCCCCACGCTGATGCGTAGCATATGAGCTCGGACTACAGGTACAGTACTGATATTTCACTGCAATTTCAGCCATTTTGTTTTAACTTTAGTTTTTATATTGTTTTAATTGAAAACTATTTTACTTACCTTTGTTCTTTACTTCCTGGCCACTGCAGCTGGTGCCATTTGCATGGAGGAAGTACACCTTCACTTTCTGTCTTCACTCACTGGCTGCCGAGCCCCCTCCCTCACGTCATGCACGGCCGGCTGTATTTTGTCGATGCAGGCACGCCAACGGCATGCCAAAGGCAAGCCCGTCTGCGCCCGTCTGCGCCAGGCTGTCGCCAGGAGCCAGAACCCCTGCTCCTTTTATCACAGAGCACTCCCATTCCCTTACCATCAGATATTCCTCTGAACAGATGAAGCTTTTTGACCACTCACAAGAGGCTAACTCCTCTACCTGTGCTTCCATCCTTCTGCTCTTAACAGGCCCTGTATCCTGTCTAAAACGTATATTTCAAAGTCTGCCCTTTTCAAAGGTATTTCACTCACAGATCTTAATCCCTGGAATGATTTGTGTTTGACATCAGTTTCTTCGGGCCCTCCTAAGCCTCTACACCGTAACAGTGTTATCACTGGCAATAGCTTAAACTGGTTTCCTATCAATATGAGATCCTTGCCCAAATATGCTGTGGAACTTTGGGACTTTATTTCTCTCTCCTCTTACGAGATAGGATTTCCCAATGAAACTTGGCTAAGTACCACTTCTACCCCTTCTATTTCATTCACTCATCCAGCCAATTTTAAAATACTTAGACTAGACAGGTTTAGTAAGGCTGGTGAGGGTATCGCTATTGTTTTTGATAAACATGTTCAGGCCACAATAATTGACTCCATCTCAGAAGACTGGTTAGAATCATGTGACTTCAAATTTGACTATTCCCCAACCTCTCTTGAAAAGAAGCCATGCTCTAATGTCTACCTGGCCCAAAAATATTTTAGCTATCATCTTTTAGAATTTATAGCCCCTCATGTACATTCTATCGAGCAGTTTCTTCCATTGGGATAACTTAACTTCCTTGGTGAAGACACTATGAACCCTGACACTAACAATCTACTTTCTCACTTAGAAACGTTGGGGTCTCACCAACAAGTTAGGGGCCAAATCACTCTGCAGGTCACACTCTTGACTTAATTTTCTCAATGACACCACTAGTTAGCATTGACCTTCCTAAACCCATCCTTTGGTTTGATCATTCACTTATTTGTTTTCATCTCCCCGCCCTCAAGATAAAAAGTCAAGTACCTACGTACCTACGTGCCACGTGCCACGTGCTACGTACGCTGCATCGCCAACTCGGCGATGCAACGAGCGCAATGTAAAAAAGTCAATTTTTATGAACAAAATGTGTTGCCATTCTTTACTGTAACAGTTGGAGTTTTTGTTTTAAACAAGTGAAATAAAAATAACTGAAACATTTTGAAATTGTAATGGGACTTTTTTATTTGTGAAAATATCAAGTGTGGTTCACCTCTATTTGTATTGTTATCAGGTACTATGGGATAGTTCACAGTAAAACACACAGGATGTACTGCAAGTGTGGGGAGGGATACCGCTCGGAATGTTTACCCTATTGCCTAGGGTGGGGCTAGAAGTTTCCCCCACCCACAAGCTATCATTGGACATAGATGTGGTACTCCCAGAATCATCCTCGGAACACCTGTGAACCTGTGGAAGACAGAGAAGGATTGCACTTGTTATTAGACCTACTCCCATTTGTACCCCCTACTGAGACGTGGGATCTAAGGGTTAGTTGGCTGACCACTTGTACAGCTACAGGAATACAAAAGCTGCAAGAAGTCCACTTTCTTGAAGAGCCCAGCTGACCAGTTCCAATTGCACCCACTCTAGACCATACTGTTGTTTTTTTTTGGAGTCCTGACCACTAAATGGCTTGTAGCCTTGCCCTGCTGGAGGAATCTGAGATCCAAAAGGAACAAAGGGCCAGATGACAAAGATTTTTTGCGGTTGCAAATGGCCGGATTTGCAAAATTGGGTCAATTGCCATGACAAACAATCTTTTTATAATGTGCAAAAGGCAAATTGTGATTCGGTAACTTGTTATTGAATTGCAACTTGCGTTTGCTACTAAATACCGATTTGGCATTTGGAACAGGTGTCCCTTCCAAAATACCGAATCGGAATGATATTTACTAATGTTTTGAGATAAAATTTTGGTCGCCCAAGAGTACAGTTTAAAATTGGTGGCAACTCATTTGCAAAGGTGAACTAGTCCCTTGAGGACCCTTTCCCCTTTGAAAATGTTTAAAAATATTTTTAAGAGCAGGCAGTGGCCCCACAGACCACTGCCCACTCTTAGAAAATGAAACTGAAAAGTTTTGTTTTTCTATTTAAACTCATCCCATTTTCCTTTAAAGAAAGGGGTCTGCATTAAAAAAAAAATGATTGTGTATTTATTAAAGAGCAATCACAGGCATGGTGGTCTGCTGACCTCAGCAGGCCACACTCAGGGGCATATTTACAAGAACTTAATGCCTTATTTACAAGTTGCCGCTACCTGCAGTGAGCGGCACTTTTCCAGCTTAAACATGAATTTTGAAGATCGCCCCTATTGTTAGCGGGACTTAACAAAAATGAGGTGGCGTTCCCATGAAAAAACGGTCGCTAATCACACTTTGAGATGTTTACAAGGAATTCCTTTTATGGGGCAAAACTGAAAAAAACTGGTTCTAAGTCCAGTTATAGGCAAGTTTTTTAAGGCCAAAAAATTGCTCGTCTTAAAATTAGTGCAAACTCTTGGGCACATATGTAAGATGTTTGGGTGCTGGACAGGAATGCAAGGAATATTGCTGTACTGCCCTGCACCAAAACAAAAGGTCAGGAGTTCGCCCTATCACTAAGATAGGGCGCATTCCTAGGCAACATTCATGAAAAGTGTCACATCGCTGCGACAAAACAACTTTTCGACAATTCTCACCGCGCCCTCCTTGCGACACCATGGACGCACCATATTTACTATGCGGCGCTCCATATCACAGTCAGTGACAGCTATGGCTGTAATGCTAACATGTTTGTCAGTGCTAAAGTCACACATTGTTGCAGTTGTGTTGCAAGCATGATGCAATTCCAGCAATGCATGGGGTAGGCCTATCTCTTTGGCACTGCTCACCCATACGCCCACTATGAGACAGACATAAGGTTTTGACCCAGTGGCGTCCTAGAATTGTCGCAGTAAAAGATTTCACTGCACCACTTCTACAAGGCTTTGTTGCACTGGAACGTTCCCCCTCCTTACATCATACCTCACGCAGGTAAAACGTGATGCAGTGCTTTTCAAGGTCAAGCATCTGCCTAGATATCTCCATTTGTAAATATGGTACAACGTGGTGCAAAATGAACACTGCAAGTACGTCAAGAAAGTGACACAACAGCGGCTTTGCACTGTTGGAAGGGTCTCATGAATAAGCCCCCCTGTATTTTTTTCTACATTAGTGCAAAATGGCTGCCGTGTGCCAACAGGGAGTTGATTGATGTTGTGCAGGAAGGGACACCTAATGCCCAAAAACCCATCAATCCAGGGGTTTTCCTCTTTCTCTGTGAGGTGTACGTTGAAGGATTTGAAGGTTGTGTGAGTTTCAGGGGTATTGTTGTGCCTCCATCTCTTCTCAAAACATCTGCAGGTGTGTCTGGACTAGTGGAGGGTGGGAGTGAACCAGTTGGTCTTTTTGGAGTGTTGCTTGCCTGTTCTTTTCTTGAAGGGTGCCAGAGTGTCGGCTCAGTTGGAGATCCATCGGTGGAGGTTGCGCACTGTGTTGTTGGCATCTGTAAGCGTTGGCGGAGTGGTGATGCTGAGGGGAAACAACCTTTACAACGCAACTTTTACAACGCACTACCATTACAATGAAACTTTTACAATGCAACATCCATTACATCGCATGCCATTACAACGCAACCATTACAACGCATGACACTACAACGCATACCACTACAATGCATGTCATTACAACACAAACCATTACAACGCATAACATTACAACGCATTGTACCCTTACACTATCCAACACCTACCCTACTGTTGCACCCCCTGGAGTTAGAATAGTAATTTGTACCCCTACACTATCCAATACTTACCATACATGCAATGTAATGTTATGCACTGTAATGGTATGCGTTGTAAAGGTAGTATGCGTTGTAATGGAATGCGTTGTAAAGGTAGTTTTAACAAATTTGTTGTAATGGCATGCGTTGTAATGGAATGCGATGTAATGGATGTTGCGTTGTAAAAAATGCGTTTTAAAGGTATGCATTGTAAAAGTATGCATTGTAATGTCATACATCCATGCTGAGGGAGTTGACGAGAAGTTCTTTGGTGACCTTGATCCAGCTGCAATCAGGGGCAGTGATGACAGTGGTGTATATTGGGCATGATGAAGGTGTAATGTATACAATGATGGCTGGTCTAGGAGAGTTCGGTGGTGTGGCTGTATTTGATGGACACTGACAGAGAAGACAGGCTCGAGCATCAGTCCGGCTATGTGGGTTTGTGTGGTGACTAGCTGCTTCAGTCCGATGTTGGTGAGATTCCCAGGAGGGGGGAGGAGGGGGGGTTCTGGATACTGTAGTTGTCCAGGTGGAACTTGAGGTCTCTGAGTTGGATGTAGTTGGTGAATTGGAGAGCCTGGGGTGCGATGAGGGCTACAATGGCTTTTGCGAATTGGGGGTTCAAGCCAGGGGGCCTGTAGACGAGGGTGCCACGCAGGGTGGTGTTGGGGTTGGTCCGGATCTGGAAGTGGAAGTGTTTCATGGTCACCGTTGGGTCATCAGAGTGCATGGTCAGTTGGAGTGTGCTCTTGTAGACAAAGGCAATGCCTCATCCTGGATGGTCTGGGCGGTCCTTGCGGGTCATTTTGTAGCTCTTAGAGATGGCAATGACGGTATCTGGTCTGGAGCAGACGTTGGTCAAAGTTTCCATGAAGATGGTGACGTCTGAAGAGTTGGTGTCGAGGAGGTCTCAGATTTCTGTGGCGTATTTGGGGAGGTGCCGCACATTGAGGAGGATGCAGTTGAGCCGCTATTGGTCGGCTGGGCGGCAAAAGGCACTGGTGTGCTGATTTGGCAGAAGGTGTCTTTGCAATTTCTGCAGGTGCAAGGGTATTCTTCGGTGATGCTAGACGGCAGGCAGCATGGCATCCATGGTTGAGGGTGAGGAGGGTGCTGGTGTCGTACTGGTGGAGTGTCCGAGAGGCAAGGTCTCTGGTGCTGGGCGCAGTACAGGGGCGGACGGACACAGATGAGCTTGTCTTTGGCTTGCCTTCGACGCACCAGGGCTAGGCCCGCTGATCATGGCCCCACAGCATCCGCCATTAAGTAGTGCTGCAGGGGGCTGGACAGCTGGTAGTCGGGAAACATGGGAAAGGATACTGGAGGGGTCGGGGACACAAGGGTGTTGATCTGTGCTGCACTTGGCCCTGGCTGCTCTATTCCACATTCCATTGTTTTTATTTTCTTTTTTTCATCGCAGGTGGACTTATATGCTATTTTTGCCTCCAGAGGCAAAAAAGTGACACTGGGCTGACTAACGTGAGTTTTTTTGCAGCTAATTGTCCTTTCGTCACTTTTCTCTCTCTAACTTCAAAATGTTATCGCCTTGACGCTAGAGTTAGCAGCAGTCTTCACTACGGCTAGCTAATCCTATTGCCATGTAGTGACATATTGAAAATACAACGCTAACAGGGAGATTGTTTTCGCCGATAGGGCGCATTAAGAAAACTGCCACAACTAATGCTAGTGCTAGTTAGCGGCAGTTCTTGTAAATATACCCCTCAATGTAATGGCTGCGATGACAAATGGGTCACAAATTGTGAGCTGCCTCATTAATATGATTGAGGTAAGTATATTTACAACACACTAGGAATTGTTCAAGAAACTCAAAAGAGTTTCATACATTAAGAATACCGATTTCCTAAATGCGATTTGAAGAGAATCACAATTAGTAAATTGGCATTGCTAATGTTTGTACATCTATCCCTGAATCTGAAAGTTGAAACTTTCACCAGATAAAGGTGCCAAAAGTATCCCACCAACGAAGAACCTTCCTTGAGCGCAAATTTACAATTTCTCACACTCAAAGTCTTCCTCTCAAATGTCAACTGCTTTATCGGGACATGATTGATGGTCATCTGGCCTCTTGGATCCATCTCGGCCATGCCCTGCTGCCTTTCCCTGCTGAGGATTTTTTACTTCCACTTCAGAGACTCAGTGCAAAGGTAAAATGGCTGACCGTGACAAATCTGGTCTCTGTATCCAACCTGCACTCCATCGCAGTCGGCCCTAAACCTCACCCTTGTCCCGTGTAAGTCACTACTTGCCCACAATTGATGCTGTGCACTTTTTGGGTCTATGTTTATCTAAAACTTTAAAACTTGATATCTCCTGTTCCCCTTAGTGGATGTTTGTCAGTTTAGTGTCATTGTGTCTATTGAAACATTCTCTTTTTATAAAATAAATTGGAGTGGGGTTTTTATTGTGATGTTGTTGTGACTTTTTAACTGCTTTGGTACTTCTAAATGCTTTACATATTTTCTTAAGTTAAGCCTGTCTACATAGTGCCATAGCTACCAGGGGTTGAGATCAGGTTTATATAACTGAAACTGTTACTGAACTTAACATCGCGTTTTCTCCTACCATACATCTGATTCTATTTCAGCTAGTTTGACCTTTTTTACTTCTTCTTTCTTTACTCTAGTACCACCAGACGCACGCCGTCTAAATCTATTTAAACACTCATCGTCTGGAACAATACGGTGACAGCCACGACTTCAGCTATGGAAACAGAAGTGCCAGTACATGACACCATTCTTGGAGCATTGTTGTTGTAGTGGAGCATGTGACTTTTCACAATTTATTTGCAAAGACTTCCAGTAGATACTATATCAAAATAATGAAACAATGAATTTCATGAGAATCCTTGAAACTGTTATTTTACTTGTATCAAACACAGGCTTCATTGCATGTGACACATGGCTTTGTGTGTTTGCATCTGCATTAAAAAAGGGATTAACGCAGCTGACGAAAAGCATCATTTGAAAGAAGACAATCATGTAATCCTACTCATTAGGTTGACATTTTAAATTGAAATAATGTAGTTCTAAAACATTTACTCAGAAACATGTTTGTTGAAATTAATTATTAATTTTCTATTTTTTTAACAGATAATCGGCCAGATGTACTATTCTCATTCGCAAACTACGGATGTGCAATATGCACACTGACTGGTTTGCGAATGTACATGAAATGTGTGATGCACCCTTTGATTAATATTTGGCATCATGAATTTTGCATTCATAGGGGATTGCAAAATATCAGGTCCAATAAAATGAATTAGGCAGTGTAATGTCCTATTACTTACCGGTAATCTTCATTACTCCGGGTCCCGTTGTCCTCGTCCCCTTCATTAATTAACCAATGAGATTGACTATCTCGCAGACAGAAAAAAAGAAAGTAGGAATGCTGGTACGCCCCTCCCTCTCCCTATAGGGAGTACATAAGGGTACAGTACCCAGCATGCCTCCTGAACCACCAAGCCCAAGATGAGGGCCGGAAAGCCCGGGAGGGAGGGAGGGATGTAATGAAGGGGACGAGGACAACGGGACCCGGAGTAATGAAGATTACCGGTAAGTAATAGGACATTACACCCAGGTACCTCCAGTCCTCGTCCCCTTCATTAATTAACCAATGAGAATACCCAAGCAGCAACCGGCCATCATCAAACAACAAACCACCAGGACACAGCAGAACAGCAAAACCCAGCAATTTATTGCAAACAACAGCACAGCACAAAAGAAAACAAGGGGAATCAGGAACACACAGCCCGAAGAACCCCCAAACCAAAGTTAGTGTCATCCCCCAGAACATTCTGAATACGGTAATGCCTAACAAAGGTATTAGCAGAAGCCCAAGTGGCGGCCCTACAAATTTCAGAAAGGGACGTCCCACGAACCTCCACCCAGGAAGCAGCCATCCCCCTAGTAGAACGCCCCTGAACCCCAGCCGGGGGAGGGGAACCAGAAAGGGAATAGGCCAGAACAATAACCTGCTTCAACCAACGCCCAATGGAAGAAGAAGAAGCACGGCCACCCCTGGAGACAGCACCAAAAGAAACAAACAGGGAGTCAGAAAGCCGAAAATCCCGGGTCCGATCCAAATAAACCTGCAAAGCCCGGCAAACATCCAGCAAGGACCAAGGGAGGTCGTCTCCGTCCTCCGGAGCCGAAAGCAAAGCAGGCAGGACCAGCTCCTGAGAGCGATGGAATTGGGAGGAAACCTTAGGGACGAAAGAGGAATCCAAACAAAGGACCACCCCGTCAGCAGAAAAGGACAGAAAGGGTTCCCGAGCCATCAAGGCACCCAGCTCCCCCAGGCGACGAGCAGAAGTGATAGCCACCAAAAAAACAACCTTCAGCGTGACAAACTTCATATCCACCTCCTCCAAAGGTTCAAAGGGAGCGGCAACCAGAACCTTCAAAACCAAGGGAAGATCCCAGAGAGGAAAAGGAGGACGCACCACAGGGCGGGAGTTAGAAAAACTACGCAACAGCCGGGAAACCAGAACATCCACATCCGGCAGATTCCCCCAAGGAGCCCGAAAAGCCCTGATAGCAGCCCAATGAGCCCGCAAAGTAGAAACGGACAAACGCTTCTCGAACCCATCCCAAAGGAACTGGAGAACATCCGGCAAAGGACAAACCAGGGGCGACAGAGCCAGGCCAAGACACCAACGCTCAAAGTTGCCCCAATGCCGACCATAGGACCGAAGGGTAGAAGGCTTCCGAGACTGCTGAATAGCCAAGGCTAAATGCTCCGGGAGACCCCTACGCCTCCACCCCTGCCTCTCAACCGCCAAACCGACAGCCGAAGCCGCCGGAGGGACAACATCGGAGACGACCGCAAGGGAGACGGAAGGAAGGGGAAGAACCACGGACTCTGAACAGCCAACAGCATTAGCGTGGGGAACCAAGACCTGCGGGGCCAGAAGGGCACCACCACCACCACCTCCCGATCCTCCCGCAACAGCCGGGACAGAAAGCGAGAGATCAGAACCAGAGGAGGAAAGGCGTACAGCAGGCGAGACGGCCAGGGAAGGGACAGAGCATCCACCCCCCAAGACCCCTCCTGAGGAATCCGGGAGAAGAAACGGGGAAGCTGGGCATTGTGCCGGGAAGCAAAGAGGTCCAGAAAGGGCCGACCAAACCTCTCGCACACCAGACGAAAGGCCACCGGAGTCAAGGCCAACTCCAGGGAGGCAGGAAAAAAACGACTGAGGGCATCCGCCACCCCAATGTCCACCCCCCGAACATGTACAGCCACCAGGGACAAAAGATGGCACTCCGCCCAGCAAAACAATGGGGACACCACCGCGTTCAGGGACCGAGAACGGATACCGCCCTGGTGATTCAGGTAGGACACCGTCACTGAATTGTCCGACCGAACCAACACATGGTGGCCCATCAGAAGAAGCCGAAACCCCCTGACAGCCCGACACACAGCAGACAACTCCCGCCAGTTCGAAGACCGACGACCCTCCAGAAGGGACCAATGACCCTAAAGGCAGTACGACCCCAACGTCGCACCCCAGCCCAGAGCGCTGGCATCCGTCGTAAGCACCACCGGAGGAGGAGACTGCAGAGGCAAGCCCTTGTCCAGATTGGAAGACAGAGACCACCAACGCAGGGCAGGAAGGATAGGCAGAGACACAGGAACCAGAAGGGACAAATCCCCCGACAAGGGATCCCACCGAGACAGCAGGTAGGACCACAGAGGACGAAGAAGGAAACGCGCCCACGGAACCGTGAACACAGAGGCTGCCATCAACCCCAGAAGGCGCAACCACATCCGGACCTGAAACGACCTCCCCACAAGAAACCGATGAGCCAGAGAACACAGGGTCACAGCTCGATCCACCGGCAGGAACACCCGATTCAGATCCGTGCGGAACCGGGCCCCAATGAACTGCAAGTCCTGAGATGGAGGGAGCCGGCACTTGGGGAGATTCAACAGGAACCCATGGTCCCTCAACGCAGCACACACCACCCGCTGATCCGCCAACAACCGCTCCGCGATGGGGGAATGCAGGAGCCAGTCGTCCAGATACGGGTAAACCATCATCCCCTGGAGATGCAAGAAAGCCACCAAGGGAGCGACCACCTTCGTAAACACCCTGGGAGCCGACCTCAGGCCAAACGGGAGAACTACAAACTGGTAATGGAACCCCAGAAGGCAAAAGCGCAGGAAGGGACTGGAGAGAGGATGGACAGGGACGTGATAATAGGCATCCTGGAGGTCCAGAGTGCACATGTAATGACCCTGTAGAACCAGGGGAATCACCCTCTGAAGAGTCTCCATTTTGAACGGAATCCGCAACACAAATTTGTTCAGGGCCTTGAGATCCAGAACAAGGTGAAACCCTCCAGTCACCATGGGCACCAGAAAAATGATCGAGTAAAACCCCCGACCCATCTCCCCCGGAGGAACCACCTGAACCGCCCCTTTGTCCAACAGAGACTGAACACCCAGCAACAGTTCCGCACGCCTGGATGGGCAGGACGGCCAAGGAGTCGGACGGACCCCTGAGTCCGGAGGCAGGCTGGAGAACTCCACACGGTACCCCAAACGGATCACGTCCAGGACCCATAAGTCTGAACAGGAGGACATCCAGGCCGGAAGAAACGACCGAAGCCGACCACCTACCAAGGATCCGACCTCGGACCCCAGATAGTCAGGAACGAGGCTTCGCAGGAGGGGACTTCGCCTTCTTGTCCCGACCCCGACCAGGCTGAAAACGACCACGACCCCTGGAAAACTGCCGGTGAGAAGAGGGGAGAAAGAAAGGCTTAGGCTTAGAGAACGCCGGAGCAGCCGAGGGCATCTTGAAAGAGGAGGAATGTTTCTTCTCCTTGAAAAGCCTATGAAGCTTGCCCTCCAACTCAGCACCAAACAACATGGAACCTTGAAAGGGCAACTGCAGCGCAGCCGATTTCTGGGCCGAATCAGTCTTCCAGTCTTTGAGGACCACGTTCCGACGAGCAGCAATGCAAGCACCCCCTGACAGAGCAGAGGCACGCACCACGTCGAAAGACACGTCAGACAGAAACTCCACCTGACGCTCAATGTGAGCCAGAATGTCAGAACAGTCAGTGGCATCATCCATGGAACCTTACAAAGTCTTCAGGTCAGAAAGCAAAGACTGCGCCACATAAGTCCCGTAAATGCCAGCACGCAGCGCCAGATGGGAACCAGAATACACTTTACGAAGGGAAGCGTCCACCCTCTTACCAACAGGATCACGGACAACCGCATCCTCAGCCAAAGAGGTGCGCCCCACCAGACTCGCCACAAACGAATCCACCGGAACAGTGTCCGTCAAATCCTTAGCCATATCCTGAAGAGGATACAACTTGGCCATGAAGCGAGGAAGCATGATGCGATCCGGATCCTTCCACTCCCGATCCAAAACCTCCTTCACACAGGGATGAACAGGCATCACCACAGGCGCAGAGTACCGGAACTGTCGAAGCAAGGAACCCCCAGAAGTAGCAGGGACATCATCTGCAGGGAACCCCATATTAGCCTTAACATGGCTCAACAAGTCTGGCAACATCTCCTTATCGACATATTTGCCCTTCACAGGATCAGCGTCCAAACCCCCGTCCTCCGAGTCCGAAGCAGAAGAAGAAGAAGAAGACGGAGGGGGAGCACACCTGGACCGCGACTTGGACCTGGCCGAGGACCCCTTAGAACCGGGACCCCCCAACTCCAAAAGAGTCTCTTTAATAAGAGCCTTCAATCTGGCATCCCCACCCCTGGAACGATGCCAAGAACGAGCAGGAGAAGGAGAAGATGATGAAGATGCAGAAGAGGACACCGCAACATGCCTGCTCTTCCTAGCATGCTTCCCCATGTCCAAGGCCAAGAAAACCACAGAGGAAGGACAGAGCAAAGCAGCCCTGCAGCCAAGCCAGCCAGCACCAGGAATCAAGCCAGGGAGCGAGGCACCCAGAACCACTCGAGGCAGCCTGAAATCGAGCCAACAGCAACACCACGTCCCAGCCAAACCACAAAACGAATGCAGGCACAGTAAAACCACAGACGCTTTTAAAAGGGGGAAGAAAAACCGCTACGCGGTACTCACAAGCAGGACCGGCAACACCTGCAAACACTGCCGTCAGCCGTTATGGAAAACGCCTGACTTCCTGTCCCCAATCAAAGGAAGTCAGGCAGAAACCGGAAGGAAGCGCCCCAGCTGCACCAGAGCCGCTGCAGCACCGCAGACATCCTCCCAGAGCGCCACGTCTCCGAAAAGCCCGGCAGAACGAAGATGCGGCGCGGACACCACCAGGGCCACAGAACATCCTCAGCACAGCCCGAAGTGCCCGCAGGAAACTCCCCCAGCCCGGCAGGAGGAGAGACCCGGGAAACCAGCCAGCACCCGAAGCCCAGCAGCAGGTAAGCCCCAGGAGCCCGTCGGCTCCTGAATCCAAGCAGAAGAAACTGTCTACAGACAGAAAAAAGAACAGGAGGCATGCTGGGTACTGTACCCTTATGTACTCCCTATAGGGAGAGGGAGGGGCGTACCAGCATTCCTACTTTCTTTTTTTCTGTCTGCGAGATAGTCAATCTCATTGGTTAATTAATGAAGGGGACGAGGACAGGAGGGACCTGGGGGTAATGGGGCTTTAAGGAGTGCGTCACTTAGGGTTAAGAAGAATCAGATTATGGAAAGTAAGTTGCTGTAGTGATACTAAGGGGTAGGCAATGAACACGGTCCAGAAAAGAGAAGGCTGTGAGGAGGGGACAGGAACAACTGAAAGGGCTTGACTAAGAGTAGGGGGATGTATTCCGACCTATAAGCAAACCCTTTTCCCGAATGGGTCAGAATTACGAGTTGGGAATTATCAGATTTGTTAAATACCTCAACCCTTGTTAAACTTCAGAAGGTCAAAACTGCAGAAATTAACAGGAGAAATGTGTAGAGTAGTAACCCTACCATGCGGATTTTGGTGTATTAAAATCCACATTTTATTCCCTTCAAACTACAAAAATGCATTACTTATCAGGTAAACAGTCAGAATATCGAGTTTTTATTGTCCACTTGCATTAATAGCGAGTGCAAAATATTGTGATACCAAAATATCGTGGTCAAGAATATTGTGTCTAATGTAAGTAATGTAGTTTTTAACAATGTCGAAGTCCTTAATATCATTAAAAAAAATATACAAGTCATTAATATCGTTTGCAAAAATATACTTGTTTAAAATATCGTTTTTTTACCTAGTGTTATGTATTTTAGAATGTATTTTAAATGTATGTGTACTATTTTTTGTCTAAGTATTACATTTGTTTTTTAATATGTGTTACATTTTTGGAAGTTCTTAATTTTCTTTTAAGTATACATTTTGCGTTTTACTTCCATAGCGGGTGTGGGTTTATGGGGGGAATAGGGTGGTAAGTAATTTAATTATAATAAATGAATTCATAATTTTTGGAAATTATTCATTTTATTTTAATTACATTTTGCATTTTAGTTCCGTAGCGGGTTGTGTGTTTATAGGGGAATAGGGTGGGAAGTAAATTAATTATAATACATTTATTAATATATATTTTAAATTAATATTTATATATTTCATATGTTATATTGTTAATTATTGGAATTTATGAATTATTTATTAATTGATTGTTAAATATTATTATTTAATTGGTAATTATGTTAAATGTGTCATGTTTTTAGTAGCAGGCTGTGGTTTTATAGGGGAGTAGGGTGAGAAGTAATTTAATTATAATTAATTAATTCATATTTTTTATTATTAATATTTCTGTATTTAATATTTTATATTGGTAATTGTGGTAATTAATGTATTAGTAATTGTTTATTAATGTGTTGTTAATGATTATTATTTAATTGGTAATTTTTTTAATTGTGTCATTTATTTAGGGGCGTGTTGTGCATTGATAGGGGAGTAGGGTGGGAAGTAATTTATCTATAATTAATTAATTCATTTTTTATTAATATTAATTTGTTTATTTTATGTTGTTATGATAATTAATGTATTATTAATTATGTATTGATTTTCTCTCAATTATTATTAAGCAATTGTTAATATGTTAATTGAGTAATTTATTTAGGAGTGGGATGGAGGTTGATAGGGAGTAGGGTGGGAGGTAATTTAATTTTAATACATGTATTACTTTTTTCGATATAATATTTAATTTATTTTATTTTATAGTGTTAATTGTGTGAATTAATTTATTAATAATTATTTATATTTTGCTTGTTAATTGTTATCAATTAAATAATTATTGATAATTAATTATGTTAATTGTGTTATGTTTCACAAAATTGGTGGTGTCATTTATAGGGGAATATGGTGGGAGGTAAATTATTTTAATTAATTATTTGTTAATTAATGCTAATTAATCAATTATAACATATCCTAATTGTGTAATATTTTGATGTGTGAGTTGTGGAGTTTATAATGGTAAATGGTGGGAAGTATTTTTTCTTAATTAATTAATGATTTGTTGTCAATTGTTATTAATTTATTAATGTTAAATTAGTTACGGAAATTGGGTAGATATTTTTGGGTGTTTGTTTTGGTGTTTATTGGGGTAGAGGGTGGAAAGTAATTTATTTTAAATAAATTAATTATTAGTTGATCATTAATATTTATTTATTTATTGATGAATATTTTTCGTAACTGTTTTGCTTTTATTTTGTTTTGGGCTTTATGTTCAATAGCTGTAATGTTTGGTTTTATCCCCTCCCCTATCCAACACTTTCCCTACTGTTGCATTATCTGTATTGGGAATAGTAAATTATTTCCTTCGGCTATCCAACATTTTCTCTACTGTTGCATTCATTGGAGTGGAAATAGTAAATTATTCCCCTCCACTATCCATTACTTTCCCTACTGTTGCATTTGCTGGAGTTGGAATAGTAAATTATTTCCATCCGCTATCCAACACTTTCCCTACTGTTGCAATCACTAGAGTGGGAATAGTAATTTTTACCCTACACTATCCAACACTTTCTCTACAGTTGCACTCCCTGGAGTGGGAATAGTCATTTTATCCCCTCCGCTATCCAACAGTTTCCCTACTGTTGCACTCATTGGAGTGGGAATAGTCATTTTTATCCCTCCGCTATCCAACACTTTCCCTACTGTTGCACTTGCTGAAGTGGGATTAGTAACTTTTTCACCTTCTCTATCCAACACTTTCTCTACTTTTGCACTCATTGGAGTGGGAATAGTGAATTATTACCCTCCGCTATCCAACACTTTCCCTGCTGTTGCATTCATTGGATTGGGAATAGTAAATTATTCCCCTCTGCTATGCAACGCTTTCACTACTGTTGCACTCGTTGGAGTAGGAATAGTAATTTTTACCCTTCCGTTATCCAACACTTTCGCTAATGTTGCATGCGCTGGAGTGGGAATAGTAAATTATTACCTTCTGCTATCCAACACGTTCCCTACTGTTGCACTCGCTGGAGTGAGAATAGTAATGTATTACCATCTGCTATCCAGCCGCCGTCAGTAGGGGAGTACCTGCTGGGGCGGTGACGTGGGGAGGGGGAGGGGCAGGGTGGGGGTAAATAATGTATGGATAATGGAGGTTTGCAGGTAAGTAAACATTTAAATAAATAAAACGAATTTTGTTGCGCGCACTGCATTACATTTGGGGATGCAGTGCGTGCAACGAAATTCATTTGATTTATTTAAATGTTTACCTACCTGCAAACCTTCATTATCCATACATTACTAACACCCACCCTGCCCCTCCCCCTCCCCACGTCACCGCCCTGGCAGGTACTCCCCTACCGACCGCGGCTGCTGCTATCCAACACTTTCCCTACTGTTGCACTCGCTGGAGTGGGAATATTAACTTATTCCCCTCTGCTATCCAGCACTTTCCCTACTGTTGCATACATTGGAGTGGGAATAGTAAATTATTCCCCTCCGCTAGCCAACACTTTCCCTACTGTTGCAATCCCTGGAGTGGGAATAGTAATTGTATCCCCTCCACTATCCAATTCCTTCCCTACTGTTGCACTCATTGGAGTGGGAATAGTAATTTTTGTCCCTCCGCTATCCAACACTTTCTCTACTGTTGCATTAATTGGAGTGGGAATAGTAAATTATTCCCCGCCGCTATCCAACACCTTCCCTAGTTTTGCATTCTTTGGATTGGAAATAGTAAATTATTCCCCTCAGTTATGCAACACTTTCCCTACTGTTGCACTCACTGGAGTGGGAATAGTCATTTTTACCCCTATGCTATCCAACACTTTCTCTACTGTTGCATTAATTGGAGTGGGAATCCAGTTCTCTACAGTTGCACTCCCTGTAGTGGGAATACTAATTTTATCTCCTCCGCTACCGAACAGTTTCCCTACTCATGCACTCATTGGAGTGGGAATAGTAATTTTTATCCCTCCGCTATTCAACACTTTCCCTACTGTTGCACTTGCTGGAGTGGAAATAGTAATTTTTTCCCCTTCTCTATCCTAACCCTTTCGCTATTGTTGCACTCATTGGAGTGGGAATAGTAAATTATTCCCCTCCGCTATCCAACACTTTCCTTACTGTTGCACTCGCTGGAGTGGGAATACTAATTTTTACCCCTCCGTTATCCAACACTTTCCCTAATGTTGCACTCGCTGGAGTGGGAATAGTAAATTATTACCCTCCGCTATCCACCACTTTCCCTACTGTTGCACTCGCTGGAGTGGGAATAGTAATTTATTCCCCTCTGCAATCCAACACTTCCCCTACTGTTGCACTCGCTGGAGTGGGAATAGTAAATTATTATCCTCTGCTATTCAACACTTTCCCTAATGTTACACTTAGGGCCTGATTCTGATGCGGGTAGGAAAGCATCCCCACGTAAGGCTCAATTCCGATGCGGTTAGGAAGGCCTCCTAACTGCATTTGCACCTACCAAATTGGATCGGAAACGTGTCATCCCGACCAAGGGCCCAATTATGATGCGGTTAGGAACATAGGCTCCCATTGAAGTCAATGGGAGTCCAACCAAATCGTATCTGGAAGCATCCGGATGCATCGTACTGGGTCGGTCGGACTCTCCTGATCCGAGTGGGTTGGAAACCATTTCCAAACCGATTCGGTCGGGAAGTTTTCCAAACTGCATCAGCTACCACCATGGTTGTACACAAGCAGGATTTAGAACTACCTACATTGATAGGGAAACTCAATATCTCTGTGCAGATAATTCTTACAGCCCGACCCTCTTCAGCACTTACAAGATCCTGCTTGCAAGTATCATCTGCACCTATGAGATTGACATCCTATCCTAGGCCAATGATACTCAGCTGATTATCTCCCTCTCATACAAAACTTCCAACACCTGGACCAAGTTTGGTGCTTGCAATTCTGAAATCGCTGACAACTTCTCAAATTGAAGACCGACAAGCCAAAAGACATGGTTTTCGGGAAGAAATGATTGCCATGGGTCTCCACCTGATAGGCAGAAGAACTACCGACGCCATCACTCACACCAAAAACCTCAGGATTAACTTCAATAGCCAACTCAAATGACCACTTGCTGTGGTATGGGAATACCCTTTATACCAGTATCAATAATTAACTAACCAGGTGACTCCAAACCATTCAGAATTCGGCAGCCAGAATCCCACTCGACCTTCCATACCACACGCCTCACACACCACACCTCAGGGAGCTCCAAATAATTTCCAATACACAAACAAGCCCAAATCAAACTCTTCACAGGCCTTCACAGCCCTACACAGATTGGGACCAGTATACCTCCAACACTGAATTTCATTCCACAAACTAACATGACACCCTTGCTGTGCCAGGCTCCTCCTCGCACACATTCTATACATACGAGTGGAACCAGTGGATCTCCTCCTTCTTAACGGATAGAAAACAAGCTGTCAGCCTGGCACCTTACTTCCCGGAAGCCCACAAAGTACTCTTCAGAGTGCCTCATGCTTCATCGCTCAGGCCCTCCCTCTTCAACAATCATAATCTCTGTGACCATTTACATCTGCTCACTCGACAGCACAACATCAACACTCTCTCCTATGCCAACCACACACAACTCATACTCTGCCTCTCGAACAAGAAATCCAACACAAGAAACAAGTTCCCAGCTTTCATGGCCAAAGTCACTAACTGGGTGAAAACTAACTGTCTCTAGCTCAGCAACGTCAAGACAGAAGTAGGGATCTTCAGCAAGAACACCTCACAATGGGACTTTAATTGGTGGTCAGCCAAAGCCGGAGCCACATGCACATCCAACACCCTTGCTAGGATCTTCAGTTTCTTCATTGACAGCAAATTGAACATGACTGCACAGGTCAACACAGCACTGCATCATGCTTCTGCACCCTGAAGATTGTTATTGTTATTGTTATTTTTGATTTGTAACGCGCCCAATCACCTGCAGGCCTCTAAGCGCTCGGAAATCGATGGTACAAACAACAACTTTCAGGAAGGTCTTCAAATGGCATCCAGGCTACACCAGGAAAAACGTCACTCATTCCCTAGTCACTAGCAGGTTGGACCACAGGAACACCCTCTACACCAGGATCACCAAGCAACTAACCAGAGAACTACAAAGGATTCACAAAATAGGCACTCAGACTAATCTTCAACCTTTCACATTGAACTAACATCATACCACACCTCAGAGATTTGCAGTGGCTCTCAATTCACAAAAGTGCTCATTTCAAACTCCTCACATATATATTCAAGGCACTACACAACTTAGACCCAACCTATCTGGACTGTCACATCTCCTTCAGCTAACCAACCAGACACCTCACCTCCACCAAGACTGCCACTTCCACCTAGTTCATGCATATACAGAACCAGAGCAGGAGTAAGGATGTTCTCATATATTGCTCCTAAAACGTTGAACAACCACCACATCAGAGCCTCATACTCACCTCTTGAATTCAGCAAGAAGTTCAAGGCCTTTCAATTAACCATCCTACCCTAGTAGTTTGGAACTTGTTACCACCTGTTTCAGGTTAGTGGTAAATTGCATGTGCAAATGGCCAATTTTGCACATAGTCACAATTTGCGACTGCTCCATACACATTATTTTGCAAGTCACTATTTGCGATTTGCAATTTGATATGAGCAAAAAACGGTCGCATTTTCTGCGACTCGGTCTTCAGTCGCAGTCAAAATTTGCATTTCCTTCGTTGCGTACAGCCATTTTTGCATGCGCAAATCAAATTGTGACCCATTTTGCACATGCCAAATGGGTATACATCTGGCCTCAAAATGCTTCAAAATGCTTTTGAAGCAGACATCACTGCAAAACACCCTTCCAAACAAGCACACTCCTATAGTTTAGTGTAGTGATAATGCACTTCAGCACCTTGGTGGGGTTATTAAGTGATATGCGGATGCAAATTATATTACACTTTCAATTTTGCATATGATGTCCAGTTCTATAAGCCAAAGTCAGCATGTTGTGTCTAATTTTGGAGGCCACCCCTAAAGTAAACTGTGCAGTTGTAGTGGACATCTCTATACACTGTCAAAAATTGAAAAACTTTAAGATGAGCACAGTGAAAATAGTTTTTATAACTCGGACAAGGCATAATCACTTTCTTTTTGCTGTGACTTTTTCATATAGGAGTTCACTGTAATACAACATTTCTACCTTAATGCTGAGAACTAAGAGGCAATTGTATTAAGATAAGTCTGATCTTTTCAGCATTAAAATGGTCAATTGAGGAATAAAGGCTATGAGTGATTCTTTGAAGACAAGAGCCTTAAGCACAACTTACAATAAAGCTCAGAAAACCCACATTGAATAATCCACACAAGAAAATCCACATTGGATAACCCACGTAAAAAAAGGCTCGCATTGCAAGCCATGAAAATGTATTTAATTTTTAAGAATCATTGCAGAAGGCACATTCAAAACATAAACACCAGGAACAGCAGGAACAGAAAATAATACTTTCTAAAATGGGACAATGCAAGCAAGACCATTGAACAGCTGAATTTCCTACATTTAACTAAGGACATATCCCAAGCTCTGGGGTGCATAGGCAGGTAGGAGGGAGACGAGTTAGTGGCTGACACTGAGTAGATTGAGAATACGACTAGGCCTTTTTAATGTCAACATATTTAACTCTGCATTTTTTACACATTACAGTTGAGTTTCTTTTTGATTAACAAAGGCACTAGGGCCCACATGCATCAAGCATTTTTGGAGTCGCAAACGGTGCGATTCCTTAAAATCGGCCGTTTGCGATTCCAAAAGTGCTTTTTGGGATGCATGAAGCAATTTTAGAATTCGTAACATTTTTGCGAGTTCTAAAATTGCGATTGCTTTTAAGAAGTCGCAGATGTGCGATTTCTTAAAAGCAATGCATCATTACTTTTAAAAGTGCAAATTCGCAATTAGGGTGTCAAATTTACCGAGTGATTGAACCACTCGGTAAATTTGGAAAAAGTGTTTAAAATGCTGAAAATGGTTTTTTTTCAACATTCATGTTTCACACACACATGTCCTTAGGACATGTGTGTGTGAAACATGATGCGAAAAATACATTTCAGAGGTGCATGGGGGGGTCCTTTGGACCCCCCCTGCACCCATGAAATTTTCAAAGTGCCACTCGCAATTTGCTAATGCCTTCCCATTGACTCCTATGGGCCTTTTGGCCCATAGGAATCAATGGGAATTGCGAAAATTAACTTAAGAATTCGGTATTTATTTGGGATTCGGTAAAAATTGCGATTTTTTACCGAATCACAAAAGAATACCGAAAATAATGATGCATAGCATTTTGCAATTCTTAATTTGCGATTCCTTATTTTTCGCAAATTAAGAAGTGCAAAATGTCTCAATGATGCATGTGGGCCTTTTTATTTACTGCGTCCACAGATGCATTAACAACAGTAACTCCGCGTTCAGAACACATCAAAACCTTTAGAAAGGACCTATGGAAGCATAAACATTGTTTTAGGAGCCTCATTCTGCAACTGCAGTCAGCATCAATACATAATATTAATCTGCAAATTAAGCCTTTTACAGAATACAATGAGGGATTCTAAAGCTGTTGTGCTGAGCAGTATAATTCCTCGCACAGGAACATCCTATTACAGAGGAGAGCTGTTGCTCAGCTGGCATGTACCAAGAGTGAGATGAACAGCTTACCTTTTTAATAGGGTCTGTATGGTTCGGCTTGAGGGAGCTATTGGTACACAAGAGACATGCGCTCTAAGCTGCTTGGCAATGACAGCGACTTAACTTATTGCACACAGCTATGTGACTCCTTTATTCACCCTCCCTCTCTCCCATCTCCCAGATGTGGTCCATGGAAAGCATACCACTCATGTAAACTAAATAGAAGCATTCCCTTATGCTAACCAACATTCAATGTACCTGTACAAAGGTATATCCTGTATAGTATAAAAATGTCAGGAGAGCAATGGTCCTCTTCCAGGATGTCTGCTAACAGGTAGATTGTGTATTGCCAAGTAGAAAGCCCAGATTTCAGGAGAGGAAGAATAAGGTGGAGATGAGTAGAGGTGGGAGGGTGGTGAAAGCAACACTCAAACGATTGGTTGAGAAGGGGCTCAGATCCCTTTTCAAAGAACAGGGCTCCTGAAGTAAAAAAGCAATGGTTTGCCAGGTAGTGCCAGTGTACATTGTCCCATGCATGCATTGAAGTTGAAATACTCTTTATAGTAGTAAGGCCCTGTGAAGCTTCCTCTTAATGTCTGCCTTATGGTGCTCTTCCCACTAACAGTGTTAAAGCGTCACTATGCCAAAATGTAAACATGTCATTGCAAAACATGTGAAAAACAAGAAATGGAGCTTACAGTGACTGAGAAATCAGACAACACAACTATAAGAAACAGTAAAAGAAAGACTAACAGATCAGGAGGTCAGCATTTGTACATCAGCTCACAACTGTCAAAAATCATGTCTTGCACAGGACAATACCATGCTTCAAATACACTTAACAAAAAGCACTGCCCCTGTGGCCACAATAGTAAATTCAAATCTCACATTGTGAAACGGGCTAAACACGCAAGCAAACATCTGAATAGCTGAAGAAGGAGCATCGGCACTGCTCAAGTTTGTAGAAAGGACACAAAAGTTAGGGACTTAACCAACAATAATCAATTAATGCGACTTACATATAAATTTCAAAAAAACAATGCTAGGATTGCACTGCTCTGGACACACACACACACACTATGTTGTTTGGAGTCCTTGTGTAAATGATGTTACACAGAGTCTAACAAGCCATAAAAGGATCAGACAAAAATTGTATACTGTGAGAGAATAGACACAAGAAACAACGTTTTAATGGGCATGTGTGGTAACAAAAAAAATTAAAAAGTAATGGACACACACCATGAAAAAACAAGTATTTGCAATGCATAAGGTCTCGCATTAGGAAAGTTTGAGCTATTGGTATTGTAAATGACACATTTTTTATATATGTGTTGGTTTTGAAAATAGCAAAAATAATAGCTTTGTCATTTACAATGCCAATAGTTATAACTTGTGACACCTATAGCATTTGTAATGCAATATGTGTTGTATTCACGTGACTTAGATGTACTGATATTACAAATAACAATGGCTTTGAATTTTTTTAATAATTAATACTTAAATAAAAGTTTTGTAATTTATAATAGCAATAGCTTAAACTTTTGAAAATAACTTTTGTGAAGAATATGTTCAGTGTATTTTATTGTGACGAAAATCCAAGAACAGAAGTGAAATACTAACCTCTTTTTGTGACATTTGTAATAAAGCTTGAAACATTGAGAGATCATATTTGACCCAGTTGTTGTTGAATGGTTGCACAGATTGATGCTGTGGTGGTGCTGAGTGATGTTGTGGTGGCGACTAGTTATGCTGTGGCATTCAATGATCCTGTGGTAGCGCATAGTGATGTTGTTGTGCCCCTTAGTGATGCTGTGGAGGTGCTGAGTGATGCCGTGGTGATGCGATAGATAGAGTGAGTGGGATAGATAGATAGAGTGAGGGCGATAGATAGATAGAGGGAGGGCGATAGATAGGAGTGAGGGCGATAGATAGATAGAGGGAGGGCGATAGGAGTGAGGGCGATAGATAGCTAGACAGATAGATAGAGTGATGGCGATCAGTATCTAAATAAATAGATAGAATGAGGGCGATAGATAGATAGATAGATAGAGTGAGGGCGATAGGTAGATAGATAGATAGAGTGAGGGCGATAGATAGATAGCGTGAGGGCGATAGATAGAGGGAGGGCAATAGATAGAGTGAGGGTGTTAGATAGAGTGAGGGTGTTAGATAGAGTGTGGCCGATAGATAGAGTGAGGGCGATAGATAGATAGTGAGGGCAATAGCAAGATAGATAGAGTGAGGGCAATAGCAAGATAGAGTGAGGGCGATAGCTAGAGTGAGGGCGATAGATAGAGTGAGGGCGATAGATAGAGTGAGGGAGATAGATAGAGTGAGGGCGATAGATAGAGTGAGGGCGATAGATAGAGTGAGGGCGATAGATAGAGTGAGGGCAATAGATGGAGTGAGGGCGATAGATATAGTGAGGGCGATAGATAGATAGAGTGAGGGCGATAGATAGATAGAGTGAGGCCGATAGATAGAGTGAGGCCGATAGATAGAGTGAGGCCGATAGATAGAGTGAGGCCGATAGATAGAGTGAGGGCGATAGATAGAGTGAGGGCGATAGATTGATAGATTGATAGATTGATAGATAGAGTGAGGGCGATTAGATAGATAGAGTGAGGGCGTTAGATAGATAGAGTTAGGGCGATAGATAGATAGAGTGATGGCGATCAGTATCTAAATAAATAGATAGAATGAGGGCGATAGATAGATAGATAGAGTGAGGGCGATAGGTAGATAGATAGATAGAGTGAGGGCGATAGATAGATAGAGTGAGGGCGATAGATAGATAGCGTGAGGGCGATAGATAGAGTGAGGGCAATAGATAGAGTGAGGGTGTTAGATAGAGTGAGGGTGTTAGATAGAGTGAGGCCGATAGATAGAGTGAGGGCGATAGATAGATAGTGAGGGCAATAGCAAGAAAGATAGAGTGAGGGCAATAGCAAGATAGAGTGAGGGCGATAGATAGAGTGAGGGCGATAGATAGAGTGAGGGCGATAGATAGAGTGAGGGCGATAGATAGAGTGAGGGCGATAGATAGAGTGAGGGCGATAGATAGAGTGAGGGCGATAGAGTGAGGGCGATAGATAGAGTGAGGGCGATAGAGTGAGGGCGATAGATAGAGTGAGGGCGATAGATAGAGTGAGGGCGATAGATTGATAGATTGATAGATTGATAGATAGAGTGAGGGCGATTAGATAGATAGAGTGAGGGCGATAGATAGAGTTAGGACGATAGATAGAGTGATGGCGATCAGTATCTAAATAAATAGATAGAATGAGGGCGATAGATAGATAGATAGATAGAGTGAGGGCGATAGGTAGATAGATAGATAGAGTGAGGGCGATAGATAGATAGAGTTAGGGCGATAGATAGATAGAGTGAGGGCGATAGATAGATAGAGTGAGGGCGATAGATAGAGTGAGGGCGATAGATAGATAGAGTGAGGGCGATAGATAGATAGAGTGAGGGCGATAGATAAATAGAGTGAGGGCGATAGATAGATAGAGTGAGGGCGATAGATAGATAGAGTGAGGGCGATAGATAGATAGAGTGAGGGCGATAGATAGATAGAGTGAGGGCGATAGATAGAGTGAGGGCGATAGATAGAGTGAGGGCGATAGAGTGAGGGCGATAGAGTGAAGGCGATTAGATAGATAGAGTGAGGCCGATAGAGTGAGGGCGATAGATAGACAGATAGAGTGAGGGTGATAGATAGATAGACAGATAGAGTGAGGGCGATAGATAGATAGATAGTTGTGTGTGGTTGTGTGTGGTTGTGGTTGTGTGTGCGTGGTTGTGTGTGTGTGGTGTGTGTTATGCTTTGTTTTGCTATGTTTTGTTATGCTATGCTATGTTTTGGTGTGTTTGGTATGCTATGCTATGTTTTGCTAGGCTATGATATGTTTTGTTTTGTTATGCTATGTTTTGTTTTGTTTTGTTATGCTGTGTTTTGTTAAGCTATGCTGTGTTTTGTTATGTTATGCTATGTTTTGTTGTGTTTTGTTAAGCTATGCTATGCTTGGTTAAGCTATGCTATGCTTGGTTAGGCTATGCTATGCTTGGTTAGGCTATGCTCTATGCTTGGTTAGGCTATGCTCTATGCTTGGTTAGGCTATGCTCTATGCTTGGTTAGGCTATGCTCTATGCTTGGTTAGGCTATGCTCTATGCTTGGTTAGGCTATGCTCTATGCTTGGTTAGGTAATGCTCTATGCTTGGTTAGGTTATGCTCTATGCTTGGTTAGGTTATGCTCTATGCTTGGTTAGGTTATGCGCTATGCTTGGTTAGGTTAGGTTATGCGCTATGCTTGGTTAGGTTAGGTTATGCGCTATGCTTGGTTAGGTTAGGTTATGCGCTATGCTTGGTTAGGTTAGGTTATGCGCTATGCTTGGTTAGGTTAGGTTATGCGCTATGTTATGCGCTATTCGCTATGGTATTCGCTATGTTATGGGCTATGTTATGCGCTATGCGCTATGTTATGCGCTATGCGCTATGTTATGCGCTATGTTATGCGCTATGCGCTATGTTATGCGCTATGCGCTATGTTATGCGCTATGTTATGCGCTATGCGCTATGTTATGCGCTATGCGCTATGTTATGCGCTATGTTATGCGCTATGTTATGCGCTATGTTATGCGCTATGTTGTGCGCTATGCGCTATGTTGTGCGCTATGTTATGCGCTATGTGCTATGTTGTGTGCTATGTTATGCGCTATGTTATGCGCTATGTTGTGCGCTATGTTATGCGCTATGTTATGCGCTATGCGCTATGTTATGCGCTATGCGCTGCGCTATGTTATGCGCTATGTTATATGCTATGCGCTATGTTATGCGCTATGCGCTATGTTATGTTATGCGCTATGTTATGCGCTATGCGCTATGTTATGCGCTATGCGCTATGCGCTATGTTATGTGCTATGCGCTATGTTATGCGCTATGTTATGCGCTATGTTATGCGCTATGCTATGCGCTATGTTATGCGCTATGCTATGCGCTATGTTATGCGCTATGTTATGCGCTATGTTATGTGCTATGTTATGCGCTATGTTATGCACTATGCGCTACGTTATGCGCTATTTTATGCGCTATGCGCTATGTTATGCGCTATGCGCTATGTTATGCGCTATGTTATGCGCTATGCGCTATGTTATGCGCTATGCTTTGTTATGCGCTATGTTATGCGCTATGTTATGCGCTATGCTATGCGCTATGCTATGCGCTATGTTATGCGCTATGTTATGCGCTTTGTTATGCGCTATGTTGTGCGCTATGCGCTATGTTGTGCGCTATGTTATGCGCTATGTTATGCGCTATGTTATGCGCTATGTTATGCGCTATGCGCTATGCTATGCACTATGTTATGCGCTATGTTATGTGCTATGCGCTGCGCTATGTTATGCGCTATGTTATGCGCTATGTTATGCGCTATGCGCTATGTTATGGGCTATGTTATGCGCTATGCGCTATGTTATGCGCTATGCGCTATGCGCTATGTTATGCGATATGCGCTATGTTATGCGCTATGTTATGCGCTATGTTATGCGCTATGCGCTATGTTATGCGCTATGTTATGCGCTATGCTATGCGCTATGTTATGCGCTATGTTGTGCGCTATGCACTATGTTGTGCGCTATGTTATGCGCTATGTTATGCGCTATGTTATGCGCTATGTTATGCGCTATGTTATGTGCTATGCTATGCGCTATGTTATGCGCTATGTTATGCGCTATGTTATGTGCTATGTGCTGCGCTATGTTATGCGCTATGTGCTATGTTATGCGCTATGCGCTATGTTATGCGCTATGCGCTATGTTATGCGCTATGTTATGCGCTATGTGCTATGTTATGCGCTATGTTATGCGCTATGCGCTATGTTATGCGCTATGCGCTATGTTATGCGCTTTGTTATGCGCTATGTTATGCGCTATGTTATGCGCTATGCTATGCGCTATGTTATGCGCTATGTTATGCGCTATGCGCTATGTTGTGCGCTATGTTATGCGCTATGTTATGCGCTATGTTATGCGCTATGTTATGTGCTATGCGCTGCGCTATGTTATGTGCTATTTTATGCGCTGCGCTATGTTATGTGCTATTTTATGCGCTATGTTATGCGTTATGTTATGCGCTATGTTTTGCGCGATGCGCTATGTTATGCGCTATGCGCTATGTTATGCGCTACGCGCTATGTTATGCGCTACGCGCTATGTTATGCGCTATGTTATGCGCTATGCGTTGTTATGCGCTATGTTATGTGCTATGTTATGCGCTATGCGTTATGTTATGCGCTATGTTAGGCGCTATGCGCTATGTTATGCGCTATGTTATGCGCTATGCGCTATGTTGTGCGCTATGTTATGCGCTATGCGCTATGTTATGCGCTATGCTATGCGCTATGTTATGCGCTATGTTATGCGCTATGTTATGCGCTATGTTATGCACTATGCACTGTGTTATGCGCTATGCGCTATGTGTTGCGCTATGTTATGCGCTATGCGCTATGTGTTGCGCTATGTTATGCGCTATGCGCTATGTTATGCGCTATTTTTTGCACTATGCGCTATGTTATGCGCTATGTCATGCGCTATGTCATGCGCTATGTCATGCGCTATGCTATGCGCTATGCTATGCGCTATGTTATGCGCTATGTTATGCGCTATGCGCTGCGCTATGCGCTGCGCTATGTTATGCGCTATGTTATGTGCTATGTTATGCGCTATGTTATGCGCTATGTTATGCGCTATGTTATGCGCTATGCTATGCGCTATGCGCTATGTTATGCGCTATGCGCTGCGCTATGTTATGCGCTATGCAATGCGTTATGCTATGCGTTATGCTATGCGCTATGTTATGCGCTATGCGCTGCGCTATGTTATGCGCTATGCTATGCGCTATGTGCTATGTTAAGCGCTATGCTATGCGCTATGTTATGCGCTATGCTATGCGCAATGCGCTATGTTATGCACTGTGCGCTATGTTATGCGCTATGCTATGCGCTATGCGTTATGTTATGCGCTATGTTATGCGCTATGGCTATGTTATGCGCAATGTTATGCGCTATGCTATGCGCTGTTATGCGCTATGCACTATGTTGTGCGCTATGTTATGCGCTATGTTATGCGCTATGTTATGCGCTATGTTATGTGCTATGCTATGCGCTATGTTATGCGCTATGTTATGCGCTATGTTATGTGCTATGTGCTGCGCTATGTTATGCGCTATGTGCTATGTTATGCGCTATGCGCTATGTTATGCGCTATGCGCTATGTTATGCGCTGTGTTATGCGCTATGTGCTATGTTATGAGCTATGTTATGCGCTATGCGCTATGTTATGTGCTATGCGCTATGTTATGCGCTTTGTTATGCGCTATGTTATGCGCTATGTTATGCGCTATGCTATGCGCTATGTTATGCGCTATGTTATGCGCTATGCGCTATGTTGTGCGCTATGTTATGCGCTATGTTATGCGCTATGCTATGCGCTATGTTATGCGCTATGCTATGCGCTATGTTATGCGCTATGTTATGTGCTATGCGCTGCGCTATGTTATGCGCTATTTTATGCGCTATGCGCTATGTTATGCGGTATGTTATGCGCTATGTTATGCGCTATGCGCTATGTTATGCGCTATGCGCTATGTTATGCGCTACGCGCTATGTTATGCGCTATGCGCTATGTTATGCGCTATGCGCTATGTTATGCGCTTTGCGTTGTTATGCGCTATGTTATGCGCTATGTTATGCGCTATGCGTTATGTTATGCGCTATGTTATGCGCTATGCGCTATGTTATGCGCTATGTTATGCACTATGCGCTATGTTGTGCGCTATGTTATGCGCTATGCGCTATGTTATGCGCTATGCTATGCGCTATGTTATGCGCTATGTTATGTGCTATGTTATGCGCTATGTTATGCGCTATGTTATGCACTATGCACTGTGTTATGCGCTATGCGCTATGTGTTGCGCTATGTTATGCGCTATGCGCTATGTGTTGCGCTATGTTATGCGCTATGCGCTATGCGCTATGTTATGCGCTATTTTATGCGCTATGCGCTATGTTATGCGCTATGTCATGCGCTATGTCATGCGCTATGTCATGCGCTATGCTATGCGCTATGCTATGCGCTATGTTATGCGCTATGTTATGCACTATGCGCTGCGCTATGCGCTGCGCTATGTTATGCGCTATGTTATGTGCTATGTTATGCGCTATGTTATGCGCTATGTTATGCGCTATGCTATGCGTTATGCTATGCGTTATGCTATGCGCTATGTTAAGCGCTATGCGCTGCGCTATGTTATGCGCTATGCTATGCGCTATGTGCTATGTTATGCGCTATGCTATGCGCTATGTTATGCGATATGCTATGCGCAATGCGCTATGTTATGCACTATGCGCTATGTTATGCGCTATGCTATGCGCTATGCTATGCGCTATGCGTTATGTTATGCGCTATGTTATGCGCTATGCGCTATGTTATGCGCTATGCGCTATGTTATGCGCTACGCGCTATGTTATGCGCTATGCGCTATGTTATGCGCTATGCGCTATGTTATGCGCTTTGCGTTGTTATGCGCTATGTTATGCGCTATGTTATGCGCTATGCGTTATGTTATGCGCTATGTTATGCGCTATGCGCTATGTTATGCGCTATGCGCTATGTTATGCGCTATGTTATGCACTATGCGCTATGTTGTGCGCTATGTTATGCGCTATGCGCTATGTTATGCGCTATGCTATGCGCTATGTTATGCGCTATGTTATGTGCTATGTTATGCGCTATGTTATGCGCTATGTTATGCACTATGCACTGTGTTATGCGCTATGCGCTATGTGTTGCGCTATGTTATGCGCTATGCGCTATGTGTTGCGCTATGTTATGCGCTATGCGCTATGCGCTATGTTATGCGCTATTTTATGCGCTATGCGCTATGTTATGCGCTATGTCATGCGCTATGTCATGCGCTATGTCATGCGCTATGCTATGCGCTATGCTATGCGCTATGTTATGCGCTATGTTATGCACTATGCGCTGCGCTATGCGCTGCGCTATGTTATGCGCTATGTTATGTGCTATGTTATGCGCTATGTTATGCGCTATGTTATGCGCTATGCTATGCGTTATGCTATGCGTTATGCTATGCGCTATGTTAAGCGCTATGCGCTGCGCTATGTTATGCGCTATGCTATGCGCTATGTGCTATGTTATGCGCTATGCTATGCGCTATGTTATGCGATATGCTATGCGCAATGCGCTATGTTATGCACTATGCGCTATGTTATGCGCTATGCTATGCGCTATGCTATGCGCTATGCGTTATGTTATGCGCTATGTTATGCGCTATGCGCTATGTTATGCGCTATGTTATGCGCTATGCTATGCACTATGCTATGCGCTATGCTATGCGCTATGTTATGCGCTATGTGCTATGCGCTGCGCTATGCTATGCGCTATGCTATGCGCTATGTTATGCGCTATGCGCTATGTTATGCGCTATGCGTTATGTTATGCGTTATGCGCTATGTTATGCGCTATGTTATGCGCTATGTTATGCGCTATGTTATGCGCTATGCGCTATGTTATGCGCTATGTTATACGCTATGTTATGCGCTATGTTATGCGCTATGCTCTGCGCTATGTTATGCGCTATGCGCTATGTTATGCGCTATGCGCTATGTTATGCGCTATGTTATGCGCTATGCGCTATTTTATGCGCTATGTTATGCACTATGTTATGCGCTTTGTTATGCGCTATGCTATGCGCTATGTTATGCGCTATGCGCTGCGCTATGTTATGCGCTATGCTATGTGCTATGTGCTATGTTATGCGCTATGCTATGCGCTATGTTATGCGCTATGCTATGCGCTATGTTATGCACTATGCGCTATGTTATGCGCTATGCTATGCGCTATGCGCTATGTTATGCGCTATGTTATGCGCTATGTGCTATGTTATGCACTATGCGCTATGTTATGCGCTATGCTATGCGCTATGTTATGCGCTATGCGCTATGTTATGCGCTATGTTATGCGCTATGTTATGCGCTATGTTATGCGCTATGCTATGCGCTATGTTATGCGCTATGCGCTATGTTATGCGCTATGTTATGTGCTATGTTATGCGCTATGCGCTACGTTATGCGCTATGTTATGCGCTATGCGCTATGTTATGCGCTATGCTATGCGCTATGTTTTGCGCTATGTTCTGCACTATGCGCTATGTTATGCGCTATGTTCTGCGCTATGCGCTATGTTATGCGCTATGCGCTATGTGTTGCGCTATGTTATGCGCTATGCGCTATGTTATGCGCTATGTTATGCGCTATGTTATGCGCTATGTTGCGCTATGTTATGCTGTGTTTTGCTATCCTATGCTTTGCTGTGTTTTGCTATCCTATGCTTTGCTGTGTTATGCTTTGCTGTGTTTTGTTATGCTATGTTTTGTTGTTTTACTATGATATGCTGTTTTGCTATGCTATGTTTTGTTTTGCTATCCTATGCTTTGTTTTGCTATGTTTTGTTATGTTCTGCTGTTTTGTTCTGCTGTTTTGTTGTGTTATGTTATGCTATGCTATGCTATGTTTTGTTTTGTTATGCTATTCTATGTTTTGCTATGCTATACTATTCTATATTTTGCTATGGTTTGTTTTGTTTTAAGTTATGTTATGCTATGTTTTGCTATGCTATCCTATGCTTTGTTTTGCTATGTTTTGTTATGTTCTGCTGTTTTGTTCTGCTGTTTTGTTGTGTTATGTTATGCTATGCTATGCTTTGTTTTACTATGCTATGTTTTGTTTTGCTATTCTTTGTTATGTTATGCTATGGTTTGTTTTGTTATGCTATTCTATGTTATGCTATGGTTTGTTTTGTTATGCTATTCTGTGTTTTGCTGTGGTATGCTATGTTTTGTTATGTTCTGCTGTTTTGTTATGCTATGTTTTGTTATGCTATGTTTTGTTATGCTATGTTTTGTTATGCTATGATTTGTTATGCTATGTTTTGTTCTGCTATGGTTTGTTGTGTTATGTTATGCTATGTTTTGTTGTTTTACGATGATATGCTATGTTTTGCTATGCTATGTTTTGTTTTGCTATCCTATGCTTTGCTATGTTTTGTTATGATCTGCTGTTTTGTTCTGCTGTTTTGTTGTGTTATGTTATGCTATGCTATGTTTTGTTTTGTTTTACTATGCTATGTTTTGTTTTGCTATTCTTTGTTATGTTATGCTATGGTTTGTTTTGTTTGACTATGCTATGTTTTGTTTTGCTATTCTTTGTTATGTTATACTATGGTTTGTTTTGTTATGCTATTCTATGTTTTGCTGTGTTATGCTATGTTTTGTTATGCTATGTTTTGTTATGGTATGTTTTGTTATGCTATGTTTTGTTATGCTATGATTTGTTATGCTATGTTTTGTTATGCTATGTTTTGTTATGCTATGTTTTGTTGTGTTATGTTATGCTATGTTTTGTTGTTTTACTATGATATACTTTATTTTGCTATGCTTTGTTTTGTTATGCTATGGTGTTTTGTTGTGTTTTGCTATGCAATGTTTTGTTGTGTTTTGCTATCCTATGCTTTGTTTTGTTATGCTGTGCTTTTGCTATCCTATGCTTTTGTTTGTTATGTTATGCTATGCTATGCTGTGTTTCGTTATGCTATGCTATGTTTTGTTATGCTATGCTGGTAAGGGTATGTGAGGGTGTGTGTGTGAGTGTGTGTGAGGGTGAGTGAGGGGGCTGAGGGAGGGTGAGGGGGTGTGAGCGTGAGGGGGTGTGAGGGTGAGGGGGTGTGAGGGTGAGGGGGTGTGAGGGTGAGGGTGTGTGAGGGTGAGGGTGTGAGAGTGTGTGAGGGTGAGTGAGGGTGTGTGAGGGTGGGTGAGGGTGTGTGAGGGTATGTGAGGGGGTGAGGGTGAGAGTGTGTGAGGGTGAGTGTGAGGGTGAGAGGGTGAGTGTGTGAGGGTGAGTGTGAGAGGGTGAGTGTGTGAGGGTGAGAGTGTGTGAGGGTGAGGGGGTGTGAGGGTGAGGGGGTGTGAGGGGTGTGAGGGTGAGGGGTGTGAGGGTGAGGGGTGTGAGGGTGAGGGGTGTGAGGGGTGTGAGGGGGTGTGAGGGTGAGGCAGTGTGAGGGTGAGGGGGTGTGAGGGTGAGGGGGTGAGTGAGGGTGAGGGGGTGTGAGGGGGTGAGGGGGTATGAGGGGGTGAGGGGGTGTGAGGGGGTGAGGGGGTGAGGGGGTGTGAGGGTGAGAGGGTGTGTGAGGGTGAGAGGGTGAGTGAGGGTGAGGGTGAGTGAGGGTGAGGGTGTGTGAGGGTGAGGGTGTGTGAGGGTGAGGGTGTGTGAGTGAGGGGGTGTGAGGGTGAGGAGGTGTGTGAGGGGTCAGGGGGTGTGAGGGGGTGAGGGCGAGTGAGCGGGGTGAGGGCATGAGGGTGAGTGTCTCCAATGAATGTCGCTGCTTCGCCTTCTTTGAAAATGTTCAGTGCTGCAAATAGAGCATGCCGCCCTAATTATCACAGCATGAGGCCCCAAAGTGATAATAATCACAGCATGCAGAGAGGCGCCCCACGCTGCTGGAGCACTCAACAGTGCATTAATTATAGTTGAGTGCTCCAGCAGCCTGAGGCACCTGTTGACATGCTGTGATAAGTGGGTCTCATGCTGTGATAATTGTTGCGGTGCCTGAGGAAGTGGAGACTCCTGCTGGGATAATTGGTCTTGTGGGCCTCAGGAAGTAGAGTTTCATGCTGGGATAATTGGTCTGGCGGCGCTTGCGGTGCCTGACGTCCAACAAACGTGCACAAGCTGCTCAACCTTGAAGCGCGTTCACAGACCTGGGTCGGCTCGTGCCCAGGTCTGTATCGGGCTCGTTCACAGCTGTTACTCCCTTGACAGGGATGAAGGCGGCTATAAGTCTCGTTGGCGGCAGCGCTTCGCGCTGCAACGCCAGCGAGACCTAAAGACGCAGAAGTTACATGGCAAGAACTAGATCAAAGATACAATTGAATTGGCGTCTAAGACAGGTGCCGAAAAAATGGCGTGCTTCACATTACCAGCAGAACCCATGGTCAAGAAATAAATGATGGCACCGAATTCCATTGTAAAAGATCCCCTTGTGGCATAGTACCAGTATATCGCATTTTACGTATTGTTTTACAAAAAGATCCTAGATAGAATATCAACTAACATAATATGTAATATAGATGTAAATTTGACGTACTTAACTACATATATATGTACCTTGACAACATCTATGCAATTTCAAGATACCGAGAGGTGGTGTGAAAAATAGTCCATCTAGACTTATCTATGTTAACTAACCTTCATGATCCTTTGGTGGAGGGATATGTGTGTGCATGATATTCGGCCAGCACATAATAAGCAGTGATGCTGATCCAAGTGGTACGCAGCACCTTCCTCGTTCATGCATTTCAAACTCAAGGAGCACACCAACGAAAACGCACACCAGTCATATAGTGGAACAACCATATTGGAAGAGGGTGCTAGTATTCATGAAGTATAACTGCGACAAAATCATTGCAGAGCACCCATTTGCAAGCATGGACTCAATTATACACCACAGTAGTGTTGTACTGCAGACAACAAGGACCACCTGAAATAATCAAAACATATTCAGCACATATGGCTGGGCCCAAGAGAGACGAGAGCATGAACAGAATAAGCAGTTTTGGAGTATCCTGAGCTAATCTACACATTTAGGGCCATATGTATAAGGACTGGTGAAAACTACAGCTATCGCTAGTTAGCTGCAGTTTTCTTACCACCGTGTACCGCTGAAAACTATCGCTCTGTTATGGCGATAGCTTCAGGGATCAGCAGCGAAAACTGCCACTAACTTTAGCGTGATGACAATAGGAATTCTAGCATTACAGGGCGAATACTAATGAAAGGTCCATTAGCGGCAAAAAGACGCACATTAGTCAACCCAACGTGAGATTTTTTGCCTCTATTGGAAAAAATAGCCTATTAGTCGATGTCCAATAGAAAATAGGCAAAAAAACAATGAAATGCAGAATGGAGCAGCCAGGGCCAAGTGCAGCACACATCAACAATGCCCTCAAGCCACCCAACATCCAGGATGACCAGGATGAGAGCCTGGATGCCTCGCTGGACCTGCGCCTAGAGTCTGGATGCCTTGCTTGACCTGCATCTGGAGCCTGGAGTGGGATGCAGAGGAGCTGTGGAGTCGATGAGCCGTGGTGGTAGACATTTAGGTGCGGCGATCGCCAGTACCTGGTGGTGAAGTCTGCTGGCTGAGTCACAGATTTGGAGAGAGTGCTGCGGATTGCACCACAGTGTCAATGTCCAGGTAAGGAGAAGGTGGGAGGCATAGTGGAGGAGGCCCAGGGGTCGAGTCGCCAAGGCCTAGCACCTGTATATGATGCACCCACAGTGGAGGCTCATTCGCTATTGCGGAAGAGCATCACCCCACTGCTTTCAAGCAGTGCAAGAAGAGAAAAAAACAACACATGATGATAACTTCCTGATGTAATTGTGCTATGTTTCCTTTGCGGGCAGGATCATGGGTAGGGCTGCTCGACTCACGTAGCAGGGCAGGGGCAGAGTGGCATGCCCACTCAAGTGCGCAATGACTGTTTGGCCGGCCCACTCATTCCTCCCAAAGCAGTCATGAGCACTGTCCTGTTAGCAATGCAGGCTTCATTACAGCCTGCATGGAGAACATGCCCACCCCTCCAGCCCCTGGGTGAATGCCTTGTCCCGGCGCCAATGACCAATCCCAACGACGCTTTGCAGTGTTGTGATTGGCTTAGGGGAGGGGGCCTGGCTACCTACTTCCTGTACCTGGAAGCAGACTCTGGAGAGCAGGAGCAACGAAGACACGGGACCCGGCCTTGAGGTAAGATTTCTCTCATTTAAAAATTTACAACACCCGCTCACACACACTCCCGCGTCCACGCCACATCCAGTGTCCTTTCCTGTGTTTCCACCTCCCAGCTGCCCAGTCCCCCACCAGAACTTCTATTGGCGGCCGCTGTGCAGCCATGCAAAGCGGGCATTCCACTGGTGTGCCAAAGGTATATATGAAGTTATGACACATACCATTACATCGCATTCCATTACAATGCATACTAACACTAGGCATATTGCCATCAGTAGGAAGGTGTTGGATAGAGGAGATGTAAATATTACTATTCCCACTTCCCAAGTGGAGTGGTGTGGCTCACTGGTTAGAGGCGGCAGAGCCGGAAGCAGAGTACGGCCCGGGACCAGGGTTCAATTCCCGACGCGGCAGGGTCGTGGACCAGGGTCAGCAGACTCGATAATTCTCGCCTCGGTGCCTACTCTAACCAGGGATCACACTCGGCAACTCTGGGCATTAGCTTGCCTCATCTCCACAACGGCCTCCCACATATGCCGGGGATGCCTGGCTTCACCTTGGAGATACCCAGTAGGGACCATCTCAGCCAGGACGGGTTCCCCAGCGGTCTACAGCGCTGAGATACCCCATTGGGTGATACATGCGCTTTACAAGACATCATCATTACATTACATTCACTTCAGTGAGTGTAAGCCTAAAACTAACCCTTGCACCCCAAAGCAAATCCTGAACCCTAAACACACCCTAAAATATCATATTTGACCCAAATGCACACCGCAATTTTCATAATTGACCCAAAACACACCCCAAATTTCATATTTTACCCCATCATACACCCAAAATGTAATCTCCGACACCCAAAACCCATACCCACCCTAAAATTTTAAAATTTCCCATTACTGACCCCACAATGCGTTGTAATGGAATGCGATGTCAAGGAACCTGTGCTGTTGGGGTTGCGTTGTAAACGCATTACAATGTAATGTCTGCGTTGTAATAGACATCTCTCGTGCCAAAGACAAGCCATAGGCAAGCCCTTCAGCACCAAGCACACTTCCTCTCAGACACTCGGACGCTACAATGCCAACACCCTTCTCGCCATCAACCCTGGACGCCACCTCACCTGCCAGAAGCAACCTCTGTTCCGGACCGGACATCTCCATCGTCATCACTGACTGCTGCTAAATCACCCACAAGGACCACCCCGACCGTCCTGGAGGCATTGCCATCATCTACAGAAGCACACTCCGACTGATCATGCACTCTAATGACCTAACGGTGACCATGGAACACCTCAACTTCCAGATCTGGACCAACCCCAAGCCCATCCTCTGCGGCACCATCATCACCATGCACCCCATTCTCCGATACCATTATAGATCTAATTTCACCCCAGGCTCTCCCATCCACCAACAACATCCTACTCTGTGAACTCAAGTTACACCTGGACAACCACAGTGACTAGAACACCACCCCCTCCTGAGGAAGCTCCTCATCATCAGACTCAAGCAGCTAGTCACTGAAGCAAGCCACATAGAAGGGCACACGGTCCACCATGACTCCTCCGCCAGTGGGAACTTCAACTACAGCCACACCACCTTACTCTCCTAGGCCCGCCATCAGTGTCTACATCACATCTTCACCATGCCCACAGTACACTACCGCCATCATCACCCCCCCCTGCAGCTGGATCAAGGCAACCGATGAACGTCTCATCAACTCCCTCAGCACCACCACTCTGCCAACACTTACAGACGATGACACCACAGCGTGCAACTGCCTCTGATGGATCTCCAACTGCGCCGACACCCCTCAAGAACGGCACTGCGTCAGTACCATATGCCTGCCTGATGGAAGGCGTAAGGGTTATGCAGTGCCAGAGGGATAGGCTGGCCCCATGCTTTGCTGGAGTTGCATCATGCTTGTGACACAACTGCAGCAATGCGTGACTTTAGCGCTGACTAATACGTCAGGATTCCAGGCGTATCTGTCATTACTTGCGTCATGGAGCGCTGTCCAGTGAATACAGCGCATCCATGGTATCGCAAGAAGGGCGTAGTGAAAAGTGTTGCAGCGCTGTCTTGTCGCAGTGCTGCAACACTTTTCATGACTGAGGCCCAGGAATTAGCACTATCTTATTGATGGTGCACCTCTCTGCCCTGTAGTTATTTCGCAGGCCAGTGCAGCAACATTGCTTGTAACGCTGCCCAGCACTAAAACCTGCTGGAATGAGGCCACACGTGTTATCTCGGTTTGTAAGACCAGCTATTTTCTGGTCTTAAAAGACTGCCTCTAACTGCAGTTAGAGGCAGTTCTTTGGGTCCTCCTACCTTCAAGAATTCCCTTGTAAATATCATAAAGTGGGGTTAGCGGCCGTTTTTGCACAGGAACAACTCCCCTATGTCATTATTATTAACAGAAGTGCCGATCTTTTCTATGGATGTTTTCACTGGAAAACTGATGCTAACAGAGGCTAGCGACAGCTTGTACATAGGGCGATAAAATGATCGCCACAAAACCGTCAGAAAAGTGCTGCTAATGTGCCGTTAACTCCCAGTACATACGCCCCAGTGTCTTGCTGTTAAGCAGTATCTGTGCGTTACACCCTTTCCACTGACATACAGTCATCGGTAGACTACATGCCAGGACCAACCCAGCGTTTCACACTTCGGATATCTCTACAGTGAGTTCCATTAAATTGTGTAATAGTAACGTAGTTTATTTTACAGCGTTTAGAAACAGCAGCAGAGAGATATGAATGAGTTGTATAAAAAAAGCTTACTAATATTTGTGCTGTGCTTAATGTGAGAGAAGGTTTTTTTTTCTCTTTAGGTTGAATTTCGGATGGGATTTGCATTGAACCAGAAGATGACCTTCAGTGTAGTTTTATACTCGACAGAAGCACTTGATTCAAGTATTGTAAGCCCTATCCCATAAATCCCATAACGTTGATCACTGGAAGTGCTAATTAAAGACTGGTCTCTCCCACAGATTTTAGATGACTGGTGCCTTAAGTAGCAGATTTGTGAGGTAGCGCCATTTTACAACTTTGGACAGTGGTAAATATTTGCTTATCAGGAGAACTATAAAACATTTGCCATTTTTTATGGCAATGTAGCAGTATTTGGTTACATAACTATAGTAAACAATGCTGAACAGCATACACAAAAATAACTACACAGTTAAAACATATTAGGGCGAAACACAGCAACACAATCCAAAGAGAACACAACACAACGACCAATGTACAACACAGCAACATTACATTACAGTAACACAGCGCAAAAAATACAACAGCACGAAAATAGTAGAACACAACTCATTCCACAATGGAATGCCTTTCAACAAATATGCACAAATATACTTGTCACACATTAGTACTTACAGAAATCTGTTTTTGAAATACACCAAGCACAGTCTTAACTTACCACAGGGGACATTAATTAGCTAGGGGTGGGGGTTCTGAGAGAAAGAGTGTGTGTTTGTGTACCACCTTAGCAAAGGTAAAATGTGGCAACCACAAACGTTACCACATTCACTTTTGTTCAAAATAATATCTGGAGATTGACAACAAAGTTCTAAAACTGCTATTTTGATGTGCAGCTTCAGCAGATGGGGAGACGTAGTGGAAGTAATCTTGTAAATCCAATGCACAACAATACAGACGTAAGATCAGCACGGCAGGGTTAATTACTTTAAATAAATACCTGCTCTTAAAAAAATATAGTGGGTAAAATAATAGTGTTTGTACCTAATACTTGGACAAGTGCACAGCATTCAGAATTATAGCTCAAAGTACAAACATTATGTTCCTTACATTATCACAGTAATCTAATGTCTCCTCAGAAATTCCCCTTCTCTGTGGCACAGTATATTGATATGTGACACATACTCCCTTCTATTATTTGGAGCACACAATTAAACAAGCATCAGCAAATCCAATAGGTCCACTAGCCTTTTGGCAATTTTTGTTGGTGCAAAATGTTATTGTTCGGAAAGCTGCTGGGCCCTCATCAATTAAAAAAAAAACTGACTGAAGGCAAAAATGTTTTGGATCTGAAAAAAGCATGCATTACCATGGTACTCCCAATCACTGCCTACTTCTTGTGTGGATGTGCTCCTTATGAAGCGATAGCATGCCGAAGCTCGTAGTGAAGTCACCAATGGATATAGTGGGCTGATGCATTGCCCCTTGACTCATGGTGTGTGTGGAAGAAAAATGCGAAGGAGACAACCATAGACCAATGGATGAAATCTGGCTAAAAATCTCCATAAATAACTATGTAATAAGCATAATTTTAGTAGAAGCAAAAGGTCTTGGCTAACACAGACCTAAAAAATACAATCGGTCTGGCATTGGCTTCTAGCCTCTAGCCTTCAAGCAAGTAAGCATGAAAGAAGAAAGAGAGAAAGTAAGAAAGAAAGAAAGAACCAAAATAGATCTAAGGAAGAAGCAACATAGATTGAATGAAAGAAAGAAGGAAATAATGAAAGAAAGAAGGCAAGATCAAAGACAAGAAAGAAAGAAAGACGAAAGCAAGAAAGAATAAAAGTAAGAAAAAGAACAAAAGAACAAACAAGGAGAAAAGAAAGAAAGCAAAAAAAGAAGGCAAGAAAGAAAGAAAGAAGGAAATACAAAAGGAAAAAGAAAGGAAGAAAGAAAGAAAGAAAGAAAAAGAAAGAAAGAAAGAAAGAAAGAATATAGAACAGTTGCAAATGGACATAATCTGTTATGTCACGAAATAGCAGCAGTCAAATAAACATACAACACTCCAAAAGCAATTTACAATATGATTGGCAGGAGACAGGAAGTGTTCAGGCCAGAATGTGCCTTTTGCTTACATCAAATGCTTCCTGCTATCACATCAGGCTCTAAACACAAAGGCAACACTAAAGTAATTCTAAAGTAAAAACAAAAATACTGGCACTGAAGGTAATTATCTTATGTGCCGATGTGCTCTTTCTGAGAGAACAACATGCAGTCATTCAAAGTGAAGTTAACGAGTGGCTTATGTAGGCTGATCCTTTGCCCCATGCTGCATTTTGTAGTGGGCTTAAGCAAAATGTGAATGACACAAAATACAGGGCAAGGGAAGGAGAGAGATGACTGAAAGCCCATATCAGTTTAGTAAAATCTGAAGGTTTTTGCTAACCCCATACCTAAAAAACACTTTTGTTTAAATCTGATTATCACTTTCAATAACCAATTGCAGGAGAAATACGTCTTCAAGTCCCACAGACTAAGAGGCCTGTGGTATGCTGATAAACCAGGTATCTACTAAGGGTGTAGAAAATGGTAATTACTTAGTAGTGTGCCAAATTATGTCTGTGTGAAATTTACAGAGCCCACGTGGGTGGTGTAAAATATATCATGGCAATATCACTTGTGTTGTTTTATACTTAAAATAAAAAATAAAAACTTGTCACTTCCAGCTATGACTCTGTGTTCAGATCTCCGAGCTGCCCTTAAAGGCACAGTGAGGGCTCAAATGAAGTTTCAAACCCATTTAGTGCTTAAGAGAATTTGATATATTAGCTCGAATCTCCTCCTCTGTCGCTAGGTGTTGGCTAGTGAACTTCCCCCATATTATTAGGCAATGGTGTGGGCGACTTGCTGTCAATCTGGGTGCACTCCCTGGATGCGTCACAAGTCCTAGAAACCACGTACGAGAGGCAAGATGCTAGTGTTGACGCTCGGTGGGGTGGAAAGCTCTGTCCGAGTCTCAGGCCAGAGCTCATCGGGACCCACCTTGGCTCCATGTGCTGTTTAGCAGTGCTACAGAACGCCTGTGGAGGGCTCCTTGAATTCACTAGGTTGAAATACTTGACCAGGTTGTGGTTCAGGGCCCTAATGGGAACTGGGTGAGGGCCTCCAGGATGTAGGACCCATACACTGACCGTCCATGTCTCAGAGTTCCTAGGATGGGGTTCCACAGGGCAAGGGAGGCTTCCTCTGCTTTTCGGGATCAGAAGCTCTGAAGAGGGCCCTGGTCAGAGATTAAGCTGGCCCTGAGGTACAAGTCTCTGCCCTGTGCTCCATTCTTCACCCTGACATGTCCCCCAAGCATAGGTAGTACTCCCTTGCTTCACCGGGCTAAGAAGCTCAGCCCGGGCCCGAGCAAGAGCACCAGATGTCCCTTTGATGCAAGCCCCCCGGCCCTGGACTCCATTCTCCAGCTTATCATGTCACAAAGTGCCAAAGATGGGTGCTGCAGATTAGCGGATGGCTCAAGAAGCTCTGACCATGCCTTGGGTCAGAGCTCTGGCTGATGAAAGCCTGAGCTCCATTCTCCAGCGAGCTGCATCTCAAAGTCTGGAACAGATCTATGACGTTACAACGCATACTTTTACAACGCCTACCTTTACATCGCAAGTTTTACAACGCATACCATTACAACGCATAATGCTTTTGGGCGCTGGATAGTGAATAGTTTAATTTACTATTCCAACTCCAGTCCCCGTGGATAGTAGGGAAGGTGTTGGATAGTAAATTAAACCTATTCCCTATCCTAGAGCGCCCCCCAGCGCTATGCGTTGTAATGGTTTGCGTTGTAAAAGTTGCGTTGTAATGGTAGTTCGTTGTAAAAGTTTCGTTGTAAAGGTTGTATACCTCTGGAACGTGTGCCTGCAGTCCTGAAGTGGTCTCCTTTGCTTTGCTGGATAAGAAGTTCTGACTGGGCTCCAAGTCATTGATCCTGTCAGCCAGGGGGTGCAAGTGCCTAGCCCTGGGTTTCATTATCTGTCTCGCCATGTCAGAATGTCACTTGGTGATGCTCGCAAAGGCCTAGGGAAGATGCAATTGCTTGCTAGGATAAGAAGCTCTGTCAGAGCCCCATCTAACCCAGAGTAAGGGCACATTGTGCCAGGCATGCAGAGTGCCCAGGAAATACTTCTGTAGACCCTGTGAGGGCACCCCTATTTTGCTGGCATAAGGTACTCTGACCAGTGCTCCAGCTGGCCTTGGGATGGAAGCTCCTGGCCCTTAGCTCCATTCTCCAGCCTGCAGAGTCACAAAGTGCTGGAAGAGGGCCCTGCAAACTTAAGCTGTGCTACCCTGTTTACCCAGGATAAGAAGCTCTGATCGTGAGCTGGTCAGAGCTCCACCTTTCCTGGTGTTCAAGGACCTGGTTATGGGCTCCCACCGTGTCAAAAGGTGCCCAGGACAGGGTCTTGCAGTCCCCTGGGATGGCTCTCCTGCTTTGCTAGCTAAAGAAACTCTTACTCAGACCCAGGTTTGAGCTCTGGTGGCCTGGGGATCCAAGACCCTAGTACTGGGCTACATCATCCGGCCTACTGTGTCACAAAGTGCCCAGGACAGAATCCCACTGACCCACGGAATGCTCTCCTGCCTCGCCAGCTTAAGGAGATTTTACTAGACCTCTGGTTGGAGCTCTAGCTGGTCGGGGGGCTAGCCCTCAGCAATGTGCCCCATTCTTCTGCCAGCTGAGTCACAAAGAGCCGATGATGCAGTTCCACAGGCCAACATTCACTGGCTCAAAGAAACTGACCAGTCCCAGGGTCAGAGCTCTAACTGGACCCAGGAGAGAGCCCTGCCAGATGTGCTGTCCATGCACTGGCCCACCGTGCCTCAGCGTGCCCAGGATGGGCTTGCACAGGCTTTGCAGGATAAGAAGCTCTGAAGAGGCACCAGGTCAGAGCTCATTCTGGCCATGGATGGCAGCCCCCTGCGCTGGGCTCCCCTGCTTCTCCAGGATAAGAATCTCTGACTTGGCCCAAGGTCAGTGCACCAGCAAGGCCTGGTGCAACCCTGGGTTCCATCCTCCGGCCTAGTATGTTGCAAAATTTCCAGGACCAAGTCCTGCAAGCCCAAGAAAGGCTACCTTACTTTGCTTGCTTAAGAAGCTGTAATGGGGCCTCCAGTCACAGCTGTGGCAAGCCCTCAGCTTTGGACTCCATTATCTGGCCTGTAGAGTCACAAAGTGTAAAGGAACTCATTGGGCATGCTCAGGTAGCGCTCACCTGTTTCACAGATGAGAATCTCTGACTGGGCCCAGGGTCAGTCCTCAGGCTGCCTTGGGGTAACCCTGGGCTCCATTCTCTGGCCTGCTAAGTCACAAAGTACCTGGAATGGGGTCTAAAAGGCCCAGAGAGGGCTCCTTTGCTTCGTCCGATTCAAAAGCTGACTAGATCTCATATCAGAGCTCAACTAGCTTGGGGTGCAAGTCCTCAGCCCTGGCTCCTTTCTCCAACCTACTGAATTATAAAGTGCTTGGGACGAGGATTAACAGGCCAAGGAAGGCTCTTCTGCTTTGACGGTTTAAGAAGCTTCCCCTGGATAATAGGATCCAGCCTGTCCCTAAGACCAAACCCCCATCCCTGGGATCCATTCTCTTTCCCACTGAATCTCAAGGTGCTGATTACACTATGCCTTAGGTTTGGGGAGGGCTCTCTTGTTTTGCAGGGATAAGAAGCTCTGACTGGCCCCATGGCTAGTGCTCTGCCTAGCCTGAGGGTGACCCTGGGCTCCATTCTCCAGCCCGCCTGTCACAAAGTGCCTAGGACATGGTCCTGCAGGTCAGAAGAGGGCTTCTCTGCTTCACTGGCTTAAGAAGATCTGGCTGGGTCAGAGCTCTGCTAGTACAGTGGTGTAAGCCCCCGGCTCTATTCCCTGGCCCACTGAGTAAGTGCTCAGGACAGAGTCCCGCAGGCCTGGGGAGGGTTCTCCTGCATGTCTATTTTAAGAAGCTGTGGCCGGACTCCAGGTCAGAGCTCTGGCTGGCTCAGCGTGAGTGCCCTTGGCACCTGTGGACCATGCCCTGGCCCACCATTCTCAGCATGCTTCAGCATCTTAAGAAGCTCTGGTGGCAATCCAGTTCAGAGTTCCATCTGCACTGGTGTTGTAAGACACTGGCCTCCATTCTCCAAAGTGCCCAGGATGGTGTCCGGCAGACTCTGAAGAGGTCCCTGATCAGAGTGTGACTGGCATGGGGGTGGAAGCCCCCGGCCCTGGACTTCTTTATTCCCTGTATCGCAAACTGCCAAGAACACAGACCTTTGGAGGCCTCCCTTGCATCACTGGGATAAGAAGCTATGATCAGGCCTAGTGTCAAAACTCTGGCTGCCATGGGGGTGCAAAAATTTGGGCCTAGTCCCCTTCTCTGGCTTGCTGTACTGCAAGGGTTCCAGGGTGGGGTCTCGTGAGCCAAGAAGGGTTCCCCTGCTTTGCCTGTATAAGAAGCGCTGGCTGGGCCTAATGTCAGAGCTTTGGCCCCCAGGCCTGGGCTCCATTCTCTGGCCTGCCATGTCACAAAGTTCCTGGGAACAGAGTCCGGCAGGCTTGGGGAGGGCTCTCCTGCTTCACCACCTTAAGAAACTCTGACTAGTGCCCGGCTCAGAACCCCAGCTGACCTGGGAGTGCTAGACCTCCTCAGCAACTCCCTGGTATGCCATGTCAGAAATTACCCAGGATTGATTGATGTAGGCCCTCAGAATCTGGGGCCTGTGTAGCTGCCCACAGTCTGTCAGATTGCCAAGAAGGGTTTTTGCAGTGCCGGGATCCCCTGCTTCATCAAAAGAAGTACTGACCATCCCCAGATCAGAGCTCTGACAGGCCTCAGGATAGGGCCCTGGGACCCGGGGTCCATGTGCCCGCCCCCATTTATCAGAGTGACCAGGATGGGCTTCTGCAGTACCAGGTAGGGCTCCCCTGCTTAACTGGGTGAAGAAGCCCTGACAGGCCACCATGTCAGAGTTAAGCAGGCCCTTGGTGAGGGGCCCCGGGACTCAGGGTTTCATGCATCCTGCTGATGTGTCTCAGGGTACCCATAACATGATCCTGCAGGCCGGGGGAGGTCTCCTCTGCTTCGCAGAGATAATAATATCTGTCCAAGTCTAATGTCAGAGATGTGGTTGGCCTTGAGATATTAGTCCCTGGCTTTGGGTTCAAATCTTTGGCCTGCCATATTGTAAAACTTTCATGACAAGGTCCTGCAGGCCTGTGGAGGTCTTCCCTGCTTTAGGATGTGCTTACCAAACCTGGGTTAGAGCTCAGACAGGGCCCTAAGGAGAGCCCCTGCGGCACAAGTTTCATGCTCCCTGATGCCATGTCTCAGGGTGCCAGAACAGCTTTTTACAGGCCAAGGCAGAGCCCCTCTGCTTCACCAAGATAGAGAGCTATGACAGGGCCCCCAGGTTAGAGATACAGCAGGCCCCGGGGGCACATACACCCCTTCACAGTGCCTCTCAGTGCCCAGGACAAGCTTCTACAGGCCTTGGGAAAGCCCCTCTGCCTTGCCGACTTAAGAAGCTTTGACCAAGCGGTTCAAAGATGAGGGCCCTCAGGACAGTGACCATTATCCCTGCTGCCATGTCTCAGAGTGACCAGGACAGGTTTACATAGGCAGGGGAGAGCTCCCCAGCATCTCAGGGTAAATAAGCTCTAATGATGCCTGGGATCAGAGCTCAAACATATCCTGTGTTGAGGTCCCTGGGACAGGGAGTCCATTTGCCCTATTGCCATATCTCAGAGTGTCTAAGACAAGATTCCGCAAGCCATGGACACCTCCCCTGCTTTGCAAGTGTGAAAACAGCTGAGCAGGCACTGTATTAGAGTTCTGGCATACCAGGAAGATGGCCTTTAGGATGATGTGTCCAGCCACCATGCCTTAGAGTATTCAGGACAGGATTCACTAGGTCCCAGTGCGGCCCCACCACTTTACAGAGGTGAAAATCTATGAGAGAGTCCGTAGGGCCCTCTGTTCATGGGTGGGTCTTAGGCTTGTCCCATGGTCTGAGCCCACCAATTTAAGAAGAAATGCTTTGCAGATTTCATTGTGTGGCCAGCTAGTCATCCTGGTCTAAACCTGACTAACTAGTGCTGCGCTCAATAAGTATGTGTGACCAATTGGCGAGGCTTTCTTGAAATACCCAATGAGTGTTCATTTGATGAGTCAAACCCAGTTAGGGGTCTGGAAACTCATAAATGTGTGCTCTAATGTTCCCCTGTGTCATTCAGTGTGCACAGATTACAAGAATGGTTACCGAAGTTCTTCTGTATTAGTTGGGCAACAGTCTAGCTGACCTTTTGTCCATCTGGATGCTCGTCCCAGACAGTGGAATGTTGTGGAACGTGTTCTTGTGTCGGCCCACTGTGTCTCAGAGTGCCCATGATGGGCTTTCACAGGCCTGAGAGTTCCCCTGCTTTGCTGGGGTGAAACGTTCATTGTAAGGTCCAGGTGGAGGTTCTGTGGGGGCTCCATACATGAATGAACCTCAGGCAGGGCCCGGGATCTCAGCCCCACCCTGTGTAGTCCCTCTGCACCCCTCCAATTTAAGCAGAAACGTTTTCCAGAAGGCAAAGTGTGGCTAGATGCTTGTTCTTTGGACCCATCCATCTGGTGGCACCACCAATAAAGTGAGCGGGGTGACCAGATGGCCGCTCTGCCTTGAAAGTCCCATAGAGGACTCATTTGACTCCAGGAGGTCAGATGCATTTGCTAGTATCCCCATCACCCTGTGTGCAGGTGTTACACCAAAGGCCAGTGGCCTTTCTCTGGACTAGTAGGGACAAAGTAATCAGGACATATTGGCAAAGGCCATGGCCAGCCTAGCCTAGATCCATGTCTATTTCCCCCCACCCCCACCCAGTTCAGGAGCCAGCCTTCTTACAGAGCAGAGAGGGATGTGAAGTAAACATCCCAGACTTGTTTAGGGATGATCTAGCCAGCACTATACTATGATTGATTGGGCATACTTTGCCCTCTTAGGAAAGGACTGCTTGGCCAACCTCAGCTGTTATTTCAAGCTAAGAGCTTACACCCCACCTGTGACTATCTGACTCACGAATGTACCTTTTATGGAAGCCCACCTCTGAAGCAGTCCTCCTCCCCTTGAAAAGCGATGACCAAACTGCCTGGAATCTTGGAATCTGGTGGTCTGGCAAGAGTGAATGGAAGGGTTGGGTGGTTAGACCTGGATGCAACCTGGTGGCTCTCGCCCAGTGTGCCATACCATAGCCAATGCTCTACCTAATGCATTTCTGAAGCAGCTCAAAATTATTGTTTCATGAGGTGTCCCTGCTGGTTCATGCTGGTAGTGAGGCCAGTACCATTGTGTCTCACTCAGGCTGCCTCTTGGCCCTGACTCTCCATTCTGGTGGATTATGGGCACAGGGTTCCTCCTCCAGCAGGTGTGGCTACCTGATTTATCGTTCCAGCAGCATATGTTCAAAGATTAAGCAATGCAAGTGTAAATCATTTATGGTTCCATGGATCGTTCCATCTTTTACTTGGATAACTGTAGTAATTCTGAGGCTAATTCAAGCCAAAGAGCACTGACCTCCAGGGATACATGTATTTATCAGACCAAAACCAGTCTGGGCTTACCCAGCCACTTTGGTGACTTTAGATAACCCCAGGCCTGTAGTGATGGTGATGATATATTCAAATGTCTATCCTATCACACTGGGCCCAGGCGTTATCCCACCCAGCCATGCTTTTGTATGTGTCTGTGGGTACCCACATGCTGGTGCACCTCTGCTGTGTTGGGGGCAGCTCCGAGTCAACCAGCTCCAAGAATCACCAGTGAGAGGCAGGGTGAAGCACTCATGCCTAAAGGGAACCGGTTCACCAGTTACAAGCCAGAGTAGCCTTCCCTTTCCTTCCTAGGGCAGGATGGTATCAGACCTGGGAGGAGCGTGGGGCTTCTCTGAGCTGAACAGCTCCAAAAATTGCACAGTGAGAGGCAGAAAAACGCCATTGCTTTCACCTAGGAAGACCAGTCCCTACTCCCTGGGGTGCAAACAGCCATAGAAAGCCACTTAGCCTGCATAGGACAGACATGGGGAGAGTCTGGGGCTGCTCTGTGCAGAACAGTTCTAGAAATCCCCATTGAGATGTGGGTGAAGCCATGGATTTCTCGTTGTATAGTGAGTCTTCTCCTCCAGCCGGGACTCCAGACACTGGGCATGGTGCCCACTCCTACCTGGGGTACAGTGGAGTCCAACAGGGGAGGAGTCTGAGTCTCCTCCAGACAGAAAAATTACAGTAATCCCCAGTAAGAGGTAGAAGAAGCCATGCCTTTCGCCTGTGAGCCCTGGCCCCCCAGGCTGAGGCTTTGACCAATGAGTAGACCCGACTAACCTTCCTGGGGCAGGTGGGATTCAGACGGGAAAGGGTCTGGGACTTCTCTGGGCTGTAAAGTGTCAGCATTCCACCAGTGAGAGGCTTTTGCCAGGGAAGGCGAGCCCCCCCCCCCATACCGGAGCTCCAGCCACTGGGCAGAGCCACGTAGTCTGCCTGGGTGGCACCCCACTTTCAAGGATTTTCAAAGTTTCGAGACATTCACCAGTACGCTTGTCAGCTTTGAAATTCTATTTCACCTGTGATGTTTCTTTCGAAAAGTCAAACCAACCAATGGACAAGTATGGATGACCAGCCCATGAACCATATCACAGCCTATTTTATATTAAGCACAGCCTAAGAACCTGATCCAATTATTATCAAGTTAAGACCATAGACAGAGGGACACTGCTTGCAGAACTACTCATTGTGTATAACAGACAAAAATATTTTTGTTAATAAATGTAGCCAAAGTTAAATACAAAATCCATTAATCAAAATCAATGTGAATTTCTAAAGCTCATGTGCAAGACCTTTGTCTCTGAACACGGCACTCAGTCTAGGCCCTTTCCTTGGCAGAACTTCCCACATTACAATATGTACAGTATGTACAAAGTTGGAAGGTCAGGAATCTTTATTTGTTCTGCACATCATGTACACTGTGTTAAGAGACGCCTCAAGTAGCACGTGTTTTGAATAAGTGGTGGTAACCTTTTCAGAATGGGTGGTTAAAATTAGCCAGTGTTCTCATAGTATTGTGGTCTCGCTGCCATGAGGCAGCTGCCAAGCCATCAACCTTCACATCATCAGCAACATTTTGGGCAACTGTTGTTTGTTTTCTTAATCAAGTTCCTGAAGCAAATATTTCCCTGATAGCTGAACTCTCATAAAAGAGCTAGCATTTATAAAGCCAAGAGATTTGGCCTTTAAAACCTGTTCACAGAACCATAGTGTTTGCAAATGTTTGTTTCTTAATTTATAATTTGGTTGACAGGTCCAAAATGACCAACATGTTGAAAGGAATAGTTGAGGCATCTAGGAACAGTTGAGAATGAGAATGCATTTTTGCTAAAGCAGTGCTTGTTCAGGATGCTGCCTAATACAAGCCACAGACAGGGGCCTGGTAGCACTGTCTGGAGCTCTGCTGGGTTTATACAAAAGGAAAATAGTTAAACCAAAGTTTTTATTAGTGATAAAATAATACATGTAAAATATGTTTAAAAATATAATCTTGAACTATCAGCCGTTCCACTGAAGGGCAATACTTTAATGGAGGATGAGCACATTGTGCAAAAGCAAAGTGTGTCACTCACTGTGGGGAAAGCCAATGGCTTAAGTGGGCTGACCTATTGTCCATACTGAATGTTGATGTGTGAGTAAGCACATTATTGGACCAATAGATGAAGGTAACTGACTCACATCCCCTGTGTATCTTTATTATATACGATTTGAACAAAAGAAAAGGCAATTGCTTCTTCAAAACATGTCTGAAGGGCGGAAGCTCAAATTGAAGGGTGTGAGGAGGGGAGGCATTTTCCTTCTTTTCCCATGGCTACCAAAGCAGAGGGAGAAACCAAGATAACATACCAGCCGTAACCCACTTTCCTATTGGTCAGCAAAGATGGAATTTCAGAATCGATAAAACTGTAAAGCAGAAATGGGGAAGTTAGATACACACATTTCTCCTTACCCACAGAAGAGACATATTGTTGATAAGTCTCCCATGTCCAAAGCCATGAAGGGTTGAAAAAAGGACATTGTCAAGAAGGGCAGAGAGGATTTACAGAATATGATGTGTCAGCCTTTTCACACAAAAAGTTTTTGAGAGTCTTGAAAGTTTTGGGGTGATCTGTCAAGCGGGGACTGAGAAAACTGGGGGGGGGGGTCACAACATGCTTTTTCCCCTTGGTAATTTCCATAGGAAACTTTAGACACGGCTACAGCCCAAACTTCTGTGCGGAATTACACCACATTTGACAGAAAGGTAGATGTTGATTCAGGGAAGTGCCTTTTTGTGATTTGGTGTCAATTTGTTCAGTAGTTGCAGAGTAATTTAAAGAAATTCCCAATTGCATATATATGGATGCGGAGGTTCTGTGACCCCTTCTGATCATGTGCTGAGATCTGATTGGCTGCTAACACTTCAAACCAGGAAATGTTGGCAGCCAACATGGGACTCTGCTTGAGACGAGGTCTAGAAAAAACATTACAAAAAGTGAAAAAGGGACAGAGTAGAAATACTATTGGCAATGTATTTTTAAAAATGAAGTGCATGCTCCCCATGCTTTCTTAGTTATTGGCCCCCAGGAGGGCCAGGTCCCAGGGGCATTTTTGTAATAAGGGAGGGGGGCCCATAGATGGCCCTGGGGACTGCCAGCACCCCAGGCCCGGCTCCAGCTAGGTCCGGGGGTGCCCACATAGCTTTATCGCTCCCTCCAAGCCAAGGCAAACAATCAGCTTCCAGCAAGCAAGAGCATTAAAAATGCACTTGCTTAATGGAAGCAGAGCAGAATTGCTTTCACAGAGAGGGAACTGCATGTTAAGCAGCTCCCTCTCTTTGAAAGCAATGTTGGCTCCTGCAGGATGCGGGGAGCCGGCAGGACGGCAGGGGCCTTCAGACTCCCTGTGGTCCCCAAATGTTGTAAGCGGGTACCCCAGGTGGGACCAGGGCATCCAGAAGAGAGACCAGGGGATTGAGTCCCCGGGGCCGGAATTGACCCAGGCGGAGGGCCACTCGTGACCACTCCCTTAATTTATAAAAAAAAAAGGCCAGGCCCCTGGGGATGGGTTCCCCAGGGCCGAAATCTGCCTGAGGAGGGGAGCCGCGCGGACATACTCCCACATTTATAAATGGCCTTGCCCTGGGGGTTTGGGTCCCCAGGTCTGAAATCTGCCCGGGGAAGGAAGGCCATGTGGCCCCCTAATTTAATAAATAACATTTTGCTTTTTAAAAAGGCAGATAAGCAAGTCACCGAACGCCTCACCCCCTATGACCACCACTCTTCAAATGCATCTCTTGGTGCACAGCTGGTTGGGGGATGAATTCCCCTTGACTACAGAGGATCCATGGGAGCCTACAACCCCTCATGTTACCTCCAGTAGGTCCCGCAAAGGGTTATTGCTGAGAGGTGATCTGTGGCCTACCCCCTTTCTCCATCACTCTGCAAACGCACCCCTGTCACACTACTGGTTGAGGGTCCTTGCGGGCCAGTAACCCCTTTTGTTACCTCCTGTAAATCCCAAACAGAGGGATTGCAGAAAAGTCTTTTGAGGCCACACCCCCTTTTTCCACAACTCTGCAAACATGCCTCATGGCGCACTACTAGTTGGGGAATGTAGCCCACTTTACTCCTGAGGGTCAGTGGGGCCAACTACCTCTCCTGTTACCTCCAGTAAGTCCCAAACAGCTGGATTGCTGAGAAGTTTTCAGAGACCACGCCCCTTTCTCCAACACTCTGCAAACATGCCTTGTGGTGCACAACTGATTGGGGGATGAACTCGCTTTGGCTGCTGAGAATCTTTGGGGCCAACTACACCTCCTGTTACCTCCAGTAAGTCCAACACAGGGGGATTTCTGACAGGCCTTCAGTGGCCACACACCCTTTATCGACTGCTCTGCAAAATGTGCCTCTTGGTGCACTAATGGTTGTGGGATGAAGTCCTCTTGGATGCTGAGGGACTTTGGGGGCAAAGACACTCCCCTTTTACTTCCAGTAGACCCTATACAGTTGGATTCCTGGAAGCTGGTCAGAGGCCCCACCCCTTTCTCCTCCACTCAGCAAATGCTATTACTAGTCAAAAAACCATAGACATTCACTTAAAAAAAAACAAAGGTTGCAGGGACATTATAGTTAGGAAACAGAATTTAAAAAACCCTTAGACATTCATTTAAAAAACAAAGGTTATAGGGATGTTATATATAGGATACAGAATTTAAAAAACCTTAGAAATGTACTGAAGAAAAGAAAGTTCACAGGGACATTATAGTTAGGCATACATTTCATTCATACGAAAACAGTGAAATTCAGCAGTTATAGTTACCTGAGCCTACCATAATTTATGCCCCGTAGTGCGCTGCTTATGACCTCACTATTCATCCCCATTGAAGACTTAAAGATGGTGGTGTAATCCTCAGTCCTACCTAAGCAAGACTACAGCAACGCAATGCTTAGGGATGCCCCACAGTCTTACCTAGCCCCATTGAAAGCCACGCTCCAAGCTGTGGCTCAACTTATATCATGTGAAAGGTTCTTCAACCACATTACTCCCATCCTCAAACAACTCAACTGGCTTCCAATCGAGGCAAGGGCCATGCTAAAAACCTCCTGCTTAACTCACAAATTGATCTACAATGAAACACCAGTCTACCTCACAAATAAACTATCAAAAGCCGGTCAAAAGAGACCTCTATGAAGCTCAAACAGTCTATTCTTGAGTCCCCCAAAATTTAAGTGAGAGAAATCGGGCACCAGCTTCTTCTCTAGAAGTGCTCCCAAAGTCTGGAACTCCCTTCCCTGGGACCTGGGGGAAAATCAATTATTCCCTCACTTCAAGGAGAAACTGAAGCTTCTCCTCTTCAACAAATATCTAAAACCACCTCCCAAAAGCACCAGACCAGCCTGCAGATGCCCTCAATGCACCCTCTAAACCACTACAGTGGGGAAAACGGTGCCTCTAATTCCCTGATCCTCAAGAGGCCTTACCCCAGCTAACTCGGAACTACAAAGCCTGTACGTATTGCTACTATGTGCTTTTTTCTTTTTCTTTTTCTTTTACTCTTCTTCTGGTAATTTTGTACAGTTGCCGCTGTGCTCTGCAAAGTGACAAGTATTTTATATACCGTAACTACCTCAAAGTTATTTCGCCAACTTCCCTAATGTCCTTGTACACCTCGATCTATAATGTCACCATGTATCTATATGTACTAAAAATGTATCGTCCGTAGTTCAGCTTATGCAATTCCTCATATACTTTGTCACTGTATCTGCATTTACTGCAATATGTATCTCAAGTATATGCTGCTATCTCTGTGAAGTGCTCTGGGTCGAGCCACTCACACCGCTACTCACTCACCCATACAGCCACTGGCACATCCACTCACTCATCAATTCCAGCACTCACACATCATCTCACTCACCCACACAGCTACTCACACACCCACGTATTCACACGTACAGCCACTTACACACCATACACACAAGGATACATACAGTCACACAGCCACTCACATAATATATGTTAGAAGTAGTATCACACAGTAGTAGTGCGCCTATTACACTAATTTAACTTTTGTAGTAGATTTGTATATATGAATGGGAGGATACCCAACTAATGGGGTATAGCGGTTGACCTGTGCTTAGGTGAAGGATGCATATTATAACAAAAGGTTTACCCAATGCTCCTCAATGTCAAACATCGAATATACTTAACTCTATTACTCTAGAAAAAAAGTCCCAAAAGGTCTTCTGCTTTTTGGAAATGTTGCACAAAGAAACTCTTGCTTCTTCACTTGACCCAGCATTGTGGGACTATAGCGAAATGCTGGAAGGAAGTCGTAATGCTACTGCTGTGGTTGAGGGGCATTGACCTGAAGGTCTCTTTTAAACAATGTCTGCTGGGTCCCTAGATCTAACAAGGGTAGGATATTGCACAAACTGGCATGCAATAATAGCCTCTCTATTTTTCCTGAATGTGATACATTAACTTAATGAGTACACATATGGCCTCATTGACTATTCTTTAACTAAATGTTTCATTGCCGCAACTAACTCCAATAAAGACGCAGCCCATCAGGCCTCTATCATTTGTACTGGTAAAAGCCGACAAATTACACTTTCTCAAACAGCTCTTTACATTCTGTACCTTTTTTCATCTAAATCAATTAACTAAGTGACATCAGCTCCTGTAACCTTAGATGCCCAAGCAACGGGGCGGCACCAGCCTACAGATTGATATGTGTTTGCTGATATTATTGCTATGTTTTGTGAATATTATTATTATGTTGTTCGTGCCTGACAGTGAGCCATCCGCGTAAATATTAGATTCTCATTCTGGTTAGTCCAAGCTATGATTTAGCAACATTAGATGTTGTTTTACACTACAACTACGTCACGAGGACTCATGTTTATTTTCTTTGTGTGCTTCAGCTTGGCCTGTACCTTCAGAGAACTGAGGGGCATATTAGCAAGAACCTCGTTAAAATTATCGCTGTTTTAGCGGCAGGAAACTGCCGCTAAAACAGCAATAATGGGCTTGCTAATATGGGTTACAGAATTCCAATAGAAGCCCGGGTTAGATGTGCAGGACATCTAACCTGGGCTTGTATTGGAATTCTATAGCGCATATTAGCAAGCCCATTATCGCCATTTTAGCGGCAGTTTCCTGCCACTAAAACGGCGATAATTTTAACAAGGTTCTTGCTAAAATGCCCCTAAGTGAGGTGGTAGAGTAGAAGCTGGTGTTTTCAACCACCCATCCACCTACTTTCGGATGACCTAACACACAAGTAAGGCAGGAGATAGGGCGAGACTTTTGCATCCTCGAACAGAAACATTCACTGTCAAATGCATCAGAGAGCCAGTAAGCACCATGCCGCCTCTCTGATCCACGGAGAGCAGAGAGCGCTCAAAGATTTACAAAGAAATGTAATGTACGCTCATTTAATAAATTGTTAGTACAGACGATGATAAACCTTTATCTGGACGCCCCACTGGGCGTTAGACCCTGCTTAATTTGTGCCGGTGGTTTCCAGTGCTCGGCACCGGCACTCAATTGTCAGCACTGGCTCTAGTGACAGTCCGCCACATGGCGGAACTGTCTTTTTAATTTGGAAGGGAGCATAACAACGGTGTTTTTTAAGTGAATATACATTGAAAATTAGTAATACCAGCCACTCCTGCCATTATTAATGCTCAGTGTGGCCTTGAACAGTCTGAATTGTCACACTTGTAGGAGTGTGATGGTTAGGTGTTATGTTGGTACTGTCATTGCCAGCACTGGCAGGGTGTGGGTGGTGTGTGCGGCAGTGGCCTTCCAAGAAGGGTCCTGGCACTTAATTGTTTACAAATTAAGCACGGGATTAGATAGCTTCTGCTCAGCCTCCACATTCACATGGAATACACATTCACACAGACACGTGATTACATGCCTAGCATTCCACACAGAACTAAGAACACATGCGGACACATCTCATTCATTTACAATCACCACACAACAGAGATTTATATCTGCACAATTTAAACTTCAGTAATTTAAGTGCAGGTCCAACCAGGAAACAAACAACCTCTCCATAACCAACACCCACCTCGCACAGAGGCATGCCTTCCTCCAAACAAGGTTTAATGATAAATCTGCACCTCTCGCACTCCGTATAAATACACATATTATAGTTATGCCCCACTTGCAAGTTTAAGGAGACTCTTAAGACAAATGCACAGGTCTGCATTTACAGTTAACAAGACCTAATCGCATCAGCTCTCACAAACCAAGGGAGATCAAAAACTTTTCGTCCCCCCTGACATATTTGTATTGCACGCTTCAGCAAGCAAAATAAACTCTGGTGTGCGCTTTACAACGATTTCCTCCTCTTCTCCGGCATCCATTCTGATGCTAGCAAATAGTATAAGTAGGCAATATGCGAATCCTCAAATGAAATGGAAAAGTTCCTCTGCCCTGGATGCAGAACCAGACGAGTCTCAAAAGTCCAATACCAACAGTTTTGCCACCAAAAACGTTCCGCTGTAAATCACTGATTGCCATTCAAAATGTTCTTCTGAAGACCAGAGCTTGCAACTCTCCTTAATGAACACTCTTTTATTGTCCTTGTTTGTCCCATACTGTCCCTATTTTTCCTTTTTCTTTTCACTTATTACCCTTCCTCAGATTCTTAACATTTTCTTTACAAACTCATCCTCAGAGCAAATATGTACTAAGGTGCTGGACTTAAGAGTTCAGCTAGGGCGCTCTTTAATAAATTGGTACGATAATAAGTATGTCTAATTGCCTCATCAGGAGCAAAATGCGTTCATGTACAGCCTCCTCTGCCAACTGATCCCCCTGATTTACACATACACAGGATGACATCCCAAATATTACATACAGAGCAATTCTTTATTTGTAAAAAAAAAATAAGTGCCGGGCCCACGTCAGTAGGCCACTGATGCTTCTACCACACCTTGCCCATGCCAGTGTTGCCAATTACAAAACCAGCACAACTACTAACCATCAAACTACTTACTATAAGTGAGACAGCTCAGATTATTCCAGGCCCCCAAAGCAATATGAACGGCTTGTGCAGCAGTATTAGTCATTTTACTGTATATTTAATAAATAAATAACTGCTCATCCCTAAATTAGCTAAACAGCGCCACCAGGTAGCAGACTGTAATAAGCGCTGGTGCTGACCACAGTCTCAAATTAAGCTGTGATACAAAGCTAACATTTCCGGTTGGGCAGTGGCAGCTATCATGCAAGGCAGAGAAAAAACACATCCCAACAGTTGCTTCAGAGAGGAGGGGAGGAGGGACAGGAAAGGCACAGAGGGCCAGATGTAGGACCATTGGCATTAGCGACTCACATATTGCTAAAAATTGTGTGTCGAAATGTGTGAGTCGCTAATGCCAATGTACAACAGTGTCAAAGACATTGTTTTCAATTCCCAATGGGGCAGCAAATTGCATGCCTTATCAATATTCATGAGGCATTCACAATTTGCGACCCCATTGGGAATGGCTGGCCCTCCCAGGTATGGTGGCCTGCTGGGCTCAGCAGACCTCCATGTCTGGGACTGCTTTTAAATAAAGCAGTTTTTAAAACAAATGCAGCCCTTTACCTTAAAGCAAAACGGGCTGCATTTTAAAAATAATGTTTTTGTTTCATTTTTTAAGGGCAGGTAGAGGTCCCTGGGACCACTGCCTGACCTAAAAATATTTTTTCCCCTTTGTGAATGCTTTACCACCCTCTTGAAGAGGGAGTTAAATTGCAAGTGTTTTGCGACCGCAATTGTGGTCGCAAAACATTCTTACATCGGGTAGCGAGTCGCTATTAGGCAGGGATGCCCTTGGAACTCCCCTTCCTAATAGCAAGTCACAAATCCTATTTAGCGGGTCGCATATTAATTTTGACTCGCTAAACAGGGTCTCTACATGGTCCATTGGTAATTTTACATGAGCAAATGGGTCGCAAACCCGTTTGCGCATGCATAAATGGGTCATACATTTGGCCAAGGGTGGTCTGGGTGACATTTCACTCGTACAAAACCATAGAAATTCCCCCGTTATAGTTAGTTCAGCTAACTATAACTCTTGAGCCCGCAATGCACTGCTGATGACGTCACATATTACATCGCTCATGACATGGTCAGTGACATCACTCATGACATCACAGATGACATCTCAAATTACATCACTGATGACATGATCCAGTGAATGTGTTTTTCTGAAAATTAAATATGTTTTATATATATATATCTCAAGGTCGATGGAAGAATAAATTGGTCTATATGTGTCTAAATGGATGATTTTTTTTGAAAAATTGATTGTATAACTGACTGATTAAGTGTGTCTTAGGGCCAGATGTAGGTAAAACCGAAATACAGAATTCTTAACCGCATCGATGCGGTGCATTTTCCCGTTGTGTGCTGGAAAATGCAAAAACACATGTACCATGACGAGCTGGGCTCGTCATCAGCGTAGCAGGAGGCTACCTCATGACGAGCCCAGCTCGTCATCAGCGTCGAAGGGGTTAATAGCGAATGTTACAGATTCGTAATTAAAAACACAGTATTTCAGATGTAGATAAAAAATCTGTAAAATTTAGCGATTCGGTAAAAATCACAAAAAAAATTACAGATTCCCCATTGCCGAATCGGTATTACCGATTCCTTAATACCCATTCGGTAATTAGCAAATCCGGTATTTTGAAAACTCGCAAATTGGTAAATCAGTCAATCCTGTGCTTCCTGATGACCTCACAACCAGGAAGTGGCCACACCCATGCAGCTACATTAATCCTGAAGCTGTTGAAGAGACAGGGAGCACAGCAAACAACACAGTAGCCGCATTTCTAAGTTCTTGCTGACACCCCAGACCAGAAATTGACAACCAGGAGAAGGAAAAGGAGGCAGGAGAGCGCAAAAGGAAACACAAATTCAGTGAGAGGGAGCTGGAGGTGCTGATAGAGGAGGTGACAAAGGACCATGATAACCTGTTTGGCAAAAACTCCCTGCGCATTCCTGAATCACAGAAGAGGCAGATATGGCTGGTTATCCAGGAGAGGATAAATGCCATTGGCGTAACCCAGCGCTCAATTGAAGAACTTAAAAAACGCTGGTATGACCTCAGAAAACCTGCAAAAGAGAGGTTGGCTGATAGACTGAAGCAAGCCAACCAGACAGGTGGTGGGAGATCTACAGCGCCTGTACCAACTGCCCTGGATCTTTTGGTGGAGTCCACCCTCCAGCCGGAGAGCATGAGTGGGATTGGAGATGCAGACAGCTCAGCCAGAGCTGGCAACAGGCAAGGTAAGATGCATGCACAGCATGCTGTGCCCCCCATTCCCTAACTCCAATCCACAATTCCCAATGAGGCAGTATGATTCCTACTCCAGTACATGTTTTCCTAAAAACCAGCAATGCATTATGGGAGATGTAGTCAGAAGTAACACATATCATAACAGTCAGTCCACTGAACCCAAAGGCATGTGACACACATCAGAAATTAGCAAGCAGAGGACAGTCAGTTTGATTGGCAGTCATGAAATGTATTATTGCGCCAATACTGCCAGACAAGTGAGCAAGTGCACATTCTCACTCCACAGGCGAGCCATCGCGCAAGGCTGCAGATGGGGACACAGGAAAGGCACCCAGGAGAGACAACACACAGGAGGAGGAGGTCTTGTCACCTACAGAGCACACACCACCACCAGCACCATCACCACCATCACCACCACCACCATCACCGCCACCACCACCGAAAACCTGGAGGCATGCAGTGGCTAGCCTCCAGCAGATGGAGGTGTCCGAGGAGGACAGCAAGGGAGGCCAACATTCCACGCTGGTAGAGGATGACAACAGTGCAGGCACACAGTTCCCCACCGAGCACGCCCACACAGGAGTCAGAGGCCGCAGAGCAAGGGCAGCCTGTCCTGTTGCACAGGATGAGGATCCAAGCATATTCGCCGGTCTCGAGGGGAATATGCTCAAGGTACAGTGCCTGCCAGGCAAAGCAATTAGATCAATGCAACAGCAGATGGTCCACATGAACAGACACATGCTGCAAATTAAGGAGGGCATAAACAGCATGAACAATACTGTGGCCGAGGGCATGAGGGACATGTCAGAGGCAGTGAGGCTGCTGGGCAGCAAATTGGATGAGGATCATTTGGCGAGGTGCAGGGACCGGCAGAAATTGGACCACTACACTAAGGCGGTGAACCGCCTCTCCACTGTCACCTCTGTACTCTGCAGGGGCTCGGTGGCCATGCAAGAGGAGATGGCCCACTGCAGCCGTGATGTGGCAAGGGGGCTGGTCACAGTAACCAGTGCACTGGAAGTGCTCCAAACAAACCAAATAGCCACTACAGGTGCAGGGGATGGGGTGGATAGTGAGAAGGCAACTAGCAGCAGCAGCATCACACCCCCAATAACCGAGTCCAGGATGCGCAGAGAACAGCACAGCGCTGCCACAGTACAGACCGCCAGTGAGGACAGTGTGCCCAGGGAACGCAGCGGTGCTGCATGTTGGCACAGGAAATAATGACAGCCATCACCTGGCATTGTGAAATGGGTGATGTAACCCATTTCGCTTTTGAAATATCCAAATAATATTAGCATGGCATGTTGAGGCCTTTATGTGTGGCGGTGTGCTATGCTATTGCCTGAGTTAAGGTTAATAAAACACTGTCACTCAATTACAGTTACGGGCTGTGTCTCCTTACTTACTCAGAAATAGTTGCGTGTGATCTCAGCCCGTCCGTGTCTCCCATCTGGTGCTGCTGCCACACCTGCTGCGCTGTGCTCTGGCTGTGAACAATCCTTACCCTCATCCTCGGAGTCAGTTAGTTCAACTGCTGTTCCTTTCTTTGTGGCAAGGTTATGCAGCATGGCACATGTTGCTATTATTTTACAGCAGATGATGGGGCGGTACTGAGGTGCACCTCCACTTTTGTGGAAGCAGCGGAAACTGCTTTTTAAGAGTCCAAATGTGCGCTGCACAACATTGCGCGTAGATCTATGAGCCACATTGTATCTTCTCTCACTTGGGGTAGATGGGTTGAGATATGGAGTCAGGAGAAATGCCCGCACGGCATATGCGCTATCACCTGAGTGAGCAAGGAAGTGTCATTAATAACAGTCACCAACAGAATCATCCAAGGTATACATCAGGGTGTGTCACATTGATTTACCTAGCAGGTATCCTTCTCCAAATTTGCCCCCAGCCAGACGTGTGTAGGAGTCATGGGTGCTCCCTGGAAATTTGGCTTCAATGTCGGTAATGATGTGGTCCGCACCGCAAATTACCTGCACCTGGATAGTGTAGATTTGCGGTTCTAATATATGTACTCTGTAGCTGCAGGTGGGCAGATTGTGTGTGTCCCATCAATGCACTCTATTACATGTGGGAACTGTGCCTTTTGATAAAAATCCATCTTGGTTTTTTGCAGTTCCCCCTGTGTGCTGGGGAAGCATATGTAGTGATGCATTCTTTGCATCATGGCATCCAGGAAAGTGTTGAAAAAACCGGACAGGCAACTCTGTGACACACCACCTGCCACAGCTATCACCCCCTGGTAACTACCTGGTGCAAATAGGTGCAGGCTACAGAGCACCTGAACATGTGTTGGTATAGCGTGCGCCCCTGGTGTCTGATGCTTCAGGAGTGGGTGCAGGTCCCGTATCAGGTCTAGGATGGTTTGGGGGTGTAGCTTGTAGCTCTCATGGATTTCAGCCTCAGTCAGTTGGAACAATGTAACGTGCAGTCTTAACACGCGTTCCTCCCGTCTCCAGATCCTCAGTCCTGCTGCTTGCATATAAAGCCGCCTTGCAAGAACATAGAGGGCTGCCATTGTGTTCACACTGTTGCATTTTGGGGCTGTTTAAATTCAGTGCACCTGATTGCCACCTGCTTTGAGTCAATGGTAATTTGTGACTCCTAAATACCGAAAAATTAAAAAATCAGTATTCACGATTTTTGGTACATCGATTCGCGAGTTTTTAAGGATTTCTTAATTTGCGATTTGGTATTCAGGGTTTCGGTGTCTGCTAATCGCAAATTAAGGAATCGCTAACTGGATTCCCTTATTTTTAGTGATTCCTTATTTGTGATGGCATTTGCTGTTACCTACATTGTACATGGCTATTTACCGGTCGGTAACGGAGAAATTCAAAGAATTTCTGCTTTACCGCTCGGTATTTGGCCACCTACATCTGGCCCTTAGTGGATACATGGGTTAGCGAGTAATGTTTAAATATGTAACTATCTGTATCAGTCTCTCACTTTGTGTATAAGTGGCCGCATGGGTTGGTGAGTAGCTACATGAGTGTCTATATGGGTTATTAGTTGATTTTTTTAGTATCAGTATGAGTGTCTGTATGGTTCGGTGGGGGGTATTACTTAGTGCATAGATGCATGAATGAGTGACTCACTGTTTGTATGTGTTGAAGACAGCATGTGTGCAGGACTGTATGGGTGGATGGGTGTGTCTATGGGTGTGTTAGTGAGTGAATGACTGTCTCAATAGTGTCTTTATGAGTAACTACATATGTTTTACACTAGTATATGTGATTATTAGTGTATATAAGTGAGTATATGTGAGAGTGAGAGATTGGAAGAGCTCCTGTATAAATAAGTATGTGTTTCTATAAGTGATTGTTTAAGAGAGTAAGTATGTGTAAGTTTCTGTAGAAGTACATGTGGTGGTGTGTGTATAACTGTATATGCAAGTAAATGGATGTTTGATACTTTGTTTGCATGTGTGACTGTGTGTGAGTGACTTTATGGATGAGTGGCGGTGTGTAACAGGATGTATAGGTGTATGAGTACATATGATGAGTGAGTACATGTATGAGTGACTGTATAGGACTGTTGGTGAATGAGTGGATGTGTGTGTAGATCTTGGAATTACTGAATAGGTGTGTTGTAACTGGTATTAGTATGTCCATTGTTTTGAAAATGTTAGTTTCTATTTTTGAATGTGTGTATCAAAGGTTATATTAGGGTGAGAGGAGGTCTGCCACTCTATCACAAGGATGATGTCATCAGTGATGTCATTTGAGATGTCATCAGTGATGTCATGAGTGATGTGATGTCACTGACCATGTCATGAGTGCTGTAATATGTGACGCCATCAGCAGTGCATTGCAGGCGCACGAGTTATAGTTAGCTGAACTAACTATGACGGGGGAATTTCTATGGTTTTATAAGAGTGAAATGTCCAACTAACTGTAACGCCACTGAAACCTATGTTTTTTTTTGTGATTTTCTAAAGTTTTTTGAATGCTAATTTCTAACTATAAGGTGCCTGAAACCTATGTTTTTTACAGTGAATTTCCAAGGTTTTTTAAATGCTAATTTCTAACTATAACGTGACAGAAACCTATGGTTCTTTAAGTGAATTTCTAAGGTTTTTTAAATGCTAGTTTCTAACTATTCCTACAGAGGTAGGACATGTGAAGAAAGAAGAAAAAATGCACAGAAAGAAACAAAAGAAATGCTGAAAGAAGCAACAGAAGTCCACAAAGACGAAGAAAAGTGCAGGAAGAAGCAAGACGTGCAGAAAGAGGACTTGTTGCAAAATCATCCTGTGCCCACAACTTTTTCAGTAGGGTACTGGTGGTATCTGACTCTGACTAACAAGGCCTAGAGCCAGTGCTATGCTAAAAGATACTTAGAATACATCAAAACACCTACATACACTAGGGAACACTATGCGTTCGGGTACCCCTGTGATTAGGATGACCTTCTATGTAAGTCCCTAGTACATAATAGGGTAGGGGGATTAAAACTACCTCTTAAAACGCACCATGGGGCGTGTTAGAACCATGGTGAAGGGAGGGGGGCCTGAGGTGACATGTGTGCCAACATGCCCTGTGGAGTGTTTTAAGTTGGGGAATTAATTCCCCTTCAATCCTGAGGGCCCCAAGCGTCCAACTAGCCCACTAGGTACCTCCAGTAAGCGCCACAGAGCTGCGTTGTACAGAGGTGTAAAAAGGGGAGTAGCTGTACCACCTGTCTGCAACGCAGGCCTGTGGTGCTTACTGGAGGTAAGTGGTGGCCTAGTTGGCCCCCAGGAACCCTCAGGACTGAAGGGGACCTAATTACCCAAATTCAAACGTGCCACAGGGCATGTTTGCACACGTCACCTCTGCCCCGCCCCCTCCCTTTTACCACTGTGCAACGGCGCCCCTGGATTAAGTCCCCTTGAATCCTGGGGAATTAATTCCTCTTCAATCCTGAGGGTCCCTGGGAGCCAACTATCCCACCAGGTACCTCCAGAATGCGCCAGGGAGCTGCCTTGCAGAGAGGTGTTCAGAGGTCATGCCCCTTTTTACACCTTTCTGCAACGCAGATCTGTGGAACTTACTGGAGGTACCTGGTGGGCTAGTTGGCCCCCAGGGACCCTCAGGATTCAAGAGAAATTAATTCCCCAATTGAACACGCTCCACAGGCATGTTTGCACACATAGCACATTAGGCCCTGCCCCCTCCCTTCACCACTGTGCAAACGCCCCCATGGCGCATTTTAAATTGGGGGATTAAGTCCCCTTGAATCCTGAGGGTCCCTGGGGCCCAACTAGCCCACCAGGTACCTCCAGTAAGGGCCACAGAGCTGCGTTGCGGAGAGGTGTAAAAAGGGACAGTGGCCTGGACCACCTCTCTGCAACACAACCCTGTGACGCTTTCTGGAGGGACCCCCAGTATTGAAGGGGAATTAATTCTCCAATTTAAAACGCACCACAGGGCACGTTTGCAGAGTGTTTCTGTGAGGGGGCAGGGCCTTGGCACGATCAAGTGTCTTTTTTTCAAATTATTTTTTGGGAAGGGGGGCTGGGAGGCACCCCTTCTTTTTTACTTTTTTGGGGCCCTGGGGGCTCCATCCCCAAGGCCCTGACCCCCAACGTATAAAAACATTTATATTACTGAGAAGGGGGCCGCGTGGGCCCCCGCCCGTAGCCAATCACGGGCCTGGGGACCCTATCCCCCGGGCCCAGGCCAAATTTGTTTTATTGTAATATGGAGGGGGGCTGCATGGCCCTCTTCCTCAGGCCTTTTAGGTCCCCCAGGACCCCATCCCCCGGGAACGGCCTTTGCGCGTTTAAAAAAAAAGTTATTATTGGGGAGGGAGGCCGCGTGGCCCCCCTCCCTGGCCACCATCCCTCGGGGCTTGGCCACCTCGTTGGGGACCATGGAGGGAGCCCCAATGCCCCCACGGTCTCTTCTGGCTCCCCGCGTCCTTCGGGAGCCGGCATTGCTTTTCCACATGGGGTGCTGCTGACATGCAGCTCCCTGTGTCGAAAAGCAATGCAGTTTGGATTTTGGAAGAGAGAGCAGGTTTCCTGCTCTCTCTTCCAAAACCCAAACCCCAGTTTTATGACAGGGCTGGTGCGCGATGCTCCCGCCCTGTCATAGCAAACAGCAGTGTCCCGGGGTGGGCACCCCGGGACACTGCAGGAGCTGGCCCTGGGGGGGTGGCGGTCCCCAAGGCCATCCCAGGCTCCAGGAGGGGGGCTGCGAGGTCCCTCTCCAATTACATGCAGAGCCCCGGGGAGGTGGTGGTCCCCGGGGCTCGGGAGTCCTTAACAGACCCCCAAATTTACATATTAGTGCCCCGGGGAGGTGGTGGTCCCCGGGGCATGTGGGGGGCTCAAGCCCCTCCACACAGGTGTTTATTTTTAGAAAAGAACCCTGGGGTTGGCGGTCTCCGGGGCTTGGGGGGCCTTTGAGCCCACCATTCATCTAAAAAAGAAGTCTCAGGTGGCAGTCCCCGGGGCTGCGGGGGGTGCTGTTTGTGTTTCCCTACAAATATTTATAAAAAAACCAGGGCTGGTGGTCCTGGGGGCATTTCTTGAGATGCCCCTGGGACTTGGCCCACTTGGCCGGGGTCTAATTAATAAAGAAGCATTTTATTTTTTTTTAAAAGGCTTTTGTGGGCCCTGGAGGTCCTTGTGAGACCCATTAAGGGGTCAGGGTGTTTCTACCCTGACCCCTTTTCTTCTTTCACGCGTTTGTTTCCCTGGTTTCTTGTGCCTCGGTTCTACTGAGACACAAGATGGCTGCCAACACTTCCTGGTTTGAATTTCACCTCACGTGCTACAACTATGCAGATGACACGCAAATACTCGTTCAACTGGAATGCCCCAAAGACATTGGAAAATCACCAATTTTCAGCTGTCTCAGAGCCGTGGATCAGTGGATGACTTGGAGCCATCTCAAACTGAATGCTTCAAATACTGAAATACACATGTGTGGCGATTGTAAAAATTACAACTCGCTTGCCGCATGGCCTGATGAACTGGGATCACTGCCTAAAATATCGAAGGAAGTAAGAAACCTCGGAATGACCATGGACTCCAAGCTGTCGATGAATGCCCAAGTGGATAAACTAGCTAGATCAAGCTTTGCTACTATAAAAACGCTGCAACAAATTTTCCCTCATTTGGGATTTCCACACAAGGTCCAAGCTACCATCTCCCTTGTTCTATCCAAACTCGATTAGACCAATAGCCTCTACCACGGATCACCTTTAACGTCCATGAAAAGACTACAACGGATTCAGAACTCGGCTGCCAGACTACTCTTGTATATCAAACCACGAGACCATCGCCCCTGCCACGTTCAAGCAGCTTTGTATTACCACAAAGCAATACATGGAATAGGACCACTCTTCATCAGGAACAAAATCACCAAACACATTCAACAAAGGAACCTCCGCTCTAACGGAGCATCTCGCCTCAAAATCCAACCATACAAGAAAAAAACCATGGGTGGCACATCCTTCTCTTTTCAAGCAGCCAAACTAAGGAACTCTTTACCCCCCAACATAAGATCCACCGACAACCACCTTTTCTTCAGAAAACTACTCAAGATTTGGCTCTTCCCCACATAAGCACCATACGGAAACAGAAATTTACAGCATATCCCTCTGTATATAAGCATTTGTTTTCACTATAGATATGTACCTATCTTTGTGTATCACTTTATAAAACATGTAAAATAATTATGTTGTTAAAAGAAAGAAAAATAAATAAATAATAATCATAATATTAATAATATTAATCAATAAATAAAAATAATCTTTCGTCTACATGTACATACTTCCATTGTGCATCTATGTACCTTCCATCTACTTGGATCTGTATGTCTGTTACTTTTCTCCTGAAAAAGCATACCCAATGCACTACCCTAGTTCTCATCCTGTGCCTCTATCAATATATTTAATCTAAATATACTTACTTCCTTTATGTATCTATATATTTTCAATGTACTTATGGATCTATATATTTATCACTTTCTTCTAATTTAGCATTTCCAATGCACTAGCCTATTTCTCAGCCTATACTTCGCTCAATATATCTTCTAGCCCAACCTTCTGACTCATCTCAAACTTCTTTCTACGACTCCTTCTTATGCACTACCCTATCTCTCATCATATACATCTATCAATATATCCTCTACATCCACTCCCTCATTTATCCCAAACCCCATACCACTACTATGATAGCCAAAATAACCCTTTCTACACTCTTTCCTGCTCTACCCCTCCTTGCATCATCTGACACCTCTTTTTACTACACCGATCCCCTAAAACAAACCTTTCTAAACTCTCCCCTCTGACTCCTCCTCTCCAAAACTCCTTTTTACTCATCCAAATCCCTCCACTATCTTTTTCAATCAAAATTAACAGACTAACATGTTCCCTTCTCAAATTCCATATTCAACTTTACTAATATACTGCCCAAATAACTGAATAACATATCTACTACTCAAATTACTTCATATTTATACTATACTAATTTTCAACACTAATCCTTTATGGGTTCCGGAGTGGCGTGCTACTCACCAGAAAAGCGCTTCAACACCCATCCGGGGTAACAAGTGCTATATGACTGCAAATCGTTCTTCACCTTTTATCCCTCTACTATCCTTCTCACTCCAAGTAACAGACTAATATCCACCACTGAAATTACCTCATATTTCACCATATTAATTCACCACTAATCCTTTATAGGCTTCCTGAATAGCGTGCGTCAACAAGCGATAAATAAATAAAAACCTTTGTCCTCCTCTATCCTTCTGCTATCATTCCACATCCAAATAACTGTCTAACCTATCCACCACTTAAAATGTACTTGCATGTTTCACTATACTAATTCAACACTAATCCTCTATGGGTCCCGGAGTAGCGTACTACCCACCGAAAAAGTGCTTTGACGCCTCGTCAGGGTTAGTAAGCGCTATCTAAATGCAATTACAATACAATACAATACAATTAGAACACAGCTCGCAATCAGGAGGATGTGCAGATCCACCGTGCCTCTAAACACCAACATTTTTATTTTTTGATTTTCTCAGCAACTACTGAACGGATTTACACAATTTAAGAAAAAGAGTGCTTTCTGAACCAAGCACTACCTTTCTGCCAAATTTGGTGTAATTCCGTTCAAAAGTTCCAGCTGTAGCCGTGTCTAAAATTTCCTACGGGAAATGCATTTTTCACCTCTTTTTCTTGAATTTCTCAGTAACTACTGAACAGATTTACATATTTAACAAAAAGAGTTCTTTCTGAAACAAGGGCTACCTTTTTACCAAATTTGGTGTAATTCTGTTCAGCAGTTCGGGCTGTAGCCGTGTCTAAAGTTTCCTATGGGAATTAACAAGGAGAAAACACGTTTTGGGACCCCCCTTTTTTCTCAGCCTCCCGCTTGCCGAATCACCCCAAAACTTTAAAGATAGGAGCGGACCGGAGCGCCCCTCAATGTTTTGAAAATTTTGCGAAGATTCGTTAACCGGCGCCAAAGTTATTGAGAATAGAATGTCACGATTTTCCTATGGATAATAGGTCCTAACTATAACTACCTACTTTTGATTTGGCAAATTCAATTTATTTGGACGAAAACAGGACGCGTTTCGGCATACGTGCCTTTTTCCAGTGTGTCAACATAAATTAAAACAACCGCCATTTTATACACATCATTCTCGGAGCCTCCATGATCATGGACATGAACATAAAAGGTGGACTACTTGTCATCATCACCGTGAGCGCCATCTTTGAATGTCAATATATACAGTATTTATGTAAGTGTATATATACATCATCGGGGAAGGAGGAGCCTGCTTTAAAGATCGACGAGCAGGCAAGACACAGTTTGGGACAAGCAGCATTTGATAAAGGCAGTCGCCGAAACCGGTCATGCAAATTTCCAAATAAAACTCCTAATGAAGCCCGGTTGTGTCCTGTGTCTTCGAATCCTTTTGGAGGAGGAGTTGTGTGTTTATTTCAACACGCTGCCCACGGCGTTGCACAGGACCCTTTCACATTTGCGGTCAAGGATTCATGGGAACTTTGTGGATTTATCGTGAAAACGAACATTCCTTTGACCCGCCACCGCAGCCTCCGAGTTATTTTCCTTAAGGCTTGTTTCCAGCAGGCCTTCTGAAAGGAGTCACCGTCACTGTACCTGTGACTCGAAAATCTTTTAAACACACGGAGGCTGGTGGATGAAAGTACGGGACAGTAGTTGAAATCTTCAACTTTGTGTGTGTTTTTTCCCCAGTACTGCGCAAAAGGACTGGCCCTGCAGCACTATGGGACTGGTAGTTCCTAATACTATGCAGGCAAAGGTAACGATGCGCAGGTGAGGTCACCATCATCGGGGAAGGAGGAGCCTGCTTTAAAGATCGACGAGCAGGCAAGACACAGTTTGGGACAAGCAGCATTTGATAAAGGCAGTCGCCGAAACCGGTCATGCAAATTTCCAAATAAAACTCCTAATGAAGCCCGGTTGTGTCCTGTGTCTTCCAATCCTTTTGGAGGAGGAGTTGTGTGTTTATATAAATATACACATATACATGTGCATATACATATATACATATGTATATAGTATATATATATATATATATATATATATATATATATATATATATATATATATATATATATATATATATATACACATACGGACTCCACTTAATACATGCTGCAAATATTTATTTTGTGCTTGCTGCCGCCATGACGCGTTTCGGGCTACACAGAGCCCTTGATCACATGACATGCTCCATTTTTTTCTATTTTTAAAGTGACACTGTGCTTAGTGATGAATGAAAATAAAAAATAGACTAACACTTTGGTCTCTGTTGTCATCAGTGCAATTATCGTGAATCATAGTGCATATTTGTAGACAGTTTAATCCCTCAACATGTGTTAAAATGTTTATAAATATTCATAAATATATTCATTTATAAATACAGAAAAAATACATGTTTTACAGGATACACATAATGGCAATACAGATTAAAGCCTTTGCTGCAAATTTTAGCTGCTTCAATGCAAAATTACCATTTGAATATTGTTATTTTCCAATTTCATCTTGTGCAAATTTGCTGAATTTAAAATATATATATATATATATATATTACCTTTTATTTCTTCGTACTCTTGTGTTACTTCTTGTTACCACCTACCTTCTTATTGTCCATGTTGCTTTTTCCCTATCCCATTGTCCGTGTATTCCAAAATAAGCTTTCAATAAAACGAGGGTACCTTTCACCAGGGCCAATAGAAATACACGTATCTAAGCCTGAAAGATTCGCATCCCACGGTGTTTGCTTGACTATTCCACTTTGAAAGAAATACCTCATCTAAGAATAGCACTCAGTCTTAATCGTCCCAAATTTTACAACACATCGTAAAGAGAAAATGACATTTATTACACCTCAGCATCATGTGGGAGGTGTGCTGTAAAAACCACACAAGCTGTGAAGTGCCATAAAAACCAGACTCCAGTTGTTACATTCTAATTTCCTCTTGCTGATAAGAATCTACGTTAAATATAAACCACACGTTTGGAGTTCTCTCTGGAAGCGTGACTGGTTTTGCCTTACTCTTGTTCGTGCTATTTGAATTGTATAAAAATAGCATGCTAAATCAGTATGGTATTCAGTGTGAAAAAAATTCTTCTTGTGGCTTCAATGGTCAAAGACAAATAATTCAAAATACCCGGGGCAGGACCTGCACCACGGGCTTCTGACTCAGACATACTGCTTGGGGGGTTACCGTAGGCCGCAGCTATATAAGTCTGTGGTAGCTCTGTAGTTTGTGCTCAGCTGGCATAGGCAGGAGAATCCTAAAAATATAAATTCCATGTAACAGATGCATAACTTCTCGTTTACAAACTGGGTGGCGGCCGTGATTATACTAATAGAATGGTTTGCTCAAATATATACCATTTTAACTGAAGTGTATTGAAAATAAACAACGGAAAGCATCAATTAAAAGATGCTATGTTGCAGATTAGTCATATTTTCCATTGCAAAGGTGTGCTAAATGGGCATTAAAAATGCACAATGTTCACTGCTAAATGGGCCTTGGTGGTCGCCTAAAAAAAGTGTTACAAAAAAATAAATAAATAAAATAAAGAAGCAGATGGCTTGTTCCAAAAACTCATGTATGGGAAATTTTATAAAAAGAAACATTAGGTTCACTTGAATTTTGAGTCCTGACTAAAATATTTAAAATAAGGAGGGGGGGAGTCAATTTGCCTCACACTTTTAACCTATTGAAAAGTCAATACAGTGGAACATCAGCAAAAAATGTAAAGAATCATAAAGGCAGTTACAACATGTATGTGCTCGCATGGGTCTCCAGGCATGCATGCTTGTTTGACATGATCCAGGTGTTATTTTCTTTATTTTATATGTATCATTGCAAGATGGCAGACGCCACTTGGAGCAGTAAATAATAAATAAAAAAACATTTTTGAAAGCGCTTATTGAAAATGAAGTGAAAAGGTTGGAATTAACAGGTGTCCACCCGCAAAAAATGGTTAAGTTAACTTTCTAAACAACTGTGATTGGAGGGTTGGTGGAGCAATGGAGGTGTGAATGGCGTGAGAAGGTAGGAAGGAAGTCAATGTGGATGAAGCAGCAGGGAATGGGCATAGAAGCTTGAGATGGGGAGTTAAAAAGTTAGGTTGTAGGATGTAACGGATGAGGGTTGTATGATGGAGGCACGCCTGGCTCAACCACGCATGCCTCTTCCAAGGAGCCAGAACCATGAATGCATCTTATCCACACATTCCTTTACCATGCATGTATTTACCACACACTTTTGTAGTAAAGCCTTGATTGGTAAAAAGGTATGCGTGGCTAAGGTTGCGACCCCCTGCCCCGCCCTAATTTACAACTACTACATATCTCCTGTCACTGAGGTCCAAATACCCTGACCCCCCTCCCACCCATCAAGCTGTCTCTAACATTTAGCTTACACTACCCGACCCCCTCCCACCAGCACTGTCCCTAAAATGACCTCAACCCCTTCCACCGCCTTTTAACCTAAAACCACAAACCATATTGTTAAAAACTGCCCAGACCCCTGAGCAGTAAAAACTACCCCACCATCCCCTAAGCCCTAAAAACAGTCCTGACTACCCATTCCCCTCCCCCTGCCCTAAGGCCTAAAACTCTGACCTTTAGCTAACACTACACTGACCAGCTCCCTCCCCCTCGGTGTTCCTAAGACTACCCCAACCCCTTGCACTGCCCTCAGCCTAACACACTAACCCCTAATTAAAAAAAACTACCCTGACCCTCTCCTAGCCCTGTAAACTACCCCAATCCTCCCCCAGCCTTGTAAACTACCCGACCTCCACCTGAGCCCTAAAAACTACCCAACCATCCCCTCAGCTCTAAAAACTGCCCGACTACCCATTCCCCTTCCCCTACCCTAAGGCCTAAAACCCTGACCCTTAGCTAACACTACACCTACCCGCTCCCCCGATCCCCCTCCCCAGCCCTGAATACTACCCTGACCCCCCCCCAGCCCTGAAAACGACCCCCTCCCTCTTCCCCAGCCCTGAAACGACTCTCTCTTCAGCCCTGAAAACAACCCCCTCCCCAACCCTGAAAACAACCCCGTTCCCAGCCCTGAAAATGAACCTGCCTCCCTCCAATGACCTGAAAACGACCCTCGACCCCCCCCAGCCCTGCAACTTACCCGCAAAACCATACAAACTAGCCCCAGCCCCACTTACATCAACTCATCCTCCACCAAGGTCCAAGGTCTTCCTTCTTCCGAGTTCCGCCCAGTAGCTGCAGCAGCTAGACTACGCACTGCATTATGCATGCATATGCGTGGTTAAGGCATATGCGCGTTTAAGGCAAGCATGTTTATGCTTGCTTAGTCGGAACACACGTGGCTCTGACAACATTGTTCCGACTGTTCCCCACGGACGAGCTATGAGAGTGGGAAAGCACTATGTAGTACGGCACAATATTTCAGAAATGAAAGTAGCTTATAAGAGGCCAAGAATACACAAACACTTTCACTGAGTACTGAAAGAGAAAGGAAAAAGTAGTTCCCTGAATGTGAGCAGTGAAATGATGCACGTCATCCAATCAAAAGAATGGAAAAGAGGGTATGCTACCGTGGAGTGACAAGCACAATAAGATGAAGTGAAGCCATTGAATAAGGAGCTTACAAATGAGACTGGCAAGAATGGCAATCAGGGGTAAGCACTGTAATGGCCCAAAGTATACTGGAAGATTTTGTGTTATCTACAATAGGTCCTCTTCAGCTATCTGTAGAGCCTATCTGTAAAGCCTGCTACAGTGTAAAAACCGACACAAAAAAAGATATTTTTTTACTATAAAGTATACCTATGGGATAAATAATTTAATCAGTCATGATTGTTTCTTTTGAGTTGTAAAACAGTTCTTCATGCATTTCCTTGCAAACAAACCTTAGGAGACAGTGGGCATGCCCGTACCAAGGCAGGGCCAAGAGCGGGCCCAGGCCGCACCTGGATGAGACTGGGCTCGGCGCTCCCTCTTGACTCGAGCATTGAGGACCTGCTGATAGCCAGAAATTATTAGATAATGTTCTCGTCCCCTGGTTTGTTGCTGTGGGTGATTTTCTTTTCCTATGCCTAAGTGTTTATAGATGGAAACGAGGAAAGCTATCCCCCCTCTGGAGAAAAAAAGGATGACTGACATTGGATCTGGGTTTATTACTTATTATCTGACCACAGTTATGGTGGCTTTGAAATCAGCCTGGTACAGTGACAGATTATTCTTTCAGAAGCTAATCATTAACCCCAGTCTTTCAAATTTCAAGTTCTGCTTCCTCAAGAGGGTACTCCGAGACACATGATAATGTCACAGGAAATATAAGGAAAAAGGCAACAGGACTGTAGTCTATTACATCATAAAGGAAATCCTTGTGTATGCCAGGACTCGTGGATATATTCCCCAGGGCATTTTGTAACTTCTAGCCCACCTCTGCCCAAAAAGAAAAAACACGATTATTCAATAGTAATTGAAAATAAGATGGAGGGCCAGTTGAAACTCTGTACCAATTACAAAAAGGGAGAATCTAAGCATACCCAGAGAAAAAAGTCTGTACTTCTGGGAAATCAGTCTGAAAGGACATGTCTGACATTGGACCAAGTATACTAGATTGTTGCTGTAAAAGTTGTTACCCTGAAAGACAAGTTAAATTGTTTTGCTCTACCATATTAGAGAAATTAACAGTAATCAATGCCATAGTAAGCAAACTAAAATGCCCAGTCCTACAAGCCAGCTATCCCGAAGTCACTCCTTTCGGCCAGTCCATTTTGCTACCCCTCCATAGAATCCCCTATGAGACACAACAAACAGAATCCACATCTAATAATTCCTCCCAAAATGCAATTGTGTTGAAAAATGACCAACCAAAATTAAGTCAGCAAACCAGAACTTTAAATAAGACTAAGAATGACTTTCCTCAACTCCCCCTAGAATGTACACCTTACATGTTAATTCTGAAAGAAGTTCCAACTTCATCATCATCTAAGAAAGAGGACTTCACCGTTTATAAAAAAAAGACTCTTTATTGGCTTAAATTCAATGCAAGGCGGTCTTATGATTCATCATCAGAAATACTTGTTGGTGGAAGAACACTGTGGTTGGGCATGCATAGGAAGGAATCCTCAGCAGACTGTATATAGGTTAGCTTTAAAATCCCAATCACTGTGAGATCTTGCAATGTTGGCATAGCTTGAATGTTGTTCATGGCTCTATTAAAGCTCTGCCTTTAGCATATTTTTATAGACCGATTACATCTACTTTAATGAATGCTAATTCATCCAGTGCTCAGAGCAGCTTTAAAATTGAGACAAGGAACGGTTTTGAGATTCTATCTTCCTCGTGTAGTCAGGAATGACTTGTCACCCATATTACAACATCTAAACCCTGTAAGGAATTATGCTCCATGGGAAATATGGAGGGGGCCTATGTACATCAAACCGCACCAAGGACCACAAGAGAACCTTTTTTATAATTCCCACAAAACAAATCATAGCATCAAGCTGCTCTCGGGGATGTCACAGGCATTCAAACAAAGCCCTCTAAAAAATGAGTATGATATAGAGTGTTGGCCGCTGCTGCTGATGTGGTGATTGAGGAGGTGACGCACTTAGTTGGCCTCTCCTTCAAAGCTGCCAGTCTGCCTGCAGAGTGGAAACAAGCTAAGCTCCTACCTCTGCTGAAAAAGGCCGGCGCTGATCCGGCGGTACTGACCAATTATCGGCCTATATCGCTGCTTCCTGCCTTGGCTAAAATCGGTGAGAGGTTGGCCTTCCAACAGCTTAATGAGTTTGTGGAAGGATCTGGAGCTCTGCACGAGGCTCAATCCGGGTTCCGCACTGCCCACAGTACGGAGTCGGCCCTGGTGGAAGTCTCTGAGGCGGTCAGGGAATGTTTGGATGGGGGCGGCAGAGCGTCTCTAATTTTATTGGACCTCTCTGCCGCGTTTGATACTGTTCCCCACCAACGCCTCCTGTCCAGGCTTGCCGACATAGGTATTTGTGATCTTGCTTTGGACTGGCTGAGTTCATTTCTGTTGGCTAGATCTCAACAGGTTTGGCTCCCTCCGTTTTCATCTTCGGCTAGACCACTCCGCACAGGGGTCCCGCAGGGCTCGACATTGAGCCCCTTGCTCTTTAATATATATCTGACCCCCCTGATTGAACTAGCCGAACATTGGGGAGCCAAAATTATTGCATACGCGGACGACACGCAGTTGTTGTTCACTTGGCCAGGTGAGGCACTGGATACAAAGCAGATCCAAAATTGTCTGTCCTCAGTCTTCAATTGGCTAGCGTCATCACAATTGAAGTGCAATGAGGACAAGACGGAAATCTTGCTCTATGGCCAGTTTCCCCCTGACTTTAGGTCACTATTGTGGCCAGATGGCTTCCCCATTCCAGGTGCCTCAAACACCTTGGCCAAGAACCTCGGGGTCTGGTTCGGGGAGGACCTCCGTTTCGAGGGGCACATTAAGAGGCTCACTGGAAGCTGCTTTGGGACCCTGAAGTCTCTTAGAAGGTTTTTTCCGCTTCTGCCGGCCTCTGCCCGCGAGTCAATCGCGAGAGCTTTAATTCTCTCGCGCCTGGACTACGCGAACGCTCTGTTTAGTGGCTCTCCGGCTTACTTGATAGGGCGGCTCCAGGTTATTCAGAACGCCACCGCTAGATTGTTGGGGAATATCTCCAAGCGGATCAGCGTTAGGAGTTACCTGGAGAGCTTGCATTGGCTTCCGGTGCAGCATCGAATTACCTTCAAAATCTTGACTTTGGCCCATAAAGCCATCAATGGGCGTGGCCCCGCCTATCTGATGAAACGATTCCTGCGGTACACTCCCAATCGAGATCTGCGCTCAGCATCTCAACACCTCTTGCAAGTACCGCATTTCCGGCGCATCCGGCTGGGTGGGCACTCTGTGACTGTGAGAGCTGCGCGAGCATGGAATGCGCTCCCAGTCTCTTTGCGCAGCACGGTGGACTTCACGGTTTTTAAGAAAGCACTAAAAACCCATCTGTTTAGATTAGCTGTATAAATTGTTATGTTACTTCAGGGCTCGGCTGCTATACTTCCCTTGTTTCCTTCTTCCGCGCCAGGATACTCCGGTAGTAATTGTGCGCGCTATAAAACAGCTAAAAAAAAATATATATATATATAATTTCTGTCCAATAATCATGGACAAATGATATTTTTAGTGTAAATGGTTTTCACTGTATGCATAGTCCAGCTATTCTGTCAAGCGCAGGTAAAGCAAACCCTAGAGCATCCCTAGTTTCTGTCAAACTAACAAAACTGGTTGTGAAAGAATAATGTATTACTCCATTCTACCAATTGTTGATTTTTAAGATTTTCAATTGTTCTGCTATTTTGGTGATTAATTATTATTGTAACCTTCTTGACGATCACTCCACTAAGGTTATTGATGATCTAAAATAAGACTGTAAATTTCCAGGAGGAATATAAAAAAGAGTTTCTATTTTTATGGATCGGGGACGCCAACCTCTGTGTGTGTGTGTGTCTTCTATATCTATCTATCTATCTATCTATCTATCTATCTATCTATCTATCTATCTATCTATCTATCTATCTATCTATCTATCTATCTATCTATCTATCTATCTATCTATCTATCTATCTATCTATCTATCTATCTATCTATCTATCTATCTATCTATCTATCTATCTATCTATCTATCTATCTATCTATCTATCTATCTATCTATCTATCTATCTATCTATCTATCTATCTATCTATCTATCTATCTATCTATCTATCTATCTATCTATCTATCTATCTATCTATCTTTCTATCTATCTATCTATCTATCTATCTCTCTTCTCTCTCTCTCTCTCTCTCTCTCTCTCTCTCACTCTCTCTCTCTATATATATATATACATATATATATATATATATATATATCCGCTTCAGCATTTATATATATATATATATATTCCTGTGCGAAACTCCTTCTCTTTCCTGGAGCAAAAATTGAGGCGCACTCAAAGGGGTGTTTTTCTCAGTTTATTTGATCACAACACAAACGGCCCGACAGACGCGTTTCGGCTACACGCCTTTGTCAATGTCGGGGAGGTTACATTTTCACACAATTATATGCAAAACATTCAAAAACTCATTGCGTGAGAGGAACCAATCACAGGCTTTCTACAACAATTGTGTTCATTTCATAGAAACTGCTGTAGGACATTAATATCGTCACGTTTACTGCGTTCAGTGGGGGCCATTTTGTAACGTGTATCTCTGAAGTGGAAAATCATACAATTCCTCAAATTCATTCTTTGAGATCCTCCTATTTCCCGCTCCTTATCCTGAATCAAATTATGAAACACGATATTCTCACCATTAGTTTCGACATATGCTAGCCAAAACCTCTCAATTCCTTCAAGCCCTGAATGGGCATTCGTGATCATGGTGTGCTTTTCCATGACCGCAATGTTCTTATCATACTCGATATCTGGGTGCCCCCACTTCTCATATTACTCTCAACTGATTCATGTTACTGTCTGTTACTCATGGGCATTTCCTTGTATTACGTAATGTGAGACCATAATTCCTCCTCATTGTTGAGTCCAGTAGGACTCTTGGACTGCATTAACACTATGTACTTGGACTCTAGCTGTTGTAACTTTTTTACTCTGTCCCCACCTCTTTCACTCTTGGGGATACAGTCGACACAAAAGTATTTCAAAAGTTTAGAATTGGACTTATGGACATATGTGAAATGGCGTGCCACAGGATACCCCATGTCATGGTTCGTGATCGCCCTCATGTGTTCAAGCACTCGCTTTTTCGCGGGATGAATAGTGCTGCCAACATAATTGAGGCCGCATGGACACGTGAGGCAATATATTGCAAACTCTGTGTTGCAGTTCATCAATTTGTTGATTTTCTGTGGGGTCTTCCTGCCAGGAATATTAAATTCCTTTACTTTTTGGCCATTTCTGCACGCTTTGCAATTCGTGCATGGAAAATATCCTGTAACTACTTCTTTCCTTTTGGGATATTTGGTAAAGTGGCTCCTCACCAAGTAAGTGCTAAGTGTGGGCCCTCTTCTATAAGTCATCAGGGGTAGTTCTGGAAGATCTTTCCCTATAATGTTGTCTGTTTCAGAACTTTCCAGTTTCTGCGGAAAATTTGAAGAATTTCAGACGATTGTGCCGAGTAGTCAGTAATTATTCTAATACTATCCTTCTTAGGGTCTCCTTGTTTTCGTGCTTCCCCCATTACTAACATACTTCTCTCTAATTTCTCGCCTTTTAGTTCCGCTTGCCTGAGAATAGACTCCCTGTATCCCCTATCCCTTAATCTTTGGAAAGATTCTTCTTTTGCCTTCAAAAATTCACTTTGAGTTGTGCAATTTCTTTTCATTTGCACAATTTCACCAAAGGGAATCCCCTTGATGACGCTCTGCGGATGAAAGCTGGACGCATGTAACGTGCTGTTTCCAGCTGTAGGTTTCCGATACAAAGTCGTACTAATCCTGCCATCTTCAATATATACTTTTAAGTCCAAGTACGCTACTTCCTTTTGGCTGATACATTCAGTGAATTTAAAATTGCAATCATTTTGGTTGAGGGCTGCTACATAGTGATCCAATTCCTCCCTCGACCCCTTCCAAATTATGAAGAGGTCGTCTATGTAGCGAGCCCACAACACAATGTTCTCCAACCATTTCTCATGCTCCCCAGCCCATGCCACCTGCTTCTCCCACCAGCCGACGAAGAGATTCGCGTAACTGGGGGAGAAGCAGGAACCCATTGAGGTCCCCGGTTCTTGTCTGTATAGTTCGCCTGCGAACAAAAATATATTGTTACGCAGGCAGTACTCAATTAGTTTCAATAACATACAGTTGTGCTCGTGGAATTTGGCTTCTCATTGTTTCAAGAAGAACTGAATAGCATGCAATCCTTTCTTATGTTCAATACTCGTGTATAAACTTGTGACGTCCAGCGTCATTAAATGCATGTCAGATTCCCATTGTATGTTTGAAATAAGTCTCAAAAAATCTTTGGTATCCTTTACATACGAGCTTAAGGCCTGAACCCACGGGCTGAGGAAACAGTCAATGTAGATTGAAGCTTTTTCTAATAAACTGTTCAATGAGGAGACTATAGGTCTGCCAGGGGGGTTTCATGAACATTTATGCACTTTGGGCAAGTGATAGAACGTGGGAATCTCTGGCGCTTCACACTGGATATATTTATAATCCAGGTCCCTGAGTATACCTTTTTGATGCCAATTGTCTATGAGTTCATGAAAGTCTATGATACTCTTTTCATACACCGACCTGGTTATAATTGAATAACATTCTTGGTCCAAAAGTTGCTTCAGGGCTTCTTTTTGATATTGCTTCCTGTCCATGAGAACAACATTTCCTCCCTTGTCAGAGGGCTTAATCATCAAATTTTCATCATTTTTGAGATTCATAATAGCTTGCCATTCCAATTTGGTGGTGTTCATCTTATTCAGGTTCGGACCCTTCGCTTGTAATTTTTTCAAGTCCTCAATAACCAGGTCGTGAAAGATATCAATCGAATCATGTGCCATTTGTGGGATGGTTTTAGATTTCATTCGTATGCTGCTGGTGGCACCAACTTGTGTGATGCCAGCTTCTTCCAAAGTCTTTGACATTTCCGCTTGGCTTAGGAGAGTACTCTCATACTCCAATTCCCTAAGTAACAATGCTGTTTCCATGTTCGCCATTGTGAAGCTTTCTCCGACATTGGGTTGACTCTCAGCCATACTAGTTTGCTGCAACTTAGGATGCAGTACATGAATTTTCATTAATTTCAGTTTCCTGATGAATTTGTATGTGTCAATGCGTACATTTGCATAGTCAAATTGGGTGTTGGACAGAAAGAGAGCCCCAGTTCTAATACTCTCCTTTCAATGTCAGTTAGTACTCGATCTGTTAAATTGACAATCGTTTGCTTACAGCCCTTTATTTGTTCCTGGCCCCTCGTTTGCTCCTCGTCATGTACCCCACTGTTGCTGCCTGTGGTTTTCCTGCCTTTCCTACCCCGCCCTGTTCTCCGTCTCCTTTTGTTTTTGCTGGCGGGTGGGTTCTTGCAGGTGGTCGCTGTTGCGCTTGTCTCAGGAGTTGATACTCCTGAAAAAAAATTGTTGACACCTCCTTCTCCTGGCGTGCTCCTTGTTCTTCCCCTGAAACTTCAGATTCTGAGGTTTCTCTTGATGAGGCCAGTTGGGTCTTTTGCTGCAGCAATAGTTTTCTCGGGCCTTCGAATTTTTTGGCAAACGTAAGGATCTTTCCTGACTCGTAATCCTCTTCTTCCCTGATAAATGTAGTTTGTTTACGGCGTTTAATCACTCCTTCGTACTCTGTTAGACGTTTCTTCATTTGTTCATACAATCCTTCCTTGGTCTTTTCGTCTTTATCCAATGCAATTTCAGCTTCTATTTTTTTGATTTCTTCAAGCAGCAAAAAATAAAAAATAAAAAAAGGAAATATATATATATATATATATATATATATATATATATATATATATATATATATATATATATATATATATATATATATATATATATATATATTATATATATAAAACCTTGCAAATTCACTGAAACAACCATAGGTTTCAGGCCTTATATAGTTAGGAATTAGCATATAAAAAAAAACTTTGAAATTCAGTGAAAAAACCATAGGTTTCATGCCTTATATAGTTAGGAATTAGCATTTAAAAAACCTTTGAAATTCACTCAATAAACTATAAGTTTTAGGGGTGTTATAGTTAGCTGGACATTTCACTCATAAAAAACCATTGAAATTGCTCCTATATAGTTAGTTGGACTAACTATATTTCGCGCACCCGCAATCCACTGCTGATGATGTCACATATTACATCATTCATGACATGGTCAGTGACATCACTGATGACATCTCAAATGACATCACTGATGACATCACTGATGACATCATCCACGTGACAATCACATACACCTTTTCATACACTAGTAAAATCTTTCATCACTCTTTGTAAAATACAGATTATCATATTGCTGCCCACAATTTCTGTTTTGGAGTGTTGACAGACAGTGGCAGCCAATCAGCATGCAGCTCGTGCACGGAGAGGTACGCGCACGTACGCATACCATACGCGTACCATACGCGTACGTACGCGTACGGTACGCGGACGGGTAAGCTTATGGGTAAGCTTAGGGTGAGCTCATATAGATATATATGTGTTTTTGAAGTTAATTTTCATAAAAACCACTGGAGCAATTTTCACCAAATATAGCAAAGGCACTTCTGCGTACCAGTCCCTACAATTTTGCCAAGTTTGGTGTAATTCCTTTCAGCGGTTCGGGCTGTAGCCTTGTCAGAACGTCCTATGGAAATTAACATGGGGAAAACACGTTTTGGGACCCCCTTTTTTCTCAGCCCCCACTTCACGAATCCCCCCCGAAACTTTCAGGGAAGGAGCGCAGCGGAGCTGGCCAAAATTTTGGAAAATTACACGCAAATTCCTCAACCGGCGCCAAAGTTATTCCCAATAGAATGTTGCGGATTTCCTATGGTAGCTAGGTCCTAACTATATATACCTACTGGCTATCGCAGCTGAAACTCTTCAGCGGGTGGAGTCAGCTGACCTCCGCTAATTGGGAGGACCTGTGCATTTCATGGGTGCAAGGAGGAGTGTTCCCGGGCTAAGCTTACGGCATCCGAAGAAGGCAACACGCCGAAATGCATCATGCCACAACTAAGCTGTCATTAAAGTGTTCCCGAAAGCTCCCCTGGTGTCCTCTTGGCTTTCTTCACGAAGGGGTCAGATTTTTCATATTTGACGTGCTTGCCAGCAGCACGTGAAGAGGACCCGTTCTGCTAAGTGTCCTGTGATTGTTGGCGACTTTGTTTGAATTATCTGCGGAATCACAACTCGCAGGACCGCCTCATAGTCAGATCAGGCAAGTGGCCACTGTCAGGAACAGCCCGTGACTTCACGAGGGCAACAGGATCACGGCATCCGAGTTGCATGGCTCGGTCGGACTTTGGAAATGGGGCATGAACGTTGGGGACCCGAGGAAACGCTTAGACTTTCACATACGGGGGCTCTCCCTGTTCAATAACCATCGCACTGCTTGCTAGGATTTACAGCGCACTTTGGCTCCACACCGGTACTTACCAGGTTGCTGCATGATGGGAACTGCAGTCCAACAACTTTGGACTGCAGCTGAAACTCTTCAGCGGGTGGAGTCAGCTGACCTCCGCTAATTGGGAGGACCTGTGCATTTCATGGGTGCAAGGAGGAGTGTTCCCGGGCTAAGCTTACGGCATCCGAAGAAGGCAACACGCCGAAATGCATCATGCCACAACTAAGCTGTCATTAAAGTGTTCCCGAAAGCTCCCCTGGTGTCCTCTTGGCTTTCTTCACGAAGGGGTCGGATTTTTCATATATATATATATATATATATATATATATATATATATATATATATATATATATATATATATATATATTCACTGAAAAAACCATAGGTTATAGACCATATATAGTTAGGAATTTGCATTTACAAAACCTTGAAAATTCACTAAAACAACCATAGGTTAGAGACCATATATAGTTAGCTGGACATTTTATTGACATAAAACCAATGAAATTCCATATATAGTTAGTTGCACTAACTATATATCGCGCACCCGCAATCCACTGCTGATGATGTCACATATTACATCATTCATGACATGGTCAGTGACATCACTGATGACATCACTGATGACATCTCAAATGACATCACTGATGACATCACTGATGACATCTCAAATGACATCACTGATGACATCATCTAGTGTCTGTGTGTTTTTGTAAAGTTTAAATATGTTTTACATATTGAAGAATGAGTGGATGTATGGAAGACTGAGTGTGTGTGTGGCTGGCTGGGAGGTGTGTGACTCTGTGCATATCAATGTGTACTTGTATCAGTGATTGTATAAGAGAGTAAGTATGTGTTAGTATATGTGTGAAAAGTATGGTGTTCTGTGTTTAACTGTATAGATGAGGAAATCGAAGTGTGATTGATTCTTCACAGGACTGACTAGGTGTATGAGTGCATATGATAGTGTTGTAATAATGAGTGACTGTATGTATGAGTGATTGTATGGGTGAATGAGTGAATGTGTGTGTAGACGTAGGAATCAGTGAGTGCGTATGTAGTAACTGGTATTGGTGTGTCATGATGTCATCAGTGATGTCATTTGAGATGTCATCAGTGATGTCATTTGAGATGTCATCAGTGATGTCATCAGTGATGTCACTGAAGTATGGTGTTCTGTGTTTAACTGTATAGATGAGGAAATGGAAGTGTGATTGATTCTTTACAGGACTGACTAGGTGTGTGAGTAACTCCATGGATGAGTGACAGTGTGTGAGTGTCTGCATAGGTGTATGAGTGCATATGATAGTGTTGTAATAATGAGTGACTGTATGTATGAGTGATTGTATGGGTGAATGAGTGAATGTGTGTGTAGACGTAGGAATCAGTGAGTGCGTATGTAGTAACTGGTATTGGTGTGTCATGATGTCATCAGTGACGTCATTTGAGATGTCATCAGTGATGTCATCAGTGATGTCATTTGAGATGTCATCAGTGATGTCATCAGTGATGTCACTGACCATGTCATGAATGATGTAATATGTGACATCATCAGCAGTGGATTGCGGGTGCGCGATATATAGTTAGTGCAACTAACTATATATGGAATTTCATTGGTTTTATGTCAATAAAATGTCCAGCTAACTATATATGGTCTCTAACCTATGGTTTTTTCAGTGAATTTTCAAGGTTTTGTAAATGCAAATTCCTAACTATATATGGTCTATAACCTATGGTTTTTTCAGTGAATTTCATTGGTTTTTTAAAAGCTAATATCTATAGCTGTAAAATATATTCTTTATTACGTGACGTATCACGTAGCCACGTAAGACGCCTCATGACGCGTCGCATAACCGTGACGTATCGGCTCTGCAGCGCAAACAAAACCCGTAACGTAAGCGTGCCGGAGCACGCTTACAGATATATATATTTTTTTTTTAACCTTAATTAGACAAAATCCACACGTGCACATATCTTGAGGCCTTGCAAAGGCACACCAAACAAACAGTCCCTACAATTTTGCCAAGTTTGCTGGAAATCTATTCCCTTAATTTTTTTTTTACTGTTTCTCTTGGTTTTCCCCTTGTTACGCTTACCGGGACGCTACCCGGTACGCGAACCGGACGCTCCAAAAACACAAGATGGCGGACTCCCGTTACGCTGCCGGTTAGCTGCCCGGTTCGCGTACCGGGAAGCGCCTCTACCGCGAAAAATCACGGGGGACTTTAATATCCCCCTCATCAATCCTAGGGGGTCAGGAGGGGTTTACCTTGCCCCCTTTCCTTCATTTCCCCCTTCTTTTTTCACCACATCTTGTCTCTCGAACCTACCGAGAGACAAGATGGCGGCCACTCCGGACGGTTTACAATGTTGACAGCTACGCTGCCGGTTAGCTGCCTGGTTAGCTGCCCGGTGAGCTGCCCGGTGAGCTGCCCGGTTCGCGTACCAGGACGCGCCTCTACGGCGTAAAATCGCAAAAAAAATGTTGTTTTTTTTTTGCCCCGCGGGGCACTTTAATATCCCCCTCATCAATCCTAGGGGGTCAGGAGTGGTCTACCTTGCCCCCTTTCCTTCATTTCCCCCTTCGTTTTTCACCACATCTTGTCTCTCGATCGTACCGAGAGACAAGATGGCGGCCGCTCCGGACTGTTTAGAATGTTGACAGACACCGGAGAGCCAATCAGCTTCGCTTCGCGAAGTTCCGTTACGCGTCAGGTACGCGAACCGGGGCGCTAACCGGAGCGCTGTCACAGATATATATATTTTTTTAAACGTTAATTTCTCAAAATCCACTGGAGCACATATATTGAGACATAGCAAAGGCACGTCGGGCAAACCATATCTACAATTTTGCCAAGTTTCATGTAAATCTATTCAGCCGTTCGAGCTAAAAGTGAGTCCAACCGCCCTATGAAAAAATGAATGGGAAAAACGCGTTTTGGGACCCCCCTTTTTTCTCGCCCCCCCCTTGACGAAACCCCCCAAATTTTCAGGGGCTGCTCAGAAACAAAATGTGCCATTTTCCTGAAACTTTCAGCCAATTCCGTCCACAAACGCCAAAGTTATTAGACATAGAATTTTCAGAAATCCCATAGAGAAAAATCCTAACTATATATACCCACTGGCTATCGCCAGTAGGTAATATACATATATAAACATATATAATCTGCATATCTATATAAATATAAATGCATGCATACATATACATATATGCATACATATGCATGTTATTTACATGAAAGTTTTAAAAACACTAATAAAAGCAAAGCTAAAAAGCCACCTCATTACAAACAGAATGGCTTTAACTTAAACGAGGGCGAGATCTATTGCATTTTCAATGCTTGTTTACTTTGGTTCTATCAAGAAGGCATTCAGATGTGTCACACATTTGCCATAAATTCTGAATGTTAGCACTCTAGTTGCTCATTAGATCACTGTAGTAAAGCTAGTGCTCACCAGGGAAGTCTGCTGCTAATCATGGTTTGCAGCCATTTTCGCGCATTTTTTATCCCGCAGACTTTCAGTCCGCATACCATTATCCCGCAAGGTCATTGACCTCGCATACCATTATCCCGCATTTTTTCAAAACGCATGTGCATTTATCGCTCATGCCTTTACAAAGAATTACGTTTTAAAGGCATGTATGGTAAATGCATTTGCGTTGTGAAAACCACGATGACGAGAGAGGTAAGTGGGTTTGTGTTAATTTTTTCGTGGGTTAGTGATTGTGTAGTGTAGTGTAGTGTTGTGTAGTGTAGTGTTGTGTTAGTGTAGTGTAGAGTTGTGGTGGTTGTTTAGTGTAGGGTCATGCTGGGGGTAGTGTTTTAGGGTTTAGGGTTGTGTTGTAGTGTTTGCGTAGTGTAGGGTCATGCTGGGGGTAGTGTTTTAGGGTTTAGGGTAGTGTTGTAGTGTTTGCGTAGTGTAGGGTCATGCTGGGGGTAGTGTTTTAGGGTTTAGGGTTGTGTTGTAGTGTTTGCGTAGTGTAGGGTCATGCTGGGGCTAGTGTTTTAGGGTTTAGGGTAGTGTTGTAGTGTTTGCGTAGTGTAGGGTCATGCTGGGCGTAGTGTTTTAGGGTTTAGGATAGTGTTGTAGTGTTTGCGTAGTGTAGGGTCATGCTGGGGGTAGTGTTTTAGGGTTTAGGGTAGTGTTGTAGTGTTTGCGTAGTTTAGGGTCATGCTGGGGGTAGTGTTTTAGGGTTTTGGGTAGTGTTGTAGGGTTTGCGTAGTGTAGGGTCATGCTGGGGGTAGTGTTTTAGGGTTTTGGGTAGTGTTGTAGTGTTTGCGTAGTGTAGGGTCATGCTGGGGTGTAGTGTTTTAGGGTTTTGGGTAGTGTTGTAGTGTTTGCGTAGTGTAGGGTCATGCTGGGGTGTAGTGTTTTAGGGTTTTGGGTAGTGTTGTAGTGTTTGCGTAGTGTAGGGTCATGCTGGGGGTAGTGTTTTAGGGTTTTGGGTAGTGTTGTAGTGTTTGCGTAGTGTAGGGTCATGCTAGGGGTAGTGTTTTAGGGTTTTGGGTAGTGTTGTAGTGTTTGCGTAGTGTAGGGTCATGCTGGGGGGTAGTGTTTTAGGGTTTTGGGTAGTGTTGTAGTGTTTGCGTAGTGTAGGGTCATGCTGGGGGTAGTGTTTTAGGGTTTTGGGTAGTGTTGTAGTGTTTGCGTAGTGTAGGGTCATGCTGGGGGTAGTGTTTTAGGGTTTAGGGTAGTGTTGTAGTGTTTGCGCAGTGTAGGGTCATGCTGGGGGTAGTGTTTTAGGGTTTAGGGTAGTGTTGTAGTGTTTGCGTAGTGTAGGGTCATGCTGGGGGTAGTGTTTTAGGGTTTAGGGTAGTGTTGTAGTGTTTGCGTAGTGTAGGGTCATGCTGGGGGTAGTGTTTTAAGGTTTAGGGTAGTGTTGTAGTGTTTGCGTAGTGTAGGGTCATGCTGGGGGTAGTGTTTTAGGGTTTAGGGTAGTGTTGTAGTGTTTGCGTAGTGTAGGGTCATGCTGGGGGTAGTGTTTTAGGGTTTAGGGTAGTGTTGTAGTGTTTGCGTAGTGTAGGGTCATGCTGGGGTGTAGTGTTTTAGGGTTTTGGGTAGTGTTGTAGTGTTTGCGTAGTGTAGGGTCATGCTGGGGGTAGTGTTTTAGGGTTTAGGGTAGTGTTGTAGTGTTTGCGTAGTGTAGGGTCATGCTGGGGTGTAGTGTTTTAGGGTTTTGGGTAGTGTTGTAGTGTTTGCGTAGTGTAGGGTCATGCTGGGGGTAGTGTTTTAGGGTTTAGGGTAGTGTTGTAGTGTTTGCGTAGTGTAGGGTCATGCTGGGGGTAGTGTTTTAGGGTTTAGGGTTGTGTTGTAGTGTTTGCGTAGTGTAGGGTCATGCTGGGGGTAGTGTTTTAGGGTTTAGGGTTGTGTTGTAGTGTTTGTGTAGTGTAGGGTCATGCTGGGGTGTAGTGTTTTAGGGTTTTGGGTAGTGTTGTAGTGTTCGCGTAGTGTAGGGTCACGCTGGGGGTAGTGTTTTAGGGTTTAGGGTAGTGTTGTAGTGTTTGTGTAGTGTAGGGTCATGCTGGGGGTAGTGTTTTAGGGTTTAGGGTAGTGTTGTACTGTTTGTGTAGTGTAGGGTCATGCTGGGGGTAGTGTTTTAGGGTTTAGGGTAGTTTAGTTGTTTAGTGTATGCTAAAGGCATATTCTTTCTAAAAGTTTTCGTTATTTTAATTTGCGGCCTAATAGTACAGTGTTTGCGTAGTGTAGGGTCATGCTGGGGGTAGTGTTTTAGGGTTTAGGGTTGTGTTGTAGTGTTTGCGTAGTGTAGGGTCATGCTGGGGGTAGTGTTTTAGGGTTTAGGGTTGTGTTGTAGTGTTTGTGTAGTGAAGGGTCATGCTGGGGGTAGTGTTTTAGGGTTTAGGGTAGTGTTGTAGTGTTTGCGTAGTGTAGGGTCATGCTGGGGTGTAGTGTTTTAGGGTTTTGGGTAGTGTTGTAGTGTTTGCGTAGTGTAGGGTCATGCTGGGGGTAGTGTTTTAGGGTTTAGGGTTGTGTTGTAGTGTTCGTGTAGTGTAGGGTCATGCTGGGGGTAGTGTTTTAGGGTTTAAGGTAGTGTTGTAGTGTTTGCGTAGTGTAGGGTCATGCTGGGGTGTAGTGTTTTAGGGTTTTGGGTAGTGTTGTAGTGTTCGCGTAGTGTAGGGTCATGCTGGGGGTAGTGTTTTAGGGTTTAGGGTAGTGTTGTAGTGTTTGTGTAGTGTAGGGTCATGCTGGGGGTAGTGTTTTAGGGTTTAGGGTAGTGTTGTACTGTTTGTGTAGTGTAGGGTCATGCTGGGGGTAGTGTTTTAGGGTTTAGGGTAGTTTAGTTGTTTAGTGTATGCTAAAGGCATATTCGTTCTAAAAGTTTTCGTTATTTTAATTTGCGGCCTAATAGTACATGCGGGATTTTTTTTGCGGACTGATGGTATGCGGGATTTCGTCATATATTCGCTAATCATACTTTCTATGGCAAAATGAACCCCCTCATTTTGTTCCTTTTTAAATTAAATGTTTTAAGAGTTACCACTTTATTCCAATCAAGATGGCTTCAGGGGTGCCATACCTTTGTAATAAGTAGGACTGTTAGCACTCTAGTTGTTCTTTAGAACACTCTGGGACATTCTGTCATTGGGCTATAGTTGGGCTACATCTGGCTGATATTTGGGCTACATTTGGTTTTTTTTGTCTCTGGTGGCCATCTTTGGGCTACATTGGGCTACATTGGGCTACATTGGGCTACATTGGGCTACATTTGGGCTCCAACATATATATAGCCCAATGTAGCCCAATATATATTTTTCAAAGTTAATTTTCGTAAAAACCACTGGAGCCTATATCTTGAGACATAGCAAAGGCACATCGGGCTACCAGTCCCTACAATTTTGCCAAGTTTGGTGTAAATCCATTCAGCCGTTCAGGCTAAAAGTGAGGCCAACCGCCCTATGGAAAATTGCATGGGAAAAACACGTTTTGGGACCCCCCTTTTTTCTCGGCCCCCCCTTGACGAAACCCCCCCAAATTTTCAGGGGCTGCTCAGAAACAAAATGTTCCATTTTCCTGAAAATTTCAGCCAATTCTGTCCTCAAACGCCAAAGTTATTCGACATAGAATTTTCAAAAATCCCATAGGAAAAAAATCCTAACTATATATACCTACTGGCTATCGCCAGTAGGTAATATATATATATATATATATATATATATATATATATATATATATATATATATCCGCTTCAGCATTTCTGAAGAATTGGCAGGCACTCACAGGGTTTCCAGTTCATGGCTCCTTTAATGAAAACAAGCAAACTCGTTTCAGCCTTTTTGCCTTTTTCAGTGCTCATACATATTCAAGAAGCTTTGTTGCACCATCAATTTAAAGCGTCACAATAATTGCTTTTAACTGGAGGGTTTCTTCTCCATGAACAAATTTGGGCTTGTATAGCAAACCTAAATAAAGTTTTCCTAGCTATAACTGACATGTAACCTTTGTTTTTTGTGTGAATTTCAATGGTGTTTACAATGTTAGCAACAATTTTGTAATATTGGTCCAGTTTAGTTTAGTGGAGTGATGTGTTATTAAGTGGAGGGTGTTACAATAAATTGGAATGAGGTATAGTGGAGTAGTGTATAGTGGAATACCATACAGAAGAGTGGCATGGAGTGGAGCCACATAGAGTGGAGTGACGTATAGTGAACTCGGATACAATAGAGTGTTGTTTTTTTGGTGTGGAATAGAGTGTAATGTTGTACAGTGGAGTGGTATACTTTGAATAATATACAGGTGAGTGTGGTTTACTGGATTGACGTCCAGTAAATAATGTTGAGTGTATTTGCGTACACTGTAGTGAAGCACAGAGTAGTGCTATACACAGGAGTGTTGTACGGTGTAAGGGCCTATGTACTGAAATAGTGTACGGGTGGATTGGAGTGGCATAGAGTGGAGTGGTGTAAACTTAAATAGCGTACGCGGGAGTGGGATATACTGGAGTGAAGAAAAGTTGAATGGTTTACAGTGGGCTTACTGAAAGTGGAGTGTGGTACAGTGTAGTGTAGTAAAGTTAAATTGCCTAAAATAGGGTGACAGTTATTGGCGTGCCATATAATACAGTGGTCCTGAGCGGTATACTGTAGACTACAGTGGGGTTCAGTGTAAAATAGTACAGTGCAATAGTGTATAGTGAAGTAGCATAAACTATAGTGTGATAAATTGAAATACCATACAATTTACTAGTGTTTAATGTATTAAAGTTGAGTTTATTGCCATTAACTGTTCAGACATACAGTGGAGTGCAATATAGTAGAACAGCGTACAGTGCAGTGGTGTCCAACCAATCGGGTTAATTAGAGAAGCGTAGACTGTAGTCACGTATAGTGAAGTGTGGTTTAGTGGAGTGTGCAGAATGGACTCTTGTGCAGCAAAATAGCAAACAGTCAATTGTGGTACACAGCAGTGGCGTTCAGTTTAATGGATGAATTTGGGTTTTGGCACGTACACAACAATTCTGAATGCCCAGTAAATTCCCATCCTTTTCCACTTGGGAAATTCCAATAGATTTGACCATCTGAATTTATTGAAGGGTGAGATCTTTATCACACCTGGTAATTACCAGGTGTGATAACCATTTCACCACTTGTAATTGTGATCCCTGCACAAACAAGTGTTTTCAAGGGATTGTAATTTGATTAGCCACTGTTGGGCCAGGACTTTACTCTGCATGATGTACAGTCGTGGTCTCCTGCCTTTAGTGTCTGACAACGGGTATCTGGGATCCTGGGCCCATATGTATGAAGCTACCCGAGCACTTCTTAACTGACCGAATCACTATTTCGGCCCATTAGGAAATGCTAAATAGCCTTACCATATGTACCGGTAGAAATTTCATTTTGTGATTACCAAAATAGGAAATCGCAAAAAGGAATTTCCTATTTGCAATTTCCTAACCCAATGTACATAGCATTTCATAAATGCAAAATGGGCATTTAGAAAAAATGCCATTACCATTGAATCCAATCTGGTGGTAAACAGGTGCAGTTTTTAAAAATGGCCCTAAAATGCATTTTTTTCTAGTGCCATTGAGCGCCCACTTGCCTTGAGGGCATTTGAGCGCTCTATACACACACCTTTTTGTACTTTTGGTTTAAGAGGGGCTTCAGGCCCATAGGTAAGAATGCTTTTCTAGTTCCGAATTTGCCGCAAATTTGGAAATGCCAAAACATTCGTACCTATGGGCCCAAGGTATTTCTGAATTTGCAATTTACTAATAGTGATTGCGACTCCATAAGACTCACTATTAGGAAATTGCAAATTTGTAAATTCCAATTTGCATTTTCTAAATAATGATTTCAGAAGGATTTACTACCTAGGAGATGCAACAAGGGTATTTCGTACATACGGCCCCTAGTCACACAAGTGCTTACCTAGACACTTAAGTATCTAGGTAGATAGTGTTTGGATCAGGTTGAGACTGCAGTCTCTGTTGATCAGAGAGTGAAAGGTCCCTTAGGTGAGCCCAGTATTTGGTCCCTTTCCTGATCCTTGTTTGGTGTGGCTGGTGTTAGTTAGTTGCAGGAAGCTCGTACTTCATGTCTCTGTTGTTTGTATTTCAAGCTGGAGACTACTCTGCTGTGAAGAGCATCTCTCTGTATAAAGGCTACATCTGACAGTCTTCAGAACATCAGATGAAAGAAGAATTGACCCAAACTTGTTCTAGATGTACAGACAGAGAATACACATCCCTAGTCTGCTGTGTCTGTATAAGAAGTTAAAACCCCTGACACGTTTGTTGTTCCAGTTCCAAGTTCTCTTTAAGCAAGGAAGCGAGTATTCTGCAGAGCACTCAGAGAACTGCTGTGCGACTACAGTTAGTGTCTAAAAGCCAGATTCCCTTAGGTGAGGGGACATCACCTGGCGTCTGACTTGGAAGGCAGAAGCTGTCCCCCTGCCCTGAAGCGCCTGTTGGCCAATTTGCCTGCTGAGAGAGGGAAGGAGCACGGAAATGCTGCAGGAGGTGTAACTGTACAGAGTAAACCAGAAGCAGCTGATGGTCAAGCTTGTGCGTTTATTCACCCAGGAAGATAAAGGAGAGCGATCTGTATGCTATAGGGATCAAAGCACAGTGTCTCTCGACACACAACCAGCACAATAGAACAGAAAAGATAGGAGCGGCTGAGGTGGAGCTCTCCATCTATACATTTGTTAATTACATTTACATTTTGTAGTAAGTAGTACTACTGTAGTATTACTGTACACACTACAAAATACAGTTTGTGACTCGATGCCATAGATGATTAGGAGTATGGAAAGGTTCTTGCAGAATTCCAGACTTATCATCCTTTGTGACCTTTCTGATTTTAAAATAGCAATAGTTTTACTCTGCATTATGAGACCATTTTCAGTGTATAGCTAGACACTTTGCTGCTATTTTCATGGTAGGACATTTCATATCCATTGTGACTCTTGTTTTAGGTGGTCCAGGGGTTGCACCCTGAATAGCGAAATCACAATATCAGTGGGATGGAATACTGAGGGCAAAATGTAAGAAAAAACAAAAAAAACTGATACGTCTAGATTTTCTATACTTAACTCCACATATATGACCTACACAGGACATATATATTTAAGGTATATAGATGAGGAGTTAGGATTAGTCAATCTATCTTCTCTTATGTTTCAATATTTTGTCCCTCAATATTCTTTCCTTGAAATTCTTGAATCTCACTAGGGACTGGGGGAGAACCAGTAGCTAGGTTGGTCTTCATCAGGACAAAGCAGCCTATTGACAGCCTTTGTGATTCAAAGATTCAATAAGCCAGTGCAAACAGCAAGTTCCACCGAGCCCGGATGAAGACCCTATTTGATGTATCTACACACACATGTATCTACAGGGTTGAAACATTGACGTGAAACAGTCTCATGCCCAGGCTCACTATAACGTTTAAATAAGTAGACGGTGCATGTTATAGTAAAAGACCAGAGAAGGACAGGGAGTTTATGTTATTGTCTCCTTTGTTTGAATTTGAGATGTTATTTACTTTCACCCTTTTTGTCATTTCAGTCAGGTATTGAAATTTGTGGATTGTTATTGTGTTTTGTGGTTCATGTTTGACAGCCCATTTTGAATTCAGCTTACAGTGAGTATTTTATGTGATTGATAAAAAATCAAAAAATAGAAATAATTTATTTTAGATATATTGTTGTTGGTGTGCAGTATTTAGTTTGTGTTCATCACAACATATATATATTTGAGGTAAATTGTATGTCTAAAGATTTAGTAAGGTTCAAAGAAACTCTCTTTAGTTCCTACCCAACAGAACCAATTGTAGCTTTATATATCTATCCCCAGGTTCCGAGGGAAACAGGGTGACGCCATTGACTTTAATGAAATCATTAAGAGGGCAGCTAGAAGAAGTGTTGCAAACAAGGATTAAAAAGAGATGGTAAGCTAGCAAGCGTGCACATTTTTTTATATATGGAGAAAATGCAGGTAAGTTACTAGCTTGGAAAATCAAAGCAGACCAAACTAAAAATATGATCAAGGAAATAGAGTGTGGTCAGACAGGAGAAAATAAACAAGCATCTCTGGTGTAGAAGATGCCTTTAAGAGCTTCTTTGAAAGCCTATACTCAGAAGAATAGGTAGTTACGGAGGAGGAGGTAAAACACTGGTTGGGGGAAGAGGCTCTGACAACTCCTACACCAAATGAACAGGCCCTCTTAAATCAACCTATCCGCCAAGATGAGATCAGAGGGGCAACAGGCTCAAGTAAAAAGGGTAAACCGGCTGGCCTGGATGGTATACCAGTAGAATTAAATAAAGCTCTTGGGGATTCTCTAAGTCCAATTATGACAATTACGTTTGGGGAGATTCTAGAGAAGGGTATGTAGCAAACAAAATCCTAGAATGAAGCAACAGTGACGTTAATCCTAAAACCAGAGAAAAATCTGATGTGCTGCGAGTCTTATAGACCAATTTTGCTTCTCAATAATAATTATAAAATATTTGCAAAGGTTTTGGCAGAGAGGTTGAGTAAAGTATTTGGGGCGGGGGGTTACTACATGGTGACCAGAAGGGTTTTTTAGATGGTAGATATAGGGGCTATAGATTTTGTAACTACTTATATTAACCCCTTAGTCGTTTTAACTATAGATGAAACAAAGGGCTTTGATAGGGTAAATTGGGCCTACCTGGCTACTATCCTAAAAAAACACAAACTGGGTGAAAATGTTTGTAGAGTGATTCATTTGTGAGAATTCTAGTGAATGGGAACTTAACTCAGACTTTTAAATTATATAGAGCAACAAGATAAGGTTGTCCCCTATGTCCATTATTGTTTAACCTTTATATTAAGCCCTTAGAAACTAAACTTAGATATGAGATTATTATTTCCCCTTTTTGTTGCAATGGATGAGAAAAGAAGGTGGTCCTATATGTAGATGATCTTATGGTTTTTATATCCGATCTAGTCGTGGCTCTCCCTGCCATATTACAGATATCCACACATTTTGGTAAGGTGTCAGGGTACGCTGTGAACACAGAGAAAACTAAGATGATATTTAGAACCAGAAGAGGGATAATCCCCTGATTAAGAATGACATGAGATATTCGGAGTTCAATATTATGCAGGACATCAATGACATTCCAGAAATTCCGGAAGTAAACCTTGGGAAAGCTTTAGTGGAAATGAAAGCTCTGATGAAGGGGTGGGCACACTTACCCTTGACTATCTTTGGAAGAATCAATATAGTAAAGATGGTGATACCTCCAAAAACCATTTTTTTCTGGAATATAATCCCTCTAGCTGTTATGAAAACCTTAGAAGAAAAATACACCAGGCTATAAATTCCTTCCTCTGGACATACAATGGGACAAGAATTTCTTGGAAGAAACTACATAGAAGAAAAGAAAAGTGGGGCTTATCCCTGCCAGATATACAATATTACTTTGGGCCTTTGAGATGATTTTTTTTTTAATACATTTAAATACTCAAGATGACTCAGAATCAGGGATCCTGTTTAGTGCTATGGTATAAGATGTTAAAGGAGCAGCAGCAGCATTTATATTTAAATTTGAAGATCCAATGTTTTTCAAAATAGTGAAATTAAAAGTGCTGTAAGCATTGGCTAAGATGTGGTTTTATATCAGATGTGCGGCTAAAGTGTAACATTTTTCAAACTTGCATCCCATATGGGACTCCCCGTGCACACCAGAGTGCTTAAATGATAGATTGGCTCAATCCAATTAGGATGGCGGGAGTACAATTTTGGGGTGAAGTGGCAAGCTACTTCCCTGAGAAGATATAAACCAGATGGTTGCGGGGGAGAGTTCTCTAGGTACAAGGACCTACAATTTAAAAGCTGGGAGTAGAGTATGAAATCGGACTTGGGCACTATGAACTACCTGTAAGAATAATTATCTGGGAAACCCCCTGGACAGAATGAAGTCCCTATTTGGTGCTGGGAACTGCTATAGACCTTGGATAGGGACTTCATTCTGGTAGAAAAACTGTGTGGGAGAATGATTGCCGAGGGAGCTGTTACAAAATATGTGGCAAGTATCAATACACACTATATTCTCTATTGTTAAACCTGCATTTTTAAGAAGAAACCATTTCTTTTCACTACACTGAGCCTACATGACACCTGAAAGGCAGTCAAAGATGGAGAAGGGAAGCACAGCCAAATGTGTGAAATGTGGATTAGAGAAAGCGACTGATATTCATATGTTTATGGACTGCCCGGAAATCCAGAGGTTCTGGGAAGAAATGGGTGAGACTATTTCATGCATTCTGGGGGCACATGTTAAATTAAGCCTTTCCTCAATCTTCTTTAGGGTAGTATAGGGCCCAGAGGAGTTTAACAGAGATATTAGAAACCTTCTTTTTTAATCAATCATACTGATGAGGAAGGAAATTTGCTGAAATTGGGTGAGTGACAGGCCCTTCAGCATGCGGAGTGACTTAATGCCCTTTTATATTTGTCCAAAATGGATTTGGCAGGGAAAGAATCTAAGAAGAAACACTTCTGGAGACCAGTGATGGAGTGGACCGGGGCACAGGTGGGGTAGGTGGATGGAAATGCAAAGAGCATATATCTTGTTCAATGATTACACCTGTGCAGCTCCCTTGGCTGCTTTTAAAACGTCACTCCGAGAATCGGGTAACATAAGAGAGGCGCAGCGTCCCGGGTCATTTGTCCACACCGATACCTTGGCAAGCACAAGAATCGAAAATAAAGGTTGGGCAACTGTTATCGGAGTCTGAGATGAATGAGGACAAAAAAAGAAAGAAACTCCTGCATCTCAATATTTTAGGTGTTAATATTCAGTGGTACAGTCAGTCCAGGGCTTTGAATGGCTATTCTCCTCGAATTGTCACAACTAGAGTCATTTATCACTGGCATCATGAAATCACCATACCATTGGATCCAAAACTAGATAATGAAGCACTCAACTTTACCACTTTACATTCTCTCCATATAGTGAGGCAGAGCAAGGAGGTGGTGCATACAATGCACTCAAAACACAAAAAAACATGGTAACTTCACTCAATAAGGTAACCAGTACAGTCATTGCTTTCCTTTGTAAAAATAGAAGTTCTTGAATATATGTTTAACAAAGTACTGCAAATAAAATAAAGATATTGAATAAAAAACAGAACTGTCTAGTTCTTTCTTAATCAGCGATCTGAATGAAAACATTATTTTAATGCTTAAACACTATGTTTTATAGTTTTGTCAAAACTGGAGTCTATGAACATTGTTATTCAAAGAAGTAAGCTGGTGATCCTCAGATTTGCTGCCTAGAACACACTCTTTAATCCCCATAGTCAAAAACAAACACCCAGCCTCCACCTTTCAATGGTAACCATGCAGCATCCACAAGCACTAGTAGCTACACATCAAGGAACTAGGTTATCTTTGGGTGAGTACTGGCTGAGGTATGTCCCTCTGTTCAATGTGAGTAAGGGCTGTATGAAGCATCAACATACTTCCTTCGAAAACCTGTCCGGACAACCTAAGTTACCTAAAGAACCCATCCTCCGTAACCTAAAAGACCAGCTAAATCACATTTGAAGCCTTCAGAAACGACAACCCTACATACCTCGTCAAAATAATTAACTCTTCAGGAGGGCAAGAATGGAATTTAAAAAATTGCAAAAAAGGAAAAGACCAGAGGACAGACCTTCTCCATCATGACTCCAATGGTCCATAACACAACCCCCCTCAACACCAGAACAGCATCTAACCTATAAATAAACAGGAAAAATTGAAGACTCAAATGTTGAAAAAACACTATGAGTCTGAATAGCTGACTTATTGTAAATAATACTGAATGGTACAATAGGACTCTGTTACTCTGGTCTGCACTCCATTGCTCCTCATCAGGTTAAGACTAAGTAAAATACTACTGCATACACCCAGATGTACATATAAAGCATTGTAGCATTACCCTTGCATTTAACACCCAAATGCAAATTACCTCAAAACATGAACCACTGCTGTGTTGATATACTTCCAAACTTGAAACAGCAAGCCCAGACAAGTATACAACTGTGTACTTGTGACACACCTCCCCACACGACAATCACCCAAAAAGAGTCCTAAAATTGTGAGCCTTTTCACTTAAACGGTGTGCATATCGACAGCTTCCGCTGTTTCCAAGGAGCAGACTCCAAGACTAATGTCCAAATTCACTTAAGTGTGGAATGCACCACCAACACCAAGAAAGATTCTGTCCATTTACTGTTGATATTGTATAAACAGTTTCTTTATTCTTCGAATTCAACAACAGAAAACAGCCAGACAGCCGACGCATTTCGTTAAACTGGTGTGGACTTCATCAGGTCTTCGTAAGTCAGTCTCATCGTCTATAGTAGTAGATCATTCAAACGTTAGAATGAAGTAAGGATCTATAATAGTCCTATGTGACACCTGTTCCCTCCTGGATCCAGGGACAGTTGTAAGTGTAAAGGCTCCTGTGCTGATAAGAGGACAGGACCGTCCGTGTTAGCTTCCTCTTCAATGATGATAATTGAGGAGGACGCGAACACGGACGGTTCTGTCCTCTTATCCGCAAAGGAGCCTTTACACTTTAATGATCTAATACTATAGAGAATCAGACTGACTTGCGCAGCCCTGATGAAGTCCACACCAGTTGGATGAAACGCGTTGGCTGTCTGGCTGTTTTCTGTTATTGAATTCAAAGAGTAAAGAAACTGTTTATATGATATCAACAGTGGATGGACACAATCTTTCTTGGTGTCGGTGGTGCATTTCACATTTGTGTGACACTGCTGTGTTGATGAAATACGTAACTGAGATTTGATCATGCCTCCTGCAACAGTAACCGCTCACAAGACCTTTGCTGCAAGCTCTCTGAATTATTCTATTACAATATCATCTCCATGTACAGCACCTTCAACCTTCAACAGGACCCTGTCACCACCACAACTCAACTGCCAATCACGGCAGATTAACGAACCCTGACCTCGTGGCCTGCTGTCCCTACCATCAAAATTACAGCTACTATGAAAGTCATCCACTCCGGGCCTCCATCTGATCCTTGCAAACACCATGCCTTCACCAAAGGACTCCTACCGGATCAGTGAAGCACTAACACCTATCCTCAATGCTCCATTGACTCACTTATATTCTCAGATACCTGGAGACATGCGACCCTCATGCTCAAGAAAACATATACTCACCAAGCCACACCTTAGAAACACAGACCTATCTACCTCCTACCATACTCGGTAAATGTCTTAGAGAAACTAATCAATCAATGCCTCACTGCTCACCTTGGCCAGATTCTTGACACCACACGGTCCAGATTAAAACCCAATCACAGTATAGAAACAACACTCATTACTGCCACAGACAACATCCATATTGTCTTTGGCAGTGGAAACATGACAGCCCTTATTCTCCTGGACCTCTTTGCAGCATTTGACATGGTCTTGCACCACATCCTCATCAGGGACCAGCACAAAATTGGCATCCGAAGACATGCTCTCAGCTTGATCTTCTCCTTCTTCACAGATAGAACACCAGCTTTCAGCCTTGCACCTTACTCCTCTAAAGCCGCAAACTCATCTGCAGAGAGCCTCAAGGTTAATCGCTCAGTCCCACCCTCTTCAACGCATACCTGATCCCTTTGGCCAATGTCATCCATTCACCCGACATCAACATACTCTGCTACTCAGACGACACACAACTAATACTCTCTCTGTTGGACAAGATCCCCAACACAAGATACAAAATCATCACTTGTATTACCAAAGCTGCTAACTGGCTGAAAGCAAACTGTCTTAAGCTCAGCATTTACAAGACAGAAGTAGTGATCTTCGTCAAGAGCACCTCACCATGGGTCTCCAACTCATGACTGGCTGAACAACGACCCATACCCAGAACCCACAACAAGAACCTCAAAATTATCTTAATCAGCAAACTGGACATGATAGCACAAGTTGACTCCATCACTGCATCCTGCTTCCACACCCTGAAAATGCTGACGAAGATCTTCAAATGACTCCCAAGGAACACTAGAAAAAGCATCACTCCTTCTCTAGTCACCAGCAAGTTGAACTACAGAAACAGCCTCTATTATGGGATCATGAAGCAACTCACTAGAAGACTACAAACCCATCTGGAACTTGGCAGCCAGACTCAGCCTCAACTTCCTACACAGAACTCACATCACACTGCCCCTCATGCAACTACATTGGCTCCCGATATACAACGTGCTCAATGCAAACTCCTCACACACACATTCAAGGCACTACACAACTCAGGACCCACCTAATTGAACAGTCGCATCTCGTTCCACCAACCACCCATACACCTTCACTCCACATGAATCATACTCACACACATCCCACGCATGCACAGAACCAGATCAGGAGGACAGGTGTTATATTACATCTATCTTAAAGTGTGGAATGACAACCTACTTCACATCAGAGCCTCCTCCTCTTTTCTTAAATTCTGTAAGAAGCTGAAGACTTGGCTTTTCAAATAACCAACCTATCATAGGTAGGGTTAGACACCAACACCTGCTCAGTACCAGGATACCCTCATTGGTGATAGTGCGCTTTAGAAATACATATAACATAACAGAACTGCACTGAATTTCCTGAAAGGATAATGAAAGAGCCTAACAGACTCCCTCTTGCACTACCGCAGCCCTCCCTATGCTATGATTACATGAAATGGATGCTTCTGTGTCTCTTACCAAATTATTATATGCTATTTTGAGGGTTTATGAATATATAACAACTTGCATTTGCTTCATGGCTCTACAGTCAAAGACACTAGACTTGTCCAAACATTCATACCAGTTAATGAAGAGATCTTGGTCACTTTTTGTGTACGATTAGACAGGTTAATCAAATTTGCACAAGTGACAATTTTGCAGCTGAACAGAGCTTTGCACTGAGCAACAGAAACAAAATAGTGAATTTGCATTGTGAATTTGGTGGAAATTCAATTTTTTACTATTCATTCGTGCAAATGCCACTACACAATGCTGTGCAGAGTCAAAATGTTGCCTCTAGGATCATGAATCTGATCTAGTTGCTTGTCAGACACACACACTTCCAGATCACAATCATTAACATGCGCTCAACTGTGCCTGATACCTACTACGCCAATTTTCAGCCGCAGCCAATGCAGGTAAGGGCGATGGGGTGGTGGGGCCGTGTTGGGGGGATTCGACAGACGATCCAGAGGGAAAATGAAATAAATAATTAATTTTCCCTCGTCGACGTCTGTCGAAATCCTCCCCCACCCGACCCCACCGTCCCATCGCTCTTGCCTGCACGGGCTGTGGCTGCCAATTTTCAGTCTGCTTCAGCCATGTCAGAGTGGAATTATTTGACTTGCAGGTAGCTGTCATGCATTAATTTTTTCAAATGTTTTTCCTTTGCCATTGTCAAGACAACCCTCTTCTTAAAAGTAAACATATTGGTGCATTTATGTACCTAGCTTATGCATCCGGACTGAGACAAATGTGATGTTATAAATTGTATAGTGTTTTACCATTTGTATGAATGCATAGGGCCTCATTTGCTATATTTTGACACACAGCAGTGCAGCAAGCCTTCCTATTGTGCTGCTGTGTGTCAATATATAAGGGCAGCAATGCACCATATCTACAAGTTTTAAAGAAGGCACTCTTTGTAAGCATTTCCACAAACGATCGAAATCTGTGTTGTGTAGAAATTGAAACTGTGCCCCTGATTACCTATTGGACACCCGATCCGTCACGGCTTGTGCCGCTAGCACGGCGGGGGCTTTCCTCCCACAACAGCGCTCCCGGTAGCCCACACCGGTCAGCGCTCTAGACTCCCCGGAAGGCGGTCCCGTCCACTCCTGCATATAGCGGAGTACGTCGAGCGGACTCGCCCAGACAGATGGTAAAGAGATTGCTTGATTGCTAGGCAGCTCTTGCTTCGCTTAGTTTTTAAACTTGTATGAATTTTAAAACTTGCATGAACTGTAGAAATTGAATTTGAAACTTAAAAGCCAGCATTTTGCACATGAGCACTCGAGCACTTTAGAACGGGTAACTTAGAACGAGACGGACTGATTTAAAAGTCAGCTTGCACCTTGATTTTAATTGTGCTGCGCCGTGTTTTAAAGAAGGCACTCTTTGTAAGCATTTCCACAAATGATCGAAATCTGTGTTGTGTAGAAATTGAAACTGTGCCCCTGATTACCTATTGGACACCCGATCCGTCACGGCTTGTGCCGCTAGCACGGCGGGGTCTTTCCTCCCACAACAGCGCTTCCGGTAGCCCACACCAGTCAGCGCTCTAGACTCCCCGGAAGGCGGTCCCGCCCACTCCTGCATATAGCGGAGTGCGTCGAGCGGACTCGCGCAGCGACGCGCAGGCGGCGCGCCTAAGTCGCGCCAAAGTCAAGCCCTGCCTGTCTGCGCCTGTCCGCGCCTGTCCGGCGACAGGCCCACTCTTCTTGATCTCCCGACAGCCCGTCGTCTACAAACAGGTAAAAAATAAAAATTAAACAAATACATCTTCTAAAAATGATTACCTATACTCGCACAGAGCTCCTGTCCCTCAACTCGTCCCACCTAGCTAACGTAGAGCCTCCTACCAATCCTGGCCCCCCACCAACACGCAAACTACTGACCTGCCTTTATGGAAATGTGCGGTCGCTCCCTAAGCACTCTCTAGAGATCTGGGACATACTCGATCAAGAAGCCCCGGATCTTTTCTTTATTACCGAAACCTGGTTATTAGAAACATCAGGCCCAGACATAGCGGCAGCTCTGCCCTCTGATTATAAAATAGCCAGACTAGACAGAACCGGGAAACGAGGGGGAGGGACTGCAATAATTTACAAAACGGAGATTGAAATTAATATCATCGCCACTCATCTAAGCACCTGGGGAGAGTTTTTAATCTTCTCTCTTGCCTTCAATAGGAAGGAGTCATGGAAAGAAGCCTTGATTTACCGACCCCCAGAAACCAAAGCCAATTTTTCCGCCCGATTAGTCGACATCTTGGCACCCCATATATTAGCCTGTAAAAACTTCCTACTGTTAGGCGATTTGAACCACCACAGGGAAAAAAACGATGACCCTTACACAATGGAACTAATGAACAGTATGGAGTCCCTGGATTTAAGACTACTCGAAACTGACCCTACACACAAAGCGGGTCATACGCTAGACATTGTATACACCAACTCCCAGGAAACGCATAGAAACGAACTAATTCCTGTTTTATGGACAGACCATGTAATGATCAAATTCACCATTAAAACCAAGGAGCCCTTACAGGTTCACCCTAAAGAAAAAAAGCTGAGCCGCCCATGGAAAAAGATTAACTTAGAAGCGTTCTCCAAAACCTTTGTACCCCCGAGAGTAAGCGAGGACATAGAACTAGATAAGTCGGTCCTAGACTTTGACTCCGCAATCAGTAAGACTCTGGATTTCATAGCCCCAAACGCCAAATAAACTGCCCAAAAATGAAATCGCCCTGGTTCACTGATGAATTAAAAACTACTAAACAAAATACTAGGAAAGCTGAACGACAATGGCGCAAATCAAAAAACTCCCACGACAAATTACACTACAAAATTGCACATAAAGTATACAAGAGAAAAATAGCCACTGCTAAGAAAACCTATCTTGGGGAAAAAATTAAAGCAGCTGGAAATTCACAGAAAGAACTCTATTCTATTGTAAAAGATTTTTCAAACCCCCTTGCCTGCTATCTATTTCAAAGACAAAATAAATACAATCCATGAATCATTTCCCACAGAAACAGGCACAACTAGTGAAGTATGCCATGCAGACCTCCCGACTATAAACCCCATAATGCAAAACCTAGCTGACTTTGGAACAATCACTGAAGACGAGGTAACTGACATACTAAAAAAGGCTAAATCAGGATCTCCCAAAGACCCAGCGTCCGCCCAGATTTTAGCAAAACTAGCAACCGCCCTGGCTCCCACACTGACATCTATTTTTAAAGCGTCCCTAACACGTGCCACCTTCCCGACTCCCTGGAAAGAAGCCATTGTGAGGCCAATCCTGAAGAAAAATAACGCAGACCCTAAGCAACCGATGAATTACCGCTCCATATCTCTATTACCACTTTTTGGTAAATCAATGGAATCCATTATCAACGCGAAACTGGTCAAATACCTTGAAAAACACACGCTATTGGATTCCTCGCAGTCAGGATTCAGAGCTTCCCATAGCACTGAGACTACACTGATAGAGGTGGTTGACAACATTCGGCTGGCACTGGACTCCAAACAATCGGCTATCCTCATCTTGCTAGACCTTTCGGCGGCCTTCGACACCATATCCCACAGAGTCCTATTAAAGCGACTAGCGGGGATAGGTGTCGAAGGCCAAGCCCTAGGCTGGATCCAGAGCTATCTTGCAGGGCTCAGCTCTAGGGTCAAATCAGGACCTTTTTCATCAGAGGCGATTGACAACGACAAGGGAGTGCCCCAGGGCTCAATTCTAAGCCCAACCTTATTCAACGTCTACGTATCACCTCTGGCCAAAATAATTAGGGACTTCGGCTTCGACACATTGTCGTACGTCAACGATACTCAAATTCTCATAACCCTCGGCTCTGAGCCATTAGAGACAAAAGTGAGATTCAGAAATTGCATGTTAGAGATAAAGGGCTGGATGACTAATAATTTCCTGATGCTCAATGCAGACAAATCCGAAATAATGCTTTTCGGCGCGGCCAAATCCATCTGGTCTCAAGAGTCGTGGCCACTGGAACTTGGACCCTGCCCATCTCCAAAAAGTATTGTTCGGAATTTGGGCTTCACCCTTGACGACAAACTGACCATGGCCCCCCACATAGACAAAGTAGTGCACACCTGCATAGGTCTTATGAGGAGCCTAAGGAAAATATTCAAATGGCTACCCCTGCTTTACCGTAAACCACTGATACAAGGCCTAATCACCAGCCGCCTTGATTATGGTAACGCACTTCTGGCTGATTCGAATGAAGGCACACTAACTAAACTGCAGACACTCCAAAATGCAGCAGCCAGACTGACTCTCGACCTGCCCCCACGCACTCCATCTGCCCCGTGCCTGAAGAAACTGCACTGGCTTCCAGTCAGAAAGCGCATAAGGTTCAAGATCTGTTGCCTAGTGCATAAAGCATTACACGGACAAGGCCCCAAATATGTAAAAAACAAACTTCAGGGATACTGCCCGGAAAGAACACTGCGCTCTTCAAACAAAAATCTCCTAAAAATACCAAGAGTTCGTACTGTCAGAAATGGAGATAGGAGCTTCTCGAAGGTTGGCCCTATGGCATGGAACTCCCTGGCTACGGCTTTAAGATCAAACCAGAATCATAAAATCTTCCAGGGAGAACTCAAAACATTACTATTCAAGGCAACGGCATAAGAACCTTTCTTTCTCACATCCCCCATACCCTCTGTCAGCGCTATGAGACCTAATGGTGAAATGTGCGCTTTATAAAAATAAATACAATACAAAAATAAATACAATACAGCGTATTCCTGTCCTTCTCACCTGCACCGGGCACCCTACACAGCAGCTGTGCACAAAACACCCTTCCATCATGTTTCAAGGGTGCATACTGGGATGATTGTTTTTATATAGGATGGGACACATGCCTGTACAAAAACAATCATTGATGGCATTTTCCTCTTTCTGTGCACGCTGCAGAATGCAGCACACATAGAAAGAGGAAAAAACGAGGAGAAATTTCTGAACGAGGAGAAATAAAAGTATTTCTCCTTGTTGCGTCACAGGGAAGCGGGAAATTGTAAATCTGGGAATGTGTCAGGTTCCATGGATGTTTTGTGGGAACACTCACAGCAACACCTATGGAATGCCCCTTTCAGGGAGAGTAATGTGTGAAAGGAGCCCATATTTAAAAAGCCATGAAAAGTCAGGCAAGGAGACTGTACTTGGGCTTATAAATACCTACGCAATGGGCTTGTAAATGAGGCCCGTAGAGTTCTATGCAGACTAGGGGAACCTGTCTGCCAGATCCTTGGGCTCTAAGTAACCATAGCCAAAAGGCAAGACATCCCTGTGTCTGTATGTGTGATAATCTGTTTGATGATCATTTTTATTGGTTTAAAGGAATAGTATCCAATGTGTGGTCCTTGTTCGAGACATGCATTGAGCTTTGTGATGTTACATATGTTACTTGGATACTTTTGAAAAATGTACAGTAAGACGTTTAGATACTAAAGTGTACACGCGAAGCCTACTTAATGTAAATTGCTGTTGCTTGTCCCATGAACACCTCCCTACATACATCATACAAATAGCAGCTATCCAGTGTGTCATGGGCCCTAGTGCAACGAAGGAATTCGGGCCCCTGATTGCTGTTTGAATTATAACATGCAAAATGCACCAATAATGAGGGTTCAGTTGGCCTCTCAGACCTCTGGGCCCGGGTGTCACTGCACCTGCTGCACCAAACGAAGCTACGTCACTGCATACTAAAAGTTACAAGCCCTTGTGCCTTATAAATATCATGATTCAACTCCGTAAACATGTTCAAAAAGCAGTTTGCTTTAGGAACAGAATGCTCGAAACAAGCTGGTGGGCGCACTTAATGAACAAACCTAAGTTTATATTTTAATAGAACACAATTAACAATGCATTTTGTTTCGTTTCGAATGCACGCTAGTATTTTTTTTAAACATTTGCGTTTGTGAGACGAGGCCGATTTGGAAGAGACCTCCGCTCCCCATACCCAACATATGGACAAAGTGATTTTTTTTTGCTAATGATTAAGGGCAGGAAGCTTTCAATAATCGCATGAGAAACCTCAGCTGAAATATGACTGAGAGAAAGTGACGGAATCAGTCTGCAAGGCACTCCCTTTAATTGCGTGACTCCTGGAAACGACCGTAATACCCTTGAGTAAGCACAAAGCAGCAGTTTTTGAAATATTAATAGCACGCGCCATTTGGACACTTTGCTGAACAATTCTGCTTTATTCAAATGAGCGTGGATTGACTTGTCCGGGATGAGTTTCCTTAAAAGCTCCCGATATAACAAGTAACTGTTGCAAATACATTGAAAGCTTAGTTGGCAAATCAATATTCATTGATTTTTGCTACAAAATACACTTTGAATAATTCACAATATGTTCAAGAGGCTTTGGAACGGTAATCATGCACCGAATACAGAGAAATCATCTGGTAAATACATACGAGTTGTGCAGTGGTACCGTTGTTTGATTATTATTTTTTTTTGAAACGTGAGTTTTGACTATGCAAAATATTCTGTGAATAAAATGATTTAAAATTTTTGACTGATGGTTCTAATAGGTGAATTGGTAAAGAGGTGTGTATAGGTCAATAGGGTTGAACAATGACAGGTGGTGGCTTTACAAGTAGGGGGAATGTATATCTAGTGCACATAGACATTAAAAGTACCTTGAGCACACTGGCTTCTTGAGTATGTACACAATGCATGAGTGGTAGGAATGTGTGTAGGGGACACAAAGTGCGAAGAGTGGTGAACGGCACATAGGTGTGAATGGTGTGAGCGTAGAGCAGCCGAGTAACAAGAGTATGCTTATACAAAGAACAAGCATATGTAAGAACAAGCAAGAGTGAAAATGGGGTCCCCGTGCTACAATGAGCCATGGTCTACTGCTTCCTCCGTGTCAGTACTCTTACATAGATGTCCTTAGTAGATCCTCGGGATCATCATTATACCCTGTAAAGCTGGTCTTGTTTAAGCCTCTATTGCTGTTTTGGCAAGATTCATCTCGTTGGCAAGAAGTGGGACAACATTTTTCTCAATATTAAAAATAAAATGCAGTTTCACCTGACTGGGCTTACCAACCATTTCTATATTTCAAAAATGTATATCAGTCAAAAATTTTGGAGCATGCCCGAAATGCACGATTGCCATCCTTTCTTGAAGTTAATAAGGTCCTGCAAATGATGCAAGACTAATTTTGCCCAATAGGCCCAGATTACGAGTTGCACAGTACTGACAGCTTTTTGTAAATGGGTAATTTTGGGTGAAAATTTGTTTTTGAAGAGTAATTATTTTTATGATGAATATAGTCGTAAATGATGATATGTTAATGTTGCTCTTGAAACTATGGGGCAGATTTATGATAACTGGCTCATCCTCATGGATGCGCCAGTTATTTTGCGCCGCAGCTCCGCCACCCATGCTGTGCCGCATTTACAATGCGGCGCACCATGGGGCAAAAACGGCACAGATGCGTGACGCATCTGTGCCGTAAAGGTGGCGCATTGCTGGAGTTGCGTCGCAAGCGCGATGCAGCTCCAGCAAGGCTCGGGGGTGCCCTATCTGTCCAATGCTGCGTCAAGCCTTACGCCTGCTTCAAGCAGGCGCAGGGTTTTGACGCAGCATTGGCCTGAAAGTGACTGAGTGAAATCTCATAGATTTCACTCAGCCACTTTTGCGAGGCGCACCTGCCCCGGAACGCCCACCCTGCGCCGGAACGCCCACATGTGGCGCAGGGCTTTACAACGTGACGCATCTGCCTAGATGCGTCACATTGTAAATGGGTCGTAGGGATGCGCCACGTTTACGCCGCAGTTGCGTGACGCAAACGTGGCGCATGACCAACATAAATCTGCCCCTATTTATATTAGGGGGCAGATTTATGTTAACTGGCGCATCCCCAGGGATGCGCCAGTTAATGTGCGCCACAGTGCGCCACAGCTCCGCCACCCATGGTGCGCCGCATTTACAATGCGGCGCACCATGGGGCAAAAACGGCACAGATGCGTGACGCATCTGTGCCGTAAAGGCGGCGCATTGCTGGAGTTGCGTCGCAAGCGCGACGCAGCTCCAGCAAGGCTCGGGGGGTGCCCTATCTGACCAATGCTGCATCAAGACCTACACCTGCTTCAAGCAGGCGCAGGCTTTTGAAGCAGCATTGGCCTGAAAGTGACTGAGTGAAATCTTATAGATTTCACTCAGCCACTTTTGCGAGGCGCACCAGCCCCGGAGGGCCCACCCTGCGCCGGAACGCCCACAAGCGGCGCAGGGCTTTACAACGTGACGCATCTGCCTAGATGCGTCACGTTGTAAATCGTTCGTAGGGATGCGCCACGTTTACACCGCCTTGCGTGACGCAACAGCGGCGTAAACGTGGCGCAAGGGCCTCATAAATCTGCCCCTAGGTGTTTAGAAGTCTGTTTATTAATGTAGTTTAGTTGTGCCGTCTCTGGGCTGCACTGTTGCTTGAGAGGCTAGTGGAGTTTTGATATCTGTTGGAAATGGTTTAATGGTATATTTTAGTTAGTGACAAGCTTTATTCTGATATGCTCAATATGTGTAATCACTAGTCATGCCATGCTGAATTTGCAGTCTTTGCTTATTACCTATTGATGAAATGGGTAATGTAATATAATGTAATAGACATTTATAGTGCGTGCTGCTACCTCAGAAGAGGTGTACCGGCGCTAGCAGCAGACTAACAAGAGGATGAACAAAAAAGGCTATGCCTGAATAAAGAACCAGGGGCCTCATTTATGAGGTCGTGCGTCACTTTTACGCCGCCGATGTGTCACTTTTTGTGACGCACTAGCAGCGTAAAAAATATGCCTTGTTGCACCATATTTACAAAGTAACGCATCTAAGTAGATGCGTCACTTTGTAAACCCCGTGCCACATTATACCTGCGCCAGGTATAATGTATGCAAAGGGGGTGTTTTGACGCAAGAAAGAGTCATAGAAGTGACGCAATGAAATCTATGGGATTTCACTGCGCCATTCCTTGGACGCTAATGCGTCAAAATCTTACGCTTGCCTCATGGCAGGAGTAAGACTGACGCAGGCACTAACAACATGGGACTTGCCCATGTGAAAGTACATACACATTGCTGGAGTTGCGTCACTTTTGTGACACACTCCAGCAATGCGTTACTTTTGCGCCTAAAGATACGTCAGAAATACTGACGTATCTGTAACTCCTTGCGACATGATGCGTTACACTGTAAATATGATGCAACATTAGTGTCGCAGGGAGAGCGCCATGAAAAGTGACGCATCGCTGTTTTCACGCAGCGATGCGTCACTTTTCATAAATGAGGCCCTAGGTTTTTAAAGCCCTCCTGAACTCTAGTTCTGTTTCAATCAGGCGCAGGTAGACCGGCAAAAAGTTCCAGGGCCTCATTTAAGAAAAGTGACGCATCGCTGCGTGAAAACAGCGATGCGTCACTTTTCACTGCACTCTCTCTGCGACACTAATGATGCGTCAAATTTACAGTATGACGCATCATGTCGCAAGGAGTTACAGATACATCAGTATTTCTGACCTATCTATAGGCGCAAAAGTGACGCATTGCTGGAGTGTGACACAAAAGTGACGCACCTCTAGCAATGTGTACTTTCACATGGGCAAGTCCCATGTTGTTAGTGCCTACGTCAGTCTTACACCTGCCATGAGGCAGGTGTAAGATTTTGACGCTTAAATGTCCAAGAAATGGCGCAGTGAAATCTCATAGATTTCACTGCGTCACTTCTATGACTCTTTTTTGCATCAAAACGCCCCCCTTGCATACATTATACCTGGCGCAGGTATAATATGGCACAGGGGTTTACAAAGTGATGCATCTACCTAGATGCGTCTCTTTGTAAATATGGTGAAACAAGGCACATTTTTTACGCTGCTAGTGCATTACAAAAAGTGACACACCGGCGGCGTAAAAGTGACGCACGGCCTCATAAATGAGGCCCCCAGAGTTTAGATATTTTTAGTGAAAAGGACCTGACACCTTGCCAAGCTTTAAAAATGAGAGGAACCAGAAGGATGATATAAATGCAACCTCTGCCTGAGATACCTAGGGCCTATGTTCCTAGTGGCTCTAAATGTCAGGGTCTGTGTGTCAATGTGTCAGGGTCAAATGTGTGTATAAACCCTTGGTTTTGGGAGTGATCCTGAGACTTTACATTTTCTATTAGAGATGCTGTTGGTTTCCTTTGTGATTCTGACAGTTATTGAGAAACTTTTCCTTATCCTCTAGAAACACTGTCCATTGATTGAGAGACTTATGTTTCGGTTTACAACCATTACAACTAAACTTTTACCACGCAGTGCTGTTACAACGCAGGTTTTACTACGCATGCCATTACAACGCATTACACTGGGGGGCGCTCTAGGATAGGGAATACGTTTAATTTACTATCCAACACCTTCCCTACTATCCACGGGGACTGGAGTTGGAATAGTAAATTAAACTATTCACTATCCAGCACCCCCAAGTGTAATGCGTTGTAATGGTATGCGTAGTAAAACCTGCGTTGTAACAGCATGCGTGGTAAAAGCATGCGTTGTAACGTCATACATTCTATGTTTCCAATAGAGAAGTTGTCTTTGTGACTTCTTGCCGCTTAATGACTGTGTACTCTGTAGCTGAACCTTTATGGAATATATATTTTGTATTTCATTGTGCTGCCTATTATAACTTTTTGTTATAAAACCCTTTAACTTTTCAATGATCAAGAACTCCGTTATTTAGTGGTCCCACTCACAATTTTTGTTACTCTGCTTATTTGTTGGATCTGAGGTCGAGGAGGGTGGTGACTCTAATTGCAAGATCAATGGTTCAGGAGCTGAGCTGCTAAAGTTACCTTTTGTGGTGATCAAAATATTGGAGTGCAATACAATTTTGAGGTTCAGCTCCCATAAAGGTATATCCACATCTGAAAAAAGAGTTTTAACCAGTAACACCCACCTGTTTGTTGCTTGAAAGGAGCAGCAGTAATGTATCCTAGGACAAGGTTGATGCTTCAGATCTGTGACTATAGACAGTAACATGACTTATAAACCAGTTTGCATACAGGAACATGTTCATTTACCAGCACAGATTCCAAAATGTTGTACGCCTTAAATTTGCACTGCTGGCTTCCTCTATCCCTGTATTGATCTTCGCAGAGCACACTAACAATTGTTGCGTGATGGTTCTTGAATAAGAAAAGGGATTTATTTGAGACCACTGTTCCAGTTCCTGTTGCCCGGAACAATTGGCCAATATTTCACGATAGAAAAGCTGTGATTTCATAATAGAAGGCCTTAGTAATGTATGTAGACTGGGCTATGCATATAACGCAAGGAAAGCACTCTTTGGCAGAGCAGGGATATGTGAAGCTTCCTCTAATGTCCTACTCACAGCCTATTTTCTTGATAACAATGTAATACTTTCCCTAGACAACGCCATATGTGAAAGCACCCATTAAAAACATTGGGGCAGATTTATGTTAACTGGCGCATCCCCAGGGATGCGCCAGTTAATGTGCGCCACAGTGCGCCACAGCTCCGCCACCCATGGTGCGCCGCATTTATAATGCGGCGCACCATGGGGCAAAAACGGCACAGATGCGTGACGCATCTGTGGCGTTAAGGTGGTGCATTGCTGGAGTTGCGTCGCAAGCGCGACGCAGCTCCAGCAAGGCTCGGTGGTGCCCCATCTCAACAATGCTGCATCAAGACCTACGCCTGCTTCAAGCAGGCGCAGCCTTTTGACGCAGCATTGGCCAGAAAGTGACTGAGTGAAATCTCATAGATTTCACTCAGCCACTTTTGCGAGGCGCACCTGCCCCGGAACGCCCACCCTGCGCCGGAACGCCCACAAGCGGCGCAGGGCTTTACAACGTGACGCATCTGCCTAGATGCGTCACGTTGTAAATCGTTCGTAGGGATGCGCCACGTTTACGCCGCCTTGCGTGACGCAACAGCGGCGTAAACGTGGCGCAAGGGCTTCATAAATCTGCCCTATTTTTTTTTAAAACTATTTGGTACTCCTTTTCTAAATCATAGTTAATGGGAAGCCTGGTTGTAGCATTATTTCTGAGACTTCTGCAGTACCAACAGAGGAGTAACACAGGACCCTGCAGCCGAGGCAGCAACTGCTGGGGCGGGCATTCATCCCAAGGCCAATGAATATTCTTGAAATATGGAAGAGTCAGGGACCCCTCATTACATTCTGAACGTGGGAGGGGGGCGGGGAGGAGGAGCGTAATTTAGCTTTTTGTCAGATCCAATATGTAAAGGTTGTTTACAAGATCATCCTTTGTATTTGTTGTCATTTTCTAGAATTTTCATTTCGTAATTCCTTCTACTTAAAGCAATCATTTAATGGACATTTTTAATAAAGTATGCAAATGAATGACCCCTGTTCCCATCCTGGCAAACAAATCTGCAATCACGTGTAACGCATTTATTTACACAGAAGCAATGCAAGAAATTCAAATATCAGGGGCTTAAAATTGAAGTACTTAACTGCCTTCAAGGAATGAACGTTTTAGCATTATTTCAGTCATAATCTTTTTTTTTTTTTTTTTTTTTTTGGCTTTCCTTGTGTAGAAGCAGAGTAGGGGCAGCAGTCCCTGAACCAGTTTTCCACCCCTCTTTAGGTTCAGCGTGTTTCAGTTAATGAAAGAATGCTAATGGCTTGCCTTTGCCCTTAATCCCCTGCACTGTGCTTCACATGCTGTTGTTAATGTAATCCTATTTAAAGACATGAATAGCGGTGCTAAATGCAGGTCAAGCTGACCCCGAAATTAGGTTAGCCCTTTTTAAGAACCCATAAAGCGTTAGCCATACTGCGAAAAGCAAATGTAAAATAAGTCTTAGTTTAAGAGGGGAAAATGATGAAGTGCAACATTGTGTAAGACTATAGGTTCACCAGCATTTTACAATGACCTGGTGAAATCTGTCTTGTCCTCTGTCACTGAGCTACTGCTCAGGCCAAAGGGTGTTTTAAAATTAGCTACATTAGTGGGTTAGTGTTACTTAACCTTGCCCTGGCAGCATAACAACACGGGTTTGCTGTTTTTATAGCTGTGTTGAATTTCAGCGGCAGCACAGATTTCATAATGTATCATAATGGAATTCCCTGTCAACGTTAATAGAGTAGACACCCTGGAAAGTTAATTGTGGAATGTACCCTTTGGTACAGTCAGCAAAACTGAGGATTTTATGGTTACTGAGAGTATGGGCTGACTATTCACTTAGCAGGCTTCCGTCACAAGGTTTGTGGGCATGTTTGCTCAGCCTTTCGACTGTAAGGTGTAGCTCCTACCGTGAGACTCTAGTGCTTTGAGACTCCATCATCATAACAAATAAGCATTCAATAGCATTTGCATTCTCTCCTGCTCCTCTCTTGAAAGCACATTTTAAACGTGTTAACCTACTGGCTGATTCATTAGCTGGCAACTACGTTGTGACAGGAAATTGAGTTTTGTTAGCAAAGCGGATCGAGAAACCTAGAAATTACAAAAATAATCAGACACCTTTTATATTTATATTTATATTTGATAAGTTTTATATACCTCTGGCTAGACCGGGAGGTTTCAGAGCGCTTTACAAGAGGATCAGCGAGTTACAGGTTACATAGTTACATCTATTAAGTCAAAGAATCACAGATGGAGGAGGGGGGGAGGGAAGGAAACACAACGAGGAAACAAGGAAAACAATGTCAGATGACCGGCTGGGTGGGTGACGACCGACAGGGTGAAACCAGGGCCAGACTCCTCTATAGCTGCATATGACAGCTCCACCGGGCATCGGCCAAGGTTGCTTGGCCACCGAGGTAAGTACAAACAGTTTTGGTATCCGCCCAGGGGGCATTGTCAAAGGCCCATCGAAAGTTCCATCAAAGATCCATGGACCCTGTTGATCCAGCTCCATGGTGTGTACAATGTTCCAAGTTTCAGAGGATCAACCTAAGCACTGAACACGAGCTAGTAAGAAATACTGACATGTTTCTGCTGTATGCAAACAGAGCACTACGAAGTTGGGTAATGTGAAAGAAAGTATATGGTCTGCTTCGCAAACAAACCAAAAACAACATAAAAGTAAAAATAGTTATGGGTGTGATTAAATTATAATCTGCTCAAAGTTTTGCACAGGCAACAATCTTCATGACTTGTTAAAGTTATGATGTTATCCACATTCAAAAAACCTCAGCTGTGGGCAAAGCTAAAGTTTTTGGGGAGCATTTTCTCCAGCAAAAACGTAAGAATTTTAGGTGATGGCCAACCACAAAGTTGCAAAGGTATACCAGACGCTTATCTCCAACCATCTTGATGCATTTAGTGCTCTCCGAAGGGTGTGGGAGGCTGATGTGGGAACTCTGGAAAACAAGGGTTGGACTGAGGCACTGTGGGCACCTCAAGAGGCTACCATTGCCACAAGACTTAGATTGGTTCAGCATTAGTACCTCCACAGGGTGTATTTTACACGCCATCAACTTTGGCAGATGGGGGTGATTGCTTACCCTGCCTGTCTTAGATGTAGCACTGTGGATGGAACATTTTTACATACAATTTGGGACTGTCCTGTGTTGATCCCCTTCTGGTGTGGGTTGACAACTTGTTTGGGAAATGTTCTATCCTGGTCTGTTCTGATGGACCTGAAACTTATTTTTCTACATATCACTGACACACTACGCAATAGGTATACATTTGTGCTGCTTCTGGGTGTGATTCTAGCAAAAGGAGATATAGCATGAGAATGGAAGGCCAAGAAGCCCCTCATCCCTGGTGGTGTGGAAGAGAGGGATGGACCACTATGTGGGCTTGGAGGTAGCGGTTTACAAATTTTGAGGCTGGCTACAGAAACACACCAAGGTGTGGCAGGTCTCGGGGGATTATCAGTGTTATGAATTAGAACCTGTCTGATCTATGCATCAAGTGATTCATGATGAAGTTTGAACATTCCTGAAATGAATGAATGAATGAATGAAATTATATTTATATAGCGCGTAGCTACCCTGAGGCCTCGTAGCGCAAGGAGTGTTGAGAAGGGACAGGTAAGGGCTCAAAACATATCGTGAAGTCATCAAAATTATCGAACGCAAAACGACCTGGGTAGGCAAGGCGGCACTTGCGTAATTGGTCCCAGGCTCTGCGGCCATCTAAGGAAACCTACCAAACCCATGCATTTCGGAAAACTAGAAACCCAGGGGAGAGCAGGGAGTTGTGGTTTACATGGATCACCGAAGGTTTTCCTACCCAGAATCCCCTGCAAACTTCAAATTTAGCTAAATAAAAATCACATATATTCTATATAGATGTTGTCACATGTAATTCTTCCCACTGGGACAATGTGAACATGTAATATCTGACCTCCCTCCAAGAGTTTTTTTTTTTTGCACAGCTCCATACAAGAATACTATTAACATGAGGAACCTCATGAAAGATCATAGGGGCTGATTACTATTTTGACGGTGCTGCGGCGGTGCTGCAGGGGTGCTGCGACGGCTCTGTGCCAGCTCACAACCACCAAAGTCATGCAGGAACTGCCCGCCATACTACGAGTTGAACTAGTGTCTAGAGGGTTTTTCCTGCCTTTTCTTTTGCTGTTCCCATGGTGGTGCCCTGAAAACGGGCACTGCAATGGGAACGCAAAAGAAATTCCAGAATGGCATGGGCTGTGAAGTCCATGCTGCCCTGGAACTTGGGGTGCACGCAAACAAGGGGCACATGTTGTGCCCCCCTGAATTCATCCCCGTGGCGGCAGGGGTATGGGGGCCCTGTAGGGCCCCCTTTGCTTTTCCTCCACCAGCCTTTTGACAGTAGTGAGTCTGCCTTGAAAAGGCTGACAGCAGGGAAAATCATAATATGCTTGGTGGACCACAGCGGTCCAGCCTTGCATATTATGTGTGCTGCACCACTGCCAGGGAACAGCAGTTCCTTGGTGCAGCTGGTGCAGTGGTGCCGGTCCAAAAAGCTGCCTAGTAATAGGGCGTACGCAGGACCGCCACCGATGCTCCACAGCAAGTCTGGCAATCAAAGACCATCAGATTCGTAATCACCCCCTAAAACTCGCATGTCTGTGATATCTTTACGACCCAGGGATTCAACTCAACCGTGCCGATTTTGCAGTGTACTTTGTTGAAGATTGAGCAAATCACTAATGAATGGGTCAACAGTGAAAAGCCTATTAAATGATCTAGGTGAGTATGCATCAGTTTGTTGTTCTACGTTTAAAGCTGCAGGAGAGTGGTGTTAGCCATCAATCTCTTAACTCTGTAACACTGTGGAGATTCACCATGTCCCCACCTGCCATCTCTCCCTTACACCAGACAAACACGGCCTTCTCCTCCAGATGTCCCAGTTGTTTTGTAAAAAAAAAAGGTTGGATAACATTTCACGATGTTTTGCATTTTTAAATGTCGAGCTAAATATCGGAAAACTGTAATAAGTGCCACTTTACTGAGAGCAGGGGCTACATTTGTACCATAAAACCCACGGAACTGGAAATTCATTAAGTGGTGATTCTGGGTCTGCAAAGTTATTCTGCACTTCAAGAGGCTGACTAACATTTCAGTACACAAATCCTCTTCACCTGCAAATGTTGCCGAAAAGTCTGTGAACACACAAAATCGTCTGAGTGTGGCATTCAAGAACCTAGCCAGGAATCCACATCTTGGAATGAATGCCACCTGCCCTAAATTGCCCACACATAACATTTAACGTTATTGGTGGAATATTACTCGTGGACATATCTAATCCTAAATTTAATTTAGGTGGGCCAAAAACTTTGTGAATTGGCCCTCCTACATAAGGCATTATTATTATTTAATAAATGCCACCTCAAATTATTATGAGAGGATTATTGTTAGGATTAAACATGAATCCTCTGTGAACATTTCCCCTTTACCCTGTCAAGCTTTCTCTGGAGTCAGAGACGTTTAAAGGCATGGGCAAATTTGGCAATTGCTTAGAACCCCCTCCTTCCAAGGGGCCTGTTGGGAAAGTAAACATTCTCTCTATTTTTCATCTGCCTATTCTATTTTTCAATCTAAACATCTCTCCCTATCTGCTACCTCTGCCACTGACTTTGTCTGTCTATGCTGTGTCATCTTAAAGATTTTTGGGGCCCAGGCAAGACACTTGTTTTAGGCTGGCCCTGTTAAAGATTAACATAATTTAGCGTTGCTTGGCATCATGCGGGCTCGAATTATCCAAAAATGTGTAATGACGTTTAAAGTTGTTCCGAACAGGATACGTTTTCCTAGGGCTCCCAAAATGCTTAAAATGACATTGTCTGGAGCTTTGACAGCAACAGACACTCAACAGTACATCTTTCCCAGCAGGGACTTCAGTGGTCATCTTTTAAGCCAACGACATGCTTTATTGATTCCTGTTGGGCACTTAGGACACAGACTCTGTGTTTGACCTGACGCTCGCCCTCACCCTGTCCTCTTTAGGGATGACTTGCAATAGTAATGGCACATTGTACGACAACATTGATCTAAATGGCTGCTTGTGTTTCAGTTAATGGGCCATGTACACTCATTACAGTCATTTCTCTGAGGATTGATCAAACAATGTAAAGCACCACTGAAAGGCGTCTGCCACAAGGGATGCAAGCAGTTTTAAACAGAAGCTGTTAAAATAAACAGGACTCTCTTCCCCTGTTACGTATCACTTCATAAAGTTAGCTGTGATGGGTCATTCCAGCTTCCAGAGATTTATTTACGTCGGAGCAGTAACAAACCATTGACGTTCTTCTCTTTCTTAGAATATTTGACTTTAATGACTCGTTCCAACCCCATCCATTGTGATATGGAAAATGATTTACAGAGATAAATAGATGGGAAAGCCAGATCGACCTTTCTGGGTTCATTTACTCAAGCCCTTTCTTTCCCCTAATGTGGCAAAACCTCCCTGGCTTGTTAAATTCTGACATGTGCACAAACCTGGCTTGCATGGGAACCAGACATAAAACAAGGTCAGAAAAATTTGATAGTTGGAAAAATTCCCAGGTAAAAGAAATGCTGCAACATGTGGACTTTGTTGGCGTTGCTCCTCTTTTTTAGCAGGGAGCTTGTAATTGACAATATGCATACATTCTATCTGATAAATATTAATTCCAGGAGTATCGTAATTTATAGGGTGCTTTCACACTTTAGGGGCAGAGTAAGTGTTTGGTACACAGGGGGGGCAGATTTACAAGCCCCTTGCGCCACTTTTGAATCACTTTTCCTATGTTAAACGTGACGCAAAAGTGTTGCAATGCCAATGGAGAACCTTCCTCACCAAACTCTCAGTAGAAGTGGGTGGGCCAACGGTATGTTGACGAGGAAGCCTACTCTAGCACTGACATACTCCTCCAATGGTCATCAGGCCATTGGAGGAGGTAAGCCATACTACCATTCACCCATATTGAAACAAGAAAAGGTGATGGAAAGACTGCAACAATCAAAAGTACTGGTAATCACTTGTGCAACATAACAATGCATCCTTTTCTTGCCCACAGTTTCTTTCCAAACAAAAAGAGCATCCATAGAAAAATCAGTTTTCATCATGCTTCAGTAAGTCCGTCCCAGACTGCCAGGTTATGTCCTCTGAAAGGGAAAAAAAACTGACTGGTTTTAGTCTTATTGGGACTGTATATAGATATCAGCCATAAGCAAGTCAGTCCTGCTCTATAAGAAATATCCAGCCCAAACTGCCAAACCAGGTGTCATCCAAATAGGAACTCAAGCAGCTCCAGATAGGTTTTGGCCTACATAGGCTTCATCATTGAGGTGAGGCTTGAATCCTATGGCTTAGAGAGTATGAGGCGCATATCTGGTCAGATCCATCATTCTCAGGCACTCATTTTAGCCTATTAAATCCTACAGCAAATAAACACCAGATGTTTTCTTAATCAAAACAGCATTTAAGGAAATGTGCAACATTTACTGAAATAATTGTGTTAATAAGAAGCAAATAAATTCAACTCTCACAACTTGGATAAATGATTCTTCTTGAAAAAAGCTAAATAAAATATACCGTATATGAACACTCTAAAATGAATACTTTTTCAATAGCAGAGTCCTAGATTGGTAATAAAATAAGAAAACTGATATCAAAACAATTCTTCACAAATGTGTATGTATAGCTTTGGTATGGTTTTAATAACACCAGCACGTGTTCATAACACAGATGATCCTAAAACATATTCCCAGCGGAAATATCAGATATTACTTCACAACATTGAATGCCCAAAAAAGATCGACAGATTCGTACAACCAAGAGCACACAAGCCAATAAACCCAAGAAGATACATTCATTAAGTTTCCAACTGTTTTGACAGCAAACTCTTCTTCAGGTAAAAGATCTATCATTGTTGTAAGATCGTTTATTTACTTGGTCATGGCATCCAGAGAAGGAGCTATTCAACACTTATATGTTTGTTTCACATTGATACACAGTGATGTAGCACGGGACCTTCAACCCCGCAGCGCAGGGAGGCTCTGCGCCTCTATTACTGGGTGGGTGGGCATGGCCCTTCAGCTACTTCTGTGTTTCTGACTGGTGAATACATTCCTATCATTCAGAAGCAGCTGCAGCATCCTGCATTCTCTGTGTGCCTGCACTTGACTGAGTTGCTAGGACTGGGTTTAAAATATTTATCAATGCAAGTAATGAATTGTTGCCACTTGGCCTTGGCTATACCCACTCTCCTGTGACCTGTTGTATTTCTTCCCTTCAGGGAGGAGCTGTTGAGGTGGATATTTAAACATAGTTACCACTTTGAGAATGTTGCGTCCTCCAGGATTTGCAGTTTCAGATAAGTCAAGGAAATAACTTTAAATTCCAATGAAACTTCCTACTGATTGGTACAAAGTCATAAATTCTAACAGAGGACTGCACAGGTGAGCAAGTCTATATTAGGAGGGCAGAGTGTGAGGAGGTGTGGTGACGCATGCCTGAGAGTTCTGCTATGTCATAGAATCTGTTCAGTCGGATTCCATGACAGGCAGTTGCTCTCTGGGCCCCTGTATGATAAGACCTGTACTTGTGTCTCTTATCCTAATAAATACTCCTTGTTGCCAAGAAGACTCTGGAGGTCATTATTTCAATTTGGCGACGATCGGGACGAACAAAGAGGTGTTTTCATCATTCTCTAGGAAGAAAGAAGGAAGAATTTCGCATCTCACGTCAACTGGTTCACCGAGGAATTTAAAAGCGGTACAGGGGCCAGAGCATTGGTGAGATCTTTCCACTTTTCTTTGCGCGATTGAGGATACGTAAAAAAGGCTTGAATTGACATTTTTTTAAAGTAAATTGCCAACGCTTCGTTCGTTTAATTCGAACTGTGCGCATGACAACACATGCGCATACTGAAAGCTTCGTACAATCACATGCAGGACTCGCGAACTGGATCTCGCGCTGCGTGCTGAAGATCGGCTGTTCGTATGATTGCATGCAGGGTTCGTGCAAGGTCTCACGCTGCGTGCTGAAGATCGGCTGTTAGCTAATCAGCAAAAAAAATAAACTAATTAACACGTCCTCAATTTCACTGTTTGAATGTGCATATAATATAATATAGATTACACTCTACTCACCTCAAGCAGCCTCACACAGATACAAGTCGTCCACAGTGCATTCTGGGATGTTTAATGGTGTGAAAACAGAAAATGGACTTGAAATCATCTGATTCATTGCATTCTGGGATATGAGTGTGCAATAAAACAAGATCACATTTAAATTTTAAGTTTCACGTGGCGCGGTAGAGGGCGCACTTGCGGAATGGCTGCCTAGGTGCGTAGCTCCCGCTCCTTGGTAAATAATCCTTAACATATCCTGTGCCACGGAGTGCTGTATTACCTCCACCTTTTGGACCCTGCTTCAGGTCATCGCCATAGACACTCGACCAAACTCTGAAGTCCCTACGTGCTCCAGGGCCGGAGTTACAGGCTGCTGGAGTTCTATCCGGTGCTCGCTCCGGAGCTGCTGTGAGCGTGTGGCCGGCCGCTGCTGCTGCGCGACCCCGGGGACTGTCACGAGGCTTTGGGCCGCAGATCGCCGCGGACACCGATCTCCTGCGGAGACATCGCGGGGGGGCTTCAACGGAGGTAAGCGGCTGCTGTCCTTTCTGCCGCGAGACCCCCCCCCCCCTCCTGCTGGCTCCCGTTATCGGCGCTAGGAAAGGATCTCCTTCCCACTCGGTGGAGGAGCCTGCTGGGCCGGGCGGCCCCCACGAACCATCGCTCCGACTCTCTGCCCGCTGCAGCTTCTATGCTAAGCAGCGCGAGCAATCGGAACCGCTGATCCAGGGTCGGGACTAGCCCCCTCGCACTCGGCGCTACCATCACGCGCCACCCCTGCTGCCATCAAGCTTCTGCACTAGCGGACGAGTGGGGGGGGGGCTGTCGCCTGCTTGGCGGGTGCGTGGCTGTCACGTGGAGAGGCCCTGGACTGCCCCCCTGAGTGCTGCAACCCTTCACTGCGCACTACACAGTGGGGTCCTGCCATCCTTTGCCCTGCTTGATTGGATCACACTGCCTGCAGCAGCAATATATACCCGGGCCGCTTCCCTGCTGGCACTGGGCGGGGAGCATCTATTACCACGATCCACTACTGTTGGCTGCTGGACCCCCTCACCATCACAGCGCTTGGTTGCCACGTAGCGCCGCTTGCAGATTGGGCCCCCCTCGCAGCCCCTTTGGCGGCCCTGCGTTTGCTCTCTCCTGTCCACTGACGGCTGTGCATTCTCTGGGTGGACTGCACTCATCTATCCCACGGCCGCAGATTCTACCACCACTCTGCTCCACGGCCCGGAAGCCATCCCCCGGACACCGCTATGGGACGGACTGAGAATCGTCAGCCAAAACTGAGCTTCAACAGTGTGAAAAAAGGCGCCAAATCGGTGCAGATGAATCCTGGGTCCAGCGCATCTTCTTCGCTGCCTACTCCGCCTCCTACTAATGATGTAGATCTTACCAGCCTGATTCAGGAGATGAGGCAGGGTTTCGCCACTGTCGTGGAGAAAGTGGACGGCGTCACGGCCCGGCTGGATGCTTTGGTACACAAGGTCGACCGCCATGAGGAGCGGATCACGACTGCGGAGCAGCGGATATCCGATAACGCCGATGTCGCTACGACGCAACTGGCCAGGATGGATAACTTACTCCGGATTATAGCGGCAAAGAACGAGGACCTGGAAGCGCGAAGCCGCCGGAACAACATACGCATAACGAATGTGCCGGAATCTACAGATACGGGTAGGATGGAACTATACGTTGAAAGATTGCTCAGAGGCTCGATAGGAGAGGATGCTTTCTCGCCTCAATTCATTGTGGAGAGGGCCCACCGCTCCCTGGCGCCTGTGCCTAAGCCTGGCCTTCCACCAAGGCCCATCATTGCGCGGCTTTTGAATTACCGTGATCGTGACACTGCTCTCAGGGCGGCCCGCACTCAAAAATCACTGCAATTTAATGGAATTACCTTCTCTGTCTACCCGGACTTCACGCCGATGGTTCAGGATGAACGGCGAAAGTTTCTGCCGGTGAAGAAAAAGCTACGAGAGGCTCAGATAGACTATGCTCTCTTATACCCTGCGAAGCTTCGAGTGACCCACCAGGGTAAGCAGAGGTTTTTCACCAACCCGCAAAAGGCAGAGGGCTACCTAAAATCGATACGTAGGGAGCGCAGAGCAGACGGCGCTGCTGCTGATGAACAGGACGATGCCGACCTGTCACCAGCGCCACATGATGAATAGCTGTCCATGTGCACTACGGATCGAGTCTTCTCCGCGGCAGCTGGCGGTCATCCAGCGGCTCGGACTTCAGACTTCGGGGCGATTCATGATCGATGGACCTGCATGGACTCTGCACCCCTGTGGTAACGTACACCAAGGACCACTTTCTCGTCCCTAGTCTCCACCGAGGGCGGTTACAGTTCTGGAGCTACGGACCGGGAAGTGGCTGTGCGCACTCTATGTTTTACCCCTACTGGGCGATCCCCACAGTCTTGTTGCTGTTATTGTTGTTCATACCACTACAGTTGGGGGGAGGTGGGAGGAGGGGGGGCTTCTGGGGGGGGTTCCGCGGCCACTGGCATGATTGGGATGCTGGGGTGGGTGGGGGGAGGATGGACTCTGAGAGGCTTTCATTGACTGAACTGTGTATATCTGCAATAACCTGGTGTAAACGTTGGCACTGGCAAGGCGGGGGTGGTTACATTTTGCGGCCCTCTCGGGCACTACCTTATTCATTGTTGCTCTGTCCATGGCTGCTTTGACTGCGAATGCGCAACTGACATGCTTATCTTGGAATGTCCGCGGATTGAACAATGCTAAGAAATGCCGAAATGTTATTGCCTACCTTGATAGACATTGTATACGGGTGGCCATGTTGCAAGAAACTCATCTGCCCGCACAGGGTAGCGCCACTTTTGCGAAACGATGGGCCGGACACCGTATCTTTTCCTCTTATTCGACTTATGCCAGAGGAGTGGCAATTCTCGTTGCCCGCACTGTGCCTTTTCACAAATGTGGGGAAGTGGCAGACAGGGAGGGTCGTTATGCTCTGTTGTGGGGTAGAGTGGGCCGTGATCTGTACCTGTTTGTGTCCATATATGCGCCGAATGTTGACTCACCTGCCTTTTTCACCACTCTATGGGGTAGGATTGTGGCGGTTGGGGCACGACACATAGTATGGGGTGGGGATTTCAACCTAGCGCTGGTACCCACCTTAGACAGGGCGGATGGTGTTGGCTCCTATAAGCCTAGGGCCAGGGAGGCACTGGAGGGAGTTGTGGAGGAGGGTGGTCTTTTAGATGCCTGGAGACACTTACATCCTCATGAAAGGGAGGGTACCCACTTCACTTCTCATACCGGGACATGGGCACGCTTGGATTACTTCTTAGTCACTAGGGGGGTTGCTGCGGAGCTGGTGGGAGTGACTCACCTACCGAGAACCTACTCTGACCACGGCCCTGTGCTTTTGCGGTTTCGTACTCCTGGGTGGGACAGTCCGCGACCGCAGTGGAGACTACGCCCTGACGTGCTTCTGGATAACCTGTTTCGCACTGAGCTGGGGGAGGAGATAGCGGAGTTCTTTCCTAGAAACAAGGGGTCGGTTGAATCAGTCGAGCACATATGGGAGGCGTTCAAGGTCACTGTCAGGGGGTACTGCATATCTAAGAGCCACGGGGTACTTCGTGATATCTTACATTCCATCACCACACTTGAAAAGGAACTGCGGGCTCTGGAACTCCGCATGGTATCAGACACTGACCCAGAACTGCATGCTACCTTTAGGGAGACACTGTCAAGGTATGAGGAGGAGGCTGCCAGGGAGGCGAAATACCGAGGCAAACACTAGATAGCCCGTAAATACTGTGAAGGGGATAGGCCCGGGAAGGTACTGGCTACACTCACGCAACCCTCACGGGTACACCATACCATATTGGAACTCACTGATACCTCCGGTACCACTATCAGTGATTCAGAAGCGATACTGCACACATTCACAGCACATTACTCCTCACTGTACACTTCCACGGCGGAAGCAGACGCGCCATATGCTTCATACCTCAGCGATGTTGCGTTATGCTGGCTCAGCGATGGGGACAGGGAATTTCTTGCGGCGCCTTTTGAGCTCGATGAGGTGCGCGAGGCCATCATGTCCCTCAGAAACGGCAAGGCTCCGGGCCTCGATGGCATACCTGCCGAGTTTTACAAAGCCTACATCGATGTTATGGCGCCAGTGCTCCGTGAAGTGTTTACGGAATCTCTTGCTGACGGGATACTTCCCAGCTCTATGCGCGAGGTGGTGATCACCTCTCTCTTAAAGCCAGATAAGGATCCCACATCCTGCGATTCTTACCGTCCACTCTCCCTCTTAAACTGCGACGTCAAAATACTTGCTAAGGTACTGGCCACCCGGCTATCGCTATTGATGACCAGACTTGTATTGCCTGATCAGTCTGGCTTTGTGGCGGGCAGATCTACGTCCCACAACCTTCGCACCCTCTTCTCCCTGCTCCGCACGGTTCACCCTGACATCTCTGTGGCAGCTGTATTCCTCGATGCCACCAAGGCGTTCGACTCGATTGAATGGCCTTACCTCTTTTCGGTGCTTGCCAGCATGGGGTTCCCTAAATTGTTCCTGTCTTGGGTCCGCCTTCTATACACGGATCCCACGGCTAGGGTACTAATTAACGGACGACTGTCACAACCTATCGCGCTCACGAGAGGCACCCGTCAGGGATGCCCACTCTCTCCCCTGTTATTCGCCATCGCGGTCGAGCCTCTTGCTTGTCGCTTACGACAGCTGCATCGTACTGGTGCTGTGCAATGCCTGCAGCGACAAATTGACGTATCCCTTTATGCGGATGACATCACGCTGTACGTAAAATATCCTGAGACACATCTGAATCCCCTACTTCGGGAATTTATTTTATTTGGCGGGGTGTCAGGAGTCCACATCAACTGGGCCAAGTCGCAATTTTTCCCACTGACAGATGCGGTGCGCGACTTCCCCCTCGATTACCCATTGGAGTGGTGTAGTGCGGATCTCCGTTACTTGGGTATCCGCATCTCTCGCGACAAAGACGAGACGCTGCGATCCAATTATGGAGTGGCCATGACCAAATTAACTGCCTCCGTCGACAGATGGATCACGCTGCCACTTTCCATGGCCGGGAGGGCCTCGCTTATAAAAATGGTGGTACTACCCCGCTTTCTGTACCTTTTCCTCAATATTCCCTATTTCCCTGGCGCTTTCTTCTTCAAAACGCTCCGAACGGAGTTACGCAGGCTTTTCTGGGGAGGCAAAAACCCCCGGCTAAAATGGTCGACGCTGACCCTTCCCTATGACAGGGGAGGTTTCGATGTCCCTGACTTTGAGGCATACTACCAGTGCGCACAGGCGCACTTCGCCTACCACTGGATATCTCCTACCCCTTTTATGCCGCACATAGCGGTCGAAGACTGGATCGCGCACCCGGTCCCGCTCAATGGGCTGTTGCACTGTCCAGAGGCGTGCATAACCACGCCGAATACCTCAGTCTCCTGCACTTTGGATGCGTGGCGCCGCATAGCTAAAAGATTGTCGTGCCCATTGCTCTACTCACCCAGATTACCGCTTGTCTATCACCCAGAGCTTACATTGTTATCGGAAACGGGTTTCCGACATCTCTGTGATACATTACATGTCACCTGTTGGGGCGATTTGTTTCATGAGGGTCACTTCAAATCGGCGGACCTGTTTTTTAAAACACACGAGCGTACTCCCCTTGAGCTCTTTTATTATATTCGTTTGCGTGCAGGGATGAAAGACATCTTACCCGATTATCCTGATGAGCCCGAGGCCCTGCCTCCACTACACTTCCTATTAGGATCACAGGACGGGGCACACCTGGTCTCTGGACTCTACCGTCAGATCCGCAGTGCTGCTCCAGACCCAGACTCCACTGCTCGACTGCGTTGGTCTGCTGAACTTGCGACTGATGTGTCGGACGACCAATGGCACTACTGCTGCGCGCTCACTGCCCGCATCTCTGCCAGTAGCAGGTTGAAAATTATCCACTATAAATTCCTTCAACGAGTGTACTACACGCCGGTGCGGAAACGTAGATTTGGGCTGGCGGATGATGACCGATGTGAGCGCTGTCGTGCTGCCCATGCCGACTTTCTTCATCTGGCGTGGGAATGTCCCCAGATTGCTCGCTACTGGCGGCAAGTGACGGAGGCTCTTGCTGAGATGGTGGGGGAGGTGGTCCCTGCGGACCCCTTGATGGCCCTCCTCGGGTATACGATGCAGATGCCTAGGGGTTGCAGGAAATTCATTGACACTGCCTTGCTCTTGGCCAAGCGGCGTGTCGCGTGCCGGTGGGGCAGAGGAAGGGCGCCCAAATTCAAGGACTGGCTCACAGACTTGATATACTGCCAAGATCAGCATACTACTTTTGCTGAATTGCTGCCTCCCTCGTGTCGTCCCAGTGACGTCTGGGAACCGCTTGTGCACTATCTGCTCACACGCCCGGACGACAGCGCTCAGTCGGAAAGTCAGCTTGTCATAACTTAGGACCCCAAGCTCTGTTCTGGTCCTAGCCTGAAATTACGACTGGGCTAACCGGATTCCCTCGTCCGTGCTCCCCTGTACCCCTGGGCAGTCACTGACATTACAGACTGTCCTGCTTTGGCCTGCACATCACTCCCCTCTCTCTGTACATGCCTACTCTATCCCATACTCACTTCACGCACTTACATCTTTAGCGGGCGGCACTCCAGGGCTTCCTACACCCTCCTACAACCGGCCAATATTGGTCTACTTTATGTTAGGTCAGGCATCCTGGACATGAGATTTCATACACACCTCTGCCTGCCTGGATCGCCACGCCAGAACACTATCAACTATCCTACCACACAGTCGAGAACTGCCTCTTCGTTGTTACCTAGTTTGGGTGTTTCTGTTACTGTTTTTGACCTTCGACAAAAAGGAGAGAATCTTCTCTCGCAAACAACTCTGTTCAACTGCTGCTCATCCTTGCTCATCCTACACCACCAGCTGCCGAACAAGTTTACCATGCATGTATGACACGCCGCCGGGCCCCCGGGATGCTGGCTACAAGGCTGTGTATTGACCATTCCATCCTGCTGCCGGCCTCCGGGTTGTGGGCAAAACAAGCTGTGTACTGCACTTCGTCTTATACAATAAAGCAGATTTGAACCCCCCAAAAAAAAAAAAAATAAATACATAAATAAATTTTAAGTTTCACTGAAAACTTAAGTGATTTTCAACATTTTAAAGATCAATATACTTTACTGGATTTAAAAAAGTCATTCAACAGTTATTTGCACACTTTACAAGTTATTTAATCTTTTCAGATATTATATACTTAATGACATCAGCGATTTGCATGCTTAAATTACAAGAAAAAAGTGCAAATTACATTAAAGCTTAATAACAACATCAGCGATTTGCACGCTTTGCCAAGATATTTCTTTTATTTCACAACACCCCCCTTTTTTTTCTTCTGCTTTCAAAAAATTGTATATGCGACATGCAAAGTGTGCAAGCACCAGCACCTTTTCTGCAAGATCCAGGAGACCCACCTTTGGAATGGAATCTATGGCTAAGATCATTTAAAGCCTATTTAGGTGCCATCGATGCTCAAACGTTTAGACCAGAAAGACGGAAAAACTTAATGTATTACCAATTGGGAGTCGAAGGGCAAAATGTTTTTGACCATCTACCGGAACATGTACCTGCAGAAAATGAAGACTTGGACGAATTTGAGATAACTGTTGCTCAACTAGATAAATATTTTACAAAAACAAAAAATATTGTTGTACATAGGTACAAATTCTTTACAAGAGCTCAACAACCCAACAAAAGTATAGACACTTATGTCACAGCACTAAAAATGTTAGCATCCAAATGTGAGTTTGAAAATTTTACTGGGGAGCTAATACGTGACTAATTAGTGGTTAGATGCTACTCCAAAAATATTCAACAAAGATTACTCGCTTGTAAGAATCCAACTTTCGATAAAGCCATAGATTTAGCCAAAAGCATTGAAGGCTCTTCCATAGATGCAAAAGTACTTGAAGATTCTCTTGGCAAAACATCAATCTCCGGAGCGGTTATCAACAAACCAAACTTTACAAAGAATCAACAACAATCTTTCAAAAATAAATCATTTATCAAAACTAATCCTAATGCTCAACAATTTCCGAAAATATTTTGTTTTAGATGTGGTTCACTATCACATGTTTCTTCATTTTAATTTTGTCCAGCCATTGGACAACAATGCAAAAAATGTGGTAAAATTGGTCATTATATGAAAATGTGTAGAACAGGCAAGCCCACTAATGTTCGTTGTGTTATAAATGATTTTGGGAATAATTTTGATGAAGAAAATCTTGAGAGTAATCAAGAATTGCTTTTAGGTCTAAGATGTGTCAACTCAAACGACGAAGATCTGGTAATTGATCCAAATCTTAATGTTTCCATTGAAGGCCATGCCATACAAATGTTAGTTGATACTGGTGCACGTATAACCATTATTTCAAATGAGATTTTTGAAAAGAATTGGCATGACAGAGCTTTGCTTTCTCCAGATATTCTCACGGTAGCATTTAAAAGAAGCAAAGTGGATCTTATTGGTTTTTTTGGACTAACATAAAAATTTTAAATGAATCTATTTATGGTAAAGTTTGCGTTGCAAGAAAAGGAATCAATGTACTAGGTTTAATCCATCAAGCTGAATTTGGCATTACGATTAGACCAGGTTTAGAACAACCCATTTCATTTGAGTAAAAAAGAGTAGGTTCAGTAAACATTGATGACAATTTTTGGGAAAACAAATTCACAAAAGTATTCAATGACAAATTAGGAAAAATCTAAATTTTAGTTATCACATTAAAGTCTCTTTAGTGTTTAGTACATTGTTAGTCATAGAGATTATCTATTTATTATTATTATTTGTCTATTTTTTATTTGTTTGAAAAAGGGAAGATATGTGGTGACGCATGCCTGAGAGTTCTGCTATGTCATGGAATCTGTTCAGTCGGATTCCATGACAGGCAGTTGCTCTCTGGGCCCCTGTATGATAAGACCTGTACTTGTGTCTCTTATCCTAATAAATACTCCTTGTTGCCAAGAAGACTCCGGAGGTCATTATTTCAGGATGCTAGCAAAATAGTGACACAAGGTACTCTCTGGCCTTTGAGAGGTGAAAGGAATAATGTGTAGACACTGTGAGGGGTATGAGAGTGTGTGGAGAGAAGTTTGCTCTAGAAAGAATTACAGTGTAGCATTATGATGTAATGGGTTTGTGCTTAAAGGGACTAGTGATGTGTCTTGCCGGATTTAAACTGGATGGAGTGCTTTTCCTTAGGCACATGGTTAGAGATGGCTTGCCATATAGTCTTTTCCAGTATTTTCCAGTTTCTGCTCTTTGATCTTACTGCACCATGCCGTTCGCGGTATGCCAGAGGTCTTCATCTTGATTGCAAACTAAGGGTAGGGGTTGGTGTTGATAGCCTTGAAGGTGACCTGAATTTAAGGCTTTATCTGGTGTAGCAGAGTCAGCTATTGCCAGGCATTCTTTGTGTGTGCTGTAGACATTCAAGCATAGTTGATGCCGATGTGTAAGCCTGAGGTTTAGCAGACATTGCTCATGGATTGAGACTATCCATATTTATCATTCTATGTCACTCTTGTACTATTGTTTTGTTTGCCATTATTGGTGATGAGAAAAACAAATAAGTCTTGTTGGGTTTCAGTTTGAGTAAGTATTAGAAATCGGGTCTCCAGTTGGCAGAGGTATGCACCCTGTCCAAGTAGAGACCACAATACTAGTCAGGGTAAATCAGCCTGTGCTCACCCTTTGGTAGCTTGGCACAAAGTAGTCAGGCTTAACATAAGAGGCAATGTGGAAAGCAGTTGTGCATACATGGATACAGTAACACAGTGAAGCCCCCACAAAAAAGACTCAACAATGAGGTACAAAAATAGTATCCCTTTTACTGTACAAACCAAGATAAAAATGATAAGAATCCAATTAAAGCATCTCAAGTTACGAATACTTCAAGACTGTACAATGCTGAAAGAGCCCTTGCTCTCACAGCAGGTTCATTATTGTTACGCTGGGGAAATGACAGCAATCCACACAGTGTATCAAGGAACAAACTTTCTCCCCGGGTCAGGGTAAAGCAATGTTTCCGAAGCTATTACAGCTTGCATGCAATGTCAACTTTGCGGGAGACTGATCTACTCACTCTGTTCGGGGCAGCCCACAAGATCACTGGTGGCCGGCATGGACCTTGCAAGTCTAAGAGTGCACAGTACCTTTCTTAGGGGATTGCAGCCATTCCATAGGCTTCGGGATTGGGACCCACATTGCTGGAGTCTCCCCTTGCTGGTACAATGTGGTGATTGGAATCACTGAGGGCAGAAGCCCACCTTTCCTTGACGTGTGCAGAGTGGGCCGGGACACGCTGCACTGCCTTCGGGAGCTGCGGTTTCAAGCCCCTTTCCCCCTCTAGAGTGCTGCTGTAAGGGAGCGCACTGATAGTGCAACATCACCTGTTAAGTGGTGCACTGTCAGTGCACCTCCTGATATCTTCTTTGCCTCTGCACCCACGTATTTAATATGGCGCAGGGTCTATAATATGACGTGAGCTTACAGGCAAAGAGATTTCTTCATTTGCATGTGCCCACGCCCCCATGCAAATGAGGGAACACCCTCTGGTGACAGTGCAGGTGCTATATGAGTACCAGCACCATCGGTATTGCAGAGAGGGCCACACTAGCGTCTGCGGCCCCTTCTGTAATAGCAAAGTTCCCCAGGGTCACGTAAAGCAGGAGCACTTTCCATAATACGGCCCCTGGGGCCATAAGTGACAGAATACGGCACACTTTCTTTGTTTGCACCAGGTGCACCTTTCAAAAGGTGTGACTTGGGCAAGCAAGGAGAGTGTGCCTTATTACATTGAATGCACTTCCCCCAGGGCTGCTGTGAAGTTGTGCTGCCCTGGGGCAGCGTATTTCAAGTGAAATAAGGAGCAGCTTTGAAGCAGCAGCTCTATGTTTCACTGAGCAGGCAGCAACCGATATGAACATTTAAGGAGGATTAGAGATCCCCTTGCAGGCAGGTGCAGTGAGTGACTGCACCCACCTGCAAGGGGATGTCTGGGTTGTCCATAGGTACCCCTTCCCCCTTCTCCAGAGAGCAGCTATCAGGAGGCACACTGACACTGCACCACTTGTTGGGGGGCACACTGTCAGTGCGCCTCCTGCAATCTTTGCCTTTGCGCCCGCATATACAATATGGCTTGGGTGCAGAGACAAAGTGGTTCCCTCATTTGCATGGGGCCACACCCCCATGAAAATGAGGGAACACTCTCTGGTGATAGTGCTGGCACTATATGTGCACCAGCACTATCTGTATTACAGAAAGGAGCACACAAGCATCTGCAGCCCTTTTTGTAATACCAAAGTGACTTGGAGGCATTCAAAGAGGGTGCACATGCCTGTTGCACCCCGGGGCACTTTCCATAATACTGCGACTGAGGCCAGTTTACAGAATATGGTGCACTCTGTTTGCACTGGGCGCACATTTCAAAAGGTGAGCCCTGCACAAACAAGGAGAGTATGCTTTTTTATACTGAATGCTGTGCCCCCAGGGCAGCTGCGAAGTCAGATGCCCTGGGTCAGCACATACAAGTGCAATATTGAGTGGCATTGAAGCAGTCGTCCATGTTTCACTGTGCAGGAGGCCACCAGCCTGCACTTTTAAGGGAGATTAGAGATCATCTTACAGGCAAGTGCAGTGAGTGACTGCACTTGCCTTCAAGGGGATGTCTGGGTGTCCCTTTCCCCTCTCCAGAGGACTACTATCAGGAGGCTCATTAGAGCACCACCTTTTAGGTGGCACATTGTCAGTGCGCTTCCTGACAGCTTTTTTGCCTCCGTGCCCATGCCTATAATACGGCACAGGCACAGAGGCAAAGGGATTCCCTCATTTGTATGATGGCGTGGGTAACACCCTTTGGTGATAGAACAAGTGCTATATGTGCGCCAGCGCTACCTGTTTTATGAAAGGGCTGCACAAGGTTCTGTGGCCCTTTCTGCAATACCAAAGTGCCCCTGGGCACGCAATACGGGCACTCATGAATGTTGCACCCCCAGGGCACTTTCCTTAATACGGCCCCTGGTGTGTAATTTTCATCCATGATTGGAGCCCACCTGTAACAGGCACCTAAGAGTAGAGGGACAACCCCAGAGCATATCTTGCCTTAGGATTTGTTACATCAATGCCCTTCCTATACAGTCCTAGACACCTGACATCATTTGCAGCAATTTGAAGCCCTTCGCAAATGCTGTTGCCCATTGGTACAGGGATCACAGGGACGGATAGGATTTCACCACCAGTATTTTCTCCAGTTGATCCTGTTGTCAAATTCACATACTGTGGTACTTTGCACGGCAAAACATATATATAAGCCACCATGTTTTGGGTCCACCTCTCCTCTTCTCAAAGTCTGTGCATTGTGCTTCACAATTGTAGTGTAATGCAAGCTTGCTCCTTGCTTTATAAACATAGTTGCACACACAGCTGTTTCCCCAGTGAGAAAAAGAGCTGTGATGTGTTTTCGGACTTTAGAAAACAGGTAATCTTAAATTCCTGCAGTCCAGGACAATTTACTGTTTGTCCCACTAGGACATTGTTTAAAAAATAACAAATATATGGCCAACTGTTAATCTGTCCTTTCGAGCGACCCTTGTGTGTGCATATATGTACATCACAACAAAATGGTGCATGATTCATCAACTGATCAAACTCACTGACGGCGAATGGCTGTCAGCGTGGGTGACGGGGTGAGCCACGGTTAACATGAAAGCCTGGTTTTGGTAGTGTTCATATGGCGCTGGTATCATTCCCCCAATTGTGTTATTGATGCATTTGCCACAGGTCCATGATGCGCCCCTGCTCGCTACCATGCCACCTATCAAAGTTCCATCCATGTGCCACAGCTTGACCTACTTACTGTTCTCCAAGGCTCATCTCTCCTACAAAGGCCCTCTCTTCTCCTCATTTCCATAGTCTCTGATACAACTGTCCACTAACCTGGTTCTAATGATGTCCGCATTTGAAGACATTACCCCTGGGCTAAAACATTTATTATAGTGAATTAGGGTTGCCTATCATTTACAAATTAATGTACTTGGGAATTTAAGTATTATACATTTATAATTTTGCTAAACACACCTCACAGAGACAGACAGAGCCTATCTTCAATTTCACATATAATAGCATAGACAGTTTTGTCACACACACACACACACAGATGTCATGTTGTGTTATGTTGTGTTATATTATGTCATGTCATGTCATGCTATGCTATACGATGTTATATCATGTTATGCTGTCTTATGTTCTGTTATGATTCTTTGCTTGATTGGCAGGGCAGGGTGTTGGTCCAAGATCTTCTGGCCAATAGGTAGAGTTCCATAGAGGGTTGGTCTTGCCGGAGTGTACCCAGCTGGTGACTTTGGACATGCAGGAGGTGGTCTGGGTGTTGGATTTTTCACCGGGGAGGAAAAGGATGAGCTTAAGATCATTGGCATAAGAGATTATGGTGATTCCTTGAGAACAGATTATGTAGTTGTACTGTGTCACGTATGCCTTAAACTTTGTGGGGCTGACAGTTGATCCTTGGGGTACTCTCCAGATGGGGTTGGTGGCAGTTGAGGTGTAGGGAGCCAGGTTGACTGATTGGGTGCAAGAAGCAGAGAAAGGACCATTGTATGTCAAATTTGTGGAGGCGTCAAATAAAGAAAGGATAGGACACAGCATCAAAAGTGGCAGATTAATGAGATTTGTGGTGTCTCATCTGTCCATGATCAGCCAGATGTCCTCTGTGGCAGCAATGAGGGTGGTCTCAAAGCTGTGGTTGGGCCTGAATCTGGTGGGATGAGCAGGTGGTTTTTGTTTAGGGGTTCGGCAAGACATTTGAGAATGACTTTCGCCAGGACTTTTGCAGGATAATGAAGCAAGGAGATCATCGATGATTAGTCAGCGCCATCAGGTCTGCTGAGGGTTTCTTCAGTAAGAGGAGTATGACGACATGCTTTCACATGTCCACGAGAGTGGCTCTGCTAATAGAATTGTTTAGTTTCGGGGGCAAAGCTGTGCGGATGGGTTCCAATACTTTGGTGGAGATGAACTCTGTTCAAGGATCTAATGGTGCTCCTGAGTGGATGGAGCCCATGTAGCTGTGGTTTCTGCTGTGGTGATGGTGTGGTGGGCCAGGAGGGCATGGATGGCTGCAAGGGTGATGGATCCAGCTGGGGATGGAAATTGTTGTTGATGTTGCTGAACTTCTTGCTGAAATAGTAGGAAAGCTGAGTGCAGAGGTATTGAAAAGGGTTAGCGTTTGTGGTTCTGACAGTTGGGGTAAACATTGTTGACACCGATGTTTACACATAGCATGCCATTACAACGCGCTCATTGCAGCGACCACATTGTTACATCGCATGCCATTACAATGCAGCCATGACAATGACTTGCTGTAGGGGGCAGAAGGTGTTAGATTTTAAATCCAACATCTTCCCCACTGTTGCACAGACTAGAGTTGGAATACTAAATTATACTATTCCAACATCCAGCGCCCCCCTTACAGCTAGTCATTGTCATGACTTGCGTTGTATTGGTCTGCGATGTAACAACAAGGTCGTTGTAATGAGCGGGTTGTAATGGCATGCGTTCTAAATGCATCCATTGTAGCGTGGCATATTCAGCAGTGGTGAGGTAAAATCCTTAACAACACTGAAAATCTCTTTGTAATTGTGCTGTTTTTAATGCATTCAGTCAATGCTTGGTGATTCTGATTTGCTAAACTTAGAACTTGAGGGCTGACTTGGAGGGGCATTTGTCAGTTTCGTCATGAGTTTGTCTCTATCAGTGTTTCAAGTTGTTTTTATTGGTATTTGGTGAACCTGAGTTTGTCCACGTTCCAGCTTCTGCTCAACAACACTACACAGTCCCCTCTTTATCATACTGTAGCACCCTGCTTTGTTTAACGTTTGGTATGCCTAATTAAAGAATGCTTTAAGTACCTGTTGAATATGAAACCACTATGTTTTCATTTATTTGACAAATGAATATACTTTCATTCAATTTATTTGCATTTTTTAAGTAGTGTTGTTCCTTAATTGTTTCTTTTCTTTTGATTATATACCCACATTCCTAAGTATATTGGGTAGCCACTTTTTCAATGATGTGCAAGACAATTTAGCATAAGTTTTATGACTATGGGCCTGAAGTTAAAGTTGGCCGTGATCAAGCCATCAAGAAACATGGCAGACAGATTGAGTGTGTTCTACTTATTTGTGGCATTCCTTTTCTTCCTTCAATTTACTTTCATCTGCATGCTATTTTCAGAAACTTTCCCATGTGATTACATTGCTATGGACAAGGAGAAATGATCCAGCTTTTCAGATTTATCATTCGGACAGCATTCAAGCATTTGCGTCATGCCTAATTGAATAATCAAAATTACAAAATGTAAGGTATTAACTAAGCACATAATCTCACCAACTTGAGTATTAATATGAAGATGAATAATATCATGGAACGTTAAATGACCTGGAAACTATATAAGAACGCAATTATACTGAGATAACCCTTTACCATGTTATCGCAAAAATCCAATTAAAGAAAGTCAAAGAAAATTCTAAATGTGTATACAAAATACAAAAAATTTAAATTAGTGATTTCTTCAGAATGAGTAGTATAGAAGATACATCTCCAACAACATACTTGAAAAAAAACATACTATACTAATTTTCACCAGTAATCCTTTATGGGTTCCGGAGTGGCTTGCTCCTCGCCAGAAAAGCGATTCAACACCCATCAGGGGTAACAAGTGCTATATGAATGCAAATCTTTCTTCCCCTTTTATCCGTCCGCTATCCTTCTCACTCCAAGTAACTGACTAATATCCACCACTGAAATTACTTCATATTTCACCATATTAATTCACCAATAATCCTTTGTAGGCTTCCTAAATAGCGTGCGTCAATAAGCGCTATATAAATACAAACCTTTGTCCTCCTCTATCCTTCTGCTATCATTCCAAATCCAACTAACTGACTAACCTATCCACCAGTTAAAATGTACTTGCATGTTTCACTATACTAATTCAACACTAATCCTCTATGCGTCTCGGAGTATCGTGCTACTCACTGAAAAAGCGCTTTGACGCCTCGTCAGGGGTAGAAGCGCTATATAAATGCAATTACAATACAATTGCAAGAAAACTCAAGAAAACCATCTATAAATCTAATGCATATGTTGCCAAAAAAAAGAGTGGGGGATAAGAAACATCTAAAATGTTTAAGACCATGAGTTCCTCAAAGTGATTTTTCAACCACAATGTCAAGCAAGAAACGTTTTAAAGTATACTGAGATGAAATAATTATAATGCAGAAAATACTCATTATGGGTAGATTATTCTGCTCAGCATCGGTGTCAAATGGTATGGTATACTAACTAAATATTGTCTGAAAGGAATATTTGTCATAAGCAACATTTAAGAGATATATATTGAAATGTAGTTAATAGTAATAGAAAATCTACGCCTTCTGGGATATTTTTGTAAACAATAGCCACAACACAATATTTCTGTCATACAATGATTTTGCAAATGATATTCTTACATACAACAAATGTTATGTCGTGTGAATTTGTAGCGCTTGGCTAATCACCCATGAGGGTATCCAGGCCCAGAATGGGGCAGGTCTGAGGGGGGAGGAGGAGATCATTCCAGTTTAGTCTGGAAGAGGCATGTCTTGAGGTTCCTTAGAAAGTCTATGAGGAAGGGACAGGTTCTGAGGTGGTTTGGTTCCAGGTCTTGGCTGTGAGGTATGAGAAGGAGCGTTCTCTGCTTCAGATTTTCTTGATGAGAGGGAGGTTTGCTTTTTCCTGGGACGCAGATCAAAGGTGTCTGGTGGGTCGGTAGAAGTTGAGGCGGTGGTTGAGGTAAACTGGACCAGTGCTGTGGAGAGCTTTTTAGGCATATGTGACAAACTAAATAACATGGAGTGAAAAATGTAGCTGGAACTAGTTAGCCTTTTACAACAAGCATACAAGTAAATGCTTTCACATTACAATTGCTAAAGTTAGATTAGACCTTTCCAAAATCAACAACTACAACCTAGTAAAACTGGTTCTCAATTACTTAATGAGGGTCTTTATTAACCACAAAAGAAAGCAAACCTCAAGTGAATAATACATATTTTAATGACATGTGACTAAAATATATATAAAGGTCATTCTTATTTGGGATGCCCAAATGATCACAAAAATTTGAACTACAATTCCCTTTCTAGGTAGAAACAATTGACATTTCATCACCCAGGTTCAGAAAAATCTATGCCAAATCTTGAAACACATGAAACACCTCCATTCAAATCATTATTTTCATCATCATCATCAAATAACATTATTTTCGATCACAGAGCTCTTACAAAGTGTGTGGTAGAGCACAGGTTAAGACAATATAAAAATAAAAATAAATTTACAAGTAAATAGCATAACACTAATTAAAACAGTGTAAGGATACAACTCATTGCTTAAGAGTGGACAACAATTTCATGAATATGATTTAAAAGAGGTAGAAAAGACAATTCATATTACATTTAAAATGTTTGATCCATAGTGTGTACCAAAATCTGGACAAACCAAAGACTACCACCATGCGGGTGTCAGTGGAAAAATTCTCCAAACCACAAGGTAATGGCCAGGTCCGATTAGTACACACATTGGAACAATCCACTTGACCCTCAAGCTTCTATAATGGGGCAAAAGAATAACAAGAAGACTATGGATTTATGCTGGACACTGATCACCAGAGAGAGCCTTGCTACATTACTTTTTACATAACAGTTTAGTGCAAAGATTTTTATATCAAAATTGTACAAATAATTTATGTGCCATGGGTGGAACAATTTCATCGATGGTGTCCTCATGAAATGGGACAATTTTAAAACTCATAAAATCCTGGGTCAGTGTACCCACCGGTTTAGCCATCTCCTTCTCCATTATGGTTTCCCAATATATCTTTTTTACCCTGCACTTTGGTGTAAGGGACAGTCTTTCAGGAGTGAACCAGTACTCCTCCATCCCAAGTCTCCTAAGTAGATTTTTCAGGGAGCTAAATCATGGAATGGAATTAACCTGAGGTCGCTTCAAGAGATCAATCGTCACCCCTCGGTAACGAGGGAGCTCTTTAATAGACCACAAACAATGCCAAAACATTAGCAGTTTGTAGTCCAGCTTATGTGCCAGTTGATTTTGGCCCAAATCCAAAAACATGGGAGCCAGGGGAATGCTAATGGGAAGATTTAAAAATGATCTTAAAAAGCGGTTTTCTATTGGACTGAGAGAATTTGTGTTCACAATACCCCACAGTTCAGCCCCACAAGGAGCCCCCCCCCCATGCTTTGATATTATAGATGTCCAGTGCTAGGGACACTTTCCTGAACACTGTAGATTTATGAATTTTACTTACAGGAGCAGTCTGCTTAATTAGCGACAACTGGAATTTTAAATATGGGGAGACCAATTTAGGTTAGATGTTATACAGATGTCCAAATAGTCAAAGGCAAATACTTGCTCTGGGACGCCACTTCCTGTGTACACAGTTCTTTTAGGTGATTTAGTATTTCCTTTGGAGAAGATCATGTATTTCGTATTGGCTTCGCTCAATACCAGGCCCCTCTCCTTCCAAAACCTAATAAAATCATTCAACAGTTGTTGGATTCCTTGGGGGCATTTGAAGATTAATAGAGTATCATCTGCAAAAAGTAATGTAGGCTCTCTTCTCTCACCTACTTTTGGGGCATCACATCGTTCCCTATCTAGGTAGTCTACCACCACATTTATAAAAAGAGAAATTAGAGTGGGTGCTAAGACGCATCCCTGTCTCACTTCACATTTAATAGAGAATTGGTGGGTGAGTTGGTTGTTTCCCCCCACCTAACGTGGGCTGTATGTAGTGAATGCAATTTAATTAGAATTTGAAGTAGATTATGGGGTAGGCTCATCTCTGCCACCCCTCTCATAACTTAGCTCACGGTACTAGATCAAACGCAGTGCGAAGTTCCACAAAGGCTACATACAACTTACCCCCTCTAATACTAGCCTCTCCAGTATATACACAAAAAGGGAAAAACCTGGTCCAATGTGTAAATATTGGATTAGCGCAGGAGATTGGATTAGCGCAGGAGACCGTTGCCTCGCTGTTGCGCTGATGCGCTGGTAAATTTGCCTATTTTAAACACACAAAGCGAAAGTTGATTTTAAAAACTTTGAATTGAAACTTGCACTGTTCGATTATTGTGGGGCACTTTTAAAACTTATTGAAATACCTCTTTGCCGCCTCCCCGTTCCACCACCGACGCCATGCTGGATTGATGTGGAGGGAGCTCAGCATTCTACCCCGCACACACCGGAAGTGATTTAGACTTCCGGTGCGCACGCTTCGCAGGTCAGCAGTTTAGCTGTTGGGCCTGTATAAAAGAGGACGCTTCCCTGCCACGCGCTAGATTGGATTAGCGCAGGAGACCGTTGCCTCGCTGTTGCGCTGATGCGCTGGTAAATTTGCCTATTTTTAAACACACAAAGCGAAAGTTGATTTTAAAAACTTTGAATTGAAACTTGCACTGTTCGATTATTGTGGGGCACTTTCAAAACTTATTGAAATACCTCTTTGCCGCCTCCCTGTTCCACCATCTACGCTATGCCGGATTGATGTGGAGGGAGCTCGGCATTCTACCCTGCACACACCGGAAGTGATTTAGACTTCCGATGCGCAAGCACGCAGGTCATACGGTAATGATATGAAAATATGCCCCCCAGTACGCGCAGCGGGCGCACCGGAGGCGCACCGATGGTGCGCCAAAGGTAAGCCTGTCTGCGCCCGTCCACGCCACGACCGGGCCCAGGGCCACACCCCCTGGTCCAAGCATACAATATACAAGGGAATTCTTATTTGGGATAAACTCCGATCAAAAGAGATGCATACACCCACTGATTATGACACACTGGGTAGGCCCATGGAGCTGTAAACTATGAAGGGAAAGTTTCGGACCTTATATTGATTCCCAGACTAACAGCCGGACGGAAGTCCTGAGATGCGGCCTTATCAATGTTAGGGCAATGAGCAAACATGCCCTGGACATCTTTGACCTCATAACCAAAAGCGACCTGGACTGCCTTTTTATGACAGAGACATGGCTGACGCCCAATAGTAACCCGGACGTCACGAACACTCTTCCACCCGGATACCTAATTTCTAGAGAGGATAGATCAATTCGGATGGGGGGAGGCATAGCCATTGCTTACCGAGATACACTAAACTGTCAAACGTTTGCAATCCCAGAACTAAAAGGGGCTGAAAACATGGGTTTTGCTAAAAAAGCGCACGACTCGTTTACATTTACGGGAGCGCTACCATACCGTCCGCCAGGGAAACATACAGATTTCCTGGAGAACATTGGGCCAGCCGTTAGTAACCTAGCTCTCAAATCTGCAAACTTTACACTCCTAGGAGATGTTAACGTCCATTTAGACTCCCCTATAGATCCGGCAGCAATATGTTTTAGGGACACAATGAATGTCCTTGGTTTAACTCAGGCTACAACAAACGCCACTCACAAGGCGGGGCATATCCTCGACTGCATCTGTTCGAACCTAGAGACACTCAGTGTCAAGACACCCCAAGTACTAACGTGGACAGACCATAGCTTCATTCCTTTCGACCTCCCAGTGATGACTGGCAAGACGTTAAACATCTCAGATAAGACATCGGGATCTCCCCAGGGAGAACCCTGCTGGAAAATCCTGATAGGGCAGGAGGAGTTTTTAACTATAGCAGCAGGAATCAGACCCACCCCTACAGGAGATCAAACTAGGGACAGTCAAATCCTTAGGGAGTGGATAAATACATTAAGTTCAGGAAATATCCATGCCGCTCCTAGGCTAGATGCCAGAAAGAAGCAGAAACCCTCTGCCCCCTGGTTCTCTTTGGTTCTAAAAGAAAAACAAAGGGAGGTTAGGGCCTTAGAGCGCAAATGGCGTATGAACTATGAAGAAATAGATCATAACAACTATAAAGCCGCACGCCGCCGATATCATGGGATGATTAAAACTGCAAAAAAGGATTACTATACTGAGGCTATAACCAAAAGTAATAACAAACAGAAGGACATTTTTAACATAGTTAATAGCTTTATTAACCCAAAAACTATGCATAAAAACATTCCCCCCCTCCCATAACTTATGTAACATTATAGCAGATTTCTTTGAGGAAAAAATTCAAAAGATCATAAATGATTTTTCCCATCCATTAACGTATAAGGGGCCAGCAAACAGAGCCGTCACAACAACTACTTCCCCCATGGCTATCTTTCATTCGGTTAGCCTAGAGGAATCTTGGGCAGAAATTTTAAAGATTAAATCAGGTTCCCCTTTTGATCCCTGCCCTCCCTTTGTTCTTCACACAATGGTGGATATTGTCAACCCCATCATAAATAGCATTATCAACTCCTCACTCAATCTTGGCTTAGTCCCTGAAGAATGGAAACTTGCAGCAGTGAAGCCCCTGCAGAAAAAACAATTACCAGACCCAACAACTCTGACAAATCTGAGACCCATTGCCCTGCTCCCAGCTCTCTGCAAATTAACAGAGAAATCCGTGAATAGGCAGCTCACCGCCTTTTTGGAGGTCAATAATATATGGCACCCTAACCAAGCTGGTTTTAGGTCTCAACATTCAACGGAATCAGCCCTGATTTTCACTTCTGAAACTCTAAGGGCTGCAATGGATCAGGGAAAGAAGGCGGTCCTGGTGCTGCTTGACCTGTCCGCGGCATTTGATACGGTCTCACATGTCATCTTGGTGGACCGTCTAGCCGCGGCAGGGATAGCTGGAAATGTGCTGGGCTGGCTAAAAAGCTTCTTAGCAAATAGGCGACAAGTGGTCACCTTAGGTCAGTTTAGGTCTGAAGAAAAACGGCTCACTTCGGGAGTGCCTCAGGGCTCCTGTCTTAGCCCAACACTTTTTAATGTATATATGGCCCCCCTGATCGCACTCATATCATCCTTTAACATCAACACCATTTCATATGCGGATGATACGCAGCTCATCCTGGTGATGGAAGCTGACACCGGTGAGGCTGAAAGGAAGCTTAAAAACTGCCTAAAAGCCACTTTCCAATGGATGAGCACGAACCATCTTAAATGCAACTCAGGGAAAACTGAGAATCTGTTTAACCCCTAATTATGGTGGCCGGAGGATGCTAGCAATAGGTCAAAAATAAACTATCTAAAAAACTATCTAAAAAATAGAATGTGTGTGCTCGGAATACCTCCGCCGGATCCACTGAAGGCACAACCTGGTGAAATAATATTCCCATCAGTTGCAAGTACGCAAGATCACATGCAAGATGACGCACGTGCAATTGCAAATTAATGGCAGCTTCCTGTCCAGTCAGGTACCTCCCACAGACAGCCTAGACGGATGTCCGGGGTACCGACGGACAGGTAAGCTTTGCCGCTGCACCTTTGCACTTAATAGTGAGATTGTAATCTGAATAGGATTCAAAATGTGTCCACAAGTCGAGGCGTGCTGTCAAGATCCCCTTTTGTCAACAAATAGGGGTTCTAGTGCGCAATACCGAAACGGCCTCGCTGGAGGCATAACTTCACTGGTGAGGCGTGTAATCTGTGGGCTGATTGACGCCCACTCCTCGCTGGAGGTTTAACTTACTTGTGAGGCGCGTAATCTGTGGGCTGAATGACGACCACACCGCAGCGTCTTACTGTCATGCCGGATTATCTGGCATTCAAACTGAGTATCTAACAACGAATCGGTACAAAAGGCTGCCCGTAGTTTAACCTAATCGTATCGATGCGGTATTTGAGCAGTCTATGAAGTGAAATGTACCGATAGAACATTTTGAGAACACGAAATTCTTCTAGTTATAAAAAAGTTTGTTTTTTTAAAATACCTGGTAGCGTCTAGTCCTTCCTCCATTTTACTCCCCTATTTCTCCTTTCATTAGAGCGGTGCCCCATTTATACCTGAGCTGTAGCCAGGTGAGGTGGAGAGTACATTCCCTGACAATTAGGTGAGTGGTGACTACAAATTATTAGTTTGCGCCATAATAAGAAAATATGGCATACATAGAATTACTCTGTGAGAATTCTTTGACCAAGAAACTGTTGGCATAAGTTAAAAGATACATATGTGACAGATGTATGTGCACTATCTGAATAATTTATATGTGTTATCCCTTGTTTATTCGTCCATCGACATTGGGTGATACTGAATCATCACAACAGGCGAATTTCAGGTGATATTGTTTACCATATTATTTTTATCACATTCACTTTGTACAGTAGCAACAATCACGGTCCTGATGAAGCATTAGGAGACCTACTGGCTCCACACTAAATGCAGAAACATGTCGACCACAAACCAACTCTAGTACTTATTTGTTAACACTACTATGTACTGTCTTTTAATCTCCGCGAGTGGGTAGGAACTAATAAAATTGTCTTTCCATTCCTATTACCCGATTTTAACATTTTCACACAGTTTTCACATTTTGCACTGTTACTCAGTTTACCTCTTGATGCCATCTATGTACCGTTTTGATACACTATATAGGATTGGGCTACAATCTGCCTAGTCCACTGTGGGTAAAACCACGTCCCTTCATGGCGAAGGATCCCAAATGATGGAGGGCGGGACAGGTTGGTAAACTGATGGGAATATTATTTTACCAGGTTGTGCCTTCAGTGGATCCGGCGGAGGTATTCCGAGCACACACATTCTATTTTTTAGATAGTTTATTTTTGACCTATTGCTATCCTTATTGTTGGTATTCATAGTGTTAAGGGACGATAGCAGCATTAGGTCGGTAAAAATTCCCTCAGACCCCCTCTTTCTATACTTCTTCTTGGCCGGAGGATGCTACCATCCCCCCAAACACCATCCTGTCAGCCCGAAATCTAGGGATCAGATTGGATTCCTCTCTGACTTTTAAACATCAAGCAGTGGCGGTGGCAGGGACATGTTTCGGCATCATAAAAGGGCTCAGAAAATTCTTTGACCTAATACCACTCCCGGCACGTAAAATGGCTGCAGTAGCACTTATAACATCACGTCTTGACTACTGCAACAGCCTATATGCAGGGACAAACAGGATGGTCTGCCACAAACTGCAAATGGTACAACATGCCGCGGCAAGACTGGTGCTAGGATGGAACCGAAGAACTTCAGCTACAGCAGCAATGGACATACTACATTGGCTGCTGATCCATAAACTGGTCCTTTTCAAAGTCCTCCTAATCACCTTCAGGGCCTTCCATGGGAAAGGACCCAGCTACATTCGGAGTCTGTTCAGACACTACATCCCCTCGCGTAACCTGAGATCCCAAAAAGCTAACCTCCTCACCATCCCTAACTTCAAACTGAAAACGAGAGGAGGAAAGGCTCTGCCAGTCTTGGGTTCCAAGGCCTGCAACCTTCTCCCGCCGTCCCTTCGCCAATTTGGATCAGAAACAGATTTCAGAAAGACCCTAAAAACATGGATATACAACCTATCCGACACCATGTGCAAAAGCTTAATCTGAATACGCAGATTTCCTACTACCATCAGCTGGACTCCCCACTTTCTGCCTATCCTGTCTAGAGCGCCAAGATGCTCCTTGGAGTGAAGGCCGCGCTATATAAGAACTTTTTACATTACATTACATTACAAATATTAGCATTAAATCCTGCTTTGAGATCACACAGGACATGGTCTTCTGAGATCCAATCCTGAACCCTAGACAACACCTGCTTGCAGAAAATTGTCTGCAGTGAATCAATTAGACTTATAGGTCTATAGCTGGCAGGGTTTGCTCTTTTGCCCATCTTATACATAAGGTTTATTTCCGCTATATTCCGTTAGTGAGGAATGTTCACGCCCGATAAGATGGCATTTGTTAACATGTTAATATAGGGAGCCCAAACAATTAAGTCCTCTCTATACAACTCACATGGAATTCGGTCAGGACCGGGGGCTCTAGCCGGAGTATTGGAACAAATCACCACCCAAGGTTCTTCCAAAGAGAACTCCAAGTCCTCCTTAGCACCGCACAAAACTTCCCTCCATGGTTCAATTGGGCCCTCAACCTCATTACTACCTGGTGCATAGAGACCCCCAAAGTGGGTCACCCACTCTTCTGGTTGGATTGTGATCTCTAATTTAGTCTTTCTACCATTAAGCCAATAACCTGCTTGTTTCCAGAAAGACTTCAAATCCTTAACTATTTAATTCCTTTTATAGAAAGAGAAGGAGCTTTCCCATTTTTTCTTGGCTGTCTCTTATTCTTTCCTATATCTTTTTCTACAAGCCACTAGATGAGAATGAACGTTAGATTTTACGGCCCTTACAAGGTCGACCTTGGCTTTCCTACTGTCCTGATTATTCCAAACTGTCTGAGATTCTTGCTTTGGCAGCATCTTATCATGCTCAGATTTCTGCTAGCTACACGTTTACCCAACAGATGCCTAATCTCACTAAATAGGGTTTCATGCTTGGTGATCAATTTTTCTGCTACTTTATCTTTAGAGAGTTTAGACATCTCTGTCACCTCCAAACGTAATTTACCTTTAACTACTTCCAGGATCTCTGGATGTTCCACAACCAAGTCCCATTTGATCATTCTCAAGTTGTTCGTAATGGACAATTCACCCAGGTCTGTTCTACCGCTGATATTGGGATCATTATCACCCAGGTTTATTAACCTGTTAACCGCGGCAGTAATTCCGCCGCAGTGCCGTCCGTTTCCGTGCGCGGGATGGGCCGCGTCGATAGTGCTCGCGACGGCCAACGGCCGACGGCAGCACGCAATGGGTTAAAGAAAGAATCAGGGTGTTATGGTCACTATCTGATCGACTGGCCACTGCCATATTGTAAACCAATGGCCAAAGATTTAGGGCAACCAGGCAATAGGCAATCCTGCTGGTGTAACCAGGTCTGTTAAAGGTTAGGTCCCCATTTCCATCTGATTTTGTTCTCCCATTGGGGGCTCTCAAGTCATACTGCAGTGTAAGAGCCAATACCTGGCTTCCTCTTTTAGTCCATCTAACTGGGGGAAGATCTAACTGTGGGACCTGCCAAGCAATATCCCACTCCGCAGTCAAATATTGGGGGGACCATCCTAACTTTTGACCCAAGAGCGTTTTAAATCCATATCGTGAAACCCCCAATAGTCTCCACTTATCTTTCCTTATGGCACTTAAACCATAGGTAGAGAACCCACTTCTATGTAGGGTGTGCAGATCCACGTTTCTTGGAAGAGTATCACATCATATAAATCCACAAAAAATCCCCAATTGTGGTCTACTAGCAATTTGGTAATCTCTGCCACATTCAAGACCAAAACTCCTAAATGTCGGGAACAAACTTTAGTATTGATATCAGTAGTACTACACTCAGTGGGTACTCCTCCTTGCTCAGTATTAAAGAGATTGCCAACCCCCTCTCCTCTTAGGGTCACATTCAAATGCTCACAATTAGCCTTTGAGTTTATGGCTGACCTCAGCCCTACAGGGGCTTTCGCTAGGGACCTGGTCGCATTTGGACCAGGGAGGATTACATATGCATCTTGTGGTATCAGTCCTCCTATCTGTAGTCATTCCTGTGTTTCTGCGCAACTTGTTTTAGTGGAGTGTCCCCATTTTGTAGTAGCCCTAGGTGGCCTATATAGCTGTTTGTCCAGTCCTGTCCGCAGTCTATATCTAATAATGATAGAGGTATTAGCAATAGGGATGGTACGAGAATCTATAGACATTAAACCGTCAACTGGAGCCATACAGGAGAAGAAAACTTTGACTACATCCTTTGGTGACCCCAGGACCGTTACTCTCTCGACATACTTGATATTATCCCTTATTATTGAATAGCAGTGCAGGGTGTCCCTGAACAAGTAGATGACCTTGTTCTTGAATGAGTCACAGTCTTCATAGTCTTCATACCCATCCTTTGGGAGTTTAGGTACCTCTGTTAGGTATACTACCATTTCATTATCCTGGAGCTGTGTTCTGGAACAGACTCCATCCTTTACTACTCCCTTCTCTAAATGTCCCCCAAATACAGAAATGGGCTGAAGTGTTTTTACATCTATCACCGTACCCTCCTCCTTTCCTGAAAGGTGCTCAGGGGAGTTAATAGCTTGTCGGTGTTACTACTAAAACCATTTTTCAGGCAGTTAGAACGATTTGGGGTGGTCCGGGGTGGAGGGTTTCGTAGGTCATATGTGATCTAGGGTAAGCAGGTCCACCTTCCTCCACTCCTGATGCCCAATAGGATGATCTCCCATCTGTGCAAACAGGGTCTACCTGTCATGGACAAGTGTGTCTCAATCACAGTCCTCCCGAAAAAACGCCAGTATTATAGACAAAGTCAGCAGAGTCATTTAACACGTCATGAGTGATATAATGTGTCAGGTAATAAGCAGTGCATGGCAGAGGCACAAGTTGTAGTTAGCTCAGTGAACTATAACTGGTGAATGTGAGTGTTTTTTAGTTGTTTTAATGTTCCGTTTTGTATTATTTCTACACCTAACTATATTGTCACTTTTGGTTTTTTTCCTGTAAGTTTATTGGGTTTTTATTTTTTAAAGTAAGCTAACATAATTTTGCCTTAGTTAAAGATAATGCCAGTTTTGTTTTTTTATGGGAATTTAGAAGAGTTTTTCAGCATAAGGTAAGATTTTACTATCATATCTACCTTTATCACTTTAATTTTTGTTTTTCTCCGGTGAATCTCTAGGGTTCTGTTAACGTAAAGTAACATCTTGTTATAATATCTCGGTATAATACAACTGAAACCTTTGTGTTTTTTAAGTGAATTTCTAAGGTTGTTTGGATCATATTCACTTAACTCTCTTGCTGAGCACAGCTTTTGGCCATGCAGAGTGGTTCGCGGCCGCAAGCCATGTCCTCTGCCCAACCCCCATGGTCACCCAACCCCCACGTCATGTATGGCCTTTGGCCATGAGTGGTGGAGGGTTGGCTGGAGGGCCTGCCCCCAATTCCCCAAGGGCACCAACCGGTTACAGGGCACCAACCGGCTAGATAAACTTATTTTTTAATACTTTCAAGTCCACCTGTGTACCTCTTTAAATGCAAATTTCTCGAAAATTGGTAAACAGATTTACACAAATCATGCATTCTGAGTAACGTACTAAGGGGCAGATTTATGAAGGCCTTGCGCCGCCGGTGCGTCACTTTTTCCCATGTTAATAGTGACGCACCGGCGGCGCAAGGCCTTCATAAATCTGCCCCTAAGTTTGACCTGGGTGCACTTTCTATACAATATACTAGGTACTGACAAGAAAGTTAAATATCCAAAATTTATGAAAAAGCCAACTGAACCATGTTTAAAGAGGGAGCAAAGTCACTTTTGTCTTGTTTAACAGGGGTAAAGTGCTAGAGTTCTGAAGCCAACAAATGCAGTATCCACAAATGGCAGTCACCACTGTGTAGGTATGGTTAGGTCAGAGTTTCCATTGGAAGAACACTTTTTGTATCGCTAATAACTTAGCGCCGATTGAACAATTTTCACAAAACTTTGCAAAAAATGTATATCAACATCAGCCTCCTCCTAAAAAGTTGTTTCCGATCCATCAGGCAGGGTCAAGAAGAAGGTGTGAGTCCCAAAACATTGATTTCCCAAATTAATGATCATGAGAAATATTAGGACGTGATGAGGAAAAAGCAGCTGAATGACATTGCACTAAGTTTGGCAAAAACGGAAAAATTTACACAGAAAACGTGCTTTTCGTTATTTGGCAAAAATCTGTTCAGCCATTTTTGAGAAACTTGCATTTAAGTGTCTGTTCTCTCTTCACTTCCAGGTGGAAAAAGCATCTGTACACGGTCAAGGGGCAGGGGCAGCAATTGAGGGTATGAAGGCCTGTGGCAGCACAATGGACAATGACAGAACAACGACCCAGGGAGGGAAGGGCAAGGGCAGGCACACAGACTGAGGCAGGGGAGGAGAGGAGAGACATAAGAGGGAACGGAGGAAAGTGACAACACAGGGGCTGGGCAGCTTGAAGGACTTGAGCAGGAGAGGGCACTGCCAATAACACAGAGAATGAGGAGGGTATTGAGGAAAGGAAGGAGCAACTACAGAGGGTAAAGGCAGCACAAGGGCAGTGTCAGAATAATGGACCAAAGTGGGAAGGAACAGGGGATTGCACATGGAGAACAGGGGCAGAGGCTGCTGCAGAGGGCAGTCACTGCAGAGAGGACCAGGCAGGCAGGGGGCATGGGCACATACACACAAACACACACACAGAAAAACAGGGGAGGGGCAGCAATAGAATGGTTGAGGAAGGCATTAAATAGATGGAGGGCAAAGAAAACTATCTTGTCAGGACGATACTATGACAAAGATTCATTTTAGTGCCGCACTCTCTTTCTTCAGTAACAATAAGTCAAGTTTCCCTTTTCAGCAGGATTCTCTCGAATTTCTCAAGATAAAGTTAAATTATTCCATTTTCATGCACTCTTGCTCTGTTATCCCTTGTCAGGTGGATGCATCCCGTCTGGATTCACTTGGGAAGAGAACACACAGGTAAGTATTCTATTTTTGTGGTTTTACAACGTTTTCTTTCTCATATAGGAACTCTCTCTGTGCCCTCTCTTTCCTTCACATACTGCTTGCGTTAAGTGGGTTTTCTCCGACTCATTCTGTCTGTTGTTCCATTTCCTTTTTCTCTCTACTGGTTCTGGCTATTAAAGGGCTCTATTTCCCTTCTACCATATATGGTTTCCCAACCAATGGACAAACAAACCAAAAAGCGAAATTTATCAACTATAATAATCCATACCGGACTGTCTTAATATAGCCTTATAGCCTGCCGTAGCGGGCTATACCGGCTAATAAAGGTCCGCTCCTTCGTTAAAGGCCAAACCGAAGGCGAGGGACTTTAACAACGGATCGGGACTTTACTAGCAGGTATAACCCTGCTATGAAGGGCTATAAGGCTATTAGAACATTCTGCCACTAGAGGGCAGAATGTTTGAACAACTAAAACAAAGGCCTCTCGAAGCTCGAGGGGATTTAAATCCCCTCGAGCTCCGAGAGGCCTTTGTAAAACATTGGAATGTTGCTCTGCGGGCCTTTACTGGCCCGTAGAAGCAGGGAGCACTCCATTGTCTGCAATGGAGCTCCCAGCATTCCAATGTTCTAATTTAGAGTAATGTCTTTGGTTTTCTAATTTGCTTCCTTCTGTCTGCTCTTTGTTATGCATTTTGAGGTGTTGAATCATTTAACTTGGTCGCTCGAAAGTTGGGATCTAATTCCTAGGGCTCTTGTAAGGCTAAGGCATTTTGGAATTGTCCTTTTCACTTTTTATCTCACCTCTGTTTCTTATATTCAGTGCCTCTAAGTAAAGATAGATTTTTTAGGTTCTCATGTGCAGATGGAGCCTCACTCATCAATGCCTGGTCTGCATGTATGATCTCTTGGAGGAGAGTGAGGAACTGATGATTGTCCGCATCTAAGATGTCATCTTCAGACAACTTATGGAGGACCCCAATTTCTACTGAAGGTTCTTGGCCATTTACCTTTAGCTTGATTCAGGTAAGGGGATAGACCTTCTGATCTCCTTGAATGCATCAAATGTAAACATATTTATGAGGGATAATCTGCTGGGGTAAAATAAATCATCTTTGATTAAGGACTGTCCTCACCCAAAATCTAACAAAGCGGTAACACACTTCTCATTGATTTGCAAACTAACCTATTAAGTAAGTCCCATTTCTTGAGTGAAGTATATAGGTTGGGGTGTATAGTTTATCTCCTTGAGTTCTTCTTCTGGCTCCTTACTTCCATATAGCTGGGCAATGTGACCCCCATTCTCCGCATTCATAATATTGGGGTCCAGGTTAAATGTCTAGCTTGATTGGTCATGTATGTGGTAAATCATGATGAAGATTCAAAAGCTTCTTCGAGACCTTTCCACTTGACATAGTTTTGGACCCTTTTGTGGGCTCAAGAACGTTATTAGTGGGGTTGAGCTTGGGAAAAGGTGGTAGCTATTTAGATGGCTTGCTCCAAAGAGAGATTCAGAAGTTGCTTTAACCACCGATGGAGGAGTATAGGTAAGGATTGAAGATATTGTTCTAAATAAATCTTAGCCAAGATTCCCTCCTTAGTTGCCTCTTGGTGTTTGAACTGCCTATCAGCTGCATCCTTCATTTTAAAGAAGATCCTTGGGGTTTTACGGGTAAGCCCCATTCCTTCTAAATCGTATCCGATGCATTTCTTCATCGAACCCAAGCCACTCGAGTATAATCTTCTTAATGTCCATTAGGACAAATTCCACTGAGATTGGCCGATTGGTATGCAGTCTGTGCCCCTCCCACTAATTATAGAGCCAGTTAATGAGGCCATGTCTCAATGGGCAACAAACTAGCTGTCATAGGCCTCTGAAAATTAAGAGAAAACCCTCTGTACCTTAACCAGGTGGGAATTTCTGTAGGGAAACAGTGGGACCTGAGGGTACCAATCATTTACTCTGGGTAATCCTAGTGACAAGTTGAAGTTGTCTCTTAGACACTTTTTGCAACTGTTCGACTTGAGTTTTCAAGAAATCTCTATAGGTACTGCGTTCACTTTCAGAGGTTTTGATGTACCACTCTAGGGCCCATTCTACTTTTTTTCTGTCCGTCAGCTAGTTGATGAATAAAGTTCTCCATCTTGTAACACATGTAAATGGATTCCACGTCTGGCACCACATGTTGGAAAGGCGTGGAACAGGTGAAGGGGAAACAAAACTCTCTTGCTGGGATGATATCTGAAGAAGGTTGATATCATTTTAGTCATGCAATCTATTTCTTCAGTAACGATAAGTCCCTTTTCCTTTTTCAGCAGGAGTCTCTTGAATTTCTCAAGATAAGGGCACGTTATTCCTATTTCATACACTCTTCTTCTGTTTTCCCTTGTTAGGTAGATGTATCCCATCTGGAGTCCCTCGGGAAGAGAAATGAAAGCACAGGTAAGTATTCTATTTTTGTGGTTTTACTTTCTTTTTTTTTCATATAGGACCGCTCTGTGCCATCTCTTTCCTTCGTATACTGCTTGGTTAAGTTGTTTCTCCATGACTCCGTTCTGTCTGCTGTTCCATTATCTCTTTCTCTTTACTGATTCTGGCTATAGAAGGTTTCTATGTTCCTTTCTACCATATATGGTTCCCACAATAAATTGGCCTGATACTCAAGGGGATGTGTTACATAGACCTTCTCCAACCAAGGGACAAATAAACCAAAAACCAACATTTCTCAACTCTGTTAAGCAGCCACGGCCGGTGGTAGGTGTAACTGCAGGGCGGTGACGTAGGGAGGGGAAGAAGCAGGGTGGGGGGTTGTAATGTATGGATTACGGAGTGTAACAGGTAAGTAAACATATAAATAAATAAAACGAATTTCATTGTGTGCACTGCATCACCAAATGCGATGCAGTGCGCGCAACGAAATTCGTTTTATTTATTTATATGTTTACTTACCTGTTAAAGTCCTTAATCCATACATTACAACCCCCCACCCTGCCCCTCCCCCTCCCTACGTCACCGCCCTGCAGTTACACCTACCACCGGCCGTGGCTGCTCAATTGACCCGGGAGGGAGAGTGGAAGGTCCATGCACACTGAGAATTGGGTCAGTGGGTCACAGTGGAGTAGTGTCAGCAATTGAGGGGAAGGCAGCACAGTGGCAGTGGAAGCACAATGAAACAGGTGGGGAGGGGGCAGTGACATGAATACAGAGAGAATGGTGCCTAGGGGCAAGGGCAGGAGCAATAACAGAGGGCAGTTACAACACAGGGGCAGTGGCAGCATAACATACTAGGGAGAGAAGGGGCAGGGGAACACACACAGAATGAGGCAGGGGGAGGCAGGGCACACTAGTGGGCATTGGTAGCACTGGGACAATGGCAGCACAATGCATCCATTTCTAACGATAATGGCATTACTCCTAGTCCTACTCCCTCGCCTTCCTTCAGCACAATTGAGGCCCCGCCTCCCACCCAGACCCACCCCCAGCATAAAAACTCTGCCCGCCCCCACCTCCACCTGTACACAAACAAGCCGAGCCAGCACTCAGTTGAACCGCACCGGGAGGGAGGGAGGGTCCTTGAAGGAAGGCGAGGGAGTAGGACTAGGAGTAATGCCATTATCGTTAGAAATGGATGCATTACCTCCCGTCCCTCCCTCGCCTTCCTTCAGCACAATTGAGGACATAGCAAGCAGAAGAAAACAGAGACGGACAACTGAGTGACAAAGAACACAAAACAGTGCCCCAAACACAGCAGATCAACATCCCTGGCCTCGCAAAGAGGACAAGACTCCGAAGCCCGAACCCCCACCAGAGGAAAAGCCACCAAGATAGGGGACCGAAACCAACAACCCCACGGAGCGGGGGAAGGCAAACACCCGAGCCGGACCAAAGCGAACAAACAGAGTCCACCACCCGGAAGGACACCACAACCAGCAGGCACCACAGAAAAAGAGGCCGGACAGTCAAACCAACCAAAGGAGCCACAGCCAAGGAAGGAGCAGGACTGAACACAGGCAAAACCAACCCGTGACAGAGCCAAAACGTCGAGTCACCGGAGGGACAAAGGACGGAACCAGACCCAAAACCAACAGATCCGAACAGCCCAGACAGAAGCGAAACGGCCCAGACAGGGCCCACAAGACCCCCAAGCGCCCCACAGGGGCGACGACAGCCCAAAGCAGAGCCGCCGACCACGCCGACTCCCCAAGGATGAAAGGCCAAGAGGACACCAGAGGACACAAACCCGGGACCAAGAACCGGAACACAGGCCGCCACAGTGCGCGCAGCAGGTCAGGCAGCCACCCGACCAGGCCCACGCGGGGGGAAAACCCAAAAGGCAAGAGCCGAAACCCAAGACCCGCAAGGGGCCCAGAGGGAGGACCGGACAGGACAACCACACCCAGGAGCAAAGACCCCGAAGGGAAGGACCGGACAAGGTGGGGAAACAAACACAGCAGACCCGGAAAAACAACCAGGCAACAGACCCCAGGCAACAAGCAAGGAAACAGGAGCACCAAGAAGCCGGAAAGACGCCCACCGCACTCGCAGAGGGGCCACCGACAAACCCAGAAGAGCCCCAGCAGGAGGGAACCGCCCCACCAAAAGTAGGCCAGCACAACGGGAACAACACCCAGAGCAGAACACCAGGCCCAAAAGGCCCACAAACACCAAGCACAGGCCAGCCAAGTGGAGGGCCGACGGGAAGCCCGCAAGCCACCGCCAACCAGACCGGAACCCCCAACACAGTCGAACCCAGGCGCACAACCACCAGGCAGCAGGCACAAACCCCGCACAGAACCCAGGGGAAGAGCCCGAAACCCCAACGGGCACGAAGCCACCGGAAGGAACCTCCCCCGAGCGCAACACAGCCCGGACAGGAGAGGAAAACAAAGAGCCCAAGGCCAACGGGGAGCAGCAGCAACCCCCGAGCACAAACCCAGGGAGCCCGCACAGGAAAGGCCAGAGCAGCGGAAAAGCCGGGAAGGGGAAGACGTGAGAAAACCCAGGGTGAAGTAAGAAACCAGCAAAGCAGAACAGCCAGCACACAGGTCACCCACCAAGGCAGAGAGCTGACAGACCCAGCACCCAGACCCCAGCCCACAGAAACAGGACCCAGGCAACCAAGGACAAGGACCAGAAACAGGACCCATCCAAACGAGGCAGAGGACCAAGCCACTGGAACGACCACGGAGCCAACACCCACAGACCCGCAGAGAGCCCCGAAAGGACACCAGGGCAAGGCCAAAACGTCGCAACAGCCACCAGCAAGCGGACCCCCGGGAGAGCAGCAAGAACCAGAACAGGAACCCAAACCGAGCCAAGCCCGAACAGGCCGGCAACCGAAGCCACCACAAGCGGAGCCGGAGGAGCCAGAGAACACCGAGCCAGAAGGCAACAGCGGCCGAGCCACCAGGAGAGCCCCCCCGTGGACCGACCGACAAGGGCAGCAGGGACAACAGACCCCGGAGACCAACCCAACAGGAGCCAGAGTGACAGGCTCAGAAGAAGAAAACAAGCCCAGGGAACACCGCAGAAGCCAGGCGCCCCAGCACCAGCAGCCACAGGACACGCTGGAGGAGCCCCCGGGGCCACAAGGCTGAACCCATGAAGGAAGAGAGACCAGGCACCCACCGGACAAGGGAACGGGGCTGAGCACACAAGAGCGTCCGGACAAGCGGGAAGACCCAGGGCGAAGGCCCAAGGCCGAAGAGGAAGGATGCAACACAGAAACGGGCATACCCCACATAGAACCGCAGGAATGCAGAAAAGAAGCAGGGACCGGGAAGAGGGGAGAAGCGACCCCAAAATACAGGGCAAGCCAAAACCACCAGGAAGGGCCCGCGGAAAGGCAGCCCGAAGGGCCAACACACGGAAGGGCACAGGCCAAATCCAGGAGCAGACCCCCAGGAGAACCAGGACAGGCACAAAGCCGCCAGACACCCCAGCCACAGCACCAGAATGGAGCGGGCCCCAGACCCAAGCCCCACCGACAGGAACCCAGGAGATGGAACACATGGCAAGCAAACAGGACACCCAGTCCAGCAGAGCCACCCAGCAGGAACCGGAGACAGGCACAGGAGACAGCCAAACCCTCTCCAAACCGGTGGAACACGCACCAAGCCGACCCAGCACCCAAGAACATACAGCAGTGACAGGAACCCAACAGGGCAAGGCACACTGACCAAGAGGCAGTCAGCCAGGGCAAAAGAAACGGACAAAACCGCGCCCACCCGAAAGACGGAGGAGAAACCCACAGCAGGGACCACGGAGAGGCCCCAGTGCAAGGCACGGGAGAAAGGCAGGACGCCCCAACCAAGGCAAGGCAAGCAGAGGGCCCAAGGAGGCGACATGCAGCCACCACGAACCGCCACCGCAAACTCCACGAAACCCAGCACCAAGGAGGGCACAGAAGAAGCGGAGAACAGGCCAGCCAGCGCCACGGCAGCAGCCAAGCAGAACAGGCCCACCAAGCAGCGCGACCAGGACAGAGGCCAACTGCACAATAGGAGGAAAGGGGCGACCCACACCAAGAAGCAAAGCCACTGGAGGAAGACAGGGACGCACAGCCCAGAAGGGAACGCCCTGGCGCAAACCGAGAGCGCAGAGAAAACTTGAAAACAATCAGGACCAACACAGCGCAGAAGGAAGAAGGAGGGCTGGGAAGAGACGGCCAACGGCAGGCCGCACAGGAAACCGCCAAGCAACAGACAGCAGGGCAGCACCACAGCGGACAAAGCCACACGCACCTACAACAAGTACGAGCAACGCATGCTACACACAGCACCAACCCCCACCCCGGCACAAAAGGGCAAGCCCAACCGGGAGGGCCGGGGACACCAAGGAAAGAAACCCACAGGCCCCGCCCAGCAGGAAACAGGAAAAACCCTGCCGACCTGCACAGGAGTCCAGCGACCCACGGCCCGAACACTCACCACCCCGGAGCCACACACAGAGCAGAGGCGGGAGAAGGATCCACACCCAAGGACCCAGACAGGAACCACGTGCACATAGGACCAGCCGGTGGAGGACGGGACGCGGAAGGCATCAACCAAACCCCAGAACACAGGACAGGGCAGCCACAATCAAGGCCAGCACCATCATGAGACAAGAAAGGCAGAACACCCCCACGGAGCCAGTTGCGACAAGGGCACCCCAGGGGGACCAGAGACCCAGCAGCAGAGGAAGAGGAGCCCAGTACGCCCCCAACCAATCCCCATGCGACCCCGTCAGGAGCAGACCCAGGGGCAGACAACCATCAAGGCTACCACCAAAGGGAACATGGAGCAGCAGGACAAGAACAGAAGCCATCCAGCGAAAACCAGTGCCACCAAAGGACGTCACTGAGGCACAGCACCAAGGCCGGTCGGGATACAACATCCACAGGGCAAGAAAAACGCACCAGCAGGCTGTAGAACCCACAGGCCGTGAATATGTACAATTACGCCACAGCAGTGCGAAGAATCTGACAGCGGCACACAAATCCAGAAGGCACGAAAAAGGACATGTGAAGCCGAGGAGCCGTGGATGGAAAAAGGCACAGGGAAGCCCCGGAAAACCCACACGGTGCACCTCATAGGAGCAGGGGGACCATAGCAAGGGGGCCGGGCCATGCCCAGCCACTCACTGGGCAGCCGGCAGAGCGGCAGTCCCCGGGTGCAAGAAGCAACGCGCCCCGCCAAGAAACAAACAAGGAAACGGGCACAAACCCGTCCTACCTGGACTCCCGAAAGACAGCACACCGGGAGGAGGCAGCCACGCAGCCCGACCCGGAAACGCAGCCCCAGCCACAGGAGGACCGCCGGACACCGCCGAGGAATCCTGAGCCACCGCTCCGCCCCCATACCACGAGGGAGACGAGGCGAGGAGGCACAGCCAGGAGAACGCTGCAGAGGGCACCGCCGTAGCAGAGAACCAGACCGAAGACTCCCCGGCACCGCCACAGAGAGGAGCTGAAAAGGTAAGTCTCAGTAGGGAGACAGAAAAAAACAGGTGGAGGTGGGGGCGGGCAGAGTTTTTATGCTGGGGGTGGGTCTGGGTGGGAGGCGGGGCCTCAATTGTGCTGAAGGAAGGCGAGGGAGGGACGGGAGGTAATGGCCCTGGGAGAAAGCACGGCAAGGGAATGTACACAGAGAAAAGGGGATGGGGAAGAGGGCAGAGATAGCAATGGAGAGCAGTGGCAGCAAATGGTCAGGGGTAGCCAGTTCTTTATTAGTAAAAAAGTAAATGCCAGGACCCAGGTATTCCTCACTAGTCCACTGCAGCTGGCACAACCTATTTCAATTTTAACAGCAGATTAATGTCCCATATATATTAATAGTTTAATACTCCCCTCATGAACGTTGCTTATAAACATGCATAGAGTGCCACCATATGATGGTTTCTCATAAGCATGTCCTGCTGTTTATAAATACATGCTGTCGCTGAGCACTGGAAAACACCAGCAGAAATAAAGCACTGGTGGCAGTGCAACAGACCAATGAGCATAAGGCCTGAGGCACACACAGGGAGAACAAGTGGGAAGGGGAGCGAGGTAAGCAACAGAGGATAGTGCCAGCACAACAGACTAACGAGCGTGGGTGCAAGGGCACACACACAGAAGGCAATGGGTATGGTGGAGATGCAGGGGCAATCCGTTAGGGCAGAACAATACAGGGAAACTGCCAGCAAAATGGACGAGGGAGGGAGAGGTCAGGGGCATGCCTACAGATAACAGGGTGCAGTTGGGAGAGGGAGGGGCATCAATGGAGGGCAGGGGCAGCACAGTGTACCAATTAGTGAGGGGCAAGCATGTTGAGAACAGGGACGGGCAGAAATGGAGTGCAGCAGCAGCAAACAAAACCTGGGGTGGATGGCACAAGGACATGCACATTGAGGGGCAGGTGCAGCAAGAGAGGGCAATGGCAGAACAGAAGCATTATCAGTAGAATGGAACAGGAAGGGAGGAGACAGGAGTACATGGGGAGGGGAGGGACTTTTACGGATTGAGGTAGCAGCATCGGTGTAAAGGCAGCACAACAAACTAAGGAGTAATTGGGTGAGGCCGCACACATGGAGAGCAATGCCAGAGGATGGAGAAGCAACAGGGACAGTATGAAGGACAGTGGCAGCACAGCAGCAGTTACAGCAATACAGAGAAGGGTGGGAAGTGGCAACGACAAACAATTACACTCAGAGAATGAGGGGAAAGGGAGAGAGGTAATTGGAATAATAGAGGGCAGTTTCAACATAGCAGCATACAGCAGACCAGGGGCCAGGGGCATGCACACAGAGTATGGGGCAGAGAGGAGGGGGCAAAGCAGCAATGCTGGGCAGTGACTGATCAGGGAGATTAAAAGCACATTGAGTGAGGGTGATAGGACGCAGGAGCACACATGGAGAACTGGGCAGGGACTGGGGCAGCGACAGAGAGCAGTGGCAGCACACCACCTCAGGGAGAGAGGAAGCAGGGACGTGTACATGTAGAAGAGGGGGCAGTGGCAGTAAGATGACCATGGAAATCAGAATGGAGGTAGCAGGGATACGCATATGAAGATGGAAAATGGAGAACAGGTGGGATGGGGCAGTAGCAAGGCCAGGAAACTGATCACGGAGGGCAGGGTGTGGTGCATTAGCCTGTGGACAATTTTTAAACAAATTGGAGATTTGTAAGGTGCAGGCATATATTTCCAGAGATGTTCAGTAAAAATTCTTAGACATTGTATATTGTTGAAGAATGTATAATATATGAGTAACTTACTTGCAAACAATTCAAGTCGTAGCATGATTTGAAGCTGTGTTTTAATGGTGTATGGTAGTCCACGCATTTCAGAAATATGACTACATTATTTTTTGACAATACAGGGTTTTGAATGTCTTCAGAGACATTACATTTCCTATGTACCTGAATGCCAGTCAACAAAGACCATATTCTCTACCAAATGTTCGTGCTTTGACATATATGCTTTATGTTGTGCACATTCGTGAGGTTACACCCATTAGGACCACAGAGGTGATAGAAAATGGAGTCTATGTTTAGCTCGCTGAACACCTTCCATTATGTAAAGCGTATAGTTCATTTTCACATTCATTGAATTATATCAATAGTGATGTCATTAGTGATGAGTGAGGTCATCGATGATGTCATTTAACATGTGATGAGTGACGTAATATGCAAGGCCAAAACAGTGCATGATGTTGGCACGAGTTATTGTTAGCTAAATTGGCGAATTTCAGTGGGTTTTTGGTTTATAAATGATAGTCATTTCACTCATTTCAACATCTATTTCTTTACTCTAACCTTTGTATTTTTAGTGTGTGTATTTTTGTGTGTGTCATAATGGCAGTCACCGTTGTGTAGTTATAGGTTATAGTTAGACAGTTAGGTCAGTGTTTCCATAAGGATGAGTTTTTTGTTTCACTATTAACGTTGGTGTTATTTGAAGAATCTTCTTCAAAATTTCCAGGTAAAAGTTCCTCCACCTCAGATGCTTCCTCTAAAGTTTTGGGGTGATCAATGAAGTGGGTACTGCAAAAAAGGAAGGCTTTTAAAACACATTTCTCCCCATCATTTCTATAGAGAAAATTTGACAACAATCCAGACAAAACAGCCAAACAGAATTACATCATATTTGACAGAAAACTAAATTTTTTATCGGAAATCATGGGTTTTGTGATTGGGTGTATATCTGTACAGTCACTTTAGAGAAAGGTTCAAACCTTATGGATATGTGTTGCTTCAGGGCTCTCATGGGGAAAAAGGACAAAAAACGAAACCTGATTGGCCTTTCCTGCTGGAGTCGCAGAAGACTAAAGGACGTGATTGGCAGGAGAAAAACTGTTGCGATTGCCATTGCAGAACTCTGAGACTTATTTATTTATTTATTTATCTGTTATTTAAACAATTTAATATAGCGCTGGCTAGACCCAAGGGTATCAGAGTGCTTTACCGGGATGGCAGTATAGACAAGGTGCGATAATTACATTACAATCGTACAAAAAATTAAGAGCAAAATAAACGAGCATGAAGTGAAGAGCAATAAATATCTAGACAAGGAGATAAGAAGTAGCATATAGTCCAAAATCAGGGATTGAGTAAACTATGCAAGCAGGGTTGCCAGGGGAAGTGGGGGGAGGAATGGGGGAAGGGTAGATCACAGGCAGGAGAAGGGCGAGGAGATAGTATGTAGGAGTATGCAGGGAATCTATGGGAGCAGGTGGAAGGGGGATGGAGAACGGGAGGGAGGGGAATGGGGGAAAATGTGGGAGAGAGGGATGGGGTTAGTAGGTCAGGTATAATTCGATGAGCAACATAGCACCATAATGGGCAGGATGTGAAAACTTAGAAGGTGGAGTGATCAACGACCCCAGTATTTGAGGAGGAGGTGTCGCCTGAGATCTTTTTTGAAGCTGAAGTATGAGGGGTTGCAAAGCAGATTTTTGGGGAGTGCGTTCCAGATGGTAGGGGCATTACCGGAGAAAGAGCGTGACTGGGTGGACTTCTTGTTGGCCATGGGCGGTTGGAGAATGAGAGTGTTGGTGCTCCTCAAATCTCTAGAGCAACCCGCTTTGTGAAGTTTGTGAAAGAGATACAGTGGGGTTTGAAGATGCAAGGCTATGTGCGTAATGCACGCGTTCTTGTAGATGGATCTGCCTTCTAAGGGAAGCCATTGGAGATCATTGAGAATGGGGGAGATGTGATCTATTTAAAATCGTCAACAGGAATGAAGGGTTTGATTTTCTTGAGGTGAAGTAGGGAAAAGAGAGCACCTTTTGCAGCATTTTTAATGTGGGGAGAAAGGCTAATGTTTTGGTTAATGCTTATTCCGAGGGATTTGACTGTGCTAGAGGGGATAAAGGAGCAGTTGAGAGCTTTGATGTCGGAGAGCCAGTGTTGAATAGGAAGCCGGTTATTTTGAGGTGCGAAGATAATGACTTCAGTTTTTTTAGGTTTGAGTTTCAGGTGATTGTTATGAAACCAACATTGAATCTTAGTCAGGGTATCATTGAGGTGCAGAATGGCAGCATGGGATTTGATTTCATAGTAAAGTTGGATATCATCCGCATAGAGGTGGTAGTTGATACCTGCATTCTTTAGAATGAGGGTGAGGGGCTCCATGAAGAGGTTGAATAAAGAAGGAGAGAGAATGGAACCCTGGGGGACACACAAGGAGACAGGCATGGGTTTGGAGAGGCAGTTGCTGATTTTAATTTGTTGCGTTCTGAACTGAAAGAAGGAGGACCGGACCATTGAAGCCGAATCCGTCTTTGAGGGTGTTGAGTAGGGTAGCGTGGCAGACAGTATCGAAAGCCACAGAGAGGTCAAGAAGGATGAGAAGGGAAGCCTCCCCCTTGTCTAGGGAGTGATGGATATCATTCACAAGGTTGAGCATCGCAGTTTCTGTGCTACAACCCATTCGGAAGCCTGACTGAAGTGCGTCTAAAAGGTTGAATGAGTCAATGTGTTTATCCATTTGTATCAAAACACATTTTTCAAGGGCCTTGGAAAGAAGAGGCAGGTTAGAGTTAGGACGCAGATTGTTAAGGTCATTAGGGTTAGCAGTGGCATTTTTTAGTATGGGGGAGATTTGGCCAAGCTGGAGGGAAACCGGGATGCAACCAGAGGTCAAGGAGGAGTTGAATGATGGTAGTCCAAAAAGGAGTAATGATATGCTTTAATTCTTGAACGAAGTTGGCAGGGAGCGGGTCAAAGGTATGAGAAGAGGATTTAAGCTTAGAGATAATGTTGCAGACTTCAAGCTCGGTAACGGGACTGAAGTGAAGCCAGGAGGCATTATTTTTGAGCTGCAGATTGGGGAGGCAGTCATCCAGGTGGGCGACTTCATGCGGGGGTAGAATAGGGTGTGGAAGGGGGAAGGAGAAAAGGGTGACTTTTGAAGGAGGTCATAAAGGGGAGAGAAGCTCTGGGGTGAGGTATTTGACGTGAAGGATAGATACATTTTAGCAATTTTATTGGAAAAAAAATCACAATTTCTTCACATCTTTTGGTATTGGCGATCAATTTGGGGGGAGCAGACGCAGTTTGGTTTTTGATGATGTTGAAAAGTTCCCTAGGTCTATTTTTAGCTCAGTCTAGTTGGGCGCGAAAGAAGGAGGCCTTTTCATTATGGATGTGTTTTTTGTAATTACCTCTGGCGGTTCTGAGGAGAGCAAGGTTTGGGGGAGAGGGATGAAGTCTCCATGAGCGTTCTGTCATCCTAAGCGCGCGTCTCTTACTGTTTAGATCTGCATTGAACCAGGATTTGGAGGGGATGTTTCTTTGAGGTGTTAGTTGGGCAGAGGCAATTTGGTCAAGGACCATGATGATGGATTTGCTGTAGTGCTCAGTGAGATCATTAGCATTTTGTGAGGGAGGTGAGCGTTTAAGTTTCACTTTGAGTTTAGACTCCAATACACCTGGAGGGATAAGGGTACCAAAGTCCTGAAAATGTTTAAAGAGGTATAGAAGGGATAGGGTAGGGATCTAGACTGGGTGGAATGTTTCATTCCGCTGACTCTGCATTACTCTTGTAACGCAGAGTTCAGGCAAACTCTGCCAATAGCTGTATGGTGGAATCTTTTTCATGCAAGACTCCAGAAATTTGAGGTGGTGAATGTGTGCAAGATTTGTCATTCCCTAGTGCGATTTTATAATGTGGGACGGTCGTAGGGGTGTGTTTCTAGTAGATTGGCCTCAGCTCGAGTAGATTTTCTACTCGAGTGACTGCAAAATCAACTTGAGCGGCCACGCGCTCTTGCGCACCACAAGGTGCCATTCGTGATGTTTTTCAGTGCTGCTTGCGCTACTGGTTCTAAATTGCAGCATGAGTAGTGCGATGTGCTTATTTTCCTCCTGTTGATGTGACTCTGTGGCATCCCATGAGGTTTTTATGTGATTCCGCGGTGAAACTTAGCGAATTCTGCCCCTGACCCCTAGCCCTTGTGGGGGAAGTTATTCCTCCCCCGTTCCTACATTTAAAAAATATATATATATTATATACATAGTTATGGTCCAGTGGGACCTCGAGTGTCCTCAAAGAAATACATTTAAAAATTGAAGCACAGCCTTCAAGCTGTACAAAGATTTTTATGGAGAGTGGACTCCCATTGGATTAAGAACCTCAATTAGGTGGGCAATACCCTAGTGCACACAGTCTGTACTCAGTGCAGAGACTGCGTAGAGTATACTCTCTCCAGGCACGCACGTGGTATTAGGTGGACAAAAAGCCCCTGCTACAAACAGTCGGCAGTGTGTAGATTATGCGTAGAGTCCACTCCTTCCAGAGACCTAAGCCTCATTTGGAGTCCATGCCCCTACTACTCGAAGTCAGTACTCAGTGTGCAGACTTTGTGTACAGCCCACTCCCCTCAAGAGACACAAGCCACATTAGGTGGGAAAACCCTGCTATGCACAGTCAATGGTCAGTGCACAGACTGAGCCTAGAGCCCATGCTATCCAGAGATCCAATCTCAATTAGGTGGGGAAGCGCTGACCATGCACAGTTAGTGCTCGGTGTGCAGACTGTGTGCAGAGCCCACTCCCTCTATGCCCCCAAGCTCCCTTAGGTGAGCAAACTCCTACTATGCACAGGCCTCACTCTCTGCCCTTATTTTCATGGAGAGCCCCCTTTCTCCAACCACCCAAGCCCAGTTAGATGGGAGAGTCACAATTACAGAGAAGCTGCGGTAATATTTTACTTTATATTAAAAATAAAAGCCTAGAAATTCGCAGAAAAAAAGTTTAAAGTCATGTTAAAGTTAGGCCTGGTAATAATATTTTACTTTATGTTACAAAAAACCTTTGGAATTTACTGCAAAAAAAACAAAGATTAGTGAGTTTAAAGTTCAGTTACGAAAAATGTTTTGTACTAAAAGAAATACTGAAATTTGGCAATTATATTTCAGCAAGCTAACCAAGGGCATCATTACGGTGGCGTATAGACAAAGTTCGCCTGCCACCGCAACAGCAAAAGGGACCGCCCGCCATAGGTGCTTGTGGTCCCGCCATGCCAATCAGGATGCAACGGCCACCATGGTGGTTGCATCCCGCATTTTTCTCATTGCGGCAGATGGTGCTGTAAGCGCACCTGCCGCAATGTGAAAAATGCATGTTGTGCATTTGCATGGCAAAGTGACAGGCACTGAAGTGTCTGCTACCTTGTGCATGCAAATGTAGGGGGGGGTACCGAGTCCACTCCCTTAACACCACGGTGGCTTGCAACGGGCCCCCAACACAAAAGACTGCATGGTAAAGGCCAATCTCCGCCTGCATCATAATATGGATGGTGGTGTCTTGCAGATACCACCACCATATTATGCCCCTTTTCTGCCCGGTCGACCGGCGTAAAAGCGATGTACGGTAAGACCGTCTGCCGCTGACCCCCCAGCCATACCAATATGGTGGGGGGTCAATTAGGCATGGATAGCGGGCGGCAGATTGCTCCCGCCGGGCCAGCGGTGGCTACTGCCGGCCCGGCGGGGGTAATCTGCCCACCATCCTAATGGGCCCCTAAATGTTGTACCCTGCCATGCAATGCTTATCACATCATTATTACATCACACGACATGTTCAATGACATCATTGATGACATTACTGATGGCCTCTCACATTACATCAGTGATGACATCCAATAAGCAGTGTATTATTGGGGTGCAAGTCATAGTTAGCTCAGTGGATTATAAGCTGTGAAATTCAGTGTTTTTTTAGTTAAAAGTGCAGTGTTTTAACTCACATTTTCACCTAACTATAATCTCACTTTAAAAAAAGGGGGGTGGGGTCGCACACTACTCACACACCGGCGGTATCGCCCCTAAGGACTCTGGTTAATGTAGTTAAGTGTTCCGCGATGCATCATCTTTCGATCTTCTGCTGTCTTCGCCATCCCTGGACACGTGTTTCGGGGTATCACCCCTCGTCAGCAGGGATAGGCCGTGTTTTGGGGTTGCCGATGGCTGCCAAATATCTGCTAGGTATAGTACCACTCAGGCGCGTAGGTCCGGGGTCCCAGGCTCGTCAGCCGGCGGCTCAAGGGAGCTTAAAGTTACAAAAAGGGGGGTGGGGTCGCACACTACTCACACACCGGCGGTATCGCCCCTAAGGACTATGGTTAATGTAGTTAAGTGTTCCGCGATGCATCATCTTTCGATCTTCTGCTGTCTTCGCTGTCTTCGACATCCCTGGACACGTGTTTCGGGGTATCAGCCCTCGTCAGCAGGGATAGGCCGTGTTTTGGGGTTGCCGATGGCTGCCAAATATCTGCCAGGTATAGTACCACTCAGGCGCGTAGGTGCGGGGTCCCAGGCTCGTCAGCCGGCTGCTCAAGGGAGCTTAAAGTTACAAAAAGGGGGGTGGGGTCGCACACTACTCACACACCGGCGGTATCGCCCCTAAGGACTCTGGTTAATGTAGTTAAGTGTTCCGCGATGCATCATCTTTCGGTCTTCTGCTGTCTTCGCTGTCTTCGCCATCCCTGGACACGTGTTTCGGGGTATCACCCCTCGTCAGCAGGGATAGGCCGTGTTTTGGGGTTGCCGATGGCTGCCAAATATCTGCCAGGTATAGTACCACTCAGGCGCGTAGGTGCGGGGTCCCAGGCTCGTCAGCCGGCGGCTCAAGGGAGCTTAAAGTTACAAAAAGGGGGGTGGGGTCGCACACTACTCACACACCGGCGGTATCGCCCCATAGGACTCTGGTTAATGTAGCTAAGTGTTCCGCGATGCATCATCTTTCGATCTTCTGCTGTCTTCGCTGTCTTCGCCATCCCTGGACACGTGTTTCGGGGTATCACCCCTCGTCAGCAGGGAAAGGCCGTGTTTTGGGGTTGCCGATGGCTGCCAAATATCTGCCAGGTATAGTACCACTCAGGCGCGTAGGTGCGGGGTCCCAGGCTCGTCAGCCGGCGGCTCAAGGGAGCTTAAAGTTACAAAAAGGGGGGTGGGGTCGCACACTACTCACACACTGGCGGTATCGCCCCTAAGGACTCTGGTTAATGTAGTTAGGTGTTCCGCGATGCATCATCTTTCGATCTTCTGCTGTCTTCGCTGTCTTCGCCATCCCTGGACACGTGTTTCGGGGTATCACCCCTCGCCAGCAGGGATAGGCGTGTTTTGGGGTTGCCGATGGCTGCCAAAGGGGTGGTACCCCGAAACACGTGTCCAGGGATGGCGAAGACAGTGAAGATAGCAGAAGATCAAAAGATGATGCATCGCGAACACTTTACTACATTGACCAGAGTCCTTAGGGGCGACACCGCCGGTGTGTGAGTAGTGTGCGACCCCACCCCCATTTGTAACTTTAAAGCTCCCGTGAGCAGTGGGCTGACGAGCCTGGGATCCCGCACCTACGCGCCTGAGTGGTACTATACCTGGCAGATATTGGCAGCCATCGGCAACCCCAGTACACGGCCTATCCCTGCTGACGAGGGGTGATACCCCGAAACACGTGTCCAGGGATGGCGAAGACAGCGAAGATAGCAGAAGATCGAAAGATGATGCATCGCGGACACTTTACTACATTGACCAGAGTCCTTAGGGGCGACACCGCCGGTGTGTGAGTAGTGTGCGACCCCACCCCCATTTATAATCTCACTTTAACCTTTGTTTTGTTCAGTACATTTATAAGGTTTTCTTGTCTTTTTAATGTAGACTAAGATAGTATTTTCAGACAGAGCCAATGCTTTTTTTTGGCCCTGGAACCCCACGCCCAAGAGGCCTAGGGGGTCAGGGTGTTTCTACCCTGCACCCTTTTCTTTTTTTTCTGTGACTCGGTTCTATCGAGTCACAAGATGGTTGCCAATACTTACTGGTTTGAAGTGCTGGTAGCCAATCTGATCTCAGCACAAGATCGGGAGGCATCGGGGATCCACCGCATCCCTTTATATACAACTGGATTTTATTTTATATTTCTCCACAACTACTGATCAGATTTACACCAAATCACAAAATGGCATTTCCTTGGACCAACATCTAACTTCCTGCCAAATTTGATATAATTCTATTCAGCAGTTTGGGCTGTAGCCTTGTCTAAAGTTCCTATGGGAATTAACATGGGGAAAGCCCCTGGTTCTCAGCCCCCGCTTAACGGGTCACTAAGCTGCGGAAGTGAGCTTCATATCAGTTTTGAAAATTTTGTGAAGATTTGTCAAACAGCCTTAAAGTTATTGGCAAATAAAAAACACTCTTGCTCAAGAAACTAGGTCCTAACTATAACTACCTACTGGCAACTGCCAGTAGAAAGTAAATTTTTATATTACCTACTTAGTTTTTATTGAAAAGGTGATTTTCAGTTGCCTATATCTTGGCGCCGGTCGATGAATATTCATAAAATTTGCCCTAAAAATGAGCCTATTACTTCAGATGTTGTCTGAAAGTTTCAAGGTGGTACGTCAAGCAGGGGCTGAGAAAAAAAAAAGGGAGTCCGAAAACACGTTTTACCCATTTTAATTCCTATAGGATTTTAGAACCAACTACTGACTGAAGTGCTGGATGGAATAACATAAAAATTGGCTGAAAGCTAGCTTTTGGTCCACAGATTGTACATTTTGTGATATGGTGAGTATCCATTCAATAATTTTGGAAATATTAAGGGAAATGCAAATTTGTATATATATAGGGATACGGATCCTCTGTGGATCTGAAAGTCCCCTTGTTGAAATCTGATTGGCTGCCAACACTTGAACCAGGAAGTGTTGTCAGCCATCTGGGGACTCAGGTTGTACTGAGTACCACAAAAAAATGTAAAAGTAAAGAAAGGGGGGCAGGGTAGGACTACCTTGACCCCTGGAACTAGCGGGGGAGTCCACGGGGACTTCAGCAAAAGTTAAAAACATTTATTTAACATTTTTGCTGAAAAATCGTGAGTCCATCACCTCCCCGAGACTTTTTAAAATTATGATACGGGGGACACCACAAGGAGAACCCCAAGCCCGGAGGACCACTACCTCCTGGGGCTTAAAAAATAATAATGATGTGGGGACCATGTGGAGTCCTCTGAACCCCGAAGACCTCCATCCCCCCAGGCAAATAGAAGAAATGAGGGGGCTGTGTGGGACCCCCTCCTGGAGCCAATTATAGCCCTAACTGTCAACCCCCAGGATAGGTCCTGCTATCTCCTGGGGTACCCACCCCTGGTACATAGCAGTTTGCTCTGTCTTGGCAGGAGAACTTGACTGCTCCCGCCAAGTCAGAGCAAACACTCCGCTGTTATCAAGCAGGAACTGCAAAATGTTCACGGTAGCTGAGAGCTGATGTTTTATTTGTTTCGTTGGCCACAGATATGCAGGCAGGGATACAGAAAACAATTGCTTAGACACAGAGGGAGCTGCATGTTTAGCAGATCCCTGTGTGTCAAAGCAATGCTGGCTCCCGCAGTGGGTGGGAGCCAGCAGGGACTGCAGGAGCCTTGAGGGTCATGCCATGGTCTCCAATGGAATTAACAGGGAGCCCTGGGTGGGACGAGGGCACCCTCATTAAAGAGGCTGGGTCCAAGGGGGATGGGGTCCCAAGGGCCAATATCAGCCTGGGGAGGGGGTGGCCACATGGCCTCCCCTCCCCAATAAAATTGTAAAAAACTAAAAGGCTGGGCCCCAGGGGATAGGGTCCCAAGGCCTGAAATTGGCCCGGGGACTGCATGGCCCCTCTCCCCCATTTCGATATGGCTGAGCCCAAGGGGATGGGGTCCCCGGGGCCAAAATCAGCTGTGGAGGGGGGCTGTGTGGGCCCCTTACCCTATTTTATTTTAAAAGCCAGCGCCTGTGGGAAGTCACCAGGGAACCTGCTCCATTGATCAACCACTCTTCAAAGGGGCTTCCTTGTGCAAAACTTCTTGGGGCATGAAGGTCTTTGGTTGGTGAGGTCCCTTTTGGGCCTCATCCGCCAAAGACCCCTCCTGTTACCTCCAGTAAGTCCGACTCAGCAGGATTGCTGAGAGGCTGTCTGTGGCCCTACACCCATTCGCGACCACTCTGCAAACGCACCACTTAATGCACTACCGGTTGGGGGATGAAGTCCCCTTAGAGGCTGGTGATACTTGGAGGCCAACAACTCCTCCTAATATCTCCACTAAGTCCCAAACAGCGGGATTGTTAAGAGCTTGTGGGTGGCCCGCCCCCTTTTTTCACCACTCTGCAAACGTGCCTCCAGGTGCACTACTAGTTGGGGGGGTGAAATCCTCTTGGCTGCTGAGGGACTTTGGGGGCCGATAACCCCTCCTGTTACCTCCAGTAAGTCAGACACCGCGGGATTGTTAAGAGATTGTCGAAGGCCCCACCTCCTCTCCACCACTCTGCAAATGCACCTAGTAGTTAATAAAACACCAACATTTACTTAAAAAAACAAAGGCTACAGGGACGGTACAGTTAGAAAATAGATTTTTTTCAAACGTAGAAATTTACTGAAAAATCAAAGGTTACAGAGATGTTATTGTTAGGAAATATAATTATGAGAGCCATAGAAATTCACTGAAAAAACAAAGGTTACAGGGATGTTATAGTTAGGCTCACATTTCACTCATAAAAAAACAGAGAAATTCAGCAGTAATAGTTACCTGCCAACTACAACTTGTGCCTCCACAATGAACTGCTTATGACCTCACCTGTTATATCATTCATGACATGGTCAGTGAGATCACTGATGACATCACTGATGACATCATCTGCAGAGCCACTCACCCACCCACTCACACCCCCATACAACCTCTTCTATGCCCACTCACATACCCATAGAACCACTCCCATACCCATTCACAGGCCCATACCAGTACTCACACACACCCTCATTCCTCCATAGAGCCACTCACAAACCCACTCACTCACTCATACAGCCACTAACACAAATATTCACTCACCCATACAACCACTCATACCACCAGTCACTCACTCACCCATACACTCAACCATACAGCTACTCACACACAGACACATTCACATATACAGACACACACACCCATACAGCCTCTCAACAAAGCCACTCACTCATGCATACAAGCATTCACTCACTCAGTCACACACCCACACAACGACTTACATACTCATTCACACAGCCATACAAGCACTCCCATATCTCCTCTCTCACCAATACAGTCATTCACACAAACATGCACTCTTGCATACAACCATTCACACACCAACTCACTTATCCAAACATTCACACAAACAGCCATTCACTCACCCATACAGCCACTTACACACCCAGTCACCTACTTTTACAGCCATTTAGACACCCACTCACTCCCCCATACAGTCAATGACACACCCACTCACTCACCAACATAGACACACACACACTCACTCACCCACACAGCTACTCTCATACCTACTTATACTCTCGTACAGCGACTCACACACACACTCAAACATCCATACAGCCAGTCACACACCCACAAAACCACACACACACACCCATAGTACCATTCAGATACCCACTCACACTCCCATGCAACCACTGACACAACCACTCACTCATCTACAGACCTAGTCAGAAATCCATACACCCATACAGTCACTCTTGCATGTACTCATACATCCTTACAGCCACTCACACACCTAGTCACAGAGAGATACTGAAAGTCACACACCCATCCAGATACCGCATGTTAGAGATAGTATCACTCATTAGTAGTGCAAACAGTATACTAATTTTTATAGCAGGCTAATTGATATGTTTAAAACGCATGAACTCTTAAAAACACACTCATTGGATGATTTCATCAATAATGTCATCAGTGATGTCATTTGAGATGTCATCAGTGATATCATCCGTTATGTCACTGACAATGTCATGGGTGATCTAATATGTGAGGTCATTGCTGTGCATTGTGGGGGCATAAATTAGAATTAGCTCAGGTGAATATAACTGCTGAATATCACTGGTTTTGTGTTAGTGGAATCTTAGCCAAACTATAACATCCCTGTAACCTTTTGTTTTACTTGTGAATATATATATATATATATATATATATATATATATATATATATATATATATATATATATATATATATATATATATATTATATATATATATATATATATATATATATATATATATATATATATATATATATATATATACCAAACAATTCCAACCACTTCCGACCACTTCCGTGTTACGGCGAAGAAGGAACTCAGACCACCACAGCAGTTCAGGCAAGGTACACTTTTATTTACGTTATTTCCACAGCCTGCGACGACGCGTTTCAGGCTTCACGAGCCCTTGATCACAGCCCTTGATCGCAGCCTGCAACCCACTGCGCATGCTCCAAGTGTAACAAGCAGAGCAGTGGCAAAACCGGGACAATGTTTTCAGAAACAGAACGCCGCACCGCGGCCAAGGACATGTTTAAGCAACGTGAAGGGCGTGAAAGGGCACACACAGATGTGCCAGTAACAGATCCACACAAAGTGAAAATCAACGAGATGATGGTGAAGCTGGAGCGGTTACATGAACGCGAGACCCGCAAATGGTGGGAAGCCACAAGTCTCACTAGCTATGTGGAAGAGAAGAGAGTACCGCGGGGGTTAAGGGTGCATACCGTGCCATCGTATGAGAACCCTGACCCTCAGCTGCTTACTGACTGGGAATTACATACAGCGGCGTACACGGAGGGAACTCTCAAAATACTTATTAAGTATGCGTGGAGCGACCGCGAGAAGGCGTTAGAGGAAATAAAAAATCTGGATGATAAACTGGAGGAAGAACCCGACTAGGAGCTAGTGCTAAAACTTAAGGCTGATATGAAGATACGCCTCACGAAATACGAACAGAAAATCCGCATGAGGAAACAAGAAAAATATGAAAGAGACCAGGATGATTATCAGCAAGGGCGCATTCTCACGTATGCAAGGAAATACGATGCATCGCGTCAAGCACTGCAATCCAGGACCACCCCAACACCTGAAACAGTCACGTCCGAATCCGATGTAACGGAGAATGAATCAGGGGACGAGCAACAGACCACAAGGCTGCCGCTCACGATGCGACAGAAATCACGAACAAATGAGCCAAGTGGAAGCGGGAAGACTCCTTTTCACCAAGAATACGACGTCATCAAGGGTACTTGGCTAAGAGATGGCAAGACAAAACCACCGGACATGGCGGAGAAATCACAAAAAACAACCAAAAAAAGAGGCGGACAAGGAGAGGAGGTGGCGGCAAACGGCGTGGGAAGAGGGAGGGGCAGAGCCAAGACCAACAACTGGAGCAACCGGTCACGAGGCAACAAGAAGTAAGTCAGACAGCAGAGACCACCAGTCAAAATCTAACGGTGGTTAATCTGACAGAAAAAATCTTAACTGACACTGAAACCAACTTATTGAGCCTCGGTCTTACCTTCTGCCCCAGCACACCACTCGAGTATACCCAAATGAGGATAGACCTCTTCAGATTCACACGTAAGCTAAAGCTGCACAAATATTTTAAGCTGCGGCCCCATCTGAAAGATAGAAGCGTTACAGGGACCAGAATAACAGCAACAGATGCCCTCGTGGGCAGAGAATTCGAAGCTCTGGAAACCCTAGAAAATCTACGCGAAGAGGGTAACATACAGGATCCATCTGAGATCTCGAATAGAGGACAGAGAGCCCTCACATTGGGTATTGAACAAGATCGTGAAGAGAGTGGTTATAAACCGCACTCGATATTTATTCCACAGATGCCTTGGGACGCCATCGACGCCTTTTCCGAAGCCATGACGCAAGACCTGATGCGGTACAGGAAAGGACATCATCCTATACAGCATAACATCACAGAACAACAAAAAATGGCCCTACAAAATCTCATGAAGGATGATAAAATCATCATCAAACCTTCAGACAAAGGGGGCAACGTCGTAATTCTCACTAAAGAGTACTATAGACTGGAAGCATTACGCCAATTATCTGATACCAAGTACTATGTCAAGTGTACTAACGAGATATACCTGGAAAGTATACGGAACTATGACCAACTGATAGGGAAATGGCATAATCAAAATATGCTGAGTAAAGATGAATTTCTCTACCTCCGGACATCTCAACCCCTCATACCTACCTTCTACCATCTGCCAAAACTACATAAGGACAGCTTGCATCCCCCAGGCCGTCCTATCGTATCTTCAGTTGGCAGCCTCACTGAAAGTATGTCCCGATTCGAAGATAAATTTCTATTTCCCTTGGTACTCACATTGCCCTCATACGTACGTGACACCAAGGATTTCCTGAACTCTATAAGGAATGTGAACTGGGACAAGGACTGCCTGCTGATCGTACTTGACATCACAAGCCTGTACACCGTCATTGACCATCGACAGGGCCTCGAAGCTGTTCAGCACTTTTTGAACTTGAGACAATTGAGGTTTACAACCCACAACGATATGATCCTCGAGTTCATCGACTTTTGTCTGAACAATAACATATTTTTATTCGAGGACCAACTGTTTAGACAGGTGTCTGGGACGGCGATGGGTACTTGCTTCGCTCCCAGCTACGCGAATCTTTTCGTGGGCTGGTGGGAGGAGCAAGTACCCAGGAGCTGCATGGTGGACGGAGTGGAGGGCAGGACAGAGGGATGGTACAGATACATTGATGATCTGTTTATTGTATGGCGGGGCTCCTTTGAAACAGCAAATGCCTTTATCAACCAACTGAATGAGAACGCCTATAACCTACACTTTTCAGGGACGGTAAGCAATTCATCAGCTGAATACCTTGACCTGAAAGTGTTTACAGTAGACCAGCAGATCCATACGGCTCTACACAGAAAGTCAACGGCAGGCAATTCTACCCTTTTTGCCAGCAGTAGCCATCCCCCCCAACTGATCAAGAGCATTCCCTACGGCGAGCTTCTCCGGCTCCGCAGGAATTGCTCAAGATTAGAGGACTTTGATAAGGCAGCACAGGATTGTGTAAAGAGGTTTGAGGCTAGAGGGTATGGTCAGTCCATTCTGAGAAACACCTTAAAGAAAGTAAGGGCAATCCCTAGAGACTCCCTAATTACCCCGAAACCTGCCATCAAGGAAGGTGACGATGGAAAAGGGAAATTTAGACTCATAACTCCCTTTTCGGCTGGAGCACAAGATCTCAGGTCTATGCTGCGCAAAAATTGGCATATTCTCACTACTGACAGTACCATCAAAGATGATCTACCTACCCACCCGCTTATAACCTTCAACAAAACCAGATCTCTTAGAGATTATCTGGTGACCAGCCACCTAGAAAAACCACTCCCGAAAAGTAATACTCTGAAATCGATGAGTGGATTTTTTCCTTGCGGAAAGTGTAAAGCTTGCGCTGGAAGCAGGAGAGTTCGTACAGTGGAGAACTTAGACACAGGCAAGAAACTGCATATCAAACAGTTTATAACCTGCAGCACTCCCCTAGCAGTGTTGTCGTGTATTTCTATAGGTTCTGAATCAGTCCCCCTATTCCTGACCCTATTCTGGTTAAACTAACTATCAAGTTAACTAACAGTCAGCCCATGAGGCAAGAAAACCCCCATGATGCAGATACCGTTATCTGACACAGTCACACTACGGCACAGGAACGTGTTATCTGATTAGGTCATAACGCTTGAGATCTAATTAGACAAGCGACATTCCTCCAGCCCCTAATAAGGCATACGACGTTCTCATAACAAATCAAACCTATGACAACCTGGATAATCCGTGCGGCCATTGTTTTGATTTCACAGAGAACTTTAGTAAAGAATGTGCTAACGAGCAAGTCGTATGACATCTTTATTGACGTATCTATGTCCATCCTTACGTCAATCTCGGCACCTTTAAGGTATAAATATTGCCGACCTTGCCCTATGCAAACACACGCGTGGTGACAAGACGGAGCAGCCATACTTGCCGAAGCCGAGAGCAGAAGCAGACCCCGCTGGCAGCAGCCCCGCCTTCCTGACGCGCTGAGAGACGCGCTGCTATCTCAAGCCGAGAGACCCAGCACCGGCGCTTTCGGGCAGCCCTCGCAGGCAGCCTGGAATATCGAGAGCAGAGAAAGAGATACCATTCCTCATTCATCCTAAATTCCAGGTACAGAACTGAATAACCCCTCACAGAGAATTCTTTAGTTATTCACTTGGCAAAAACAAACTTAACTTAAACTGTAACTTTCTATTCCCGCCCACGCATTAGACTTAGGTCAGGTACACGGGGTAGGCGTATTTAGAAACACCAGTTGAGCACGTTTAGTCAAATGTATATGTGTATGTAAATATATTTTAATCATTTTAAACATCATATGGCTCAGAAACCATATCAATGTTTTTACAGTATTATTTTATACTATTGCTTTTAATGTATGCACTTTACTTAACTATAAGTATTGCAATAATATCGATCCATTTCTCTTGTACGAGAAAAGAGACTGATCAATAAATAACATCCTTTATTGAACACGCCCGTCTCTCCCTTTTCTCTACATTCTGATGAGACTAAGAATGCACGTACTGACTGAGTAAAATAATTGCCTTGTGCTCACACGACTCTTGAGATTGACTCTTGATTAGGGGAGAGCAAAGTTGTCATGTTCTATGGTTGTCAGAAACTAAATCCCTTCTTGTCTAATCAGGGGAGTTAATTCCTTCCTTGAACATTCGAGAAAGTTTCTAGCGAACTCTGAGCTTAGCTGGCAAACCCAAAAATTAAGTCTAGTATTGACAGTAGTAGACCTAGTTAACGTCTGGCCTAGGCCTTTACTGCTGTAGGTACTATTCCAATGCGCAGAGCCTATTGGGAAAATAGGAGCTACACTACATGGCGCCCAACGCGTTTGGAAAGGGCGATAAAACTAACGTAAGACATTTAGAGTAACTCAGTCGTGCTTTCTCACTCAGACCCCTTTTTCCATTATACTCCAAAGACGTCTGGAGTGGGTGAAAGGTAATATCCTCCAAAACCTCGCAGGAGGAAACTCCTATGTATGGTTCTTGGTATAGTCAACGTTGAAGGATAAAAACATTCCCAAAATATTGTGCATCTAATCTCTGTTTCCATAAAGAAACCTGATCTGCAAACAAACAAAATAACCTTATTGACAGTAAAATGTCTGACAATGAGGATGAAAGAGAGGCAGTTAGATTAGCAACTGAACTCGCAGATGCTGATGCTACCATGCAAGCAGCAGACCCGAATATAACACTCATTCCGGTTATTAAAAGGAGATCTATAACCTTAAAACTTATAGAAAATGGACTGACACCTAGAGGTGGCACAGTCATATTCGTAATTGAGGCACACGAATATCGGCAGACAGAGGTATACTATTCATGGATACATTTTCCAGCAGCTAATGCTGTAACAAAGTACTTCCACTATTACAAAGTAGAGGAACCTCCTGAAACATACACTCCTTTCGAGGAGGTGGAAGTACCACTCAAATTCCAAGAGCATTTGCTCTTATTTGATGGCGCCCTAAAACACAATAATCACATTACAAGGCTCGGTCCTTTAGGAAGACCAGGAGCAACGTGGCCGGTCTTAGCCGGATACACACCACATCCAGACATCGAAAGAATGCCTGCAGCAGAGCTGTTAATACAGCTAAAACAACTACTAAAAATTCATAGACAATTAGTTCAGTATGTAATGCGGACTTCTACAATTCAGCCAGCGATTAAACTACCACAGCTGACCCCTCACCAGGGGAACACAAATAAAATCACACCACAGAACATCCAATCCTGCCTAGGTAAAGTTCCAGCTAAACGGGAACAAATACCATTCTGGTTGGCACAGAAAATCACCCAAATAGAGGCGGTGTTTCCTGACACCACCCCGCTGGAAAAACACAGGATTCTGACTATATGTCTCCCAATGGGAATCGCACCACACATTGAGGACTGTGACACTTGGGGTACAGTCTTTGCTTCCATCTACACAAAAACGCACGGTGTCCCATCCATTTCGGTGATACCAGATGTGCTAAAACAAATTCAAGATGAATACGGTCCAGAACCTGCTTTAACTCTTGGTATGAAATTACTGAAAGACTTCAAGCAGGTCTCGGCTATATTATTAGCCAACATAAAAGGTGAAGCAGCAAACGTGGCAATCCGCCAGAGGTTAAAAGAGACAGATATAGCAGACCAACCAGCTGAAATTGCCAGAATCATAGAAAAATCCTATGAAGAACTAGGCAGAGATAGTCTAGGTGGAATACCAGTAAAACCGCAACTGACTACAAGTCCAGAAAAAATATTTTTTAATAATAATAATTCACCAAAAAAGAACTGGGATGGAAACAAACAATCCAATCCTAAAGAAAAGAAATTCCAGTCCCGAGGAAGGTCTCCTAGGCGAAGAGAGAAATCTCCAAACCTAAGACAGAGGTCACCGCAGAGTGACCCCTCGGGGAATAGATATAACCTTAGAAATAGGGATAATATTAAAAAACCTGATAGATATCAAGACACTGATACACGTCCCTCTCAATCTTTTCAGAATTCCTCGCAGAAATTGGAAAGAAGAGGACGATCAGAAGAGCACGCCAAGTCCAAAGACAAGGAAGCTGCTCAGCAAAAAAAGAAATTACAATTTCCAAAAAAGAAGGTAGCCAGTATCAAGGTAGTTAACAATGCCGAGAATACTGAGGACACAACTGAAAAACGGAGAGTGGGCTCAGACAATGCTAGACAGCGCAGCAGAGGTGAGCATAGCCCGCAAAGTCCTTATGAATCATCTGGAGACAGTGGACACGAATGAATACCTTCAAGTGGAAACTGCAGACACCAGAGTTAGCAAGCCCCACAAGATATACGAGATAACATTACGTATAGAGGGAGATAAGACTAGGAGAATACGGGGACTATTTTGGGATAATCTATCCGAGGGCTATGATATCCTTCTAGCTGAAAAAGACTGGCCACCAGAGTTTGTCAGGGAGTGCCCTCATGGCGAAGAAGTAATTATGCCGGCCTTCTCGAATCAAATACCGATTCATAAAAAATATACACTTGCTAGAAAGTGGGCAGTGGCCTTAGCACCTGCTTTATATAAAAATCATGTAGGATGGGATGAGGATTCTCCTCCTCACAAAATCCAGTTAAAAACACAACCAACTGCACAAAGGCAGTACCCAATTAAGCAAGAAGCTAAAAAACAAGTAAATGAAATACTAGATCAGCTAGAATACCAGGGGGTGATTGAAACTTGCACCTCACAAATGAACAACCCTTTGTTTCCGGTCTCCAAACCAGACAATTCATACCGTCTAGTTTTGGATTACCGACACCTTAACACATGTTGCAAAACCTTTGCAGTGCAAAACTCACACAGTGCTGCACTAATGAACAACATAGTGCGCAAAAAATACAAAACAACCTTGGACATCTCCAATGGATTCTTTTGTCAAAACATAGCACGAGAGAGCAGATATTTAACTGCATTCTCAGTAAATGGCACTCAAAAACAATTCTGTCGGTTAGCCCAGGGGTACAAGAACAGCCCGGGGGTATTCTCAGCGAGAGTAACAGAATTACTACAACTATATGATGATGAGGCATTATCTTATGTTGATGACATTTACTTAACAGATGATGACTTGGAGACTCACTTGAAGAGAGTGAACACCATAATACTTGGGTTCGCTGCAGAGGGTTACAAATTCAACTTCAAAAAATCCAGAATTGCCCATCTGACGGTCCTATTCTTAGGATATGAGTTATCAAGTGAAGGTAAAAGCCTGGCAGACAATTTCCTAGAGAAATGTGCCGTAATCCAAGCTCCTAAAACACTAAAAAACCTACAGTCAATTCTAGGCTTCCTAAATTTCGGAAGAACTTACATTGCAAATTACGCAGAAAGGGTCAAACCCCTTTATGATCTAATTAAACCAGACTTTAAAAGATCCAGTTGGACTCAAACACACACAGAAATTTTGAGATCCTTACAAACAGACATGCTAATTAAAACAAAATTAGAAACACGTGATAACACACGCAATCTTGTGATTCGAGTCATCCCAGGGAGATGCGGATTCACATACCTAACCTCTAATGAGGGAGAAAAGGTACCAATTGCATTTAAATCACACTTGTATACAGAAGCTGAACAGAAATTCAGTAATACAGAAAAAATCATTCGTGCAGTTCAAACCGCAATAGCTAGAGAAAAAGACATAGCTGATGGTAGACATATCACAGTCAGAACAGCAGAATCAGCCTTTGAGGCACTAACAACACCGTGTAATTTACCAACAACAACATTGAATCCGAATGGATACAATGGGTGAATTCAATCACAACGGACAAAGTAGACTACTACTTTGATCCAGAACTAGAAGAATTAAAAAATCTAAAATATGAAAAGACGTATCCTCTGCCAATCGACATTCTGCCTCTACGACATTACGCCTGTGTAATCTATACAGACGGACATGCTCAACCCTCCGTTTGGGGAGAACAAGCATACAACCCCACATGTGAGATTACAAAAGAAGTGTGGCGCGGAGGTAAACTAAGACCTCTATTAACAAAATCACACTCAGTAGAAACTAATTCAGAACAACAAACTGAAATAATCGCATTGAAAATGGCGCTAGATAATGCGGATAGCGAATTCCCGACACTTATAGTGTCAGATTCATATTACTGCGTCAAATCATATAACAGCGATTTGCAGACATGGATTCAGAACGGTTACAAAGATGACACAGATGCACCAATAAAGCAGAAACTGCTCTGGGAACAAGTAGCTCTTCTGAAAAAAGAACTACCAAAGACTCACGTGACTCACTCACTGAGTCATCAACGTGATGGCGTTCACGTTGTAGGGAATTCATTGGCTGAAACAGCCGCAGCGGCAGCCACTAAATCGGCTCCCGTAGTTCGAAAAAAGCGTACATTAAAATACATTGACGGTGAAACATTGCTGGCGGTGAAAAAGTCATCAAAAGGCGACTGCTCAGCGTTACCGATCAACTATCCACTCAATTACACATACATAATCGATGCAAACTCCGTCCCTTTTGCTCGAATCCCTGGAGTGGGGGATAGAGTGATTGCAAACATGGACAGGAGAAGCTTGTTAATCGCAGACGCACATATGGGTGAGGGTCTTGGACACCTCAAACTAAAAGATTCTCTGGAAGATTTACAATCACGGTACTGGTGGCCAGGCATGAGCCTACATCATACCATGTTTGTAAAAAACTGCCCAAACTGCAACAGAAATCGCAGTGGGGAGAGAAAAAATAAAATGCGGTGGAATCTGACTGCAGATAACATCACCAGTAAAAAGAATGGCTTGCGATTAACATATACAGGCTAGTTTCCACTTATAATGTAGATCCACAGCACTCGGCTGACGTCCGGACTATTATACAAGATTTGCGAGTCTAAATGGCATATACGCTAAGAGCATGCTACGTTCGACCGTTGTTTTCACTCAGGCAATCCAGCCTGGGGGGGAAACATGGCCAAATGAGCACAGCCCAGCGGGAATCTTCTCACTTCCTTCCTGAGGGTACTGGATGGTGTAAAGAAAAAACCAAGGCAGAAAGCAATCTATAATGGAAAGGATATTAGGTTCGGGAGCTGGGTGGGTCAAACATCTAATAAGTGTCCAACGTAGTCTAAATAACTTGCCAAGAAATTCTCTGAAGGGATTCAGTCCGTACGAATTATTATTCGGAACTAGGATGTTGATCTCTGACCTTGATAGTCAGACTTCAGTGGTAATAGAAAAAACCTTTGATGTCAAAGACCGTTTGGCTATTTTGCAGGACTTAAACAAAACAAGAAAAGACCTGAGCAACATACAGTTGAAACAACAGCCAACAACCACTGAAGAATCACCACCTGTCCCAGCAAGACCTGTCTGGATTCCAAAAGTCGGGGATCTAGTCAGGGAGAAGATCGCGGTAAAGAAGGAATTTGGGCCTTCTTACAGAAAAGCAGTTCCTGTCTTGTCTGTCAACGGGACAAGATCAGTTGTACTACCGCCACTTGCTGGAAAAAAGGAGAACCGAGTTGTATCCATCGACCTGGTAAAACCACAACATGTGGCCGATAACAAACAGTAGGCCAAGTGGACTCCCAATAAGTAGCAGAACACCAAGGTTTGCTACCAGTACAGAGGTCCTAACAAAAAGGCTCATCACATTCGAGACGCCTACAGAAGAACAACAAGGACTATGCAACAATGCAATAGAACTAAGACCTCTGAAAACCCAAATAAAAACATTTAGCAGAGACACACCAATCTACAATGAAGTACCAAATGACAATGCAAGAAACAAAAATCCTGAAGCAATTGGAACAATTGACAGAACTGCATCCGGGTACTTCATCAACTTCGATGATTCCTCTGAAGGCTTCAGTGAATCAAAGACACAGCCATCATCAAAATCCTTTAAAGACAAAGCTAAGGAACTTTTGAAACAACTGAAAGAAACATATCTGGTTTCTCCATGGATTGAATTTTGGGTGGGTTTTGGTGCATTTATCCTCATACTTTGGCTCATCATGGTATTTACTTTGGGACACTTCATTGAGGGAAAATATGCTAAAATGGACACAGCAAGTCAGAACATCAACTTGGTCCTCAAACCACACACATCTTCACACGTCGAGAAAAGAGAACTTTCTTCAGCCAACTTCACAGCCAATCCGATACCTGGTGGGGTAGCCTGGGACAACACTGACTATGAAATTTATGGTCCGGTCGAGATCCTGAAATATCCACACCAAATCAAGATCTCCTTGAGTGACTTTGCAAAACCAAACTCATTTGCTGATGATTGGGACTTCGAAAGTATTAACAACATGATGTCTGACTTAGTAATGTCTGCTAAATTTACAAAACATGATTATTTGCAAGGTTCAACAAATTATGATAGTATGTATTGCTATAACCATTATGGTAACCATTTTTTGCATAAATCTGCACAACCTAGAAAAGTTTTAAATTATAATCAATGGGAACATTGTGCTACACCTCCAAAAGGGAGCTCTAGAACCGTTTATGACAAATATTCATATTTTTCAGGTTTTAACATAAGTAATGCTGAAACATTTTATTTTAAATTGTCAAACAAAACAGGGATGAAAACTATGATAACCAACACAAAATTGATATATTCAGATTCATTCTTTGAAAAAATGAATACTTTTGGATTTGATTATTGGGACAAAAATGTTGATTTGAAAAGTGTTTGGGGTACAAAAGAATGGCAAGTACAGGGTTTAGAAGCTTTGTTTAGAGCCTGCATGATCCCAGAACAAATGATATTTTTAAATGACACTGTTCAACAAACCACCTGTCTTGGCTTAGCCAAAATCAAAGATTTAAATAATCCGTCTATTCCAAAGCCAACAATGTTTAGCAATAGCTCTGATACAGATGAAGAGATAGACGTAAACCATATATTAAACCAAAACAGAACACATCCTGATTGGAAACAATGGCTTATCTGGCCCACAGATACAAATCACTGTCAAGATAGATTCCTGAATAAAACACAGGGTTTTAAAATGACCAGGCCAGACCCTAGATATCCCCAAAGACATCACCCAGGGATAATAACAACCTACAGTGTGGGCAAATTATGCCTTCAATGGCTACAGACTTCCACACTGCCTGAAATTAAGCAACACCTAACTTTACTTACTGATGGTGCTGACTTGCGTGATTTCATACTGGGACCACGCAAACAGCGTCAAAAGCGTTTCATAGCAGCCTCTGTATATGCAGCATACAATGAGGCCTGGAAGGTTACTCAAATTGAGACAGCAGAAAGAATACGGGAAATTGACCGTATCAATTTGGAAAAATCACTTTCTGTAGTGGACAATGGGTTAATGACTCTGTCCTCCAGAATTTTTTCATTGGACAGCATTGTGTCTTCAGCAATCGATATATTATCGCAAGACTTACTGTTATTACAACATGGTCAGTCACAATTGCGTTCTATTGTACAGCTTGGCTGGACGTTACAAAATCTGCGTTCAGGCTATGTGCCTTGGCGTTTAATCAACACAACGTCATTATTCCAAATCTTTAACCTTACTGATAGACAAATCGGTATGGCGCAAAAGGGTGCTGATTATACAATCTTGAGCATTGAAAAACTAGAAAGATTACCAATGACAATGTCAGAACGACCTGTCAGTGAATGGATAATCCACGGAATCATAAATATTCCAATCTCAACCTTCAGGTTTCAATACTGCCAAAAATATATACAGGCTGGCATGTACGAGAAATTGGGAAAGGGGTACCTTAAAACAACTTGGAACCTGCCCTATTCACATGCATGTGTCAGTAATAAAGGACAGAAAGTGTTTCTTAGTGGCAACAATTGTGCTATGTCACTAAGCGGCACGCTTCTGTGTAACGGAATTAGTTTGCATGGAGCCTGTGAAGGGAATTCATACAACCTTTCATGTCACCAGCAAGGCGCACCTGCAACTGAAATAGAACCATTCTTTCAAAGACTCTATAATGGGAGTTACATTCTTATTGTAGACCGCAGATGTTGCAGTCTTATGCCCGGGACTCCTTATCTAGTAACTACAACGGCGAAGGTCAAGTGCTGTGGACGTTCTTTGTTCCCCACCTCCTTTCCAGACAGGGAGGCAAGGGCATGGCCCAGTTTGAAAATTACTTCTATTCGAATAGACACTTTAAGCAGAATGAAAACAGTGCTTCTTCAGACGCCTACAAGGCTCACGTCATCAAAAGAAACGTATGATCTACAAGTCGCAAGGACGACTGCAGAGATACATTCATTATTATCAACTAATTCCCCCGTACATTTCGCGGAAATCCTAAGCGAAATCTTAAATATTTCTGATACCACTGGGGTCTCAAAGGTATTTAAGACAGTATTTTCGATGGCATTAACACCATTCAAAGCCATACTGGGTATTTTTCCAGACTTCGTCCATTCGATTTTTGGCGGACTTCCCCTGATCCTGGGACTAATTGCAGGAATCCTATTCCTAGTCCTTATTTTTCGTTATGGCAACCCATGTCACAGATCAAACTCTCGCGACAATGGAAGATACGATCCTAGCCATTGGATACCGGGACCGGATATCAAAAATCCTGGGACTCTCCCGGCTTAGAGACCTAAACATGACTTGGTTTCTATCATTTCGACCAATGTGGCAAAGGTGTGTTTTACCTGTACTAAGGTGTCTGCTATGCGGAGAAGAATGCGTGTTAGACACCTGCCTGACACTACAATCGGATGCGCCAGTGGATGCAGATACACTGTTGGTTCCTACCAAGGTTCACGCTTTGTGCTGCCCTACGGCATTCCTGGAATCATTCAAAGCCATACTGGGTATTTTTCCAGACTTCGTCCATTCGATTTTTGGCGGACTTCCCCTGATCCTGGGACTAATTGCAGGAATCCTATTCCTAGTCCTTATTTTTCGTTATGGCAACCCATGTCACAGATCAAACTCTCGCGACAATGGAAGATACGATCCTAGCCATTGGATACCGGGACCGGATATCAAAAATCCTGGGACTCTCCCGGCTTAGAGACCTAAACATGACTTGGTTTCTATCATTTCGACCAATGTGCCAAAGGTGTGTTTTACCTGTACTAAGGTGTCTGCTATGCGGAGAAGAATGCGTGTTAGACACCTGCCTGACACTACAATCGGATGCGCCAGTGGATGCAGATACACTGTTGGTTCCTACCAAGGTTCACGCTTTGTGCTGCCCTCAAAGGCTGCCAATCCTGATGACGGCATTCCTGGAATCTTCACCACTACGATTGAAGAGTAGTGAAGTTCAAGATGAAAGCAGCATCGAACAGGTACGACCTTCTGTCAGCAATGCAATTCAGAATGTCAATGGAGACAATCATGCGCACGAATGCATGGTTACCCCTATTTCCGACTTAGTGGAACTTTCCCATGAAGCTGTTGACAGTTTTTTCGAAAGCCTGAATGATATGATGTTCTCTCCAGAACAGAAATAGAGACTTTTGAGTAAACTCGCACACGGCGTTCCCTGAATTCGGCCTTCAACTTTAAAAATAAAGTCACATGAACAATTCAACTCCAGCTCACGGACAGCAATTTTTTCAGTATGCCCCTTAAAATATTTTTCTACATATTTTTTTCCCGGGACACTGATCTTCTGCTTAAAGTAAGAAACTATTCCTAGAGAACTAAAATTTCTATTTTTAGATGCTTTATAGACTTTAGCTGCTCGCTGGGATGTTCACAAATATTTTATTATGTGATGAAATGGTCTCGGACTTCCTTTCTGTATAGCCATATTAAGAGCCATTTCATGTGTATTTCTCATATACCAATAAGCAATAATGCATAAAAATGCGTGTTTACTTTTGCATTTAATTCATAGCTTAAGTGCATACAATATATATGACTGCAATTTTTCAGTATATTTGAAAATTTCGAAATGTATTTTGGGGTGGTAAGGTATACACTATACTCTATAGTATGTTGTACTATGTTATACTATGCATAGATTAGTAGATATGACCATAGTTAGCGTGGAGTGGGTGTCGTGTATTTCTATAGGTTCTGAATCAGTCCCCCTATTCCTGACCCTATTCTGGTTAAACTAACTATCAAGTTAACTAGCAGTCAGCCCATGAGGCAAGAAAACCCCCATGATGCAGATACCGTTATCTGACGCAGTCACACTACGGCACAGGAACGTGTTATCTGATTAGGGCATAACGCTTGAGATCTAATTAGACAAGCGACATTCCTCCAGCCCCTGATAAGGCATACGACGTTCTCATAACAAATCAAACCTATGACAACCTGGATAATCCGTGCGGCCATTGTTTTGATTTCACAGAGAACTTTAGTAAAGAATGTGCTAACGAGCAAGTCGTATGACATCTTTATTGACGTATCTATGTCCATCCTTACGTCAATCTCGGCACCTTTAAGGTATAAATATTGCCGACCTTGCCCTATGCAAACACACGCGTGGTGACAAGACGGAGCAGCCATACTTGCCGAAGCCGAGAGCAGAAGCAGACCCCGCTGGCAGCAGCCCCACCTTCCTGACGCGCTGAGAGACGCGCTGCTATCTCAAGCCGAGAGACCCAGCACCGGCGCTTTCGGGCAGCCCTCGCAGGCAGCCTGGAATATCGAGAGCAGAGAAAGAGATACCATTCCTCATTCATCCTAAATTCCAGGTACAGAACTGAATAACCCCTCACAGAGAATTCTTTAGTTATTCACTTGGCAAAAACAAACTTAACTTAAACTGTAACTTTCTATTCCCGCCCACGCATTAGACTTAGGTCAGGTACACGGGGTAGGCGTATTTAGAAACACCAGTTGAGCACGTTTAGTCAAATGTATATGTGTATGTAAATATATTTTAATCATTTTAAACATCATATGGCTCAGAAACCATATCAATGTTTTTACAGTATTATTTGATACTATTGCTTTTAATGTATGCACTTTACTTAACTATAAGTATTGCAATAATATCGATCCATTTCTCTTGTACGAGAAAAGAGACTGATCAATAAATAACATCCTTTATTGAACACGCCCGTCTCTTCCTTTTCTCTACATTCTGATGAGACTAAGAATGCACGTACTGACTGAGTAAAATAATTGCCTTGTGCTCACACGACTCTTGAGATTGACTCTTGATTAGGGGAGAGCAAAGTTGTCATGTTCTATGGTTGTCAGAAACTAAATCCCTTCTTGTCTAATCAGGGGAGTTAATTCCTTCCTTGAACATTCGAGAAAGTTTCTAGCGAACTCTGAGCTTAGCTGGCAAACCCAAAAATTAAGTCTAGTATTGACAGTAGTGGACCTAGTTAACGTCTGGCCTAGGCCTTTACTGCTGTAGGTACTATTCCAATGCGCAGAGCCTATTGGGAAAATAGGAGCTACACTACAGTGTATTGTTTGGTCTGCCCTTGTGGCCTCCGCTACATAGGGAGCACCATCAACATGCTTAAGTTGCGAATCTTGGACCACCTAAGGGCCATTGACAAGGCCGACCAGGCATATCCGGTCGCCCGGCATTTTGCCGAGAAACACAATAGGGATCGCAGCCAGCTCCAGTATTTTGGGCTAGATACCATCAAAACTAATGCTAGAGGGGGTGACCAACTGCGACGTCTTCGCAGGCTTGAGTCGCGTTACATTATAGACCTCTCCACGAAGTGGCCAAAAGGTATGAATAGCGGGGAGGAAATGGTCTTTCATCTTGGCAAACCGTAATTTCATAACTTTCAGGCCTAAATGTACTCTGTTCTTATGGATCTGTATTGGATTACAATATTTTGTATTGGAATTAGCACTGTATATATTGTCACTTGGATATATGGGTGTGTACATATAGTGTATGTGGTCATGTAGCTAGAAGAGGAGATAACTGAGATGAATTTAGAACATGTTACTCCTGTTTGTAGACTTATGGACCTCACTTAGTCTATGGGATGGAATTAGTGTCACATACACACCACTCTTGTCGTCACACATGGACGATTCACCGGATCAGGGGGCTCCTTGATCCTCAGGTGACATATTGAATTAACATTAACTAGATTGTTTGTACTGGCACATCTTCACAGCGTTTCGGGCTCCTCACGCCTTTCATTAGTTGTCTTGACATGGGCACACCTTAGTAATTATAGTGTAAATATTGTGTACATAGGTTGTATATAGTATGTCACCTCCTATTAGTCTAAGAGGACCATTGCCGATCCACGGCTATATCAAATAGTGTATTTAAAACCTATTAATAACACACAACCGTTCTCCCCTTACTTGCACATTTACCTATCTATAGGTAGGAATATGTTAAGAACATATATCAGATGTTGTTGATAATGTGTTTATCGATGTGTACATACATGTATATAATCACCATTCCAAGATGGAGTGTCCTGGGAGATTTGTAGTCCTCTGTCGATATCGACCAGGAGGTGTAACCTTTGTACCTTATGACCTATATTAAGTAAACCGGTTTTTCTATGTGTAAACACACACACTGACGAAGGCCAAGTGCTGAAACGCGTCTGTGGCGTGCTTGTGTGAATAAAACTACTGTGTGAGGAAGATACCCCCCGAGTGCTGTCATTTCCTTCCTGGGATCCTGGGATTGTGAAGAGCGCAATATATATATATATATATATATATATATATACTACAACCAACAACTCAACTTAAACACTGCAGATATGTAGGGTTGTGTCTTGGCCTGATGCTTTTTAATCTATTGTTGCCAGACCTCTCCCCAGCCCCAGTATTGGTTAATTCTCACACCCCGAAATGCAGCCCTGTTCCTCTTTCAAACTTGCTGTATGCTAATGAATTAGTTTTGTTCAGCTGTAACAAGGTGGTAATGAAGTGCCTTTTAAATGCCACCCATGACTACTCATCAAAAAAAGACTAACAAAAAACACCAAGAAAAGCAGAATTAGGAATTGCTGCAGAAAAACGGGTTGTAAAATCAGCTGATTCCTTAATTCCACAAAGGTCGGAGAAGTCACCAAATACAAATACCTCAGTCTGATATGTCAATAAAAGAAACTCCAAACCATACAGGGAAGAAATAAAGAGAAAAGGGCAGGGAGCCTCAGGCTACTTTTCAGGAACCTGAATGGGCTATCATACAGCCCCATTTCAGAGAACAATCAGTAATATGTTGAAACAAATTTCATCCCTAGAGGACAAGGCTTCTCTGAAGTTCTGTGCCAATGCATGGAGGACTGTAAATAGTTACACACAGCTCAAACCACAACCATATTTGGGCAAAGCTTTCAGTAGCAGGATCAAGGGAACCTTCTTGAAACATTGCCTTGGCATCCTCCCTCCCAACGCGCATGCAGCACCCTGGCTAAGTACAGCAGGAGAAGTTCCTGTTAGGCTGTGTGGCCAACTAAAGGAAGACACGATGCACACCTTCAGCCACTGCAAGTCTACTTTAAATTTGCACTGACAATAGCTTAGGGCCTTCTGGAACCAGGCTAGAATCTGCTCCTGCAAACAAGGAATAGCATGCTTACACTCAAGGGATCCTCAAACAATCACCCAAACAGTAAAATACCTACACGGAGCTGACCAGGCCTTAAAGAAAGTACTTTACCAGTCTGCACAACTGACACAGCAGTGGCCTCTGATCTCCACCAGGGACTTGGCTAAAGCACCTTGCCCATTAAAAACTGCACCAGACTGAATCTCCAGCTTGCTCACAGCTATTGTACTCCAGTCACCATTTGCACAGGTCTTCCACTCTTTTTTCAGTCGCACAACCTGAATCCTAATTGCTTTAGGTAGAGCTAACTGTCAACATTTTCACTCAAATGTTATGCTGCCTCTTGCTTACTTGCATAAAACAGGACTCAATTTTACAGCAGGGATGCTGATTTATGAGCATTGAGAAGTTCGTACTTCTGTTATTTAAACAAACTGTATTCATCACTTTATTTCACTACATATTTGTTGACGGAAGTACATTAAATCTATATTCTATGTATTTACCTTTACAGTTTTTTGTTAATCGATATTTAATACTTCAGGTAGTGTACTGCTAGAAAAGGAAGTGGATAGTGTGAGTGAGGATAAAATGTGGCACAAGGTACCGGAGATCAATTTATTCTGGTGGTCCTCTGCCACAAGTAAAAACTAGAGGTAGGCTGTAATCATTGGAACTTAGGTTTCCAAGTCACGATACAAGACTAGCGTGCAATCAGTGTGGTCAACATGTTTCTCGCCTTAGCGCATTGTCCGCGATTCTTCAGGACCTATTCATTAACTACTATCACAAAAACATGACCTATCAAAGTATCAGTTATTGTTAAAACTCATCAGTTGTACTACCTGAACGGCACTGCTTCAGCCTAATGCACCTGCAGGCAAAAGGAATAAGTGCAGTGCACAGACAAATGCGCCTTTTGAACACATATTTCACTGACATGAACAAGGGAATAGCATCAATGGCAGACAGCATGAGGGACATGGCAGATGGAGTCAGGGACATGTCTCAGGGTGTGATGACACTGTGTGAGGAACTACGAGAGGACCGTGCACAAAGGCGCAGGGAGAGCCATCGTACGCACCAGCAGACAAGGGGAATGCGCCAACTTGCAACTGCGACTTCACTGATGTGTCGCCGTTCAGTTGCGATGCAGGAGGGGCTGGTGCACTGCTGTACTGATCTCTCCCGGGGGATGGGGAGAGTCACTACAGCACTTGAAGTGCTGCTGACAAACCAGTCCGCCACCACAGGAGTAGAAGTTGTCGGGGACACAGATACCCCTAGTAGCAGGAGCAGCACCCCTGTCCCTGAAGTAAGGAGGAGCAGCAGACGCCAGAGTGCCGGCGCTGACACAGCAGACTCGGAACTTATCCAACCTCAGGCATCAGGTGTGGCTGTTCATGGGCGCAAGCAGTGAGTCTGCCATATGCAGATGGACATGTGAGGGTGAGGTAACCCCCGTCCACACAGTAGTGCTAGGCACACTAGTATGTGTGTTTTGTGGCTTATGTCATTTCAACGTAGTGCAAAATAAACTACGTGCATTGAAGTACAACACGTGCTTTGTCTCTATACTTACTCAGAAGTAGTTGTGTGTGATTTCTGCCCGTCTCTGGCTCCCGTCTGTGGGTGTTGGTACTCCTACTGTGTTGGCTGCTGGTAGTGCCTGCTCATCGTCATGGTCTTCATAGTCCTCCAATTCCACCTCTGTGCCCCTCTTAGTTGCGAGGTTGTTCAACATTGCACAGGTAGCAATTATCTTACAGCATGTTACAGGTGAGTACTGCCGTGCCCCCCCACTTTTGTGCCGGCTCTTCAGGAGCCCAAAGGTGCGCTCAATGATGTTCCGGGTGGATTTATGTGCCACATTGTAACGTCTCTGGCTGGGGGTTGTGGGGTTGAGGTAGGGTGTCAGGACGAAGGAACGGAGTGCATATGCACTATCCCCTAATGTGAAAGAGAAAAGATACATTACTCAGAGGCACACATTGACATACGTCTGCTTCATCTATCAAGGGAGTGTCACCCATTTATTTACCTAGCAGGTATCCTTCCCCGAATTCACCCGCTGTCAGGCGGGTATAGATCGCACTATTTTGGAATATGTATGAATCGTGGGTGCTTCCTGGGTATCTGGCCACTATATCGGTGATAATGTACTTGGCATCACAGATTGCTTGTACATTGTGAGGACTTCCTGTTCCTGTATATGTGCTCAGTGGCAGCTGGGGGGCAAATGGGGATGTGGGTCCCATCAATGCAGCCAATCACGTGTAGGAAATTTGCCATGAGGTAAAAGTCAGTCTTGGTCCTGAGCAAGTCCGCATCAGTGTCTGGGAAGTGGATGTAATGCTCCATTCTTTGCATCATGGCATCCAGGAACTTTCTTTTTAAATTAACGCGACAGGCAGCTCTGGGACACCCCACCTACCGCAGCAACTACACTCTGGTAGCTCCCAGATGCAAGGAGGTGTATGCTACAGAGCACTTGCACATGGGGTGGGATGGCGTGGGCCCTTGGTCTTGGGTGGTCCAGGAGTGGGTGCAGGTCCCTGATCAGGTCCATGATGGTTTCAGGGTGCAGTCTGTATCTTTGCAGTATCCCTGGCTCTGTCAATTGGAAGAGTGTAATCCTCTGCCTGTAGACCTGCTCCTCCCTTCTCCATTCCCTCTCACCTGCTGCCTGTAGCCTTAGCCATCTTGCTATGACGTAGAAAGCCACCATTCTGGTTCCAGTGTTGCATTTGGGGCCCTTTTTTATAGGCTGCACCTGATTACCACCTGCTTACAATCCATGTTAAATACCGATTCATAAATACCGAATGTTGGTGAAATTCGGTAAATTATGGCTCACCTGCATCTCGATGGTGTCGTTTTTTCCATTTCTTAATTTCCGGATCGGTAATTTTACCGATTCGGAACATTTACCGACTCTGTATATTTTCCGATTTGGTAATTTTACCGATTCGGAACATTTACCGACTCGGTATATTTTCCGATTCGGTAATTTTACCGATTCGGTAATATTACCGATTCGGATTATTTACTGAGCCGGTAATCTACCGAATCAGAATTTTTTCCGATTCTGTAAAATTTGGGCGAGCTACATCTCAATGTCCAAATACCGGTCGGTAACGGCCGAAATTACCGATTTTCGGCCGTTACCGACCGGTATTTGGCTACCTACATCTGGCCCGAGTGTCTGTGCAAAAAATTGAATTATATTTTCACATTTTTCAATAATGTCACCTGTGTCTGCTCACAGTTTGCCTCTCTTAGCTTCGGCAAGGGACTTTATGGATAAACCGGTCACGGGAGTGGTAGGGATAGTGCTCGGTGGAGGACTACCCTGGGTATCCAATTTGTTGGATATAGTGGCCTCACACACCCTTGCGAGTATCATGCTTCATCATTGGCAATGCTCCTCGTTGGACAGGCGGTGTAATGTCCAACGGGCTCACCTCAAAGAGGGGCTCTTTTAACGGAGATCTTTTATCCAACTGCCTATGGGTGAAGTGTGGGTGAGGGGCCAGGAGGAAGTGGATAGTGTGAGTGAGGATAAAATGTGGCACAAGGTACCGGAGAGCAATTTATTCTGGTGGTACTCTGCCACAAGTAAAAACTAGAGGTAGTCTGTAATCATTGGAACTTAGGTTTCCAAGTCACGATACAAGACTAGCGTGCAATCAGTGTGGTCAACATGTTTCTCGCCTTAGCGCATTGTCCGCGATTCTTCAGGACCTATTCATTAACTACTATCACAAAAACATGACCTATCAAAGTATCAGTTATTGTTAAAACTCATCAGTTGTACTACCTGAACGGCACTGCTTCAGCCTACTGTTTATAGTGTGCAGGTGTCAACAGTACCCGGTAGGCTTGACATCAAGGGGGAACCATAGAGGTTTATGGTTCAGTCTGCCTTGGTCAGCGCCCGTTGTGCCTACCCATCGCTACCGGGTCCGGATAATGCATTGCAGGTGAATACTGAAGTCAGTACTGGATTTCCTCAACTCATAGCCACATTGGGGGAGACAGGGGGTGTGGGATGATGGACATGTCCCTTACCTTTCTTTGCTGCAGCTCGGGCTGAGCTGTCTGCATCACCAATCCCCACAACGCACTCTGGCTCCAGTGTGGACTCCACAAGCTCTTCCTGGTCCATGAGAGCCGGTGCCCTTTTCTTCCCTCCTCCGGTAGCATTGGCCTCCTTACTTCTTGCAGCCAATTTTTTCTTGGTAATGATCCTTAGATCGTACCATCGCTTCTTGAGATCGTCCACTTCCCTGGTGGTCACTCCTATAGCGTGAACTTTGGTCTGGATCCCCAGCCAGGTGTTCCTCTTGACTGCCTCTGGTACCTGCAGGGACTGCTTTCCAAAGATTTTTGGGTAGTGCTTGACGACCTCCTCCACCAGCACCTGAAGTTCACCAGTGCTGAACTTCATCTTCCTCTTCCTCTCTGCACCTTCCCTCTGAGAGTCTTGGGGATCCATTTGTATGTCCTGCAGGGCTCTGTTTCATACCAGCCTGTCTCTGTGTAACTGCTCTCCTGTGTGATCAGGTACACTGCACCTGCATGGGTGTGGCCACTTCCTGGTTGTGGGGTAGGGTGGATCCACAGGACTGGTCTATTGCTCTGTTGGTTGGCTGAGGGGCGGGGTGGAGGCTAACATCAACTGCCTGATATTTTGTATCCCCGACTCGGTATTTACCGAATCGGTATTTACCGATTCGGTAAATACCGATTCGGTAGATTCAATGCATTCCTATGGGCCTCCGGGCCCATAGGATTGCATGTGAATTACCGATTCGGTATTTGCCGTATCGGTAAATACCGATTCGGTAAATACCAAGTCGGGGTTTCCGAATTTTACCGAATCTGTATTTTTTACCGATTTTTGACCTACATCTCATTTCCCTTTTCTAAAATACCGATTCGGTAAAAATCGGTATTTTAGAGTCGGTAAAAATGAGTTACCTACACCTGGCCCTTGGTGTGATCATTGATCCAAAATTTAAAAACCAGACATTTTACCAGAAAACATTTACCAGACTGACATGAGACACAGGCACAGAGTACCCTTTAAGCTAAGAGAGGCAAACTGTCAGCAGACACAGGTGACATCATTGAAAAATGTGAAAATATAATTCCTTATTTCACCCAGACACTCAGTGTGATCCTTGACCAAAATTTAAAAGCCAGACATTTTACCAGAAAACATTTACCACAGTGACATGAGACACAGGCACAGAGTACCCTTTAAGCTAAGAGAGGCAAACTGTCAGCAGACACAGGTGACATTATTGAGAAATGTGAAAATATAATTCAATTTTTTCCACAGACACTCAGTGTGATCCTTGACCAAAATGTAAAAACCAGACATTTTACCACAAAACATTTACCAGACTGACATGAGACACAGGCACAGAGTACCCTTTAAGCTAAGAGAGGCAAACTGTCAGCAGACACAGGTGACATCATTGAAAAATGTGAAAATATAATTCCTATTTCACACAGACACTCAGTGTGATCCTTGACCAAAATTTAAAAGCCAGACATTTTGCCAGAAAACATTTACCACAGTGACATGAGACACAGGCACAGAGTACCCTTTAAGCTAAGAGAGGCAAACTGTCAGCAGACACAGGTGACATTATTGAAAAATGTGAAAATATAATTCCATTTTTCACACAGACACTCAGTGTGATCCTTGACCAAAATTTAAAAGCCAGACATTTTACCAGAAAACATTTACCACAGTGACATGACACACAGGCACAGAGTACCCTTTAAGTTAAGAGAGGCAAACTGTCAGCAGACACAGGTGACATTATTGAAAAATGTGAAAATATAATTCCTTATTTCACACAGACACTCAGTGTGATCCTTGACCAAAATGTAAAAGCCAGACATTTTACCAGAAAAAATTTACCAGACTGACATGAGACACAGGCACAGAGTACCCTTTAAGCTAAGAGAGGCCAACTGTCAGCAGACACAGGTAACATTATTGAAAAATTTGAAAATATAATTCCTTATTTCACACAGACACTCAGTGTGATCCTTGAGCAAAATTTAAAAGCCAGACATTTTACCAGAAAACCTTTACCAGACTGACATGAGACACAGGCACAGAGTACCCTTTAAGCTAAGAGAGGCAAACTGTCAGCAGACACAGGTAACATCATTTAAAAATGTGAAAATATAATTTCTTCTTTTACACAGATACTCAGTGTGATCCTTGCCCCAAATTTTAAAGCCAGACATTTTACCCAAAAACATTTTCCATAGTAAATCGTTTTTGACACAGAGCACAGCCCTTTTAAATGACCACTACATAACAAGGTAGAAACCTAACTCATTTCCAAAATACATTTCCAATATGCACCATTACATTTTTTACCAGCATTACAAAAAAACATGACACACAATGCAAGAATAAAGAAGAACAATATGCTTCTTAGTCTTCCCCATAGTGCATACAGCAGTCTATCTTTATTAAATGAATCATTACTCACCTTTAAAAATGCTTTAGAAGATTTAGAACAGTGTCAGTCACACACACCAGATTTTCTTAAGCAGAATCTCTGAAATGCTCCTCCAACACTGCAACTACAAATGGCCCTGATTCCCTGTAATTCTTCACACATATCCCTGGACTTAACCAATAAAAATTCTTCCCACACTATTTCAAAACCAAACTGACATTTTAATTGGTTCTCCATTTCAACACTTTCAAACTCACATAATATTCACCCATCCCCCCCAGTGCTCATTCACCCTGTTACCATGGTAACTCCCACCCAACTCAGCACACAGTTGAAACGTTCATCATACTATGTTGCAAATGAATCTAGCAAGGGTGTTTGACCTCTCAATATACTAGCTAATCATGTGCAATGTTTCTTTCAATGACTTTTTCTCAACCATTAAAATTCCTTTTTGAAAAAACGAAAGCATGCACCCTAATTTTCAGTGGAGAATTTTAAAAATCTCCAATCATTTCTTCTCTTTCAAGGGCACTGAATCTCAACCACTTTTTTTACATAACTCCTACTTTCAAACTGCCATTTCATTTCCACAAGTCATCTGAATACAACCACATCTACCTTGAAGATGCCAAAAGTCTGGATTGTGGGTCATAGCTTTGTTCAATGGAGTGAAAAATATGCAAGTAACAGAGGTATTTCCAACCTTGATTTACCAAATGTGGACGTTATGTGGATTGGCCAGAGAGGATTGAGATGTCACCAATTGATACCATTGGTAAAATCCTTTATGCATCTACCACACCCTGACCTCATAATTGTGCACCGTGGTGGAAATGACCTGGGCACTTTGACTGGGGTAGGTCTGGAAATGCTTTTAAAGGACATCTTTGGGCAATTGATGACACTTTTTCCAAAAACTGCCTTGGTATATTCTAATGTATGCCAAAGGCAAAAATGGAACTGGTCCAACCAATTTTGTCCACAAATTGAGAAAGCAAGGAAACATGTGAATAAATCTGTTTCTGCTTTCCTCAGAGACTATGGTATGGGTTCCATATACCACAACAACTTGCGTTACAACATGCAAGGCATCTATAGGAGAGATGGTGTACATTTTACAGATGAGGGGAATAGAGTCTTCCTCTTGAATTTTAGACTCTGCATCGGTACCTACTAGTAGGTACAAACAACACCCACATAACACAACAGCTCTTTTCAGAGCTACCCAACCTCTAAGCACTCTAAATTCTAATTTTGCTCTAATTTTTTACTCTGGTTTTCCCCGTGGTGCGCTCAGGGTACGCGTACCAGGAAGCGTACATGGGAACGCACCCAGCGCTTACCCCGCGAAATTTCAATTTTTTAAAAAACTTTTTTTGCCCTTTGAGTCCTTCTAGGCCCCCCTCAGAAAACCTAGGGGGTCAGGGGATGTCTACCCTGCCCCCTTTTAAACATTTCCCCCTTTTTTTAACACCTCTTGTGTCTCGATTCTACCGAAACACAAGATGGCAGACTCTCCGGACTGTTTGGAATGTTGACAGACATCCGAGAGCCAATAAACGTTCCGCTCCCGCACTCCCGTGGTGCGCCGGGTGCGCTCTCCGGTACGCGTACCGGTAAGTGCTCGAAGCGCGCTTAATCAGATATATGTGTTTTTGAAGTTGCTTTTCATAAAAACCACTGGATCAATTTTAAACAAATATGGAAAAGGCCCTACTACCTACCAGTCCCTACCATTTTGCCAAATTTGGTGTAATTCCGTTCAGCCATTCAGGCTGTAGCCGTGTCTAAATGTCCTATGGAAAATTGCATGGGGAAAACACATTTGAAAGTGTTGAAATTTAGAACCAATTAAAATGTTACTTTGGTTTTGTATTTGCGCGTGATGAAGTTTGATTGGTTATGTATATATCTAAAATGAGAGGAAAACACGGCCATTTTGTGATACTACGGTCTGAGGTACATTTGTGAGGAATTTCTGGTGCTCAATTTCTGGTGTTTGATTTACACAGTACTAACTCTTCTCCTACTTTCAAAAAGGTGAGTTGTTAATTTGTAAGAGGAACTATGTTGTACACTTTAAGATAATTTGAAAAATGTTTTCTGTTAGTTATTTACAGTACTTCTGATGTAGTTATGGATTAAGATAGGCTTCATCACATGCAGTGCTTTATATTTCTAGTTCCTGCCTGATACTATACACTGCCCAATTAATTTGAAAGAACTAAATACTTGATAAAGTTAGTTTTATATTATGTATTACTAAAAACGATAAATGAAAGTGATTATTTTTTTCTGCAATTAAAGCAAAAAATTTCAAAATAAAATGGATCACAATGATGAGACCGTGGAAATTTCTTCTGAATTATCCACTACATTTATTGAAATTGACAGCACCAATAATGAAATATTTTCACAAGGAGGAGATGACTTGAATGATTTTTTTTATCAATCTCTTGACGGCGAATTTATCGAATGTTTGGAGACCATAGAGTTACAAGAATCATCATTGCAGACTTTTCATGAGGAGATTCCTGATGATATGATTGAAGACGAAATTCCTGATGAGGACATGTTACAAGTTTTTTTAAATTATGAAAATTCAGAAGAATAAATTTATATTTAGAAATTAAAAATTGTTGGAGACATTATTCATTTTTATTTTTAATTTATGAGGTTGTAGCGAAGTGATTGTAGTATAAAATGAGACTTATAGTATAGAGTGCAACATTTTTATGTTACATAGTAAGTTTACTCATATTTACTTCCCTTCTCCCATTATATTATCTCCAATGTGTATTTGACATCTCTTCTTCATCTCCGGCCTCCTTTCTCTCACTGTCTGTCTCTGATGCACCCTATCGCTGCCATTTTGTGTAGTTACAGAAGAGAGTGAAATATAATAGTTCAGAATGTGAAAAGGGGGCAGGGTAGAGTGCCCCTGACCCCCTAGGCTGTCTCAGGCGGTCCCAAAAGGATCTGTTTCTGCTTTCCTGAGAGACTATGGTATGAGTTCCATATTCCACAATAACTTGCATTACAACATGCAAGATATCTACAGAGGAGACGGTGTACATTTCTCAGATGAGGGGAACAGAGTCTTTCTCTTGAATTTAGACTCTGCATCGGTACCTACTTATAAGTACTTAAATCACCCACATAACACAACAGCTCTTTTTAGAGCTACCCTACCTCTAAGCACTCCATATTCTAATTTTACACTATTTTCTTTCACTGTTTTTCCCTGTGCTACGCTCAGGGTACGCGTACCGGGAGGTGTACATGGGAACGCACCCAGCGCTTCCCTGCGAAAATTTAAAAAAAATAAAAAGTTTTTTTGCCCTTCAGGAACCTTCTAGGACCCCTCAGAAAACCTAGGGGGTCAGGGGGGTCTACCCTGCCCCCTTTGAATCATTTCCCCCTTTTTATTTTCACCTCTTGTGTCTCGATTCTACTGAGACACAAGATGGCGGACTCTCCCGACTGTTTAGAATGTTAAAAGACACCCGCGAGCCAATCAGCTTTCCGCTCGCACACTCCCGTAGCGCACCGGGTGCGCTCCCCGGTACGCGTACCTGTAAGCGCTTGAAGCTCGCATATAGATATATACATTTTTTTAAAGTTAATTTTCGTAAAAACCACTGGAGCAATTTTCACCAAATATAGAAAAGGCATTCTGCGTACCAGTCCCTACAATTTTGCAAAGTTTGGTGTAATTTCGTTCAGCGTTTCGGGCTGTAGCCGTGTCTATTCGTCCTATGGAAATTAACATGGGGAAAACACGTTTGGGACCCCCCAAAACTTTCATGGAAGGAGGGCAGCAAAGCTGGCCTAAAATTTGGAAAATTACACGTAAATTTCTCAACCGGCGCCAAAGTTATTCCCAATAGAATGTTGCAGATTTCCTATGGTAGCTAGGTCCTAACTATAACTACCTACTGGCAACTGCCAGTAGGTAATATATATATATATTCACTGAAAAAACCATAGGTTTCACACCAGTTATAGTTAGGAATTAGCATTTAAAAAACCTATTAAATTCACTGAAAAAACCATAGGTTTCACACCTGTTATAGTTAGCTGGAAGTTTTACTCGCATAAAACCATTGAAATTCCCACGTTAAAGTTAGTTGGACTCACTATAACTTGCGCGTGCAATGCACTGCTGATGACATCACATATTACATCACTCATGACATGGTCAGTGACATCACTCATGACATCACTGATGACACCGGAAGCACGCGGGCGCATACGATCGCGCAACGTCCTGACGCGCTTACGCTACGCGCCCCGGGGCGTCGGGTCATGTGATCTGAAAATAACACTTTTCATTGGTGCAGATCAGTTTTGGTTTCCAAATGATGAAAACTCGGATCATGTGACTTGAAAATAACAATTTTAATTGGTCCAGAACAGTTTTGTTTTCCAAATGATGAAAGCCCCACCTTTTTTCCTTATTCTGACTTTGTCCATTGACTGAGGAAGACCTGTTTGGAGATCTGTCTCTAATCTTTTCTAGTTTAAACTGGCTACAGTAGCAGCAGCAGCTGGAGCATCTGAACCACCACCACCACCACCAAGAGGACCACCACAACATCACTTTGGTGGTCAGGAAGAAGAAGAGGAGGAGGAGGATGAGGAGGGGAGAAGGACATTCCTCCAAGAAGACAATACCCCATATAGGCCAAAGGAGCACATAGTATGGGAGTTTTTTTCTATTCCAGAGGGCAAAAAGAAAGTCAATGCACCAAAGGTGACTTGCCTAATCTGTGGCATGGAACTTTCAAGGGGGAACCCTAATAGGAAATATTAATTTGGTAATTATACCATGATTAGGCATATGCAGCGCAAGCATCCCAGGAACTATGCTGCTGCAGAGATGAGAGAAATGGCGAGTAACCTTTCCCAATCTTCAGCGAGCACCTCCAAAAGAAAGCAACCCACTCCATCGGGACCAGACACACGGGCGACGATGCCAATCATCCAACCACGGTTTGGTGAATTTAGGGTGACTTGTATTTTTTGCGGTAAGACCACCAGCTATGGTGAGCAGAGCGTAAAGCCCATCGTTCTTGCTGGTGACAACCACAATTGCCCCAAAAAACCCTAATTTTTTCCTGATTTTTTTTTTGCTCCAGTTGAGCCGTTTACAATTCCCTGTTTTTTGTTCCCCCCCATAAAAAATACAAATTTATTTTTAAAGTGTTCAAAAAAGCCAAAAAAAGTAAAAAAATGTTCAAAAAAAATAAAAAAATATAAAACAACAAAAAGAATAAAAAAAACAGTTCTTTTTAGAACTACCTTTAATTTATAAAAATAAACCTATATTTTTAAAGAATCTCTGTCATTCTTTTTTCCTTAGGGTACGCGCACCGGGGCGCGCACCCAAAAAAAAGAAGAAAAAAATTAATGAAGGAGTGAGCATGAGGGAAGAACACAGAGAGAGTAATGTTAAGAGGAAGAGAGCTAGAGAGAGCAACACAGAGGAATTGTTTATTACATAGTAAAAAACAGAGAAGGTATATTAGGATGTTATTGAGAAAAGGAAAATGAATAAGGGAGCGAAATTAGGGAAGAGAGACGAAGAAGAGTAAAGTAGAGGTACTGGGAGAATGTGAGTAGGTGTTGAAAGAAAAAGGAAGGACAGTAAAGAATGGGGAAAGAAGGGTAGTGATGGAACTGGGATAAATGAACAACGGTGAGGGAGGGTGAGAAAAGAGCAGTGAGTGTAAGTAAAGAGAAGTGAAAGAGGGTGAAAAAACTGAATTAGGGTAAGACATGGGGAGTGACAGACAGAAAAGAGAGAGAGAGTAAAGGAAACAGTGACTGAAAGGGTCTGAGTGAAACAGGAAAGAAAGGTAAGTAAGGCAGTGTGGGTGACTTATAGGGAGTCAGTGGATGTAGGTGGGGGTGTGGGTGTGTAACGTGTGTGTGAGGGGGGGTGAGGTGTGTGTGTGAGTGTGGGTGTGTGGGGTGTGTGGGTGTGGGTGTGGATGTGTAAGGTGTCGGTGTGGGTGTGTTGGGTGTTTGGGTGTGGGTGGAGGTGTGGGTGTGTGAGGTGTGTGTGGGGAGTGTGTGGGTGTGGGGGTTTAGGGTTATGTGTGTGGGGTGTGTGTGTGTGTGTGTGAGATGTGTGGGTGTGTGTGTGTGAGGAGTGTCTGTGTGGGTGTGTGTCGGTGTGTGTGTGGGGTGTGTGCGTGTGGGTGTGTGTGGGATGTACTTGTAGGTACCTAAATCAGCCACAGAACCCAAAAGCTCTTTTCAGAGCTACCCTACCTCTGATCACTCAAAATGATTATTTTACACTAATTTTTTTCACTATTTTTCCCCATGGTACGCTCCCCGGTACGCTCCCCAGTGCGCGTACAGGGCGCCCCCCGTGAAAATCGAAAAAAAAATATTATTTTTTTTTGTCCCGCGGGACCCTTTTATGGCCCCCACATCAAACCTAGGGGATTAGGGGGGTCTACCCTGCCCCCTTTTGGTTATTTACCCCTTTGTTTTTGCCACCTCTTGTGTCTTGATCCTACCGAGACACAAGATGGCGGCCGCTCCGGACTGTTTCGAATGTTGACAGACACCCGAGAGCCAATCAGCTTTCCGCGTGCGAACTCGCGGTTCGCGCCGGGAGCGCTCCCCGGTGCGCGTACCGGGGCGCGCCTATAGATATATATATTTTTTTTAACCTAAATTACTCAAAATCCACTGGATCACATATCTTGAGACATAGCAAAGGCACATCAGGATACGAGTCCCTACAATTTTGCCAAGTTTCGTGGGAATCCATTGTGAGTCCAACCGCCCTATGGAAATTAACATGGGAAAAACACGTTTTAGGACCCCCCTTTTATCTCGACCCCCGCTTGACGAATCCCCCCCAAACTTTATGGGAAGGAGCGGACCACCGCGAGGCAAATTTGAGGAAAATTACAGGTAGATCCCTCAATCTGCGCCAAAGTTATTCCCAATAGAATGTTGCGGATTCCCTATGGAAATCAATCCTAACTATAACTGCCTACTGGCGACCGCCAGTAGGTAATATATATATATATATATATATATATATATATATATATATATATATATATATATATATATATATATATATATATATGTACACATACATACATACATACATATATATATCTATATATATGTATATATTATATATATATATATATATATATATATATATATATATATATTTATATATATATATATATATAGATATATATATATATATATACTACAACCAACGACTCGACTTAAACACTGCAGATATGCAGGGTTGTGTCTTGGCCTGATGCTTTGTCTCTCTTTTGCCAGACCTCTCCCCAGCCCCAGTATTGGTTAATTCACACACCCCGAAATGCAGCCCTGTTCCTCTTTCAAACTTGCTGTATGCTAATGAATTGGTTTTGTTCAGCTGTAACAAGGTGGTAATGAAGTGCCTTTTAAATGCCACCCATGACTACTCATCAAAAAAAGACTAACAAACAACACCAAGAAAAGTAGAATCAGGAATTGCTGCAGAAAAACGGGTTGTAAAATCGGCTGATTCCTTAATTCCACAAAGGTCGAAGAAGTCACCAAATACAAATACCGCAGTCTGATACTTGTCAATAAAAGAAACTCCAAACCATACAGGGAAGAAATAAAGAGAAAAGGGCAGGGAGCCTCAGGCTACTTTTCAGGGACCTGAATGGGCTATCGTACAGCTCCATTGTGGAAGTAGCTAGGGCGAAGATTGTTCCAACTCATACAGAAGCAAACTCATTCTGGGAAGGGCCTCAATTACTCTGAACAATACTATCATTAAAATCTGTAGGGGAACTTTCTAACTGCCTAGATACCCCTCGGTCACCCAGGTCAGGCTAGAACGTGGTCTTGCCAAACTAACAATAGCCAAAAGACCAGCATTTGTCATCGTGTGATATAGGATCCAGACAGCATCAATCGCAACATCTGCCTGGAAATTAATAAACCGCATTCCGTAGCCAAAAAATATCTCAAAGATTCCATTGATCAGCTCGTGCTACCTCAGCTATGGTCCGTAATGCCCACCATTGAGTCGTTTCACAGAACAATCAGTAATATGTTGAAACAAATTTCATCCCTAGAGGACAAGGCTTCTCTGAAGTTCTGTGCCAATGCATGGAGGACTGTAAATAGTTACACACAGCTCAAACCACAACCATATTTGGGCAAAGCTTTCAGTAGCAGGATCAAGGGAACCTTCTTGAAACATTGCCTTGGCATACTCCTTCCCAACGCGCATGCAGCACCCTGGCTAAGTACAGCAGGAGAAGTTCCTGTTAGGCTGTGTGGCCAACTAAAGGAAGACACGATGCACACCTTCAGCCACTGCAAGTCTACTTTAAATTTGCACTGACACTAGCTCAGGGCCTTCTGGAACCAGGCTAGAATCTGCTCCTGCAAACAGGGAACAGCATGCTTACACTCAAGGGATCCTCAAACAATCACTCAAACAGTAAAATACCTACACGGAGCTGACCAGGCCTTAAAGAAAGTACTTTACCAGTCTGCACAACTGACACAGCAGTGGCCTCTGGTCTCCACCAGGGACTTGGCTAAAGCACCTTGCCCATTAAAAACTGCACCAGACTGAATCTCCAGCTTGCTCACAGCTCTTGTACTCCAGTCACCGTTTGCACAGGTCTTCCACTTTTTTTTCAGTCGCACAACCTGAATCCTAATTGCCTTAGGTAGAGCTAACTGTCAACATTTTCACTCAAATGTTATGCTGCCTCTTGCTTACTTGCATAAAACAGGACTCAATTTTACAGCAGGGATGCTGATTTATGAGCATTGAGAAGTTCGTACTTCTGTTATTTAAACAAACTGTATTTATCACTTTATTTCACTACATATTTGTTGACGGAAGTACATTAAATCTATATTCTATGTATTTACCTTTACAGTTTTTTGTTAATCGATATTTAATACTTCAGTTAGTGTACTGCTAGAAAAGTTGCTGGGCTTGGAAGCATAAATTTGCAGTTATTTATGTGAAAATGTCTTCATCCAGTGATTTTGAAGTATGGAAATAATGCTAATGTATACTCGAAGATTACAGTCTGCTCTGACATCGCAGAGAAATGCATTACTGGTTTCTGGCTGAGATATGACTTACCTGTGACTTACAATAATAGACACGCAGTCGATAAATTAAAAAACGAAGACTTGCACCCAAACTATCATGCTTAGAGTCCTGCTTTTAGACTTTGTGAAAGATAAGGTGCAAACTACACCAGGAAACCCTTCTGCTGCTCTTTTTTTTTTAATCTATATTTGATTGTCTACTTTGTTGCAAAAACAGGCATGAAAACAGATCGGATTACGGAAAAAGGTCCCTGAAATATAGTTTGCAATTAGTTTTAATGTATATCACTAGCTAATGGCCATATCTTCTGTCTTATTATCAGCGCTTAGTTTGTAAAAGAATGAGTGCTGGTGCTCAGAGCTCTACCCAGAAGCCCACGGCCAGTGCTATCAAATGCCCCGCTCCAAATACCAAGGTTGCAGTAGTCTTGAATCCATCTCAGTCCTCTTTAATCCACTACCAGACACTGCCTGCCTCTTTAAATCACTCTTGCAGGTGATTGCTTTCTCCCTTTGTGGCTTTTTTTCAGACTTTCTCTTCCTCCTCCTCCTCCTTTGTGTGTTTCGCTCTCTCTCTCTCTCTATCTTGCTCTCGGGAAATGTCTTATGAGGAAAAATACCATGTGCCCAAATATTAGTGCCAGAGGCCGCCATCAGCAACCACCGGCTCAAATTAAGCACTGCTTATTATACAACCAAGCTGCATTTAGAAAACAAATGACCGTAGCTTCTCCATTCATTGAGCAGAAGTGAAGTGGAAGGAAAAAAAAGCTTATACAAGTGTGTGGATAAATTTAGGTCCGCAAATTAAAAGGGAACACGCTGCTCATCAAAAAGGGAGTACAGTACAGAGCGTAAAATAGGACCTAGTACACAGAGCACTGGGATGTTCTTTCTGTCAGAAGCACATTGTTCGGAACTTCCAGCTAACAGTGACAGCATGCCACGTCCTAAATAAATGTAGTTTGTTTTGCAAATAACATTAAACTTTCGTTTTCTCTGTTGCTACCCTATTCTGGATGATCATGCAGTGCACAGCTTTGAAAACACTATCGCCAGCTGGAACGGACTCTCATCGTCTCCTCCCCTGTGCCTTTGTGATTTACTTCAAGAGAACGAGCGGTGCATCATGTGCGCATGTTTTGATAATCGAGGCAAAACATTGGTGTCAATTTCATTATATAGAAGTTACGCAGCCGTGTCCTCGTGATGTGAGTGACTTGATGATATTAAACCATTCTCACTGGGAATATATAACCCACTGAATTTTGCTCTACAAGAAATCTTTTGTACCGTTTATACAGCTTTTTTTAAATGTATTTATTTTTTATTTTATGTGATCATATGGGGGGAGATGCTGAAACGTCAATTCATCTCAGCTGTGATCGCCTTAGAACACTAACAACAGCAGAAACAAAATCGTAGATTTTGTGTCCCTTGCACAGGAAACGACATGATATGTGGGCAGGGCGGTGTTTCTGCTTCACCAATGCAAAGACTGAGCATTTGACCGGAAAGTTATTTTTCATCTCCTTTCGGAGTGTAGTTGTGTTTTTGAGAGTAGTTATCACATGCATTTGTTAGGTCTGCCTCCTCAGCACAGCTGTCGCTTCTCCTTATGTGATCACCAAAAAAGAGATTTTTGTTAGGTCTGCCTTCTCAGCACACCTGTCGCTTCTCCTTATGTGATCACCAAAAAAGAGATTTCAGACCTCTAGGAGAGAGGGCATTAGGCCCCACCCCATGTTGCTCCCCCTGGGTACAATATTTGATTGGGCAGAGGTAGTGTACTTCCACTAAAAAATAGTACTTGTATTGTAGCTCATACTCATTACAGCAGGACTCTGTTGGTTGCGGTAGCAACTCAATGAGTATGGGCATAGGCCGGATTTGTTTATTATGAAATGTAATGATAAAAGCAGTAGGCCTGGTGTATGTATTATAAAAAGCGTCCTTATTAAGAGTTGATTGCTATAACTCTATATTAGAGGCTAACATAGGTATTTTGTTACATGGAATATGACAGGTTGCCATAGCAGGCAAGGGTTTTGGTGTTGATCCCTGATGTGACAAACTGTAGATATAGAATGTTTGCACTGTGAGTAAGAGAGCTTACAATTTGCTTAGCCAACTGCAATTCTATACACCTTTCTAATTGTATGATGGTGTGCCTGGTAGTTGAGTTGTGGAAAGTCTTAACTCTCAAAGGTTTGCATTGGTAATGGTGGCAAGCTATAGCTTTTCATTGGTGCATTGGGAAGCATTATGTCCAATGCCATTGGTCTGATCTGTCTAGTATAAAACCTTTTGACAAAGGCAGTAGGCCTAGCTTATTTGTTGTGAAAAGCCTTGTTTAAAGCAAGTAAGCCTTTAACAATGGGTAGTTATCACATTGTGATACAGGCTATATAGTTACCTTGTAGGAGAGTTTTTGACCAACAGAGTAGGTTTAAGTTGGTTATGGTGACAAGCCACTGATAAAGTTATAGGCATTATTGTTTATAATGAAAAATTACATTTAAGGTAGTAGTCTCAACACATTGATTGTGAAAAGCATATGTTAAACTAAATAGGCATTTAATGGAGGTTTATTATTACTCTGTATTATTTGGACTACAGACAGACATTTTGTTTCATGAAATTTCACAGTTTACTTATACCAGGAAGGATTTTGGTGTTGTTATCCCCACTCTAACAAACCCATGGGGTTAGAAAATTTGCATGGTACTAATTGCTGATATAATATCTTCAGGAGGCATAACTGGCTTAAGTTGACAGCCAGAATCTTGTGATAAAAAATCTTAAATAATACATACATCCATGTATAGAAGCACTTAGATACATATAGGGCCATTGGGTCATCCCTCTTCTTCCATTGGTTTGTCCGAGTGCCAGTTACATTGCACTTCTTTCCATGGTAGTGTTCTGCATAGAGTAATGGGCCATTCCATATCAGTCATTGATTCTCTTGCCCTGTGAGTCACTGCATTTTCTGATCAAATGTGCACAGCCACCTGAAAGTGAGCGTACTTCAGCGTTAGGACAGGTTGGCCAATGCTTTAGTTTTCAATGATTTCCTTTTATAGTTCCTCTTTCATTTCTTTGCTCAAGTCCTGGCATTTTCAAATGAGTCTATATCTGGAAAATACATTAGTTCTGTGACATCTTTAACTGCTCAACACTGGAAATGCCTGATGAGTCTGATCATAGATTCTATTAGAAAAAATGCCACCTCATTTCAAATTGGCAGAGCTCATGTTTCCAAACCTGGAACCTTCATTTGCTAATCTAAAAAGAATCTGTGAGTTTTAGCCTTTGTTTGCTTCCATTGAACGAATTGAACTAACACTTGTGTAGATTTAAAGCATGGAAACATGATATCCTGAAGATATGGATTGACTTTGCATCTCTACTTCTAAGGGAGGGAGAGACTGGCAGAACAAGCAAACCATCCTGGAATACTGTAATAACAATTCTGCAAACTAAACACACACACAGAATAAAGTGCCTCCTACTGTGCATAAGGGTATTACAAGTCACCAGGAAGGTATATGACCACGTAGAGGCAAAGGTTTGTCTTCTGGGTGCCTTTTAAAGTTTATGAAATGACAAGGTGTTTTAAAAATATCCTTAATAATGTACACCTGGGGTTTAAAAATATCCTTAATAATGTGCACCTGGGGGTATTTTATTGCTTAAAATATGTGGATCTTTACTCTTCTAAAATAGTTACTTTTTCATTCCTTGACTAAGATGCTCTACTTTGTAGACTGCAGTTCAGCGACTCCATCGCAGACTTCGTCAGCACACAAGCCCTCGCCTCCACGGACTACATCCTCCTCTGGGACCTGAACTTCTACCTCGAGCACAACAACAACACCAACTCCACCACCCTGATTGACAACCTCGGACTCAGACAACTCGTCACAACACCCACCCACTCCGACGGCCACACGCTTGACCCCATCTTCTCCACAAGCCCCCACGTCTCCTTCAACCACACCACCGAACTCCACTGGACTGATCATCGCTGCATCCACTTCACCTTCCGGAAACCCACCACTCACCAACGCACCCAACTGATGCCTTGCCGCTGCTGGAGCAAAGTCACGAAGACCAGTTAACCACCACACTCGCCCAGAGCTCACCAGCCGACCCCGACACCGCCGCCCACAACCTCAGACAGTGGATCGATGACTGCGCCAACACCCTCGCCCCATTCAAGAAACCAAATATTCACACCAGCAAGAAAGCCAGCTGGTTCACTGAAGACCTCCAGGCCTCCAAGCGAACCTGACGTTAGCTGGAGAAGAACTGGCTCCGTGAACGAACACCGGACAGCTATGCAGCCCACAAGAACGCCACCTGCAGACACCATCACCTCATCAGATCCGCCAAAAGGGCCTCCTTCAAAGACTGCCTAGACAACAACGCACACAACAGCAAAGAGCTCTTCAGCATCATGAAGGAACTCTCCAACCCCAGCTCCAACACCAATGACATCCCACCCGCGCAAGACCTGTGCGACTCGCAGGCTACCCTCTTGCATCGCAAGATTGCAGACATCCACGACAGCTTCAACGCCACGACCGCCCCGACAACTACTGAGACCTCCGCCCCCACGACCCCCACCTGCACCAACCTGCTCTCCTGGACAGACATCAACGACGATGACATCATCAAGATCATGAATACCATCCACTCTGGATCTCCGTCAGACCCATGCCCACACCACATCTTCAATAAAGCCAGCTCCACCATCGCACCACATCTCCGGAAAGCCATCAACATCTTCTTTGAGACAGCGACCTTCCCGGAGAGCTGGAAGCTCGCGGAAATCAACGCCTTACTCAAGAAACCCAAAGCAGGCCCCAAGGACCTCAAGAACTTCCGGCCCATCTTCCTGCTCCCGTTCCCGGCGAAGGTCATCGAGAAGACCGTCAACAAACAACTGACCCGCTACTTCGAGGAGAACAGCATACTGGACTCGTCCCAGTCCGGGTTCCGCAGCAACCACAGCACAAAACCGCCCTCATCGACGCCACCGATGACATCAGGACCCTGCTAGCCAATGGAGAAACCACAGCCCTCATCCTCCTGGACCTGTCAGCCGCCTTCGACATGGTCTGCCTCCGCACACTACGAAGATGCCTCTATGAGGCTGGGATCCAAGAGAAGGCCCTGGACTGGACCACCTCCTTCCTCTCCAGCAGAACACAGACCATCCACCTCCCCCACCCGCTACGAAGCCACGGAGATCATCTGTGGCGTACCCCATGGCTCATCCCTCAGCCCAACACTGTTTAACATCTACATGGCACCGCTTGCCCACGTCGCCCAACTGCATGACCTCAACATCATCTCTTACGCTGATGAGACCCAGCTGATCCTCTCCCTCACCAAAGACACCCACACTGCCAAAACCAACCTCCATGAGGGAATGAAGGCCGTCGCAGAATGGATGAGGAACAGCCGACTGAAGCTGAACTCGGACAAGACGGAGGTCCTCATCCTCGGATCCACCCCTTTGGCTTGGGACGACTCCTGGTGGCCGACCACACTGGGAACAGCTCCAACACCCACCAACCACGCACGCAACCTAGGGGTCATCCTCGCTCCACCCTGTCCATGACTAAGCAGGTCAACGCCGTCTCCACCTCCTGCTTCAACACCCTCCGCATGCTCTGCAAGATCTACACAAGTGGATCCCCACCAAAAGGAGAAGAATGGTCAGCAGGTTGGACTACGGAAATGCCTTCTACGCAGGAGCCTCGGCCAAACTCCTGAAGCAGCTTCAACGCATCCAGAACGCACCTGCATGCCTGATCCTCGACATCCCTCACCGCAGCCACATCACATCCTACCTGAGAGACCTGCACTGACTCCCTGTCAACAAGAGGATGACCTTCAAGCTCCTCACCAACGCACACAAGGCACTCCACAACAACGGACCCACATACCTCAACAGACGACTCAGCTTCTACACCCCCATCCGCCAGTTTGCTCCGCCGACCTCGCCCTCGCCACAGTCCACCGCATCCGAAGAGTGACCTCCAGTGGTAGATCATTCTCCCACCTCGCCGCCAAGACCTGGAATATCCTCCCATCCACCTACGGCAGACCCAAGACCTACTGACCTTCAGAAGACTCCTCAAGACCTGGCTTTTAAAGCAGTAGCAGCATTCCCCCCCTCCTCCCCCCCAGGTAAGTAGTGCGTTTTACAAATGCTATGATTGATTGATTGATTGATTGATTACTTTCTAGACATTTGAGTAGTGTGTACATCAGTCAAAAATGTTGTTGATTGCCTGTTTTTAAGTATCTTATCTGTTTTTTCATGCTCCTCTGCGCCACACTCTTTTAATATTTTTTCATTGATCATACTAGCGTTGCTTTTTTGTTTGGCTGTACCAGTGCAATGCTCTAAAAATAGGTGCTTCTTATATCTCTTCTCCTCCTTGCTAGATACCTCATGTTTCAATTTTTGACGCTTTATCTTTGTCTGTTAGTGCAAGAGCATAAACATAACAGAGAGGAGGGTCCTAGGGAAAGTTTAATGACCTAACAATGCTACTGTCCCTATATCAACAATTAAACCAACACTGAGTAGCAAGAAGTCAGAAAAGCACCTAACTATGTAAAAGTGATGGAGAGGACAAGATAACTTCAACTAATAGTGTGTGCTAATCCAGTCACGCTTAGGGTGTCCATTCTTTGTAAACAGATTCCCATCAGTCACCAACCGAAACCGCCCTTCATCATCTGGGATCCTTTATACCAACAAGGTAGAGTGGAATGCCCACAGCTGACTGGCAGATGTCAAAGCCTGACCTAGCTAGTGGGGCCCAGTGGTTTAGGTGTCATATGGGGTGTCCGATGGTGACTGAAAAGCAGTGCTCAACAAAAGTGAAAAGAGTGTGAGTGAACAAGTGAGTTAGTGGAAATAGTAAAATTGGGTAGTAAAGGAGAAAAAGACTTTAATATGCCCTCCTTCACTCCCAAATTAATAAAAAGTGCGAAGTGGCATCAACAAATAACCACTAGGAAGAATGGAAGGTCGACATGTTTCTGCAGACTTGATGGATCCAACAAGTATCCTGCTGCTTCTTCAGGACCATTAACGCTACTGCTACAAATAGTATAAAAAGGTAAGAGTTTACCTGGATATTAGTTATATCATCCTTCTTCTGGCTTCATGGTTCAAGGGAGGGCCAAAGACATCCAGAGAACACACAAAGACAAATACATAGAAAGAAAAACACACAGCAAATAGTCATGGTTAGATCACTGTGTTTAGAATATCTTAAAAGCAGTCATCATGTTAAGAGCCAGTATATATATATCCTCAGTCGATAGATAATCATATAGGCCTTGAATACACCTCGTGTATATGCTCACTTACCCAAGTGGCAGGAGAGAAACGCTCCACCTCACCTGGCTACAGCGCAGGTAAACGGAGCACCGCTCTAGAAGACAAATATAGACAAAAGAGGGAATAATGACACACAAACATAAAGTTACTAACATCACATAGCTATCAGTGGTCGAACTTAATAATTAGCTTATCTCCGAATATTACAGTTGTGTCTATATTGAAAAACGGAAACAAATATAATCCCATATTTGATAGAAAATTACGGGAATGCCTGCACTGGTAGTAGGACAGATATTTAATTTTATTTTAATATTAAATCATTACTTTCCCTACTGTTGCACTCTCTGGAGTGGGAATAGTAATTTTTACCCCTACGTTATCCAACGCTTTCCCTACTGTTGCACTCATTGGAGTGGGAATAGTAATTTTTACCCTCCCGCTATCCAACGCTTTCCCTACTGTTGCACTCTCTGGAGTGGGAATAGTCATTTTTACCCCTCCGCTATCCAACGCTTTCCCTACTGTTGCACTCACTGGAGTGGGAATAGTAATTTTTACCCCTACGCTATCCAACGCTTTCTCTACTGTTGCACTCATTGGAGTGGGAATAGTAATTTTTACCCCTACGCTGTCCAACCCTTTCCCTACTGTTGCACTCACTGGAGTGGGAATAGTAATTTTTACCCTCACGCTATCCAACGTTTTCCCTACTGTTGCACTCTCTGGAGTGGGAATAGTAATTTGTATCCCACGCTTTCCCTACTGTTGCACTCTTTGGGGTGGAAATAGTAATTTTAACCTCAACGCTATCCAACGTTTTCGCTACTGTTGCACTCACTTGAGCAGGAATAGTAATTTTTACCCCCCCCCCCCCGCTATCCCACGCTTTCCCTACTGTTGCACTCTTTGGAGTGAGAATAGTAATTTTTACCCCTACACTATCCAATGTTTTCCCTACTGTTGCACTCACTGGAGTGGGAATAGTAAGTTTTACCCCTACCCTATCCAACGCTTTCCCTACTGTTACACTCTCTGGAGTGGGAATAGTAATTTTTACCTCTCTGCTATTGAACACTTTCCCTACTTTTGCACTCTTTGGAGTGGGAATAGTAATTTTTACCCCTGCGCTATACAACGCTTTCCCAAATATTGCACTCACTGGAGTGGGAATTTTTACCCTCTCGCTATCCAACAAATTCTCTAAATTTTTTACATTACATTTATTATTTTTATATTTTAGGATTTTTTACATTATTTTAAGTATGTTTTATTTAATTGTTTTTTTATATTTAATTAATTTCATATTATTTTCAATATATTTAAAAAAAATGATATGTTAGTTAACTATATTTTTAACATTCTATATTTTGGATTTGATATTTTAGTACTTACCTGATGGAGATAGGGATTCTATATTTTGACCTTCGATATTTTGGAGTCGATATTTTGGGCATTATATATTATGTCCCTCGATATTAAGTCACTGAAAGGCTGCCAGCACATAGCTGTTGCTAACTAGAATGAAGGCAGTTACCTGTTCAGTGTTATAAGGTGACATCAATAGTTGTTTTTAATGCGCTATTAGAAGCTACTAGGTATATGATTTTCTTATTACATATGCATTGTGGCATGAGAACGTGCTGATAGTAAGAAAAATTCTGCCACTTTTTGGGAAATTACTGTTTGCCATAAATGATATATGTATTACATTTTAAAGAAGCTATTAGCCCTTGTGGTGAACTAGTAGTCTACTTGTCGACTCTCTCTCTGTCATGAGGCACACATTTAACCAGTTCCTGATTTACAACTAACAGCAGCAAGACCCTTTAGGTTACATTTTCCCTTTATATGAATGCACCTCTGGGCCCACAAGAATAAGCATGATTAGTGTGGTAGGCTGAAGAAACAGGGCTGGTTTATGGTCACCTTCTTGTTTCAGGCAATTGACAGCCAACTATGCAGAAGAATGGAAGCCTGTGCCTTTGCTTTCTTCTTAGGACTTCATTACAATGTTCCTAATAATCCTGATTGAGACGTAAATGGGAGTTTGGGCTCAAGCGGGTATTACATGTTTTTGTGTGGCACCTTTGGGATTTTTTTCCCTGACACATTTTACCAGTTGAAAGAAGGCAGAATATAGCCAGGGAAAAGTAATTTGGTGATGAAAAATGTGGAAACAGCAATTCCCATGGTTAGTTCTATCTCCTAGGCCCAAAAGTCATAATGGCAGATTGGCACTACACTGAGAAATGAATGCACCATGTACTATCTATTCTATGTGTAATATCTTGTCATTTAATTGGGCAATTCTTAAAAAGCTGTTACAAGAAGTTTCAGAACTGACATGAAGTACATGTTAGGGTGCATTAGAGGTTCCGTACATTATCATTCCAAATTTGTACCTGAAGCTCAGCTGATATATATATATAAAGCATGTAAAAATTGCGAAACTTTAAGCACAGTAACCACTGTTTTCAACAAAACATTCAAAATAAGGGGAAACCTAAAATGCAAATCAAATTTTCTTGTGTGTATACTGAAATGTCCCTGCGAGAAGCTTTATGTAGGGAGTACCATGTTACCCGCAAACGAGCATATGCTACAACACATAGAGGCCATTACTTACAGTGACCAAAGCTATCCAATAATTAGGTACTTTGTGAAATGTCATCAGAGCAATCCCACAGACCTTAGGTATAGCTGTGTCGCTCAATTCCCCAAAAAGAAGAGAAGAGGGGATAGTGAAAAGGAGCTCCGGAAATTAAAAACATTCTATATTTTAGAATTGGACAGCAATGACCCAAACTGCTTCAATACAGATGAAGAAATGTATACATGCCTATATTAAATCACGCTCCCTAGCACTGACTTCACATAGAGTACTTATGTCAACCAGTTTTTAATGCTTTAATAATTTGTGGGAAGCACTTGGGTAATTCAGGGCACTAATATACAAGGTAATATACTAGACCCACATATAACCCTTGCTCTGCCTACTTCATTAACTCCTTTCAACGTAGCCGCCAACGAGATTGAAACTGGCAAAGCGAGGGGGAGAGAGTTGTGCCTGACATCAAGCCGCACAGCTGGGGACTACAACTCCCACCATCCTCCAGGTTCTTTCTTGCACATATAGGCACGCTGCAGCCCCGCAGCCCTTGCTAACCACCAACGAGATTGAGACTGGCAAAGCAAGGAGGAGAGAGCTGTGCTTGACGTCAAGCTGCACTGCTGGGGACTACAACTCTTGTCATCCTCTTGGTTCTTTCACGAGCCTAAAGGCTTGACGCAGGCCTGCAGCCCTTTGTAGCCCGCCAACGATATTGAAACTGGCAAAGCGAGGAGAAGAGAGCTGTGCCTGACATCAAGTCGCACCGCTGGGGACTACAACTCCCGCCATCCTCCTGGTTCTTTCACACACCAAGGGCAGGCCCCTCCACGCGTGTCGAAGCCCAAAGGAGGCTGAGCTGGGCCCCTCACCCAAGACATGCTTTTCAGGGGGCCTTTTCCACTCTATCCAGCCCTGAAGACGTATGCCTAAATTGGGTAAGCTAAAGGTAACAAACAATCAGCCAGGGGGAGATATAGTTAATACACTCATTGTTGTTCTACCAAAGGCTGCAAATGTTCTCTCCTAAGAGATAAATCTCAAAGAATGCTGCCTTTCACTGGAAAAGGGCAGGCAAAGCACAGACCCGACACCATCCATCTTTGATGTCCGTCCTGATGTGACTGTAACGTCTGGGAGCGAAGATTTATGCGTTCCACCTAGTAGTCTCTCTGTGAGTTTACCTGAAGCTGGGTCCCCCTTATTATCCGACACAATTTTACAACTGGTGGTTAAGCTGAAAACTAAAACCCATAAAATCAACGAAAACGTCTAGACTTAAAAAAGGGACCAAGAGTATGGACCAATCGCTTTTGATAAAGACTCCTGGTCGATGAAAAATGAGGACTTATGTTTAAGGTTAGAAAACATGGTCACTGTGGTGCTCCAGTTACTATTGCACAGATTAACAAGAAGTGAGGGAAGCAAAAAGATCCTTGTTAGAGGTGACCTTACACAGGTATGGGGTTTGAATATTCCATTAACCTCTGTACCGGGGGAGCTTGGTACGCACAAGGGACCGCAACAAGGGGGGAAATTGTGCCCATCTCAATAAATCCAACAAATTCATCCAACTGACTGGCCCACACCCAGCTGCTGTCTCTATCATTCAAGCCTCACTAGTTTCTCAACCTTCCATAAACACTGATAAAGCTGGAGAAGAGAAAACAAATGTCACCAATAAGATCACAAGTTAGTCTGAGCTGCAATAAAAAAGAGGTGGAATAAAGAAGGGTGTGGCCTCGAGGACAATTGGAGGAGTGGTAGGACAAATAGGAAACAGTACCAAACAATATACCTCCTCCCTGCCGCTGCAGCACTGGTCCTGGTCTTGGTAAACATTTTGGTGCTGAGAGATGGTCAAAGGGAAGCAACGGTACAGCTTATGAACAGAACACTTGACTGACTGAACACTCATGCTAGAAATTATGTAAGAAGGGATGATGGCTTGGCCAAACACATTATCATGGCATGGAGAGTTGGATAGGTGGGCAGCTCAAAAAAGACACAATGGGAGATTGTGTGGTAATTAGTTTCAATGAGTCAGTAACTTGCTAAGGGAACTTTCCAATGTCTCTTTACCGTTGGATTCTTTTTATAGACCCCCCTCGCTACCATTCATTGAGCCCAGGCGAGGCCCTAGTGGCATGGCATAACCCACTCCCATTGTTAATTCAGGCCCTTGTAGTATTGGCAGAATTGGGCTAAAGGTATAAAATCGTTGGCCCCTGTGACAGACCTAGAGTCTTGTGACTGACTATTCCCGAGTGATCCAAATCAAAATGTGGATGAGGGAAACAAGGCAGTTTTCCCAAGTAACATCAGTAGAGCTGCCCACAGGAGAACACAAATCAGGGGGAAAGGTAGTAACTTGGAATGTGGTGGGCATCGGTCAAAAGGTGGGCAATGTACACATGCTTACAAGAGACCTAGGTAGTTGGGCAAATGTTTGTAGAGGGGTGCTGTTTGTTTCAAATAGAAGCTACTCCATCTCCATCATCAGGCAGAGCTAGAGGTGGTTCACTGGCTTTTTTATCGAACACCTTGCCCATTAGAGTTAATAAATTTGTGAGCCCATGCCCCTACTTCCATGTTTTTTTTTGTAGGGGAAAGTGATTGAGATTGGCTTTTAATACACTTTTACAACAACAATGTTGGTAGGAATATGCCATTGGTGGTGGCCTTAAGGGATAATGAGATTAAAAAAACTGAGTGGAGCTCTAGCAAAAAAAAAAAACTTTACCTAGTGTGAGTAGGCAATTTTAATGTCCATCCATTTAAACACACAATGAACACTGTCTGTGGCCTAGTGGATATGGAGGTTGACATATTTTTTCATTTCACACACCACGAATATAGCAATAGTCTGAACAGGATTCTATTTTCCAAACTTGTAGAAATAACCAATAGGGTAAACCAACACACAGGAGACTTTGCAAAGACTTTTACTTGAGATGAGTACGAGCCCACAATTGATTTTGTAGTGGTCTCAGAATCCCTCAGAGGAAAGATCATACAGGTGGACTGTCAATTATCTTGGTTTAGCAATCACACAATTCTGAAAAGAACAGCTGCCAATTAAAATTGGAAAAAATTGACAAGGCGAAAGTAGTCTCACAATTTTTACCAAAGTGGCCCCACTAAATTGTTGGTTTGACCAAGCTTGTTCAAAATCATTTAAAGATCTACATAGAGCTCTTAAAGTGCAACCCGGAGATCAGGCTCAAATAAGGATTTTGCTTAAGGCATATAAAGCAGCTTGGAAAACTGGGAAAGAGATTTGAGGTACGAGGCCTGGGAAAATCTGGTACATGCAGCAGCTACCAAAAATAGTGGGGATTTTAGGAACGTGATCAATGCCACCTTGTTTAAAAATGCCAATGAGATAACACTGGACACCCATGTCAGTGAGGATGACTGGGTGGCCCGTTTTGAACAGATCTTTGGGGCTAAGAACAAATCCTCGACTGATCATTTTAGAGGATTTCCAGTCCCAATGGAGCACCTCTTCTTTACATTAGAAGAGGTAAGAATTGAGTTGAGTAAGTGCAGTAGTGTGAAGGCTCCGGGCCCTCATGAGGTCTCACTTGACTTTTTTCTGGAGTATCAAGATCTGTGGGCCCCATTTCTAATACACGCAAGTGGGCCCCTTAGCCTCCTTGAAAACCAGCATAATTATTCCAATCTATAAAAATGGGAATAGAGCGAAACCCCAGAATTATAGCCCTATCTTCCTGCTGGACAGTAAGTGAAAGTTGATGGGCCGCTTATTGCTATACAGGCTGGAGGAGTGGGTGAGGGAGAAACACATTCTGATTCTGGCACAATACAGATTCCAAAGAGCCAGAGGAACAATAGATCAGTGCCTGAACTTGAGCCTCAATATAGCAAAATACCCTTCAGCTAATGGTGGTCAGACAGCGTTCGACTGTGTGGGCAACTCTGAACTGTGGAACATAATGGAAATGACGGGGATTGATGTAGCAAGAGTTACCTTCATTCGTCAATGGTATTCCCAAGCCTCCGCACATGTACGACATGGTAAAAATGGGGAATGCACATGCCCATTTCAGATTATGAGGGGCACTAGACAATGCTGCGTCCTCCCACCCTTTTTATTTTTCGATTAACACAAATGGTATTGAAGCAGCACTTGCCGGCTCAAAACCTGACATCCCCACGTTTGATACATTTACTCTTCCGATATTGGCCTATGCAGACGACATGGTTTTTATTGCTAGAACAAGGCCTACTAGTCGCCTAGGTGAAATTTGTGACAACATTGGATCTGAGGGTAAATTAACCTAAATCGTTCATATTAATAACAGGATCCCTCCCTCTAAAAGAGTGCCATCATTTTACGTTGGATCATGTGGACTGGAAGTGGTAGATACCTTTCCGTATTTGTGGGTCTTGTTTGACAAAAAAGAGTCTTGAGCAAATATGGTGGATAACAGGTCCCTAGTAATGAAGAGAAATATGTCAGCCATTTAAAGAATCACCAAAGAATTGGGATCAAAATCCATTAAATACATAAAAAAGATGTATTGCTCCATACCTGCCACAACATATGGGGCAGGGGTTTGGGGTACAGCGCCTATAGACTCTCTCCTAAAATTTGAGGATAGATTCTTTAAGAGGGCTGTGTCCCTCCGGGGTTCCTGTTCTACATACACCTGCCATTTAGAATTGGGACTAACATACGTGACTGATAGCATATGGCTTGCACCAATTCTGTTATGGGATTCAATTTGGAGATGGGATGCGGTCAAACTAACTCAAATCATAATAAAAAACTGTTTAAAATTAGATAACTCACATAAAATTACATGGCTGCAGTACATAAGAACAACCCTGACCTCATTAGGATTTGCTGAATTATTTACTAGCCCCAGTGCTTGCCTGAAGATCAGGAAAAAGAAATTAAAGGCTATATTTTTATCTAAGGCAGAATATGAAAGAAAGGAAATAATTATGTAAAAACATCAGCATTGTTATATCAAATGACCCCGACCATATTACAAGGAGAATACTCATACCTAGAAAGAATTAGGAACCTCCAGCACAGATTTATTCTGCGGAGGTTCCAAATTAACCTAATGTTGGGGTTTCCCGCGAGGAGGTTTAGTTTTACTAATTTATCAACCTGCCCATGTAATAATTGTTCTAAGCAGTCAGACCTCCACTTATTCTTTTTCTGTGGTTTCTATAAGGAAGAAAGAGTAAGATTTATTTTACCAATTTTAAGATGCCATATTTTTACCCAATGCCACCCTGCTTTTTACCTTTTCAAAATTTTTTATTATCCATTTAGATGTTTCCCGATAACCTCTTTCCCCTTGGTTTGTATAAGAAGGAGGAAAACTGTGTTGAAATGAGAATCATTAATTTATCGGGAAGACATTTTAATGGGGGGTATGCTTTTTAACCAAACAAATGTTTTAATGAGATAATTAGTATTTGTGTTAGGGATTTTAACTATGATGGCCATGTTGATTCCTTTGTCTGTGTATTGCCCCACAACTGATCTATGTATTTTTGTTTTTGTGAGGTATATTTGTGTGGGTCCTCATGGGATAGATGAATTTGAGTTAATTGAGAACCTTAAATGCCCAGTGAGGCTAACTGATCTGTATACATTATCTTTTGTATTTTTGTATCTGGCAATGATGTCTTTTTGTAATGTTATTTTTTAATCTGTTCTGTACTTTTATGATGTCTGTTTTAAATTGGAACGAATAAAGGTAAATTGCATTTGATACATAAAAAACAGGTAAAAATTGTGAAACTTTAAGCACAGTAACCACTGTTTTCAACAAAACCATCAAAAAAAGGGGAAACCTAAAATGGTAATTTAATTTTGTTGTGTATAGATTGAAATGTACCTGCGAGAAACTTTATGTAGGGAGTACCACACTCCAACCCTATGCTACATCACATGCAGGCCATTACTAACAATGACCAACGCTATCCAATATCTAGGTACTTTGAGATATGTCATTAGAGCAATCCCACAGACTTTAGGTATAGGTCTACTACTCAAATTCCCAAAAAGAAGAGAGGAGTGGATAGTGAAAAGGACCTCAGAAAATTGGAAACATTCTATATTTTAGAATTGGACAGCAGGGGCCAAACTGCTTTAATGTAGATGAAGAAATGTATAAACTCCTATATTAAATCATGCTCCCTAGCACTCACTTCACATAGAGCACTTATATCGACCAGTTTGTAATGCTTTAATATTTTGAGGGTAGCACTTGGGTAATTCAGGACGCTAATATACACAGTAATATATTGGCCCCACATATATCCCTTGCTCTGACTACTTCGTTAACTCCTTTCAACCTGTCATGAATTTGTTGGCTCATGTGAGATATACTGTCCAATATTTGTCGGGATACGACTTTGATATAGTAAATAAGTCTACTAGGTTGAGATTCATTTTTCAAGGGGCATAACTAGTATCTTAGGCTCTGAATTCACGTAACCTGACAATTATCCTGTGATTAATACCATCACTTTTCACTATCTATGAACTTAGGTGGCCCACATTGTAGGCTATAGTTGATTCTCTTACCTAATATATGACATTATAGATCAATAGAATTATGTGGAGGTTTTGTGACGAGCTACAGCAATTTGGCTATTTATTGTGGTGGCAGGAGCCCAATATCTGAATTGTAAATAGCACTGAGCACTTTAGTGATATTGTTCTTTTTATTTTTAGTCGGCACTTGCCAAAGGACACAGTGATGTAGCATTCTAATTTAACCATTTCAATTTTAATACAAGGCATTTATTTAGGAAGAGATTCGCCCAATGAATTTAACTTTCTTACCCATTAACGGATATTTATACTATACATATTTCCTTGGAATTGTGAGGGGTGGAACAATATTGAATTCATTTCGGAACTGATGTATGAAAACTATCTTTTAATCAGAAATTACCTTGGATGATGTTAAATTATTGTTGTATTTTGATGTTTGAATATGGTGCTGGGCAACACTGTTAATTGGTTTCTCCCTTTTCTATTTTAACTGTGGTAAATATATAATGAATTTGAGATATAGCGCTCATCATCATGAAGAAGGCTGTGGGCGGAAGACGAAAGACGTAGACTAACTGCACCATTTCTGTGAACTTTCAATAACATTTCTTTTGAATTCCTCCCTTTGGAGTGCGGACAATGTTCCTATTGGGAACTTTGTTATGGAATATATTTATCTTATAGTATCGTGGAGACTAATGCCGGTGCAGGGTGGGCGGTCAATACACAAGTGATACCGGGGTAAAGGAACCAAAGTCCCCAGCAACCTTTATGGCATGAGAGCCGCATACGATTTCATGCTGCGCCTGAAGGTACTGAAAAAGGGCCTGACACTCTGGCTGCGCAGGACGCCAAACCAGAAACACCTGGGCAAAGGAATGACTCTGCCCAGCAACCTTTGAGGTGCGAGGTTTCCTGCTGCACCTGGAGTAAGTATGGGCGAATTTTGCGGATCTGCGGTCCGCGAATTCGCAAAAAAATCTGCGAGTTCACGGAAAAATCCGTGAAGTAGCGGATTTGCAGAAATATTACTGGAGTACTTTCTACTGGCTAATCAGTAAGTGCTAGCTCGTTGGGTACATGTATAGTGCTTTTCCTACACTGCAGCTGTGTAAAGGGCCAGAAGAGTTGTCTCCAGTGACCATGTGTGTGTTACTATGCCATCGTGCCGAGGTTCGCAGGGGTCCCTTGAGTGAGCTGTCCATCATAGTGGGTAAATGGCGGGAAGACGTTGCACACCGCTAGTGTGTGGTCGGGGCCAAACGGGCGGGGATTCTATGCGAGTTCACATGCCTCTTGTGTGTATAAAAGGTCAGAGACCGATAAGAGCAGCAGACGAGGAGAAAGAAGCCCCTGGTCACAGGAACTGCACAGTGATTGCGCTCTTGAAAGTGAAGGATGCAAAGGCCTCCATCCAGCATCACAGCTAATTTTTGACTATAGATATGGGGAGAAAGCACACCTGCCCAGCCTCGACAAAGCCCACGATTGTTTTTGGGCTGATGAATGTGTTACTGAATTTGAGCTTCAACTCGGGCACCTGCTTCATTTATATCTGTAAGTGCTTCCTTTTGAGGTTTAATTTTGGTGACAGGAGCATGATGCCAGAATGAACCCTGCCCTTCATATTTATCCAAGAAGACGCCATTGTTTTGTGCGATACCTCTACTCAACTGGAGTACTTTCTACTGGCTAATCAGTAAGTGCTACCTCGTTGGGTAAATGTATAGTGCTTTTCCCACACTACAGCCTCGTAAAGTGCCAGAAGAGTTGTCTCCAGTGACCATGTGTGTGTTATTATAACATCGCGCCGAAGGGCGCAGGGGTCCCTTGAGTAAGCTGTCCATCATAGTGGGTAAATGGTGGGAAGACGGTGCACACAGTGTGTGGGCGGGGCCAAACGGGTGGCTTCTATGCAAGTTCATATGCCTCTTGTGTGTATAAAAGGTCGGAGACCGATCAGAGCAGCAGACGAGGAGAAAGAAGCTCCTGGTCACGGGAACTGCACAGGGATTGCGCTCGTGAAAGTGAAGGATGCAAAGGCCTCCATCCAGCATCACAGCTAATTTTCAATGGTAGATATGGGGAGAAAGCACACCTGCCCAGCCTCGACAAAGCTCACGATTGTTTTTGGGCTGCCCTTCATATTTATCCAAGAAGACGCCATCGTTTTGTGCGATACCTCTACTCAACTGGAGTGAGCTGTCCATCATAGTGGGTAAATGGTGGGAAGACAGTGCACACCGCTAGTGTGTGGAGGGGGCCAAACGGGCGGAGGCTTCTATGCGAGTTCACATGCCTCTTGTGTGTATAAAAGGTCAGAGACCGATCAGAGCAGCAGACGAGGAGATGCATTACTGAATTTGAGCTTCAACTCGAGCACCTGCTTCATTTATATCTGTAAGTGCTTCCTGTTTAGGTTTAAATTTTGTGACTGGAGCATCATGCCAGAATGAACCCTGCCCTTCATATTTATCCAAGAAGACGCCACCGGTTTGTGCGATACCTCTACTCAACTGCCAAACTTGCAGGGCTTTGCAAATTTTTCGGCAATTTCACGAGATTCGCGGATCGCAAAATTGCCGAAAATCCGCAAATTCCACGAGCGGAATGGATTTTGCGGCCATACTTAACGTGGAGGTGCTGAAAAAGGGCCTGACACTCCCGCAGCGCAGGATGCTAAATCAGAGACACCGGGGCAAAGAAACCAAAGTGCCCAGCAAACTTTGTGGTGTGAGGGCCACCAATGATTTCCTGCTGTGCCTGGAGGTGCTGAAAAAGGGCCTAACACTCCTGCAGCGCGGGACACACTCAGTAGCTGGGTCCTGCTTTCATATTATAAAATCACTCAATTTTTTTTTCCGATTTACTCCCCATTACGGCCAGACAGGCAGTAGCTGTGGCCCTAATCACGTCAAGATTGGACTACTGCAATAGCCTTTATGCAGGTGCCAACAAATCGGTCCTACATTGACTCCAAATGGATCAACACGCAGCAGGCCGTTTAGTGCTAAAATGGCCCCGGACATCATCTGCATTTGTGGGCCTGGAAGCACTACACTGGCTACCTATCCATAAAAGAGTTTTGTTTAAGTCTGATAATCACCTTCAGAATCTTTCACTCCTCAGTTCCTCACTATCTCCGGTCCAGATTTGCACGTTATGTACCTCTTCAGAGCCTTAGATTATTTAAAGCCGATCTGTTAAAACCCCCAGCGTTTAGATATGTCTCAAAAGGAGGAAAATCGCTTGCAGTGATCGGCTCCAAAGCGTGAAACCAACTCCCCAACCACCTCCTTCATATCCAATCAGAAATGCTTTTCAGGAAGGCCCTGAAAACCTTGACCTTTTCAGCCTCTGAATCTCTATGCAGAGCACTTATCTAACTCTTCTTTTTACCCTCAGCTACCCAGATTGGTTCCAACCCAGCAATTCGCTTAGCGCCATGATGCTCCCTGGAGTGATAGTTGCACGTTGCAAGTGTCCGCTAACATTAACATTAAAAGAAGAGAACCCTTGCAACCCTTGCATACATTCGGATACCCAATGATGACCGTGTAACTTTTATTTGTAACTGAGAGGTACAGTATTGTGAAGGTGAGCCTCTAGGTCTATTTTGGATTCACATAAACCCAGAAGCTCAATAACAATAAACATTCCTGCTAACCTCCTATTAGCTACTACAGGTTTGAATAATAGGGAAAAGGAAAGCCAAAGCAACCAAGTTGACTCCCAAAAAGAGTTCATCTAAGTGGGGCAAATCATTAGCATCATCACAAGCAGGCGATAGTGTGAAATTACCAACTCCCACGGAGCCTTATTGCTCAGAAGATGACATAAGAAGGCTATCCGAGAAGCTAGAGGGGTTAGAGAGCATTTTTAAAGAAGCCCTAGCCAAAATGGCAGAGAGATTACAATCTATTGTGGCTTCCTTAGAAAAATCCCTTGGAAATGCTGTCCTCAGCAGAGATACTTACCCAAGCTATCGTGTGGTCTCCCCGAACCAGAGGAATCAGTTAGAAGCACGAGGGATGAAATCCCTCCCTGGTCCAGCAAGGTACCCCCATAGTTATGACAAATATGATACATATAGCACAATCCAGGGAAGGGATTAAATGTCATGCTATCCCTACCGGGTCAACCTGACTTTGATCCCATACACACTCCAAGGATTCATCCTTAACCCACTCCTCAATTGTTAGATCTTCCACCGGAGGCCACTCCCTGCACAACAGTTCTGGTAAATGTTCCTCAGCTCCCTGTACATGAAGGTGAATCCTGGATTGCCTTGAGGAACAAATCTTTACATTGCCTGAGCACTAGAATAGGATTAACTTAGGCCCTTTTCTCAGAATTCAAAAGGGTCAGAAGAATAGACTAGATAGGTAAAACTTGGAAAGCCCTGGTGGGGAACTGTGTGGTGTATTTAGATCCCCCTTCTGGTGCGGACCATTCTTAACCCCTCCGCTGCGCCGAACGTTTCGCGCTGGTGCGAAACGTTCTATTGCGCGGGCGGGGCCGGAACGTTCAGCAGACGTGTGCAGCACTACCGAGGTAGTTCATGCGACGTCCGCTGAATGTGCGCCGCACGGAAGGGGTTAAAAGAGCAGGGAGTCATGTTATTATGCCTCATAAAGTAAATATCATTCCATTAGGATATTTCTGCCAACCACCAAAGGTACAGAGTAGTGGAAACATGAGAAGGAACTACCCAGTTGAATCTCATTATAGGTATAGTGTACCTATAAGTATTCGCTTTCACACCTTAGAAGATATCGACTGACTAAATAATGATATAGAACAACACCTTAAAAATAGGAAGGATCTAGACAGAAATATGCCTACTAGATCAAGCAGACAAAGGTATAATATAAATCACTCTGCCCCTAATTACACACAGGCAACATCACTGAAGTAGGTTCAGTCACTTAGTCAGCATAATCTGGGCAATAGATTGCCAGATATCAGTCAACTAGTAGAGGACACTACATCTATTTTAGGTTTAAGTTACTATCAGACACTAGCCATCATCTCTACTGAACCATTGAAGAAACCATCTTTAAGAAGACTACAGGTAGCAATTATAGCAAACTGACAAACGTGGTTTATTGGAATGTTTCTGGTATGTGATCTAAGCTGTTAAATCAGCTGTAGGGTGATTTCATTTAAAAGTTCCCTATCATGTGCTCCCAAGAAACATGGGATAAGGACGCAGTACACATCAATGGTTATCAAACCTTTCATACTGCGGCAGTAGCAGGAGATCATGGGAGGGCAAAGGGGGGCTTGTCCACATATATATTCAACATGGTAAATGTGAGTACAATAGAGCAGAAATGTGTCCATATATATTATCAAGCAATTGTACTGTATATTGATAATAAGCACTGTATTGCCTTGATACATTTTTATAATAACGCCCCGGTTGACCAGGTCGGGAAGATTCTGAAAAAACTAGGTAACAACTTGAAATCCATTCACAACAATACTGAAAGGGATACACTCATTATTTGGAGGGGTGGGACTTTAACTCTGCCCTAGGTCCAAACAACAGGAGGGAAATATATGGCTTCAAGAATGAGGATGGGAATAGTGATACCCACTTTCCGCATTCACAATATGAGGAATCCTTGAATGATATAATGTTTGGCCATGACTTAGGTTTTGCTAACGAGATGTGTGTTACACCTGACGCTTTAACTGTCCTTTTAATGGTAGAGGATGTTCTACGACAATAGACCACATATTGATATCAAACAGATACTCAAACAGGGTTAAATCATTCACTACTGACAACATCATTTTGAGTGGTCACTTTCCACAGAGCCTCTTCCTTACTCATCTAAAATGACAGATAAATTATGGGGCCAAATCCGCGCACGTTCCTCAAAACTTAACAATAAAAAGGGAATCGCCAAGGCCCCGCCTGTTATCGGTCGATATAACTTCTAGATTCTTTGGTATAAGTGGTCAGGCGCATCATGCTCGAAAGATTACATGATTGGACAGATGAAATTAGATTATTTCTGAGTTATAGTTTTGGTTTAGTAAGGGGCTAGGAACCGTTGAACAAGGTTTAAACCTGTATTTTTTTATAGGGAAGTATACCCTTGCAAAGAAGGGCAGGCTGTTCCTAGCCTTCGTCGACCTCATAGCAGCGATTGACTGCATTAGGCAAGACAAGCTCTGGTGTATTCTTCAGGACTTAGGAGTGGAGCCGACCCCTAGCCACAGGCGGCGACACACGGACGCTCGCTGAGTGTTACCTGGGGGGTACGATGTCACTCTCCTTTCCTCGCGGCTTGGGCATCCGATGCGACTTTGTTGCACTTGGGCAGTGGAACACGAACCCCCGACGGTGATGCTCCGAAGTCTCTTCTTGGAAAAGGCAGGCGTGGGCCTGCGGCGGTGAATTCTCACAGCTCCTCTGGGGATATGGGTCTGGGCCGATGGCAATGACGATCACAGCATTTCTGGTCACACTGTCAATCAAAGCAGAGAACACGACTGCTCGAGGAAATACAGTCACGGGACAATTTCTCATGAAGGTCTCAGGCTGCAACAGGGCACACGCACACAGTGTCGCTGACTCACTTGAGCTCCGGGTGCACATGATCACTGGGCAATCCTCACAAAGGTCTCAGGCTGCACGAAGCCCACACACATTATGTCACCAGAGACTCACTTGGATTCCGGGTGCCCACGGTCACAGGGCAATCCTCACGAAGGTCTCAGGCTGCATGAAGCACACGCACACAGCGTCGCTGAGACTCACTTGGACTCCAGGTGTACACAATCACGGGCCAATCCTCACAAAGGTCTCAAGCTGCACGAAGCACATGCACACAGTGTTGATGAGACTCACTTGGATTCCAGGTGCCCATGTTCACAGGGCAATCCTCACTAAGGTCTCAGGCAGCACGAAGCACAGGCACACAGTGTCGCTGAGACTCACCTAGGTTCCGGTTGCACACGATCACGGGGCAGTTCTTACAAAGGTCTCAGGCTGCAAAAAGCACACGCACACAGTGTCGCTGTGACACACTTGGAAACTTTTATGTTCCTGACTTTCCACAACAATGAGCTAGCTCTCCTCGGGCCCTTGGGGACAAGTTACTTCAGGACACAGCACACAGCAAAGTCCTTTCAAGCAGGGGGACACAGCACACAGCAAAGTTCCTTAGCCTCTCCTTGGTTAAATCAGCAAACTGCAGGCCAGCCCCAGAAGACACAGCAAGGGTCAGTCTTTTCCTTCAGTCTATTCAGCTGTTTCTTCCTTGGCAGAGGTTTCTCTTGACCACAAAGTCATTTTAATCCTTTTCAGTCTAGATCAGTCCAAAGTCCAGGGGTTTCAGCTCTCATAGTTATACCCCTAATATATTTGAAGTCTTTGTGTTCAGGGGGCACTGACCCCTGTCCAGACCAGCTCTGGGTGTCTCCCTGCCAGTCACACCTTCTTCCTTTGAAAGTGGGGGTCTGGATCCTCAATCATTCAGCAGGAGATGGAGCCATTGTTTTATGGCAGCAGCCCAGGCCTCTTCACCTCCAGGGGCGACTTCTACTCCCTACACTCCAGATGCAGGTCAGTCTGTTGCTGTCTCACCTCCTCCCCTGGGTCAAGACATTCCCCAGATCCTATTGTTTTCAAATCCAGACAGTCAACCCACAACCAGGCAGAGACACACAGAATTGTTAGAGCACAAAAAAACAGCCATCTAAAAGTGTGGTTTCTAAACACACAATGCAAAAAGTACCTTCACAAAAAGATGTGTTATTAAATTGTGAGTTCAGGCACACTAAACTTCACCTCTCCATCTTAAGCCTATGGGAAGATAGGCTGGAAACACATTACACAGCCTTCCCCATTCTGTCCTATGGGCGAGATGGCCTTGCAACAGTGAAAAACAAAATGCAGAGTATTTCACTGTCAGGACATGGTACACACCTTAGTACATGTCCTACCTTTCGCATACACGGCACCCTGCCTAGGGGGGTACCCTGGACCTACCATAGGGGTGTCTGATGTGCATGGAAAGGGAAGGGTAAGGTCTGGCAAGTGGATACACTTGTCAGGACAACTTGGCAGTTAGCAACCTGTGTGTAGGCACTGCATTGGCAGGCTTGAGTTCTCTATTTAGGGCTACTTGTATGGGTGGCACAATTAGGACTGCAGGCCCACTAGTAACATTTGCATTACCAGCCCTGGCACACATAGTGCACTTCTCAAAGGACTTTACTAGTAAGGTAGTAAGGCAAACATACCAATTATGGACAACCAATTACCATTACACTTTACACAGGGAGCACTTTATTAATGACCTGGGGCTAAGGGTAAAGACATCAAAAACCTTTGTCTTGAGGTGTGGCACTGGAAGCCATAAATGTAGAGACATGTATATTAATAATCAGAAGATAGGTTTTACAAATAGATTTAGCTACTTGGGCATCCTCTTTGATCAAAATGGTACCTGGTCCCAAGCGGTATGAAAACCACTGCCGCCCTAGTTAATTTTGCGGAAAAGATGGGCAGGAGACCTCCACTTGAGCTTCTACTGATATACAGAGCCAAGTGTGTTTTGATATGCATGTATGGCCCTGGGATCTGGAGATACTCTGATCTTCAGGCCCTCCAAGTTGTCGAAAACATGTTCTTACGATTCATATTGGTAGTCCTGGGTAGTGCCTCCTCATACGTCTGTCACTCTGCATTGGGTGTCCCATATATCACAGATCGTATGAAAGTGGAATCAATCTTGTTATGACACAGAATATGGACATCTGTAGAAACCAAACTTATCAAGGATATTTTAACTTATATTTTTAAACTGGATGGTGTTTTAAGAATTGTTTGGCCAAAGTATGTGTGGAATTTATGCATGATCTAGGCCACCCAGAGTTCTATGCTAAGCTGAGCACAATGGACACTTTGACAAGAAAAGTGTTGAAAGTGAAAAGTTTAACCCTACTTGAATCCCTCAGACTAATAGTACAAATATCAAAGCTCACAGTATTGCATAACCAGGTGATCTTAACTATGCATAGCATTCAACCATATCTCACAATAGTCTGCGGCATGTATGACAGACTCCTTTTGACAAGATCTAGAATAGGGATACTGCATAGACTAATGAGTTACCCGAATATGAATGATTGGTCGAGAGTTATGCAACTGTGCCCTTGTTACTATCGCTCATAGCAAACAACAATCCACGTGGTTCTATTTTGGAAATGTTATACTATGCAAAGCAAAAAATAGATTTTACCCCTTTTAAAAAAGTTTGGTTTTAGACAATGCTGTCTTGCTTTATATGATAAACAAGTATGGTTTTATTCAATGTATTTAAAAAGTATAGTGAAATGTAGGAAATCGATTTTAATGAGACTGTCTGATTGGCCAAAATCAAATTATGTAAAGAGGATCCAAACAAGTGACCTTTAAACATCTGAAGACTACATGATTCAATGTAAGATGTCTAATTATTGTCATGTCTTTTGCTGTGCTATCTTGTGTAATACTTATGTGATGTTATGTGCCTTTATGATTCTCTAAACAGAAATCGAATAAAGTTACGTTTGATTTGATTATATATATTATTATATTTTGCTGAACATAACAAAGGTTCCAGGGACATTAAAGTTCTGAAATACAATTAAAAAGACCTTATGAAGTGACTAAAAACCTGTATGTTACAGGAAAATAATAGTTTGGTTCAGATTTTACACACATAAAACCATAGAAATTTAGCAGTTATAGTTATGGCTATCTCAAAAAACTAACTCATGCCCTAAGATAACTGTATCTCATACCCCACCATGCACAGTTTTCCCATTAATAATTGTATTGCAAAGGTTGCAGTGATATTATCAATGATGCCATAGAAGATCACATGGCTGATGCAATATGTGGGGTAATTAGCAGTGCAAGGTGAGGTCACGAGTAATACTTACCTTAGGGCAGCCAATACCCCATATGCAACCAACCCCGCACTGTACACCGCCTTTGGCCATGTGCAGTGGGGGGTTGGCCACAAGGCCTTTTCTGTGGCTAGGCCCTGTAGGTAACCCACCAAAGGCAGCCAATCCCGGTCCCCTTTTGACCCGGGCATCCCATCTCCCAGGGCCTCTCAACATAGTTTAGGTGGAGGGTGGGCATGTAGCCCCACTCCCCGGAACAATCTCGGCCCTGGGGCCACCACCCTCGGGACCTGGCACCATATTTAATTGGGTGTGGCATGTGACTCCCTCTCCCCGGGTCGATTTCAGGACAGGGCAACCCATCCCTAAGGGCCTGTAGCATTTAGTGAGGGGGGTCATGTGGACAATTTTTGCCCCTGGGGCCCCTTCCCCCAGGGCCCAGCACGTTTTTAGGAAAGGGGGCACATGGTCTGGGCTGATTTTGGCCCCGGCGACCCCATCCTCCGGGGCCTGCTACTATAGTTATGGGGAGGGGGTAAAAGCCACCCTTCCCAGGGTGTTTCCCCCTATCCACATTTTTGATTACGGTCTGGACCCAGGTGATCGGCTCCCCAGGGAGAGAGCCACCATAGGAGGGGGGCTGCCTGACCCCCTCCAACTTGTTTTTAAAATGCCAGGCCCCAGGGGAATGCGGTCCCCCTCCCCCTAAATATATTTATTGTTTCTCACGTGGACCTTGTTCACCCAGGGGACATTAAAGAAACTTGATTTCTTATTCTATATTTTGCTGAGTTCCAAGAGGGCCGCAAACACTCCCTGGTTGAAGTGGTGGCAGAAAATCAGATCTCAGCATGAGATCTGTCGGACCCTCTGTGTTAAATTGCTCAAAAACTACTCAAAAATTGGCCTGTAGTCATGTCAAAAACCCTAAAGGAAATTGTATGGGGAGAACTCATTTTGGGACCTTTCTTTTTCATAGCCTGCTTGATGATTCACCCCACAACCTTCCAATTAACAGCTGAAGTGAGCGCCAAATTGGATTTGAAAATTTCAGGAAGATTCACCAAACTACACCAAAGTTATTAACAAAACAAAAACTGCTTTTCCTAGTGAATTTGGTCAGACCGATAACTACCTACTGGTGGCCACCAGTGGGTGATATATATATATATATATATATATATATATATATATATATATATATATACATTAATACACACATATACATATATATAATAAAGTGATTTTATTATCATGTTCTGTTCTCTGGCCAAATTCTACTTGACCAATTGGAAATGGTTTCCACTGAATCTATTTGTGGCATATTTGAGCATCTCTCTGTATGGATCCATTAGGCAATCGAAGATGTTTAACAGGGTAAAAAGATCAAATGGAAACCAACACATTTCATTAGACTCAATATCCAGGGTCGACCTGACTTCCGCGCCTGGAGGCGCTTTAAAGAACAGTCCAGCCTTGGTGGAGCGGGGGTGCTCCTTCTACTTGTGGGAGAATTGTAGTGCCGACGAGTCCCTTACCTGGCAGCTTGACACCAGCAGTCTCCTCCTAGCCACCAGCACTGGTCTCCCCTCGCCACCGCAGCCTCGTCCATCTCGGTGCGGCCGCTGTTGAGGGAGAGACCACAAGAACCAGGGAGCTTTCCGGCAGGAAGCCGCTCGACCTGACTTCCGTGCCTGGAGGTGCTTTAAAGAACAGTCCAGCCTCGGTGGAGCGGGGGTGCTCCTTCTACTTGTGGGGGAATTGCAGTGCCAACGAGTCCCTTACCTGGCAGCTTGACACCAGCAGTCTCCTCCTAGCCACCAGCACCGGTCTCCCCTCGCCGCCGCAGCCTCGTTCTTCTCGGCGCGGCCGCTGTTGAGGGAGAGACCACAAGAACCAGGGAGCTTTGCGGCAGGAAGCCACTCGACCTGACTTCCGCACCTGGAGGCGCTTTAAAGAACAGTCCAGCCTCGGTGGAGCGGGGGTGCTCCTTCTACTTGTGGGGGAATTGTAGTGCAGACGAGTCCCTTACCTGGCAGCTTGACACCAGCAGTCTCCTCCTAGCCACCAGCACCGGTCTCCCCTCGCCGCCGTAGCCTCATCCATCTCAACCAGGGAGCTTTGCGGCAGGAAGCTGCTCGACCTGACTTCCGCACCTGGAGGCGCTTTAAAGAACAGTCCAGCCTCCGCGTCGCGGGACACGCGACACGCGCGGGACTGCGCCGGGCTAAGCCCGGGCAAATGGCGGGCCGTCTGTGGCCGTCCAGACCCGGCCAAGGCTGGGCTGGGCCACCCCTCTTATTGTTTATTATTACACCCCTTGAAGGAACAAACAGGACCTATAAGGACAATATAACGTTGCCCTATATAGTAGAGGACTAAGTGGTAAGCTAACCGTTTAGTGTGTTGTTATTGTTTGTTTGTGCGCAAGTGGTTATTTGTTGCATTCATCCACTGGTAACTCGGTTATTTGCCAACAATGGGGAAGAAGAGAGAAGAACCAATTCCTGCGGGTGCCTGTAACACCATAGACAACTACTTAGTTAAGCCAGTGAGTGCTTTGGCCAAAGAAATTGACCATACAGAAAGGCGTCTCTCACTAGGGCTAAGTTCGCTTCCAGGGGAACAAACAGAGTTAAGCCCACACCTGCCAGTAGCCTCTGTGGCTTCTTTTAGTCCTAATCAAGAAACAGATGTGGTCAGAATAGATGAAGATAGCTCGCGTATTTCCGGAACTCCTGTAACCCCCGTTAATATAACTGTGCCTGCTGTTTTACAGAAATCTAAGAGACAAAAAAAAGGGGGGCAGAAAAGCACAAGTGAAAATACGGCTAACAACTTACCACAAGGAAATATGGTTACAACAAGGTCCAAATCAACTAGTCTAGTACCCCCAAATATTATTGACATGGAAGGTATTTATCGCAAACTAATCGAGCTAATGAAACCGATCCATGACAAAATTGATAACATGGCTAGGGAAATACATAAACTCAGTAACAAAATGGAGAAATACAGCACCGTAAATCATGCTGAAGTACCCAATAAAGGAAATACATTAACAAAAGAGGATCAGAACAGCACAATTGCACCTAGACATGCCACAGCTCAGAAAATTGCACATATGGAAAGATCTACAAACAACCTGGTTAGTGGCGGCCCGAGAGAAATTAGTTGCCCCGTACCAACTAGTACAGCCACTGTACCGGAAAAATTACCTTACAATGTCCCTACTATTACTACAGGGAATACAGGGTCAGCACAACAAACGAAGAAAGGCAGTTCAGAACTGAATAATATGAGTAGGGCAGTGCCTGTGCAAAAAATGTATAATGTCATTCCTGCCGTGATAAATGTGCCTCCTGAATGCAGTGCTTATGTAGCTATTCTTGCAAATGTCCCCAAGCTAAAGCCTACCCAATCTGAAAATCAAGAAACTCTTAAAAATAAAGCATTGCATTGGCTTGTTAGAAATTGTGGCTTTCCCATGCACGGGGCAAATCAGATAATCATGACTCAGAGAGTAGGCTGGTTGGGCCCCAGTAAAAATGGAATTGATGGTGACTGTATCATTATCAATTTCAGGACACCAGACTGGGCCAAGGACTCAATCCTAAATGCACCTCTGCCTTCCAGCTGGGAATACAATACAACTCTACTCCCGTTAGATTATTTTTATAGGGGCCAGTCAGGCAATCAACTCAAAGTGCAAATGAATGATCATCCCAGAGCTAACCATTACATTACAGCTCATAACTTTTCCCCTTTATCTAAACCTTGGGACAGCTTTTCAATTCCTACCCACAATAGATTTCAGGTATTTGCTTCAATTGAAGAGATTGATTGACTCAGGAACCAACTTATACCATTTCATGCAGTTGATGTAATAGCCGATAGCAGGGGAAAGGCTTCTCAGGGATTTACAGTTGACTCTAGGGAGACATCGCCTAGACCCGAAACTGATTCAGAAGTGGTTGGTTCGAAGAGCGCAGGCAGTCAAACCAAAGAGGGGTTAGCAAGAGATGGCATGCACACGACTGTAACTATAGCCCAATGTAACACCTATCTTACTACAGACGCCAGCTTAACTGACAGTCTAGCAATAGCTCAACCTCATACCATCCTACATGACATACTTGACGAAGGCCTTAACGTCACCACATGGAATATAGCGGGCATTGCTGGGAAATTAAGTACCCCATTTTGGAAGAGCTTTACCACACAAGGGTATGATATAATTTGTCTACAGGAGACATGGCATAGAGAACAAATCCATGTTGAGGGCTATATATCCTATTGTGTAGATGCAGCAATTCCTGCAGCAGAAAGGGCAAAACGTGGGCTTTTAGCTTTGGTGTCAACTATGCTGACCGAGTTTAAATTTGGGAGTTGTTCCGAGGTTGCCCCGTATGCACAGTTATTGCGTTTTGAGCATGATAAAGGCAGGGACCTGGTTATAATTAATTTTTATAACAACATTTTCGGTGTTAATAGGGGATTGATAATCCAAGATATAGGGAGGGCAATAGATAGAATCCTAGCCCAATCCAGAAATCTACCGGTCATCCTTTGGGCAGGACATTTCAACATACAAGCCTGTAGACATGCACAAAAGGGGATCTGCGGTCACCAAGGTGAGCAGGATAGTAGAGACAGTACCCCATACAATCATTACCCTCATACCAACTATGGAAATGCATTGAACAACTTAGTTGCTAAATTGGATTTGGAGTTGCTGGACAGCACTAAAAATAGCGACAACAGAGCGTGTCCATCATTTAATGGAAGGGATGCCCATTCCAATATTGACCACATTCTCGTGTCCTGTGGTTCGGCTTACTCCAATTTATGGGTAGTTGAGCAGACTGTGAGTGATCACAATAGCATTTCACTGACACTGTACGGTTGGGGGTGTAAAACCTATATTCATGGGAGACCCATTCAAGGGATTAAAGCCGAAAGACCGAATGGCATGCGAATAAAATGGGTCAGAATTAACCCTGATCAACTTTTGGTGGATGTTCAATTCAAATGTAGTGCAGAAATAAGCTACTGTCTGGGTAATGAGGTGACATCTGGTAATTTGCTTACCAACTTTTGTAAAATAAATATGGTAATTGAGGATTTACTGACTGCTAGGAGCCGGAAGATGAGGACAACCCAGGTGGTCTGGTTTGACAAAAATTGTGCCCAGGCATTAACTAAACTAAAATTGGCTCTAGATATCAAGCCAAGAGATATATAGGAGAAATCAGGGAGGAGCGCCATAACTATAATATCTCGTTGGTAAAGCGGAAAAAAGAATTACAAAACGAGGCTTGGTCTAACATAGATATGGCGGCGGTCACAAAAAACAATAAGTTATTTTGGGAGACTATTAATTGTCCTTTTTTAAAGAACGAAAACATTCCCGAAATAACCTCCCATGTAAGTTGTAGTGCCTGGATAGCTCACTTTTCTAGGATTTTTAACTCAGATGGGTTGATTTTAAATACAATTACGGAAAACAAATCGAAATGGCAGATAAAGCAGATTTCTATCAGTTTGACTGAGGTATACGAGGGACTAAGAAAGAGCAAGGGCGGTAATGCCCCGGGCCCCGATGGGGTATTAGTGGCCCTCTATCAGCACGAGATAAACTTATGGGCACCCATATTGACACCCTTATTTAATGCTGCTATTGAAGACAATTTGCCACCGACATGGGGTCAGTCAATCATTGTCCCCCTATTTAAGAAGGGTTCAAGGTCAGAGGCATGCAATTACCGTCCCATCTCCCTTCTGTACTCGTCAATTAAGGTTCTAAGTAGAGTCCTCTTAGAGAGATTGGAAACCTAGGCTGAGGAAAACATCATTTTATCACCAGTGCAGTACAGGTTCAGAAGGGGGATGGGAACGATGGAACAGTGTGTAAATCTCAAGCTTATCATTAGTAAATACACAAAAGCAAAAGAAAGTAATTTATTTTTATGTTTCGCTGATTTAAGTTCTGCATTTCATATGGTTGAACATTCTCTTTTATGGCCGGTTTTATTACAAATGGGAGCACCGACCGAGATTATCCATTTCCTAGCAAGACTCTATGAAAATGTGTCCAGTAAAGTCCGATTTGGCACTGCGGGTGAATGTACCCCTTTTTTAAGATCAATAGAGGCATTCGGCAAGGATGCGTTTTAGCACCTCTTTTATTTTCTTTATTTATAAATCAAATTGATCTAATTCTTAGATCAACCCCAGCGGATGCCCCCATTATTAATGGTAACCTCATCCCAATACTTTTGTACGCGGATGACGCGGTCCTCCTGTCATGCACTCAAAATGGTCTCCAATGCCTTATTAACAAATTCCAGACTTTGATAACTAGTAGGAAACTGTTAATTAATAAAGGAAAAACATATGTAATGTCATGTGGGAAGAAGACCAGACAAAATAGAACTTTCTATCTAGATGGGGAGAAATTGGAAACTGTTAAAAAGTTCTGTTACCTTGGCATTACATTTTCTGGAGATGGAAGGTGGAAGGTGGGCCAACGAACGGGAAAGCGTGCATTTTAAAATGGTTAGGAACACTAGCAGTGTTTTTAGATTTGCTGCTAAATTAGGGGCCGCAGAATCAAGGAGATGGTGTTAATCTACAACTCAAGGTGTATGTCATCAGCCTTATACGGGGCGGGCATATTGGGTTACCATACTCACAGTGGCAAGCTAATTCAGAATGAGGAAAACTTATTTCTGAAAGGTATGCTCTGTGCCCCGGCTTCAGCCTCCACTGAGATAATTCATAGGGAAGTGGGCCTAAACTACGTCAAGGATCTAACAGCCTTGCGCCCGCTGGCCTTATGGTGATCAATCTGGTCAAAAATTGAAACCAAATTTACCCAGGACGTGATAAATGACTGTCTAAAGCTTGACTATTGTTCACGTATACCATGGCTTAGACACATCCAATATTGGTATAAAATACTTTACGAATTTGACCCTTTTCATGAGTTGGAGCTGGGTGCTTCTATATCTAAAAAAGAGCTTAAAGAATCTTTTTTAAAATATAAAAGGAACGCCAGGATGACCGAATGTGCGAAACAAAGCACTTTTACTCTTTATCAGGAGTATAACATAAGCGAAGGCTTCCAACCTTATCTAACAGTAGTTACAAGAAGCTCCCATCGTTTTGTATTAACTCGCTTACGTTTGGGCATCATGCACCACCTAGTGGCATTCCCTTTGATTAAGCAGCATAGCACCTCCTTATGCCCTTGTGATGGTACTTCTAAGCAGAGTAGCTGTAATTTTATGCTGTTTTGCAAATGTTATACTTCTTTTAGGAAATTTTATTTAAAACCCATATTTTTAAAATATAAGGTACGATGCACTAAGGCAGCAATGCAGACAATGTTTAACCTAGAGAGCCCAGATGTATGTTTTTATATAGCCACATATATTTTAAAATGCATATTTGCACGGAAATCGATTGTTGAATATGCAGTACACATAGGCCTTATGCTATTGTAAGTGGGAAAGATGACAACTCTTTCTGGCCCTATTATGTGTGCTAAGGTTATTAACGATGATGCACTAGCGATATAATGAATCTTAAATCTGCGTCCGAAACCTATATGCACTTTATCACCGCAAGGTTTGCACACGTATCGAAAGATGAAAATCGCACCTTATTATTGCCAATTTTGCACATATGTCTTTAGAAATTGTTTAGTATGTATTATCTTTATTGACCAATTTTGTACTACTCTTATTGATTATTAGCATATGCCACTTTATTGCGAACTTTGCACATGCATTATAAAGGTAAATCGTACTTTACTATGTGTATTTTGCTCAAGAAGGTGTATTACTTGTCTGTACTTGGAATCTGATGACTTAGGATTTGATGTTGATTCCGTTGGGCTAAATATTTTTTTCCCCCACCCTGGATTTTATTTTGTACTTGTAATGTTATGTTTTATGCCTTGTTATTTCGTTGCTACATGGTTATATATATATATATACCGAATAAATCACTTTGAAATTGCAAATGATATCCAGGATAAGAAAGAAATTAACTGAAAGTTTTCCATAGCACTGTATTATATGTAAAAATACTAATTGCTAACAACTGGCCTCAGTAGAAGGCATTTGTTAGTGTTCTAATGAAATGTTTCCCCTATTTTGTTTCTGAGTCATTTACATCTTTACACTGGCACAGCAAACACATACATTTATTCCAGTAGTTAAATTATAAGTTATTATATCTTAAAATACCCTGCAAGGCCCAGATCAATTATGATGGCAAATTATGGACACCAGTGCCCTATAAAGGGCAATTTGGTCTTTGCTCTCCCACCTCAAATACTCGGCATTCAGCCGATTCTATATTTGTTTTTTTAATGTGCAGCTGCCACCACAGCCCTCCCACTGGAAGCAATAGCTGACTCACTCCATCTCCAATTTGAAGCAGAGCCCACGTGCCAGGCCAGCCTTGTTTACATGCTTGGCGTGAGCAAGCCAGGAGGCATCGCCGTTCTAATTTCTGCTCTGATCTAATTGCAGCTTACAGTAACTCATGACTTTCTAGGCATGACTTATAAACATGTGCAACTGTAATTAGTCTGAAAAGTCCCCTGTAATTCGTGTTGTGTTTTCCATCCATCCAAGCCTCCCTTTCGGCGTTTGCGCTTATGGGGTTTCAAATTCCACTGTTTTCGTGTTGTGCACTAGGTCACAATTCTGATGATTCACGCTCATTCCGTAGTCATGAGTTTGTCAAGACAGGCAATTGAGTGTGAACTCTGAACGCCGTCAGACACTGTCTCTTGTGATGTGCTCAGTGGCGAGTCGAAACATGGCACAAGGCGTTTGAGAGCGATTTCACACCACGTGACAGTGGACACCTCACACGATAAACATCATGGGACAGAGGCAGGAGGCATAACAGTGATTAGCAGGTTTTACTCTCGCAGGTGTGAGCGAAGACTTCTGGGACAGACATTACCTCATGAGCTCCTTAGAGGGGGGCCCTCTGCAGTGAAATGCGAAGCATTCACCAGCGATGCCGGGAACAAACACGTCACATACTGTGTGCGCACATTCTTTCCACCGCCTCCTGCTATGAGAGCATGAATGTTACTTTCCTCATTTTCCAGTGAAAGGATGAACACATTCATGTCTGCTACATAACTATGGGCGAGTAGCTACGAAGTGACTTTATTCTAACTCAATTTGTAGCATCCCTTTGTTTGGTGAAGCTGCCTGGCTCTCGCCAAGCGCTTATAAGAAGGCCAATCAGGATGAGGCCTCCAGCAGCTTCCGGGGCGCTGGGACTTGGGGTACTGACCTGGTTACTTACCGGTAATCTTCATTACTCTCAGTTCAGATCTTCATAATCAGAGTCCTTACATAGGGACAGCTTCCCTGTGCCACAGAAATTGATTACCTAGCCTGAAGTAAAATATGGAGACCTTATCCCGCATACTCAAAAGGGGCAACTCGGCTGATCACTTCCTGAGATAATAACCTTGACATATAACCAAGCGAGAGAAGGTAAAGAATAAATCACCATAAAAAGGGACGAGAGGGAGGGGTTCAGGTCTGTGATCAGGGAGACATGGGCTTGGACTTGTAAAGATTACTTGTAAGTATCCGGGTCATTACCTGATGTGGTTGAGTCTTTGTCAGTGAATTGGGCACTGGAGAAATGCAATGCATGGTAATAAATGCTACTTCCATGATTTATTATAATCAAAATAAAATCAAAACACCCTAGTACCAGTAATGTTGTGGGAAAATACATGCAGGGGCGCTAGGACCTGTGGACGAAGGAAAGGAAAGGTGGTAGGCGAGAGAAGCGGAAAAGGAGGTGCTGGGGACGGTGGTTAGTTGGTGAAGTTAGAAGGAAGCAGAAGCATAATAATAAAGCTCCAGTGCATTCTCTTTCTTAGAGTCAGTTTCATCTGTCCTGCTGAAATGACATGGAACCCTGCTGATCACCCTCATGCAGACAGCGAAGCAAAGTTGGGAGCCCATCTAGTGTGCATTCTCGCTCCACGACAAATCTATTGCTGTGCCGCGGCCTGCTTTGGGCGCTCATACCTGCTGTCTCGGAGCTGCCTCTGCTGAGATGTGCCCTAGGAACCTACCCCGGTCGCACAGGCCTGCTGCTGTGTTGTCCACCATGTGTGCCGACGCGCCGTCAGGAGCTCACCCTGAGTGCATGCACCTGCCTCTCACTTGCTGCCTCTGCTTAGACGCGACCCCGGTCTCCTACCCCGGTCACGCAGGATTGCTGCTGTGCCGTCCATCACGTGTGCCAATGCGCAGTCAGGAGCCCACCTTGGGCGCGTGCATCTGCCTTACATTTGATCCCTGTCTTTGCCCCGGAGGCTGGATCTGATCACAGGTTTCCTTCCTTTATTGCCTGCTTTGCACACTGTGTGTGCAGCAGCGTGCTATCACTGGGCAGTCTGCATACTGTTGCTGCCTCACACCTCTGATTCAGGCCCCTGAACTCTCCCGAGGAGTGAGCCCTGCTCGGCGTCCATCTTTAGGTCAGGCGGGTCCTCCAATACATTGCCATGATTCAAGGCTAGCCATCTTTAAGTCAGGCATCTGCAAGAAACCTACAAAAAGTGAGGAATAGAAAGAAGACAATCATACATTAATCCTTTTCACAAATAATATCAACAACATTTACAACAGTACCTCCCATGGTATTTACTGCGCCTGCTGCATTGTTGTGCTTCTTGTCATTCTTCTCTCCAGCCTCATGTACAGCAGTACTCCAAATTGCAGTGATAGTGCCAGGTGACATACGTTGTGGGTCTTCCTGAGCCAAGAAAAGTACCTGTCAACTGTGCTTCTAGAAATCAAACCTGTCTGGTTCTCCAACTTCGAGACAATACCATGATGCCCAGAGCAGAGGAGCCCGGCCAGAGTCCCCTACATCATCGTCGCAGATAGGAGGGCACAGACTTGCCATGTTGTAAGTCCATTTTCTGCGCCCACCGGAACCCCTGGCTCTCGTATCTGGTGGAGATATTGGTCTTCGCTGGCAAGAATGGCTGAAAGATTTTGAGGACTTCATGAAAGGCTTGCAAGTTTCTGACGTGGACCATCAGCTCATTGTTCTACGCAATCTATATGAAAAAGACGTTGGCCAAATTATTAAGGAACTTCCCGCTGATGTTGCGTCTTCCTATCCCAAAGTGCGGGAAGCACTTAACAGAAAATTTCTTCACAAATGAAACATTGATTATGAACGTTACACCTTCAATTTGGCATCCCAAGAGAAAGATGAGTCCATGGGAGAATTAATTTTGTGCCTCAAACGGTTAGCACGTTACTGTGCATTTGACTCCTTCATGACCAAAGACACTCTTTGCTTGGGAATCATCAAAGGATGTCAATCAGAGTCCCTACACAGATGCCATCTAAGGAAACGTTACTCCCTCAATGAAATTGAAGAAATGACTAGAGTCAATGATAAGGCAGAAGAACATGCAAAAAAAATGGAAGCTGGGAAAGTTAAAAAACGAGAACAAGCCTTTCGGCTCCAATCTCGCTACATGGACAGACACTCATCTGCAAGTCAAAGACCATCAAGGTCCAAGGATCATTCTCAACATCCAAGTCGTCCTCGCAGTCCCAGCTGGACTGATAAGAGACAGGAGCGCCAACTTAAATGTTATCGCTGTGGATAAGACTTTCCCCACACTGAGACTTGTCCCGCAATAGGGCAAAGATGTAGGAAGTGTAACAGGAAAAATCACTTTGAGGAAGTATGCAGAGCATCACACAAAGACACTCACAGACAGTCAAGACAATCCAGTTCTCGCCATCATGCCAAGGCGATATGGGACCGCAGGGACACTTCCACCAGCTCGTCACAATCGCGTCTCCATTCTCAAGTCACCTACAGGTCGCGACGCTCAGAAACTTGGGAGTTGAGGCCACTATCCCACGTAACGCAAGAAATGTAAAGAATATGTCTGAATGGTTGCGGATCCAGATAGGCTAAAGAAATACCAGTGATTACATCTTTAAATGGGCAAACACCTGGCCAAGTTCGTGCTGGACAGTAGGGCATCTCTCAATTACATTTTGGTCGCGGAGTACAACAAAATAAATCCACAACCCTGCCTGCACAAAGCTGCTGTATGAGTTTACACATGGATGTAAAAAAACCACTTCCTTGTCTAGGATAATTACAGACTGATCTCACATACAAAGATAGAACTATTCTGGCTCGCATTCATGCTATTGATGGGCCTGAAGCAAACTGTCACCTTAGGTAACCCACAGCGGAATGACTTACACTAGTGGAAATATTATATTGAGTGGACGATGAACCCGACATAGTCCACAAGTTCCCAAAATTATTCACAGGGCTCGGGAAGATGGCTCCTTTCAGGTTTGCCTGCACATCAATGAACGTGTGACACTTATAGCCCAACATCACAGGAAAATACAGTTCCATCTTCAACAGTCATGGAGGAGGAACTGCAAGATCTTCTCTGGGCAGACATAATTGAAAGAACTTCGGGACCTACTCCCTGGCTATCTCCAGTGGTCATAGTACCCAAAAAACAGTGACATGATCACGTTATTGAATGGGGCACAAATATTTTCCAAACTAGGGGGCCGTTTAGGATCACGGTGAATCCGCATCCTCCGGGCTCGCGGAAGCCACCGCCGGCCCGGAGGATGCGGATTCACCGCTGCGGTGCCTCCAAAGACCCCCCGCCAGATTAGGATGGCTGGGGGGTCATCAGCGGACGGCAAGACCGTCCGCCGCTTTTCCGCCGCGGTCGCCTTCCGACCGCGGCGGAAAAGCTCTAATATGGTGGCGGTGTCTATCAGACACCGTCAGCCATATTAGGATGGGGCAGAACACATGCCTTTCCGCGGCGGCTTTTCCGCCGTGGAAAGGCATACAGTCTTTTCTTTAGGGGCCCGTTGCGGGCCCCCAGGGTGAAGGAGGGGTGGGGTTGCACATGGGGGGTACCTATGGTACCCTCCTGCATTTGCATGCACAAAGCGGCAGGCACTGCGCGGTGCCTGCCGCTTTGTGCATGCAAATGCAAAGCATGCATATTTACCATTGCGGCAGGTGCTGCTTAAAGCAGCACCCGCCACAATGCTAAATATAGAGGATGTGCCCGCCAGGGTGGCGGTCACATCCTAATTGCACTGGAGGGAACGCCACATCCCCTGCGGACATTCCCTCCACCTCGGGGGTGGCAGACGGACGCAGGTCCGTCCGCCATCCTAATAGGCCCCTAGATCTTAATAAGGGCTATCACCAGCTTGAACTTCATAAAAAATGGAGATATTTCACTACTTTCTCGACTCATCAAGGCCTGTTTAGATACAAACGGCTCAGCTTCGGAGTTTCTTCTGAGGCTGAGATTTTACGAGAAGCGATCACAAGGGTCATTCATCATATTCCCAACACTCTCAACTACAGTGATGACATTCTTGTGTACGGAGCAACGGTACAAGAACATGACAAGGTACTAGACTGGGTATGTCACGCCCTCCTCGAAGCACACCTTACACTCAATAAGGATAAATGCAAATTCCACAAATCAACATTGAAGTCCTATGGACACATCTTCTCTGGCACAGGAATGAGACCAATCCTGAAAAAATCGCAGCCTTGAATGGTACCCCTCGACCTCAAGATGCTGGGAATGTGCATTTGTTTCTAGGAATGGCAAGCTACTGCGCACGGTATATCAAGGATTATGCCACACTCAGCTATCCCTTGAGAAAACTAACTAAACAAGGCCACATATTCCAATGGACAACTAGATGTGATCAAGCGTTTCACTTGATCAAAGCCTCTGTTGAGTCGGCCAACAATCTGGCTTATTTCAACCCTCGTCGAAAAACTGAAATCACTGTGGATGCCAGCCCTGTGGGACTTGGAGCTATATTGGCACAATGTGACAAGGAAGGTGATCAATGTCACATCGTGCATATGCCAGTCATAGCCTAACTTACACCGAGAGAGTCTACTCCTAGCCCGAGAAGGAAAGTCTGGCTGTGGTCTGGGCCTGTGAGCATTTTCACATATTTATATATGGAAAACACTTTACTCTCATCACGGACCATCAGGCTCTGATTATCATATTTGGAAACTCCTGGGCCAAAATGCGACCCAGAATAGAGTGCTGGGGTATCCGTCTTCAAGAATACACGTACACAGCTGTACACAAACCCTGAAAAGCAGCAAATCCAGCTAATTACATGTCGCGACACCATATGACATCCTCAAGGTCAAACCCATAGTTAGCGGAGGAATACATGCATTTTGTCGTGGCTCAAGCAAAACCACCCACAGTCCCTCTTGATGCCATTCTAGAAACCACCGCTGTGGATGCCACCCTGCAGAATGTAAAACACTGCATCCAGACGAACAGCTGGAGACATCTAGAGAATCTGGACATAATAAACATGTCGACAGCCATGAACTGACCTCTTTTTGACACGTAAAGGATGAATTGTCCATTACCTCAGATCGTCTCCTGCTAAGAGACAAAAGGATTATCATTCCAAAGCAGCTGCGTCAAGGAGTCAACTGGGCACATGAAGGGCACCGAAGTGCTGTAGCAACAAAGAGAGCGTTGCGTGAACGGGTCTGGTTCCCTTCTCTTGATCAGATGGTCAGATCCACACTGAAAGACTGCCCTCATTGACAATTAGTTAGTAGAGAAGAGCCACCTTCACCTCTACAAATGTCAGAACTGCCGGAGGGCGTCTGGCAACATGTCGCAGTAGACTTTTTCGGCCCGTTGCAGTTGAGCAAATACATTCTTGTCATAATGGATGAATACTCCCGCTTCCCAATTGCTCACCTTATATTATCAACCAAAGCAGCCACCACTATATCTGTGTTGGATGAAGTCTTCGCAGCGGGGGGTATACGGAAAGTAGTAAAAACAGACAATGGCCCGCCATTCAATGGACAAGAGTTTGCTGCACTTGCTAACCATCCCAACTTTAGACATTGGAAGATCACTCCCATTTGGCGACAGGCCAATGAGATGGTAGAAATATTTATGGCCATTCTGAAAAATGCCATACAGCAAGCTAAACTGTCAAGGCGAGATGTTCAAACAGTGCTAAATGAGGTGTAACAAGTTTATCAAACCACACCACACAATACCTAGGGCAGATGTCCAGCAACCTTGATGTTGGGCCACACAGTGCACACAAGAATACTGGCCTGGGAAGACTCAACCAGCTGTATTTGTCAGGACTCAGATCATGAAGGGTTAGCAGCGAGAGACGGATTCAAGAAAGCCAAGATGAAGGAAAATGAGGACAGCTGTCAGAAAGCTAAACCATCATCCATCCAGGAAGGAGACTGTGTACTTGTACAGCAAGAACAACAAAGAAAATCTGACAGTTGATATCATGTTCACCTACTGCTAGTAACAAAACAAAAGGGGACTATGATCATGGCCGCCTCAGATGACAAGAGCATAACAAGGTATGTGGCACAATTTCATAGATGCACACCAACCACAAGAGAGACATTGGCTGCGCCAGAAAGTGCAATGAAGGAGGACACTCACATGATGGGAAGTGAGCACAAGTTTCCCATCCCTTCTGGTGAGAGGGACCAATCTACTCAAGAGGTAGCCCACCAGCCACAGCGCCTCCATCAAAGGCCTATCCGCCTCATTGAAGAACTGTAACTATGTTTGTTTGTTGATCTTTTTGCCCTGTGGTAAATATACCACTTGATTTAAAGTTGTGTAAGAAGGGGGAGATGTAATGTTGTGGGAAAATACATGCAAAGGGGCGCTAGGACCTGCGGACAAAGGAAAAGATAGGTGGGAGAAGGGGAAAAGGAGGAGCTTTGGACGGTATTTAGTTGGTGGAGTTAGAAGGAAGCAGAAGCATAATAATAAAACTCCAGTGCATTCACTTACTTAGAGTCAGTGTCATCTGCTTAAATGACATAACAGGACCAAATTCTACAGATGTTCCACCTTCTAATTCATGATAGTGCATCTTAAATGTGTGAGTTGATGTCTAAGTGGTTGCACAACATGTCTTTTAATGAAGCTCCCCTAAATAATGCCCCGGATGATGATTACCCTCAATTTACTACCTCTTAAGATTTGATGATTGCTAACTTTACCCACCTAGATAAAGTGGATGAGAAAGGTCGAAAACCTCTACCTCTGGTGAGCCAAAGATGACAAAAAGAGCATCTGCTTTTCAAAAGGGAGCTGTTCTGTCTAGATATAAACAAACAGCTATGTGTAGATCTAGGCTGTGAGATTTACGTTGATCCGTTGAACATGAATTAGGGTAAAAGACTAGAAGCACACTGACCTCCTCACAATGGAACCAAGCTATTGTGGAGAGAAAAAGAGGACTCAGCCATGCAATTAACATATCATCCCCGAACATTAGAAACAGTGGGGTTTGGACATGGCCCTTTTTTCAAGGTTATCTCAAAACGTTTTGCTTCCTTCTTCATACTTTTTCTGACCTGTTTTTGTTGGCTTTAGGACTCTGGGCACTTTACCACTGCTGATCAGTGCTAAAGTGCATATCCTCTCTGTGTAAATTGTAATTCTGATTAGTTATTCATGATTGGCATATTTGTTTTACTGGTAAAACCCTAGTAAAGTGCACTGTGTGTGCCCAAGGCCTGTAAATCAAATGCTACTAGTGGGCCTGAAACACGGATTGTGCCATCCACACAAGTAACCTGACAAATGTTTCTCAGTCATTTCACTGCAGTGTCTGCACACACAGTTTTAAACTGTCATGTCGACCTTGCAAGTGCACCCACTTGTAAAGCCCTAACCTTCCCTTTTTCTTACATGTAAAGCACCCCTAAGGTAGGCCCAAGGTACCCCCATGGGCCGGGTGCAGAGTATGTGACAGGTAGGACATGTCGGCACCATGGGGCATACCACTGTGTGGCAAACTACATGCAACGTCTTTTTTAAACTTGTGACTATATGTTAGAAATACCTGCTTTGTCCCAGATGTCTCACCTGATCTCATTTGCTGTGCATGTCTGTCCAGACTGGTCAACTGGGGAAAGTCCTTCTTGTTTCCCTTCATTTCCAACACGCCTGACCCAACATTCATTATTAATGGAGCTCTTGTAGCTTCGCGGCTGACTATGTTCCGTTATTTGGGCATCCGAATCTATCATACTGATTGTGATCTACTAGAAGATAATCTCACAAGTTCACTCATTTTCTTAACGGCACAGGTGTCCTTTTGGAAGACCCTCCCTCTCTCGGTCGCCAGAAGAGTTCCTCTTTTGAAAATGGTAGCACTCCTGCGTCTTCCTTACTTTTTCACTAATCCACCATTATACCACCCTCCGTCTTTTTTCTGCTCTTTGCATAATGAGAGACCTCATATGGAAATGTTCGCTGCAAGGTGGCACTCTCGAAATTGTATCTGCCATTGACGCAAGGAGGATTGGCAGTAACCAACTTAGAGCATTATTACTTAGCGTCTCAGATGCAGTGGATTGCCTGGTGAATGGAGTGCACCGCACCTCTCAGACACAACGGCAGATGGTCCTCCCTGTCGGTTGAATGCCCTTCATTTGCTTCATCCCTGTTCGAAGGCACTCCGACCTTGGCCTCTGCTGCTGTAGGTGGCCTACTGCTGCTTCCGACGCTATCTATATCTCACCAAATATATTATGCCCTATGCCCCCACAACTCTGCTGTTAGGTATACGATGGGGCAGCAGGATAGAATCACTGCCTGAGCTCTTGTCGTGGCATACAGCAGGTTCATTAACATTTGAGAGATCTTTATTATGATGGCATACTTGCACCATAAGAAACACTGACAGAGCAGGAGGAGCTGCCCCCGGGGCATTTCATTAGTCATGCCTCTTGGATTGGCATGTTACAGCGACACTCAGGGGATGTCACACAGGAACAACTGACTCAACTCACACATCAATATTACATCATGGGAGAGGGGCGGCATCTCACCCGGTGGTTGGCATTGCCTGTTTGGCTGCAAACTGCCACTACTTTGGCCTCACTGCGGAATCAATGGGAGATGGACATGTCATGCACTTCTAAGGAACGATACAAAAGGGGGGTGATGGACGGAGCGTCTGAACAAATCAAACACTCACCCCCAGTCAACTGATCTGGGTTTAATCCATCACCATTCTTTAGTTCACTCAGCCACCCCAGTTCAGAAATGGCTATATGCAAATCAGTCTGACCCTGTGCCTCATGGGAACAGTCCAACCCGAACTGCCAAGCCATGTCTTCCCCGGACCAGAAACAAGCATCCTGGGACCGGTTTCGGATTCATAATCCTCATCAGCCAGGCTATCTTGAATCCAGTGGCCAAGTGAACAAGGGATTCACGTCTGAGCATACCCTGCCACACTTAGGGCGAACAAAGCGATACAAAAGGGGATGATGGACGGAGCATCTGAAGAAATCAAACACTCACCCCCAGTCAACTGATCTGGGTTTAATTCATCACCATTCTTTAGTTCACTCAGCCACCCCAGTTCAGACATGGCTATATGCAAATCAGTCTGACCCTGTGCCTCATGGGAACAGTCCAGCCCGAACTGCCAAGCCATGTCTTCCCCGGACCGGAAACAAGCATCCTGGGACCAGTTTCGGATTCATAATCCTCATCAGCCAGGCTATCTTGAATCCAGTGGCCAAGTGAACAAGGGACTCAGGTCTGAGCATACCCTGCCACACTTAGGGCGAACAAAGCGATACAAAAGGGGATACAAAAGGGGATGATGGACGGAGCGTCTGAACAAATCAAACACTCACCCCCAGTCAACTGATCTGGGTTTACTCCATCACCATTCTTTAGTTCACTCAGCCTCCCCAGTTCAGACATGGCTATATGCAAATCAGTCTGACCCTGTGCCTCATGGGAACAGTCCAGCCCGAACTGCCAAGCCATGTCTTCCCCGGACCGGAAACAAGCATCCTGGGACCGGTTTCGGATTCATAATCCTCATCAGCCAGGCTATCTTGAATCCAGTGGCCAAGTGAACAAGGGACTCAAGTCTGAGCATACCCTGCCACACTTAGGGCGAACAAAGCGATACAAAAGGGGATGATGGACGGAGCGTCTGAACAAATCAAACACTCACCCCCAGTCAACTGATCTGTGTTTAATCCATCACCATTCTTTAGTTCACTCAGCCACCCCATTTCAGACATGGCTATATGCAAATCAGTCTGACCCTGTGCCTCATGGGAACAGTCCAGCCCGATCTGCCAAGCCATGTCTTCCCCGGACCAGAAACAAGCATCCTGGGACCGGTTTCGGATTCATAATCCTCATCAGCCAGGCTATCTTGAATCCAGTGGCCAAGTAAACAAGGGACTCACGTCTGAGCATACCCTGCCACACTCAGGGCGAACAAAGCGATACAAAAGGGGATGATGGACGGTCCTCGGAAGCTTGTTTCCGGTCCAGGAAAAGCGTGACTTGGCAGTTCAGGCTGGACTGTTCCCATGAGGCACAGGGTCAGACTGATTTGCATATAGCCATGTCTGAACTGGGGTGGCAGAGTGGGCTAAAGAACGGTGATGGATCAAACCCAGATCTTTTGACTGGGTGTGAGTGTTTGATTCGTTCAGATGCTCCGTCCATCACCACCCCCTTTTGTACCGCTTTTGGCCACCATAAGTATGGCAGGGTATGCTCAGACGTAAGTCCCTTGCTCACTTTGCCACTGGATTCAAGCAAGCCGGGCTGAAGACGGCTGTAATGCCAGAAACCGGTCCTCGGAAGCTTGTTTCCGGTCCAGGGAAAGCATGGCTTGGCAGTTCAGGCTGGACTGTTCCCATGAGGCACAGGGTCAGACTGATTTGCATATAGCCATGTCTGAACTGGGGTGGCAGAGTGGGCTAAAGAACGGTGATGGATAAAACCCAGATCTTTTGACTGGGTGTGAGTGTTTGATTCGTTCAGATGCTCCGTCCATCACCACCCCCTTTTGTACCGCTTTTGGCCGCCATAAGTATGGCAGGGTATGCTCAGACGTGAGTCCCTTGCTCACTTTGCCACTGGATTCAAGCAAGCCGGGCTGAAGACGGCTGTAATGCCAGAAACTGGTCCTCGGAAGCTTGTTTCCGGTCCTGGGAAAGCATGGCTTGGCAGTTCAGGCTGGACTGTTCCCATGCGGCACAGGGTCAGACTGATTTGCATATAGCCATGTCTGAACTGGGGTGGCAGAGTGGGCTAAAGAACGGTGATGGATCAAACCCAGATCTTTTGACTGGGTGTCAGTGTTTGATTTATTCAGATGCTCCGTCCATCACCACCCCCTTTTGGACCGCTTTTGGCCGCCATAAGTATGGCAGGGTATGCTCAGACGTGAGTCCCTTGCTCACTTGGCCACTGGATTCAAGCAAGCCGGGCTGAAGACGGCTGTAATGCCAGAAACCGGTCCTCGGAAGCTTGTTTCCGGTCCAGGGAAAGCATGGCTTGGCAGTTCAGGCTGGACTGTTCCCATGAGGCACAGGGTCAGACTGATTTGCATATAGCCATGTCTGAACTGGGGTGGCAGAGTGGGCTAAAGAACGGTGATGGATCAAACCCAGATCTTTTGACTGGGTGTGAGTGTTTGATTCGTTCAGATACTCCGTCCATCACCACCCCCTTTTGTACCGCTTTTGGCCGCCATAAGTATGGCAGGGTATGCTCAGACGTGAGTCCCTTGCTCACTTTGCCACTGGATTCAAGCAAGCCGGGCTGAAGACGGCTGTAATGCCAGAAACCGGTCCTCGGAAGCTTGTTTCCGGTCCAGGGAAAGCATGGCTTGGCAGTTCAGGCTGGACTGTTCCCATGAGGCACAGGGTCAGACTGATTTGCATATAGCCATGTCTGAACTGGGGTGGCAGAGTGGGCTAAAGAACGGTGATGGATCAAACCCAGATCTTTTGACTGGGTGTGAGTGTTTGATTCGTTCCGATGCTCCGTCCATCACCACCCCCTTTTGTACCGCTTTTTGCCGCCATAAGTATGGCAGGGTATGCTCAGACGTGAGTCCCTTGCTCACTTTGCCACTGGATTCAAGCAAGCCAGGCTGAAGACGGCTGTAATGCCAGAAACCGGTCCTCGGAAGCTTGTTTGCGGTCCAGGGAAAGCTTGGCTTGGCAGTTCAGGCTGGACTGTACCCATGAGGCACAGGGTCAGACTGATTTGCATATAGCCATGTCTGAACTCTAAAGAACGGTGATGGATCAAACCCAGATCTTTTGACTGGGTGTGAGTGTTTGATTCGTTCAGATGCTCCGTCCATCACCACCCCCTTTTGTACCGCTTTTGGCCGTCATAAGTATGGCAGGGTATGCTCAGACGTGAGTCCCTTGCTCACTTTGCCACTGGATTCAAGCAAGCCGGGCTGAAGACGGCTGTAATGCCAGAAACCGCTCCTCGGAAGCTTGTTTCCGGTCCAGGGAAAGCATGGCTTGGCAGTTCAGGCTGGACTGTTCCCATGAGGCACAGGGTCAGACTGATTTGCATATAGCCATGTCTGAACTGGGGTGGCAGAGTGGGCTAAAGAACGGTGATGGATCAAACCCAGATCTTTTGACTGGCTGTGAGTGTTTGATTCGTTCAGATGCTCCGTCCATCACCCCCCCTTTTGTACCGCTTCTAAGGAATGAGACATGACACTGCCAGGCTTCAGATATGTCCCGCGCAATGCCAGGTCTCGGCTGATACAATTTTACAAAATACACAAGGTGCATCTTCCCTCCGAGAAGATCAACTGTTACTTTCATAGACTGGACATGGCTTAGCCCAGCTGCAGATATTTTACGCATATTATGGTCGTTCCCTTCATTACGACAGTACTGGAGGGGGGTCACACAACATCTCACGACCTGTAACAACCAACAGTTTGAGTGCACATGGGAGGTCTGCACAGGTTCACAACACGCTTCTTGGACCTATGTTTCGTAGGGGCAAATCGCCTCATTAGGAAGCGTTGGAAGTCCAGTGAACCACCATCAACAGCGGTCTGGTCACATTCCATCCTCACATGGGCCAGGACGGAGGGGGTTTCTCCTTGTAGGGGAGACACTCTAGGACTAAACACATACCCCACCTCATCCAAATTGGAAGCATTCCTGACTACCCTCCAGGCTACATTAAGCCCAAGGAGGACATCGGTGCTACCACTGTAACTTAAATTATTCCTGAACTATTACACACACGTAGGCTACGATAACACTGTCAACGATGTTCCACTGTATATACAACAATATGTGTACCACAAAATGTAGAACTTCAACAGAGAAGATGAACAATCACCCAAGGCAAACTTGGAACTGCATTGAGAGGTGGCAAGCCCTTTTTGTTTCTCCTTTGTCCCTAAAACCATCACCCGACCCCATGATCCCATGATTGTCATCTCTGTTCTACAGTTTAAATCTGTTTGATGTTATTGCAATGGAATTTAGTGGACAAGGAGACTGCATACCGATTATTTACTTGGAGGGCTCCTTTTGGCCCTACGGAGTGCCGTATACATCAGCATAGATCTGCAGGAAACCATGTACCAGACTATGTACAAAATATGCTCCCAAATGTCTCCTGGCCTGAATATCAGTCAGATATTAAAATCTTTGTATTCTTATTGTGATGGAAATTGCAATGTAACTGTACCATGAAAAACATAATAAACAGATTATACCCAAAAAAATGTGAAAGGTAGGACATGTACTGGTGTGTGTTACATGTCCTTAACACCTTGGCTGCTAGGGATCTCCTCCTGCTGTGCTGGGCCATAATGTTAATGTGTGTGGTCATGACGAGCTCAGCTCGTCATGAGCACACAAGCACCGTGCCTCATAACGAGCTGAGCTTGTTATGATCACGGAAGGGGTTAAAGTGAAATACTGAGTTTAGTTTTTTCACTATTGCAGGATGAGCTCTATCATAGGCTGTCATTGGAGCTGCACTGTAACATTTTACATGTATACATTTCAATTGGGAACCGCTAGTGATTTGGAGTTTAGGTTCTCTGAACTCAGAATTAAATAACACACCATTTAGAAAAGGTGTTTTTTAAATTGTGTGTTTGAAAATGCCACTTTTAGAAAGTGGCCGTTTCCATGTTTAACCATCCAGTGTTCATCTGCCTGTTTGTGTATTTACCGTATGGAATTGTGAGCGCCATGACATGGACACTCTAGACAGTCACAAGGAGGGTTGAGGTGTGTCCTGCCTTTCCTGCGAGACTCATAACCAGACTGTATAGACCTTTCTGGATTTCGAGTGGTGGGAGGAGTTTTCACTAGCACCTGCATAGGCTGTGTCTGTTCTGCACAATCCTCTAGTAAAGCTGGCTACGGGAGGACTGAGCTGTTTTTTATTGAGCTCAGAGACTCTTGAAATAAAGACTAGAAAGAGAAATTAGGGTATAAATATTGAACCTAAGCCTTCTGGATTAAGAGGACCCTGTCAAGAAGAAGAGCTGAAGAGCTTTCAGGAGTACTGCCCCTCTGCTGTATGTTGATTTGCTGGGTTGGCCTCCAGTTGCTGCTTCTGGCTTTGAGAAGTGGAAAGTACTGGACATCTGCCTTTCTGTGATATCCTGCTTAAGAAGATTCTCCCAGGGCTTTAAGTAGAGCGTACCTCCTGGTCTGAAGTCTCAGGGACACCAAGACTTCACCTACAACTTCCTAAACTGCACCTGGACTCCTCTGGTGGACTCCTTATTGCCAAATGGTGCCAATTCCAGTTCCCGGGCCCTTGGAATCATGTGGTTGGTGCTCCAACCCATGAAAAACAACATTGATGCCATCAGCGATGCTGCCAGTAATGCCACAACCTGCACTGAGACCGTGGGCACAGCTCGTGAAGTGCACGACGCACCACCCCTGCCTGCACCGCAGCTCTGACACTCAACAATGCCTGTAAGTTATAGACCTCCCTTACACCTGTGCTCGCACTGATGACTATCACTGCCAGCGCCAGCATCTCGTCATCACAGAACCGATAACTGATGTGGGTGACTTCCCAAACTGATCAACCCCCACTGCTGAACGGAACCACCGCCTCACTGCCAATGCCGTCTTACCTTCCTTGCCAGCCCGGACATGACGACTCTCTTCCTCGTGGACTCAACGCCTCACCTCCCCTGTGGCAGTAAAGATCTGGTATTGCCTTGGCCACGACGCCTCACCTCCCTAATTCTGAGCACCGCCTGTTGACTTTGTTTCCAAGGTACTGTTACTTGGAGGTTGGTATGACTCTGTGGCCAGCCAGCGCACCTCACGATCAGCACCGTACTTTGGATTTGTGGCTGTCGAAAAAGCCCCAGTTGGAACTATTTGTTTCTACAAGCGTAATTCTTGCAATAATCATTCTAAACATGATATTATGACATATGTATGCTGGATTTATTTCATTTTGGTCTTGTTTGGCTTAGATAAAGATATTTATTTTTTCGAAACTGATGTGGTGTCTATTTGTAGTGTTTTCACTGTGTTACTGTGTGCTTGGGTGCAAATAATTTAGGCATTGCCTTTGGGATAAGCCTTTCTGCTTGTGCCAAGTTACCAAAGGGGTGAGCAGACGATAACTAAAGTGTGTAATCCCCTTACGCTGACTAGAAAGAAGGGTCCCTACTTGGACATGGTGCAAACCTCTACCAACTAGAGACCCCCATTTCTAACAGTGGGGATGCTAGTAATGCTCCAATCTCTCTGATTCCCCAATTCTCCAAGCAGATGGGCGCAAAGAAAAAAGAAAAAACTTTGCCCAATAAAAACTGCAAGTCAACAGTTTCTAATTGGCTCAAACAGGGCTCCCTTCAAAGACTGGATTATAGTGGTAGACCTCATGATGGAGCCAGACTGCAGATAATGGGTCTTTGAGAAAAGAAACTCATAAGGAGGTAAGAAGCCAACAGGGTGACGTGGGAAACTGTGTTACATCTCAAAGTCTGAATAGTTGCCCAATTTACTTTAAAGGTGGAAACTGCTAGACCTAAAGGGAATCTATTCCATCCCTTGAAAAGTTTAAAGTCTTGATAGGTTCACAAGTAGCTGGACACAGCCCTCTTTTCTGACACCGAAGATTCAAAATTACGCCAATGGCGGCTATAGATTTTTCTTGTAGAGGTTCTCCTGGAGAGGTGAATACACTCAGCAACCGCTTTAAGGCAACCTTGTACTTCTAGAGCTAGCCTCTCAAAAGCCATACACCCAACCTCAAGCATTGTAGGTTGTATGGCTCAGAGGAAGAAGCCTCAATGGAGATGGAAACATGAAAATTTACTAATAAGGGGTGCAGTTCATCTGTAAGAGTACGGTTAAGCAGGGACCCCTGTACCTTTCCAGAACCACCAAAAGCACCTGAGCAGGATCCTATATGACTTTTACAAGACCCTGGATATACAATGACATGGAGAAAGCCAGTGTAGAATGCCTTAAGGACAATGAACTTAAAAGATATCTGACACCCAAGATTTCACTGATGTGACCAGACTGCAAAATTGAGGCAGGAGAGAGTTGCCTCTGTGGTAAAAAAAGATTCAACCAGGGTTGGCCTAATCTTTGGACAGTCCGGTGACACATCAGGGGAGAGAGACATAGGGACTCTGAAGATGGGAACCTCTGGGTATATTTACAAGGGGATAGCACAACCAGAACTTCACTTTTAGCAACGTTCTGGTGCTGCTATGTGCTTCTCCATATTTACAAAGTGACGTATAGCCACCTTTTGTGGCTTAATGCTGCCGTGTAAACATGGCCCTTTATATGCATCACTTTGCGTGCCAGAGGCATGCAATGGGTGTTACTTTGGGCATTCCACTACGACACCCATTGCTTTTTGACACTGCCCCAAATTTACAAGGATATGTAAATCTGAGGCAGCTCCAAAAACGAATGGTGTGCAATAGCAGGCGTTAGAATGGTGAAACGAGGAGAAATACTTTTGTTTCTCCTCATTTTTTTTCCATGTGTGCTGCATTCTGCAGCATGCATAGAAAGAGCAATACGCCATTGAGGATTGTTTATGCGCAGGAAAGTGTCCCTTCCTGCACATAAACAATCATTAATGGCATGTTGCTCTTGGTGCAAAGGTGCCTGCTCTTGCACTAGGCAGCTAAATGTCAGAGTGCTGTGCTGCCCAATTTGGCGCAGCTCTGCATTTCAACATTATCTTGTAAATATGCCCTCTTATTTTCAGGAGATCCACAAGCCAATTCTCCCTTCCTGAAAAATACAACACTGACTGAGATATGTAAAGGCAGAATATTTTAAATTCAGAAAGAATTCATATTCTCGGATTAGGTAGCAAACCTGATGAGTGTGTTCCTCTGTCAGGGCCGGACTGGCTACCGGGCAGTTGTGTGTGCTGCCGAGCAGGGGGGTGATTTCGTTGATGGGGACCTGTGTGTGCAAAACGAAATTCGTTTTGCTGTTTTTATTTCAAATCGCACGCAGGTCCCCATCAACGAAATAAGCCCATACCACGGAGAAATCATCCCCCTGCTCGGCAGCACACACAACTGCCCGGTAGCCAGTCCGGACCTGTCCTCTGTCTTAAGAAAATGAGAAGAGGCATGTATCAATAACACAGTTTAGTTGTCAATTTGAGCAATACCATCTTGTCTTCAGATGAAATGAAAGTACTCAACAGAGGACTTGGTTTTTTACCCACATTCAGACGCAACAAATTCCAGCACCCTTAGGAATACTATGAAACACTTCCAGAATCTACCAAAGAGCGAATGAGAAGTCCATTACCATCAAGCCGAATAACAGTGACAATGAACACAAATATGTACAGGGCATTGTTCCTAAAATCACTGAACAAAATATGTACCTATCATCCTTTGAAGCTAAATCCTACATGAAGGCTTACTTTGGAAATTACCACATTGGTCAACACAGTTAAAGAGAATGGGTGGATCACCTTGTAGGAAGCAGATTTCCTGGTTGCTCCAGATACTGTTAGTTCTTACTTTTATACACTTCCAAAAATCCACAAAGCACAGAGGCCTCTGCCAGGAAGATGTATCATCTCTGGAATAGGCTCCCTACTAGAGCCATTATCCCAATTCATGGATTATTTCCTCAGACCATAGGTCAACAAGATACCAACATATCTGCAAGATACCAATGATGTCCTGGGACATCTGACAGAGGTATCCTTTGCTATCAACATAGACTACATGGTATCATTCGATGCAGAGTCTCTATACAGCTGTATCCCACAAGATGAGATGTTGACAACCATTGAGATGCTATTGCGAAAGAGAGACCTGAATACCAGTGCCCCAGTCCAAATCATCATGGACTGTGCCCGCATAGCGATGAAAAAAAACTTCTTCCGCTTTGAAGACATCCTGTACCTCAAGTATCACGTACATCGCACTGTAGCCCATTTGCCCCAGCCTGTTGAACCTCTATATGCATTCTTTTGAATTTAGTCAGATACTGTCATCAAACAACCCGTTCAGGACCCACGTAACCACGTGGAAACAATATATTGATCACATTTTTGTCGTGGAGAGGCAGGTTTGCACTGGAATACAGTATATCAGTCTACCCCTCCTAGACTTACTCATTTGTCCTTCAGGAGGAGGCCTAGAGACTGAACTGTACAGAAAACTGATGGCTCTGAATGCCCTGTTGCCCATTAACAGTTACCATCCAAAATCCCTACAAGACAATCTCCACTTTGGACAGTTTTTACTCCTCAGGAGAAATTGCACATCCGTAGCCAAATACATGGAACATGCTGAGACTCTGACTATACAGCTACAGAAGAGAGACTATCCTAAAAGTGCGATACGCAGATCTGCGAAGAGGGCACGGAATAATAATAGAGATGCACTGTTAGACATTGCCCCTCCCAGAGTACCGAATTCCAGATTGACCTGTGTAAATGCTTTCTGCATGTTCTACAACCAGATAAAGAAATCAATCATCAAGAACTGGAAAATTCAGAATACAGGCAGCACTTCCATTGAAATCCCTTTATTTGCATTTAAAAGAAGCAGCAACTTGAGAGACAGTCTGGTACAAACTAGGCCACAGGATAAGAGAAACCAGATTCAAGAAACCCTATGGGGTTACCTCGTGTGAAGGGTCATTTCCGGTGTGGCTCACGGGGGTTTGTAAACACATGTGTCATACAACTAACTGCAATAGTGAGAAACTGATTTATCTAATTAGATGCCCATGCAAACTACGCTATGTAGGCATGACTACGTGGAAAATAAATACCAGGATCATGGAACATAAGAGCACCATACGCTGCAAAAAAACAGGCTACTAAACTGACCAATCACTTTCTAGAAAAGTTCCACCCGGCAGAAGACCAGAAGTGGCCAGAACTTGACCAGCCCTATATATCCTCACACATTGGGGCATCACACGTTTCCAATTTGTAAGAGAACAAAAATGGGTATATAGGCTATGGACTCAATTATGACATTCCCTGGGTCTCCATTACCTTGAGATGACCAAAAAGCTGTGATGGACGTGACCTCTCCAAGTGACACCCCTTCACCTAACTGAGAAAGGATAGCATGAGCTATCTGTAATATTCCCTTCCCAAATACCAATTGTAGAAACAGTCCATGGGCAGGCTGTATACAACATTTATTTAGGACAGACTCAATGGTACATCCCTGCTCTATTACCCTCATACTCACAAGCGGGTTTTGGGAGTTTTTCAAGCTACCCCTTTAGGGGCATAGTTTGACTACTAGATCTTCAGCATTACACTTCTGCAAAGTCATGTATTTAGAGTCCTCTGTGCTTACAGTAATAATCACACATACACAAACAGATCACTTGCCTCATGCTTATGTGATTTTATGTACTCAGAGTCCTCAATGACAACGGTCATTACACATATACAAATTCCCTTAAGCAACATTTCACACAAGTATCAGGAGGTATAAACCGACATACCACCTTTATGTTACATAGCTCATCAACTGAGCATTTATTTGGAACGGTACTTGCTGCTTATTTTATTTTAATTTACATTTATCCAGCATTACCTCGTTTTGATAAGCGTTAAGGATACACTGTTTTTATTTACAATAAAGTTACATCGTGGGACTACATTTCCCAGCATCACTATAGTTTTACTGATGTCGTTTTGACGTCACAAATCAAACGCCTGCGCAACACGTCCTCCTGGGTAATCAGACATAATATCGAAAAAATAATATCGACAAGACATAATATCGAAGTTTTTATATCGAAGGTAGATAATATAGAAATATGAAAATATTGAATACAAAAATATCGTAATCAGTAAGTATAACAAAATATCGAAAGCAAGAATATCGTTAGACAAAATATCGACTATAAAAAATATCGTTTTATAGTGGAAAAAAAAAGTTAAAGTAGTAAAAAAATGTAATGCCATTAGAAAAAAGTAATAATCAAAAATATTTAAATACTAAAAAAATAAAATATAATTAATAAAATAATTTTTAAAATAACATATCTAGTTTTAGGAGCGGGATATTGGGTTTATAGGGGATAAGGGTGGGGAGTGTTTTAAAATATAATAAAAAAAATATCAAAAATAATAATAAAATGTAATAATACATTTTATTATATTTAATAATACAAATATTAATAAAAAAACATATCTAGTTTTAGGAGCGGGTTATTGGGTAAATAGGGGATAAGGGTGGGGAGTGTTTTTAAATATATGTTAAAAAAATATTTAAAAACTTAAAAAATGTAATAAATATTTATATTATATTTGTATATAAAAATAATATGAAATAAACATATCTAGTTTTAGGAGTGGGTTATTGGGTTAATAGGGGATAAGGGTGGGGAGTGTTTAAAAATACATCTATAAAAATTAAATAAAATGTATTACAATTAATAATTGTTTTTATAATATTTTAATAACAAATTATAAATAATCATATGTATTGATGATACAAGAATTTTTAAATATTTAATTTTTTTTTATAAAAATGTATTAATATTACATAAAAATCATTAGGAGAGGGTATTTGTGTTTATAGGGGATAAGGGTGGTAGTGTCATATAAAACATTTACTAAAATATCTTAAAATATAGTAATTATAATATAATTAGTGTCCAGCACCTACTTCAATTTAATGTAAATTGGAGTAGGAATAGTAATTATTAATTAATTAGTGGCCTGCACCTACTTCAATTTTAAGTAGACTGGAGTGGCAATAGTAAATTATATTTTATTTGTGTCCAGCACCTACTTAAATTTAATATAGAATAGAGTTGGAATAGTAATTATTAACTAATTAGTGTCCAGCACCTACTTCAATTTAATGTAGACTGGAGTTGGAATAGTAATTATTAAATATTTAGTGTCCAGCACCTACTTCAATTTAATGTAGACTGGAGTTGGAATAGTAATTATTAATTAATTAGTGTCCAGCACCTACTTCAATTTAATGTAGACTGGAGTTGGAATAGTAATTATTAATTAATTAGTGTCCAGCACCTACTTCAATTTTATGTAGACTGGAGTGGGAATAGTAATTATTAAATAATTAGTGTCCAGCACCTACTTCAATTTAATGTAGACTGGAGTTGGAATAGTAATTATTAATTAATTAGTGTCCAGCACCTACTTCAATTTAATGTAGACTGGAGTAGGAATAGTAATTATTAATTAATTAGTGTCCAGCACCTACTTCAAATTTATGTAGACTGGAGTGGGAATAGTAATTATTAATTAATTAGTGTCCAGCATCTACTTCAATTAAATGTAGACTGGAGTTGGAATAGTAATTATTAATTAATTAGTATCCAGCACCTACTTCAATTTAATGTAGACTGGAGTTGGAATAGTAATTATTAATTAATTAGTGTCCAGCACCTACTTCAATTTAATGTAGATTGGAGTTGGAATAGTAATTAATAATTAATTAGTGTCCAGCATCTACTTCAATTTAATGTAGACTGTAGTTGGAATAGTAATTATTAATTAATTAGTGTCCAGCACCTACTTCAATTTAATGTAGACTGGAGTAGGAATAGTAATTATTAATTAATTAGTGTCCAGCACCTACTTCAATTTAATGTAGACTGGAGTGGGAATAGTAATTATTAATTAATTAGTGTCCAGCACCTACTTCAATTAAATGTAGACTGGAGTTGGAATAGTAATTATTAATTAATTAGTATCCAGCACCTACTTCAATTTAATGTAGACTGGAGTTGGAATAGTAATTATTAATTAATTAGTGTCCAGCACCTACTTCAATCTAATGTAGATTGGAGTTGGAATAGTAATTAATAATTAATTAGTGTCCAGCATCTACTTCAATTTAATGTAGACTGGAGTTGGAATAGTAATTAATAATTAATTAGTGTCCAGCACCTACTTCAATTTAATGTAGACTGGAGTAGGAATAGTAATTATTAATTAATTAGTGTCCAGCACCTACTTCAATTTAATGTAGACTGGAGTTGGAATAGTAATTATTAATTAATTAGTGTCCAGCACCTACTTAAATTTAATGTAAACTGGAGTTGGAATAGTAATTATTAAATAATTAGTGTCCAGCACCTACTTCAATTTAATGTAGACTGGAGTTGGAATAGTAATTATTAAATAATTAGTGTCCAGCACCTACTTCAATTTAATGTAGACTGGAGTTGGAATAGTAATTATTAATTAATTAGTGTCCAGCACCTACTTCAATTTAATGTAGACTGGAGTTGGAATAGTAAATATTAAATAATTAGTGTCCAGCACCTACTTCAATTTAATGTAGACTGGAGTTGGAATAGTAATTATTAAATAATTAGTGTTCAGCAACTACTTCAATTTAATGTAGATAGGAGTTGGAATAGTAATTATTATTTAATTAGTGTCCAGCACCTACTTCAATTAAATGTAGATTGGAGTTGGAATAGTAATTATTAATTAATTAGTGTCCAGCACCTACTTTTATTTAATGTACACTGGAGTGGGAATAGTAAGTAATTTTTTTTAGTGTTTAGCAACTATTTCTATATTAAGTAGAGTGGAGTTGGAATAATTATTTTTATTAAATTAGTGTCCAGCATCAATTATAATGTTTATATAGATTGGAGTGGGAATAGTAAGTTAAATGTTATTAATATCTTGTACCTAATTGGATTTTGCCAATAATAATATTGTGAGATTATAGTAATAACAAAATAGAAAATGTTCAAGATGTTTGTAAAAAAAAGTTTATTATGTTTTGTATTTTTAGCAGAGATAACAATTTAAATCATAATTAATTCACTTTTATGAAACATTTATATTTCTGATAATAATTTCCAAACACAATTACAATAAAATTAACAGAAGAAGAAGATAAAATAAAATGGTTATATTTAATATGTAATAATATTTTTTATAGTATTACATATTATATAGTAAATAAAATAAAACATTAATAATAATATTAATAATATTATTAATACTTTTTTAAACACTTACATCTTTTTACATTTCAGTTTCTTTGAAAAAGGGATATTTTTTGTAAACATAATTAGTACATTTAAACATTGTGTGACTTTTTTTTACATTTCTATACATTCTTGTCATAAATATTATTTTTTTCATAATATTTATTTTTAAACTTTTTATACATATTTGTAAATAATTTCATACTAGCAAAAAAGTACCATTTTTTAGCAAATATTAGCAATTTGTAAATGATTTCAGGTAATTGTCAAAATAATTTCTATTATATTTCTTACTTTGGACTATTTTATTACTTTTGGGTTCTTTATTTTGTAACCTGGTTAGGTCGTTTTGGGTCATTTGGATGAAGAGCAGCTCGCGGTTGGGAGAGACTTCACGTCGCTTCAGGTAAGGTTTATTTTATATGTTTTATGTGTATTTTAATGTACTTTTGAGAGTAGTGTGCTTCTATTTAGTGTTGTTATATGTGAGTGAGTTGTGTTTTAGATTTTTATAACGATTATTTCCATGTGGTAGATACACGTAGTTTTACTTTGTTATAGGATTGTTTACAGAGTAACTTTATCTAGGTTTTAAGTTTATGTACTAGCAAAATAATGTTTTTATTAATGTTAGTACTTATTTATGTGTTGGTTAATCTGGGTGGGAATGTCTGTTTTCTATGTTTTTGTTATAGGTGTTCGCTATATCGGAAGTTCCGTTTTTTTTTTAAAGGAAGTGTTTGTTGGTTTTATTCACCACTGCTTTGCAAACACTTCTTTTAAGTTTACTATTTTTCGGGTTTTTTATGGTTATTCGATGGCTCTTCACACCGTGGATTTGGTTATTTTGGAACAGTTGTATTTTTGCATTTTATTTTGGGTTACATTTGCACTACCTGGATTACTTTGGTGGAGAAGGACGTTATTGGATTTACAACATGATTGGTAAGTCATTTATTTTTGATCTTTTGTGGGTGGGTAATGTGATTATTAATATTGCATTGTTTAATAGTTCTTATGTTTATTTAATGTGTGCATATATGTGATTAATATCTCTATATATTGCATACATTAAATACTTTTAAACATCAAGTTTGAACAGTTATGCATATTTAGGTGATAGTTTTAGGGATTGCTTTGGTGTTGTTATTTATTCAGAGTAGAGTTTTGGCAATGATGTTTAAGTATTCAATGCCTTTTGTACTAGGGTATAATTTCACTTGCTCTTCTAGGTATTTGTGCATTTGCTTATTTTGTTTTGATGTTTTTGGGACTAGTTCAGTTATGGATTGGTCCATTCTGAATTCCTGGTAGCTTTGTTCTTTCTGTAGGCACTTAATAAAATGTTCTAGAGTTGGTTTTGTTCTGCCAGTTGATTGTATAAAGGCATTGTGCCAACCTTCTACTGCGTTGTTAGTTTTAGATTCTCCATTTAAGGTGCTTCTGTAAACGTTCCACCAGGGTATTAGGAATTTGGGGTTTCTTCTGTGGCCAGATCTATGGAGTCTGCCTACCCAGGTGTCTTCAAAGTAGTCCAGAAATGGACTCAACTTTGCTTCATTTTGTTTGTAGAAGGGGCTGTCTATAAGAATGTTGTAGTGTTCTGCTACGTCTGTTTCGGGAACATAAGCCAGTGCTATGAGTTTTTTAATTTGGTATGCAAAAGATGAGTTAGTAGCATATTCTACACTTAAGGTAGTTTTTTGTAGATGTCTCCATAGACACTGGTTTAAATGATAGTAGCAGCCTTGAATGCAGGTATGGGGGTGGATTTTTAGGATAGTTGAAAGCATTGCTTGCTCAATATCTAGAATTATTTTTTCTGGAGAATAATCATTAGTTTTTTGTTTAATTATATTTAATAATTCCATATATGTGGAACTATTTTTGTTTGGTAGTAGTGCATATAGTAGTGGTATGTTGCAGTTTTGGTAGAGGCCATGTACTGTGTATAATTGGAAAAATGGTACATAGATGATCTTTTCATAATGTGGTCAGATACTAAGGAGACATTGAATCAAGTACTCACAGAAGTAAACACCAAGGATCCACGTATTAATCTCACATGGCAAATCAGTGACACAGCTATATCCTTCTTGGATGTTAACATAAAAATCACCCCCCAAGGGTTCATCACTGACCTTCACCGAAAATCCACAGACCGGAACAACACCCTGCACTATTCCAGCTTCCATCAAGGCTCCTTGAAAAAGCATTTACCATTCTCCCAAATGGTACGCGTAAAGCGCATAGTGTCAGATGACCATTTACTAACAACACGCATCAAAGAAATGCATGAACGATTCACAGACCGTGGTTACCCAGAGGATGTTCTTCTCAACGCGCAGAATCGCGTAGCCAAGATGTCCAGACAAGACTGTCTAAAAAAAAACAAGAAAGATAAGGAATCTCGTATGGTGCTTGTATCCAAATTTTCTACAGCAAGTTCGACATACAGGAAAATCATACTTAAGCACTGGCCCATCTTACAGGCTGAACCCGACCTTCGGGGAATTTTTGAAAAACCTCCTTTTTTCGCTTACACAAGAAGCAAGAACCTTAAAGAAATTTTGTCTAAACCCACTCCAACAACCAAGCAACACCGAGGAACTCAACCTTGTCTTAACTGCAGTCACTGTAACTGTATAATCAAGGGTAGCACTATTCAACACCCCATGAAGGGTCACACCATCAGATTACAAGTTGATGCCACATGCGACTCAATGAACTTAATTTATGCCTTGAAATGTCCCTGTGGGAAGCTCTATGTTGGGAAAACAGAACGAAAAATAAAAACACGCTTAAATGAACATAAATCCAACATACGGGTGAAACAAGAAAAATCCAACATTGCTATGCATTTTGCTGAATCACGCCATACCATCGCACAACTGAAATTCATTGTTTTGGAAATTGTCAGCAAAAGGGAAGGAACTGACAACCATAAACAGTTGTTAAAACGTGAACTTGAGTGGATCTACCTGTTACAGACTCAGAAGCCGTACGGCCTCAATGACCGCATCGAATATAGTTGTTACCTGTAAAGCATATTTACTGTATCTTGTACATTGTACCTTGATGACTTTGCCCCTTGCCCCCACTGACTCACTCCCTCACGTTCAGTAACCGTTACAAGATGGCCACCTCACTTCTTTTCCCCTTAGTACCGTTTTCTATGTCTACCACCCACCTGCGTCACCCTCCCCGTTTAGCCACACGTCCTTATAGTCTCCTCCCATGAATATCATTGACACAGATTTTGCAGCCGTTTACCAGCGGACTCCGCTACGCTTGAGCACGAAGTAAGTCACCCGACCTTGTTTAAATTCACGCTTCCAGTCATTCTCACTTCACCCCACGCGGTAAAATTCCACCTCACCTCCCGCTGTACACGCCCCCTAGTCACGCCGATTTACTAGTCATTTTACCCCCTCACACATAGACACGGTTAATTCCTTTCAAAGCACCCCCTGGTCATCAGCGCCTCACCGCCGCTTTTTTCTGTTTCCCTCCGCAGCACTCCGTGATAAAGGGCCTTTTGGTCCGAAATGCATTGGAGAAAAGTTCATGTGCCAGTAAAATGAAATAATTGTCACACGACTGATATGACACTAATATCAGGTGTTTAAAGTAACATACAATGAACTATAACAAATAAATCATGAAACTTCATTGATTGTGAATCACGTTATTGATCACGCCCGGTGTGCCTCGACAGGGGATGTATTCGCAATTGTTGCATACACTACTCACGCAGTTTTGGTAGAGGCCATGTACTGTGTATAATTGGAAAAATGGTTTGGGACAGATGTTAAAAGTCCCATCCATCATCCAATATTGGCTTTGCTGAAGTTTTACTAGATTCATATTGGTCCCAAAAATAATAAGTCTTTTGTCATTGTTTTCATTGTCATAAATTATAAATGGTTGCTTGTTTAAAGTTAGAATTTGGTTGGCATTTAAATTGATATCATGATATGTTCTGGGAGCTGGTGTGGTAGTAGTAGTAGCTTTTTTAGTTCGTGCTATAGTTCTTTTTAGGGAAAGAATATTTGGCATTTGGGTTGTGGCAGTTTTAGGGATTTTAGGAATTGCTTCTTTTAAAATGACGTTGGTTTGTTTTTGGGAACCTGTACTTGCCTCTTTTATATTTTCCAATGCTGTTCTAACTTCAATTTCAGTAACATTTGGTGGATGATTGTGTTCCCTAGTATACAGTACAGTAGCTTCTCTTGTTGTTGCCCTTCCATAACACTTGTTAGAATCATATTTACAACATTTCCAATTAACTTTCATGCCATATTGATTTTCTTGTGTATAAGTGTAACCCATGTAGCACAGTAATAGCTTTCCTTTCTGGCTGGTTACAAATTCTGCTCCTTCTGTCATTTTGTTGTTTGTATATCTAGAAAATATATATATAATAGTTAATGTCAAGGAAAATGTGTTTATAATTTTAAGTAAGTTATTATTAGTAATTTATATACTTACGTGTTTTAGAAATCAGTGAAATCTTTTGATATGCTTTATTCTTTCGTTGTGGATACTGTTTTCTGATGTTGTTAGAGCTGTTAGGAAAAACATAAAAAGACAATATTATTACTCAATTTTGTGTATATTTACAATGTTACAGCTAATTTCTACTACAAAAGTGGATCCTAATAAGTGTAGGATTTTAGTTTACATTGTCAAGATACTTACTTATTTTGTTTTAGGTAGGGTTTTCCTGTATAGTTGTATGTTCTTCTTGTGGAGAGTAGTTTGTAGTGTTATTTAAAAAAAAAAAGGTACATATGTGTTACAACATTCACCATGTTTGTAGGTTTTCAACAACTTAGCAGTTAATTATGTTCTTTAATATACTTACTTAGTGAGTTGTATGTTTTGTATTCCTATTTTGGAGATCTGAATATTTCCAGTATATTTATCTGTAGTGTTAGCTGTGTAAAAAAAATAGATAATATCAACTAATTAGAACAAGTGCTAATGTTTGTCGGTTTTTACCACATTGATTTCAGTTTACAAATACTTACTTAGTAATATTTAATGTAGAAATAGGAATAATGTTCTTAGTTCATTTGTAGTGTAGTTTTCAGTAGTAGAATCTGGAGAAAAAAAGTACATATGTGTGATAAATGTAATTGTTTGTTTGTGTTTTAGAATATTTAACAAGTAAATTAAAAGTGACAATTTACTTACTTACTATTATCTGTAGTTTTTTGATCTTGTTCACAGTTGTTTTTAGTAGAATTGTCTCTAGTTGTAGTATCTATAAAAACATTTGTATATATAAATTATTAGCATGTTCAGTAGTAGTAATAGGAAAGGAGCACTGGGTATTTAGCAGGTAAGTAATGTAGTAGCAGCTATTTACTTAGTGTTTAATTTATGTACTTACTTGGAAGATTTGATTATATGTTGATAGTCGTGATGTTCTTGTAGGTGTGCTGCAATTCATCCAGAGATGTATCTTCTTCCGTGACTTTTAGCAAGTAGTTTGTGTTTTGGGTTTAATTATTTATATAGAGGAGTGTCATTAGTAATTAGTTTGCTATTGGTTGTTTTAAAAAATCAGTGTCTTGATTGGTTAGTTAGTATTTTTGAATTTCAGTTGTGAGTATTATGTAATAGAAGGGAAAAGAAAGATAATTATATAATTATAAAAAATAGCAGACAATAATTTTCTATGTTTAGGTTATATAATAGATAATATAGAAAAGTTTTGAATATTTTATAAGAAAAATAAAAATGTATAATTAAGTAGTGTGTATTTATTTGCAAATAAAATAATAATATGTTAAATAAATGTGCAAATATATGTATATAAACTGTCGATATATCTGAAAAACCGATATTAATGTTGACGATATTTTTTATGTCGATATTTTATTTAATGTGTATGTATTTTTCAGAAATCGATATTTATGTATACCGATATCAAAGTAGTCGATATAAAAGAAAACGATGTTTGTGTATATCGATATAAAGTATCCGATATATTTGTATATCTATAGTTAAGTATAGGAAGTCGATAATAGTGTAGTCGATATTTTTGTTCCGATATTAGTGTACTACGATATTCTGTATTTCGATAATTTGTCAGACATTCGTCCTCCTGCGCTCCCATTCTAAAAACGGCGATTGAGCAGCCTCAGTGCCCTCACAAACCATCAGCAGATAAATACGACTGGGGTACCGACAGAGAGGTACGGTCGAGCGCCACTTTAGCAGGTAACGTCTGCTCAGAAACCCCTATTTTGCTTATGCGGCCATTGCAGCTTATTTCACCCCATTAGTCGCATTATTACTAGCATTCTCGGGTCCCTCTTTGTTGACCCCTCACCTATCTCTCTCCCCCTTGCCTATCTCTTTCCCCCTTCTTTCTTCAGCCTGATCTCTTCTCGTAACTATCAGACCTTTCCGGGCTTGCCCGAACAAGGATAAGAATGGGGCTTACATTAGGGACACAGATGGCCTCTTTTACCATACACAGAGGAGTCACGCCAGCAATACCTCATTACACTACACAATCCCCTACGGGGACACCTCCAATAGGTGTCTTCCCGTATGTCCTCAAATAATTTTATGGTTGTATGATTTTCTCCCTGAATTGCCTGACTGTTTTTTAATTGACAACACACAATGAGGATGAGATTACTAACTCGTTTCTCCTGTTTTTTTCAGAGTGGTGCCCTTCCTGAGCTGCATGCCAGGTTATGGTGAGGCTTGTCATCCCACAATATTCGGATTAGACACTAAGACATGACATAATGGCTTATTACAAGTATCTTGTGAATTGTTAATGATAATGCACGTTGAATGTCTCATTACAAGTATATTGAGAGATGTAAATGATAATGCACGTCGAATTGTGCTTGTTACTGATTCGAGTTCTTTATGAAATAGTATGAACCAAGAGAGAGCATATCCTGATTGTAAAATTGAACAACCCTGCATAAGAAATGTCTAATTTGTTTTTCCAATTATGCCTTTGTATAGGTGTTATGAGTGAATCCCCTGAATAAATATACCATGGTTGGAATAAGGATCACTGGTTTTGTATATTTTTCTTTTCATTATAATTTCTCCCCATTCTGAGTTTTTCAGAACCTTTATTTGAGTATTTGTTTTCATCTATTTCATTTCGTACAACAGTAGAATTCTGACATATAATTCAATTTACTGCAGCGCAAGTTGGTCCTGACGAAAGTAGAGACACCTAATTTTTAGGGTAAATAGGCTGAAACATGTAGACCACTATCTTCACTAAGTGCAGGTAAATGTTATCCCTGCCAGTGCCCTGTTTTGAACCCTAGCCCCAGGATGTGTTAATAAAGGTATATTACATGCCTGGTAGCTAGTTTTACTTTTTCACTATCTCTTTTCTCTTGCGCTACATCTCTCACCTACCTTGATTTGTAACTTTCATTAGAAACAAAACATCCCTGAGCCCCTCTGTCTCAGTGAGGGGCTTGTAGCCCGTACCAGGACTAGGTATCCCAATACGAGGAGAATCCCAATGATGAAGCATGCCACTCTTGGAATGTGAGGGATTTTGTCCTATAAAAGGAATATCCTAGTGGTTGGTGAGAAACCTATTAAGCAAGAAAAGAGTGTCATCTGGTTTAGCAAGACCACACGGAGGAGCAAAAACAATTGGGAACACGGCCTCACTTGGGTCGGTTAGGAAAGCCCTCACTCACCACCTGGTGATGACATGCTTCATCATTGGGCTCCACTAAAGAGGCCGAGTGCCTCTTTAGTGTGCTTCAATGCCAGATCTACTGCGGAGCAGGATTTTGTGAGTTTAGGCGTGCAGTGAACATAAACTAAATGGTAGTGAGGAGATTAAAAATGTCTTTAGTGTATCCAAAACGAATTTAATATGTGATCACTTAGGACATATTTTAAAAAAAAATATGTGTAGGAAAGTAGTCCACAGTTAATTGTGTGGTTATTTCCTAATCGTCAGTCAACATGTTTCTGCCTTTGAAACGGTGTAAAGTTACCAGGCATTCATCAGGACTCTATACGTGTACTAAACCCTGGCGGTATGGGCACGCTAAGGCCCACCCTTACCTAGGGACATGCAAGTGAAAAAGAGTGAAAAAAGTGCAAAAAAAGGAAGAGAAAAATTGTCTTCCTATTGACTGCTGGTTTAGGAGGCTTCCTGCAATAAGGTTTCTGCACTTTGATGGTGTAATAGGTGTACACCATGGGTCACGGGAGGGGGGTGGTAGCGTAATTGGCACACCGCCCTCGACGCTAGGCACCCTCAGTGAACCTGCAATACCCTCTAACCGAACCCCGATGAGAAACCTACTCAGATAGCCTCTCACTCTCGTTCAACTTTTTAGACCTGAGGGTTCTTACTTTTTGTGATTAGAAGTCACAAGTTTGGTTAATACTCTTGGGGCAATGGAGAGGCCAAACAGAAGGACTCAAAACTGGTAATGTACTTCTCCACTTCGAATCATAGAAATCTTAGATGATTCACGTGGATGGGAACATTGAGATATGCATCCAGCATGTCCAAGGATGTCAGATTATAGGAGGTAAGATGTTCTGCAAAGTTACCATTTTGAATAGTTTGGGGGAAATATACTGGTTTACCCCTTTGAGGTCCAGAACAGAGAGGAAGTCTCATGATGATTTCTGGACAACAGGATGGAATAGAGTCTCAGACATTCTTAATTGGAGGTAACAGGACAGATTGCTGCTTTTTCTAACAATTTTGTACTCTCATCAAAAGCTCTTGATGCTGAACCATATCTATCTGGCCAGGTGTCTGATGGAAAATTGTTATAGAAGGTTGGAGAGCTCTTATTGTAACACTTCGAGACAGTCTGTAAGGTCCAAACGTCTGTCAATGGTAGCCAGTACCTGTCCTGAAAAAATAGCTGGTGACCACCCATCATCGGAGTCCTGGCATAGTCATGCCTTGGGAGGGGAGGAGATTTTGTGGAGGGAGGCTGAAACAGGGCCTTGTTGCTACTTTGGGCCCCTGGCCACGACCACTACCTGAAATGGGCTAAGTATTTGCCTTGGCAGCCCCAAGACGAAATTGTAGGCAAAAGCTCTACCCATGGAAAATGGACACACTGGAGCTATCATTTTTTTCCACAGATTTCTTGACAATCTGTTCTAAAAGCTGCATGAAGAGATTTGTGCCTTTGAAGAACAGCTTCATAAGGACCGCTTTCTGTGTGCTGTCCACTTTACATGGGTTCATCCATATATGACAATGCATTGCAAACCACTGCTCTGGAAGCTGCTGCAGAGATGTGAACAAAGATACATTTGAAAAGAAACTGACTGGCGTCTCTACCATAGACAGGAGTTCTGAGTAATCTGCACCTTCCTGCACACAATCTGCTACTGTCTGTTAGTCTCTTATTAGGAATCGCATTGTATAGGTCATGTATTCATTCACAGTCACAGAAAAATTTGTCTCAGAATATGTTCTTTTTACAGCCCCTTCGACCTTTCTATCCACTGGATCAAAGGGGAGGTTAGCCTCAGAAATCATGGTTCCCTTGGAGGACAAACCAGCCACGAGGCTGCCCACTTTGACATTCACTAGTAATTCCTAAGAGAATCTCCCCAAAGCGTAACAGCAGACGTTGGAAGAGAACATCTCAAATTCTCTCTGAGGTGTTGGAATAGCTCAGCCAACTCTGGACCTTGCACAAATCGATCTCTACTATTCTCATCCTGCAGGTCATCCATAGGAGTAGGATTCTGTTGAAGCCTGGAAATGTCTCAAAGCAACTTTAACAGCAGATTCTATCATTTGCTGCAAGGCTGTATTCATAGGAGTATAAGACTATGGACAAGGAAGCTCCATATCGCCAGCCATCTGATCACCCACATCGTCTTCCATGATAGTGTAGAAATGATCAAGCTTACCACTTAGATCATTTCTAAAGCAACCAAGTGATGTAGCTCCCAAATTCTCATAGGAGCCACCCTGTTTGAATCAGGAAACATACCAAGATATGGTCAAAAAAGAGAACCTAGATTTATGAGATAAAATGAAATTGCCAAGGCACCAAAAACGTAATCTAATATATTGCTTAAGAACTCCTACTGTAGACGAAAGTTTATTGTTTAACCTTTTAAGAACTGGTGTCGGCCAATGGCCGACACCCGCACTACCTCCCCAATGCGTGTAGTTGCCATTGGTCAACACTGAAGAGGTATGTAAATGGCACTCTGGTGGTCTGGACCAGAAGGAGTACTTTATTATATTTTAACATCAGGCTGCTCAGGAAGGGCTTCCAGAGCAGCTTGAATAGTTATTTTTTTTTTACTGCAATGACCATCGGTGCGCTGACATTCTTGGAGTACGAGTGGTCTCATTTTTACTTCCACTGAATGAGTGCTCAGTGTGATATTTCAGCCTCTCAATCACTAATTCTAATCTCCCATTTCTAAGGGTACCTATTCCCAGTGGATGCATGCTTGAGGATTGCCAAATGAGAGTGATCCCCGAGCAAGGATCCTCCCACCAAACATATGTTACCTATTTTTCACTCTACATAGTTCACCACATGTATTGGTATATACTTGGTACACAATGAAACGAGCAATAGGTCTCGCTTTTGGGACCTTATAAGTATTTAGTTATGCAGCATAATATCCTTGGTGCAACAACATCAACTGTTGCATGGCTAAACACTTATAAGTTCCCAAAGGCGAGACCCATTGGCCATGCCAATGCTTGTCATTATTAAGCTTTCGAATGCCACAGAAAGAGTACTCTGTGCTTTCTGTTGTTTAATGCAGACTGTCTAAATTTAAAGTCCTGGAAAGCAGCCAGGGGTTTGGACAAACTCGCAGTAATGCGTTTTGAAATCGCCCTCTTACAATCGAAAATATTCTCTTATTGTTTGAAGTAAACAATTTAGAGGGAATTAGTGTCGTGCTTTTACTCGAACTCCCTAAAAGTACCGAACCTCATGCGCAAAAGAAACGAAGATGATGTATTACATTAATGATACCAAGGTATTACAATTTAGAGGAAAACAAGTCGGCCAAAATAACACCTTTTTTGTGCAGTATGTAGATCACGCTACAATATGGCTTTCACACAGCAAATGATGTTTAGAATTTAATAGTCATTCGGCGACTACATTCAGGGCCCACGCCCTGACACAGCATCAACTAAGGCAAAGATGGCTTACCCGAGTTGATGATATCAGGGGTTTTTCAAATGTAAACGAACGACTCCCCCCTTCTGCGCAAAAGCGTTAATTGGCGCACATTGACCTTGGTTATTTTTAGCAAGCGGTATTTTTGGCTTTAAGGGGGCAGCCGTAATAAATGAGTTTGCAGTGCTACCATAGCAGTTCACACTCACATAACCTCCCAAGAGTAACGGCACATCAAATTAGACCCCTGGAAACGGCCGTCCTATGTCCAGTGACCAATAGCGTTGCGAAGCCTACACTGGGTAAACTATTAGCAAGGAGCTGCAGAGATGGTATCTCGTGCTCGAGATCCCCAATTAGCAAGGAGGTAGTGTTCAATGTAAACTCTAGAGTCAAACTTGGGAGTTAGTAACACACACACACGCACACAGAATCATACTATTTTCGCAAAGGCTGCCTGATATGTGTGTGTGAAACCAAAACAAAATACGGACACAACACATTCAGTCAGACACTGCGGGAGTAAATATCGTTCCGTGTGTCTCTGTGTGTGTGGGGGGGTCTCCGCCGCTAGAGAATACCACAAGTGCACTGTGCACAAGTGGCGCTGCGGCTGAACACACTCAGAGCAGCGGGAGTGCTTCGAAGCACATCTTTTAGAGAGGGCGAGGTAGTGTTGAGCCCCATTTACTGTCAGTGACCCCAGGGGTTAGTGACTCCTAGGGCGTTTCCAGGTGACTGGTGACCTCCGTAAAGTGCAGTGGTGTGGATTTTGTCTGAAGCATCGTTTCTAAGGTGAAAGCAGCTGACGGACCCCACAGACCATGTACGAAGACAGTGAGGACACTACCTGTCTCTCTGGCTGGAAGCAAGCCTCCAGGCCACAAACAGCGAGGCACGTGTAGCACCCTGGTGAATGGATGTTTAAGGGGGAATACCATGTAAAAGGTTTAATTACACAGCCTCTTGCATCATTTCATAGAGCGAATGCATGCATATGCGGCACCAAACATGCACGCGCTTATGATTGGACGTGGGTAGCATTTTTTTGTTTGATTTAGAAAAGAGCACGGACTGCAATATGTGTGAGGGGAAAGGAAAAACGAGAATGGAAAAGGTGAGTTTGGAAAGAGAGAGCAAGGCAAGAGCCGGCATGTGCAGAAGGGGAGGGTTGTGAAATGTTTTTGTACAAAAGAACATAAAAAAAACAAGACGTGCAGCCGAGTGGTGCGCGCCCGGGTCAAAAGCAGACATGGCAGGAGCCACAAGACATTCGGCCGAGTGGTGCTAATGACCCGTGAAAGACAGACGGTGGCGTGCATGCTCGCGTGAATACAAGCGCTAGGCCAGCGAGTAGCACTTTGAAAACTCACCTACTAAATGTCTCGCAGAGTAGCGCATGCACTGACTCAGCGAGACCTAAAAACATTGTACGGTGCAACTCAGTTGTTGCTCTGTGTACGTCAGGTTCTTGGAGAACCTGCAAACCCTCTATATCCTCACAACCAAAAAGGTCTAGTGAACGTAATGTTTAAGTTTAAGTTTTTAATCATGATTTTATATAGTTAAAACCATGATTAACCAGTACACAAGCAGTTAAAAGAATAAGCACATGCTAAGACATAAGGTCACTTCAGTAAATATCCTGATTAATTCAGTGTACACAAGGTAAAGTGCTAGTATGTGAGCTCTTTGATAATTAGCCTTAAAATACTTGGAAGCTAATTCATAGCAGATAAAACTGAAGAAAGGGTCGCATTTTCCTAGCATTTAGGGCCATATGTATCATAGTTCCGTTTTGCGAATTCTAAATAGCGATTTTTAAGGAATCGCTATTTAGAATTTGCAAAACGGTATGTATGTACAAAATCGCTTTTTTATAGCGATTCCTTACCATTCCTAATTTGCGATTAGCAAATTGCTAATCGCAAATTACCCATTCATTTCTATGGGCCAGGAGGCCCATAGGAATGAAGGGGGAATTTGCGATTAGCAATTTGCTAATCGCAAATTAGGAATTTTTTCAAGGGTGCAGGGGTGTCTCAAGAAAACCCTGCTGCACCCCTGAAAATGACATGTGGGGGCATATGGCGCACATACATGCCCTAAGGGCATGTATGAGCGTCATATGGCACCTTTGTTTTTTTTGTAATAAGCTTTTTTAAAAGAATTTGCAACTTACCACCAACTAGAAGTTGGTGGTAATTTGCGAATCCTTATGGGCATTTTTTGAATATTTTTTGTTTGATACATTGCATTTAGGGAATCACAAAATGTGCGAGTCCTTAAGTCCAATCGCAAAATAAGGAATAGCAAATTTTGCGATTCCTTATTTTGCATCAAACATGTTACATACATACCATTTAGCTAATTAGCATTCGCAAAGGCCGCAATTCACGAATGCTAATTAGCTTGATACATATGGCCCAAAGTCACTTCAGTGAGTGTCCTGATTAATTCAAGTATGCACAGCGTAAAGTACAAGTGCGTGAGCCCTTCGATAAGTGACCTTGATACTTCCTGGGAAGTGAATGCGCAGCAGATAAAACTGAAGAAAGGGTCGCATGTTACCAGAATAAAACAATTATAAAGTTACATTTGCTTGCTAATCACTAAAGGACTCTTCATTAAGGCTCCTTAGTTGAGACCGACGAACACATGATACAGTGCTGTTGAATAGAAAGTGAAGATGAAAAGGGGAAAGCCTTTAAGACGTTGTTCCTCCATTTGATTGTGCTACCACTTTAAATTGTTGCTCCATGGTGGTAATACATTTTACCAAGCATGCTATTACGTGGGGCTCCGACCTTGCAAGCAGAACAGCAAGGCTTGGCAGCATGTTTTTACTCCATTAGCATTACAGAGATTGCGTAACAGCTTTCTGCGCGACGGTTGCTTTATGGGGCATATGCATAAATATGTGCATGAAAGATCAGTTTAACCCCTGACACAGCCTGTATGATGGTGAAGTCAGGTCTGGGCTATGGTGGCATTGTATACTTTCCTGGTAACAGGCCGAGTCTTAACGCTAAAAAGCTAGATTTGTGAAAGCCTTTAATGGTTTTGAAGAGAGAGCTCTATGGCCTTGGTGATTGGTAAGTGTTAATGTATAGCCATTGGTTACGGCTCTTGTGGAAGCGGTGCGCTTCCTATCTTGCGCCTATGATAATAGCCTTGTTCGTTTGTTCACCGCGAGTTTAAAAGTGTGATGTGGTAAGTGTGCTTCCCACAGATGTTGTGAGGGCAGCACTTCTTTTTTTAAGTTCAAGAAAAGGTTTATTGAAAAAAATTAATCAGATCATGAAAACAACACTTCGTAAATGCAGTTGTTTGTTGATACAAAGATGCATAAGGGTGTCATTAAAATGGTAAAAGGATAACATATAAGATAATATGAAAACAGTGAGGACAGCACTTCTAAAGCCTCACTTCTCGCCTTGACCCAGCAATTTGTTTGACTGTTATCCTGAATCTCCTTCCAGGTTAATGCTTTTACAGTGTTCAGACTACCGACTCTTACGGATGACAAGCATTTGAGAAGGGTGCTTTGCTGTGCTACTCTTTGCTTGTAGAACCCATATTATAACCGGATATGTCCCGGTGACGTGTTGTGGGTGAAGGAATTGCTGATGGCAGACTTTACTCTGGGCGTCATTAAAAAATAGACTACGTCTTCCCGGGAAGGCTACTAATCCATAAAACAGCATTGGGATCAGTTTTGCTTTTATTGCTGTCAAAGTTGGTTTCAAGTTGGTGTAGGAAACTTGCTGTGTAGTTTTTAAAAGACGGCAATCAGTGAAGCAAGTAGAGGTTTTAGAGAGCTTAGATGGGCCCCGGGAGAGTGGCACTAAGCATGGGCGTAAAATCCGTTCCGCTCGCGGATTTTCGGCAAATTCGCAATCCGCGAACTCTAGCGAATTTGCCGAAAATCCGTAAATTCGCACGCAGCGGATTTTTTTTCTTGGTGATACAATTTTGCGGCGCGCGGCGTTCACTTACCGTCATTCAGCGTTTGCCGAGTTGTTTTTCTCGATATTTTGCGAGTGCTGCGCCATTTTGGATCTTGCTGCGAGATCCCGTGGGAGTTTGGCGACCGCGATTACGTCATCACGCTCGCCACCTTGCACAGCGAGAGTTTGTCAATGCGAGTACGCCGTGATCACGTATCGCGGGAGTTCGCGATTGCGAACCCGTAGATGCGGCGGGCAGCAACAATCTCGCACTCGCGAAAATACAAAATTTGCAATTCTGCACAAGAAATCCACCAGCAAGCAGCATAAACCTTCTGGAAATGATGATTTTTATCAGAATAACTTGTCAGGTTGACATTTGCCTGCACTTTTCTTGGCAAGGAGTCCATTTTTTGGGGGGGGGGAGGAAGGAAGTGCCCCACAGTCTCCAACTTCCTGTTCCTGTCCAGCAGACTCCTCCCAGTGCTTTCTTCATGTGCTGGTCACTTTCATTTGGATTCTTCACCTGGAAGGATTACTTTTTGTGGATGCTGCTGGATATTTGGATTTGAGGCCTTTTTGACTTTCTTTGGATCACTTTTGGATTAGAAATTTCACAAGTAAGTTTGTTTGGGGCATTACAGTTGCTGCAACTACAATTTTGGAATTTTTGATTTTTGGGCTGTTGTTGGGGCCTTTTGCCCAGGGGTACTCAGTGGTGGGTGGACTGAGTCTTCCTGTGGGGTGTCTTGAATTTAAACATCATGGAGGGCCTGGATGGCTTGGGATTGTGCTGATTTTTCTGTGATTTTCGTTTTTTTGGGCTGTTGTTGTGGCCTTTTCACCAGGGGTAGTAGTGAGTGGTGCATGGGCCGAGTCTTTCTGTGGGGTGTCTTGAATGTAAACATCATGGATGGCATGGGATTTTTCTGATTTTTCTGTGTTTTTCGATTTTTTGGGGTGTTCATGGGGACAGGCCATGTGGGTGGGGGCCATTTTGAGTGCTGCTACAGGCAGGCCCTGGCCATGTGCTGGGAGGCAGGGGGGCATTTTGAATGCAGGCAGTGTTCTTAGGTCTGCAACCATTTTGCCTAGCTTTCAACCTTTATGCCCAGGGGTAGTGAGTGTTGCATGGGCCTAGTCTTTCTGTGGGGTGTCTTGAATTTAAACATCATGGAGGGCCTGGATGGCTTGGGATTGTGCTGATTTTTCTGTGATTTTCGTTTTTCTGGGCTGTTGTTGTGGCCTTTTCACCAGGGGTAGTGAGTGGTGCATGGGCCTAGTCTTTCTGTGGGGTGTCTTGAATTTAAACATCATGGAGGGCCTGGATGGCTTGGGATTGTGCTGATTTTTCTGTGATTTTCGTTTTTTTGGGCTGTTGTTGTGGCCTTTTCACCAGGGGTAGTGAGTGGTGCATGGGCCTAGTCTTTCTGTGGGGTGTCTTGAATGTAAACATCATGGAGGGCATGGATGGCATGGGATTTTTCTGATTTTTCTGTGATTTTCGTTTTTTTGGGCTGTTGTTGTGGCCTTTTCACCAGGGGTAGTGAGTGGTGCATGGGCCTAGTCTTTCTGAGGGGTGTCTTGAATGTAAACATCATGGAGGGCATGGATGGCATGGGATTTTGCTGATTTTTCTGTGTTTTCGATTTTTTGGGGTGTTCATGGGGACAGGCCATGTGGGTGGGGGCCATTTTGAGTGCTGCTACAGGCAGGCCCTGGCCATGTGCTGGGAGGCAGGGGGCCATTTTGAATGCAGGCAGTGTTCTTAGGTCTGCAACCATTTTGCCTAGCTTTCAACCTTTATGCCCAGGGGTAGTGAGTGTTGCATGGGCCTAGTCTTTCTGTGGGGTGTCTTGAATTTAAACATCATGGAGGGCCTGGATGGCTTGGGATTGTGCTGATTTTTCTGTGATTTTCGTTTTTTTGGGCTGTTGTTGTGGCCTTTTCACCAGGGGTAGTGAGTGGTGCATGGGCCTAGTCTTTCTGCGGGGTGTCTTGAATGTAAACATCATGGATGGCATGGGATTGTGCTGATTTTTCTGTGTTTTTCGATTTTTGGGGGTTTATAACTGAACTGATGTTCCTCTGTCTTCCATTGCTTTTAGGTGCACAAGACTCAAGAGAACCACCAGTGCCAGGAAGAAGTCCTGCAGCGGTGTGTGTGTGCAGCATAACGTCACGCGACGTCACGTCTGGACACAGACAACTCTGCAACTCGTGCAACTGCGGCCTGCTGTTCTGACCTGCTCTGAAGAAGATGGCCCCAAAAAAGTTCCCCGTAGCTCCTCTAGCAAGAAAGTTGCCAGTAAGGAGCAGAAGAAGCAAGTTACCAAGGAGACTGGTGTGCCGGCCGCCACATTTTTTGGGAGTAAAAAAAAAAGTACGCCTGCAGCAGCAGCAGGATCTGCTGGGGACCAAGCTGGGAGCAGCACCCCCGCTCCATTGGGTTCAGTGCCACCACCACCACCACGCCAACTTAAGTCCAAGCCCTTGAGTGCTGCAGAGGCACTTAGTCTAGTTGTTCAACCACCATTGACCAGTGATGTTGGCTCATCGCAAGAAAGTAGCAGCAATGTCCCTCAATCAACACAGGTTGTTGTAACTCATCTGACGAGTGTTGAACAACCACAGCCGCAACAAAAACCACATGTGCAAGTACAAGCCCAAGTACATGTGGAAGGAGAGGCAGCGCAAGGAGATGCGCAAGCAGAGGTGCATGGAGGGTCACAAGTGCCCACAATAGTTGTTCCTCCCGAAGTAGGGGCACATCAGGAAATCGACAATCAAGGCGAGGTATCATTTGAGGAAGCCACTCCTCCTGATGATCATTCATTGTCTTCCACACCCCTAGCAAGGAAGAGATCAAGGGTGGTGTCTACATCTTCTTCAAGGACACCTCCTTCTGATGATACGGATCAAAATTGGGAACCAGCACCACTGCCGTCTGAGAGTGAGGCACACCATGATCTGACAAAGGTAGTTAAGCGTAAAAGGAAGCTCGTCCAAAGTCTCAGAGTTATGGAGTGTGATGAGGCTCAACAAGAAGTGGCGGATACTGCTGCTGATGAAGACTCTCACAACGACGACCCAGTCATCATAAAGGTCACTGCAGCCCCAGCGGGCATGCAGCAAACAGACATTTTTAACCTAGCCCGAAAAGCTGCTGAGCGTGATGATGATGTTGTCGATGAGGAGGCAGTGGAAACACCACAATCATTGGAGTTAACTAGTACACCAACACGTACCGCTTCCATATTTCTTCCTCGCCAGAAGGGACCTCCATCCACCTCGACCTCAATTAGTGGTGGTGAAAGTGCACAACGTACTAAAGTTCGGCAATCCACATCCTCCACTTCATGTGGCATTAGCAGCATGACCACCACCACCAGTATCGCCGCCTCCTCCGGCCCCCACAGACAATTCAAGTCCCCAGTTTGGGACTTCTTTAGTGTTTGCCCAAAAAGGGAAAAGTTCGCCATTTGTAGCATTTGTAAGCTTGCAGTTAGTCGTGGTAAGTTTGGTACCAACTATGGTACCGGAGGCCAGAGAGGTCATCTTAGGAGACAGCACGCTGTCCAATGGTTTGCGCACCTAAAGGAGATCAAGGAAGCCCGAATTGGAAGTCAAGAAAACGTTGATGTTTCATCTGATGATGACGAGGAGGAAGAAGACGTGTCAAACACTTCACTTACACCCAGTACCCCTGTCAGCAGCACACCCCATGTGAGGCACACTAAGAGTGTGGGAGCGAGTGAGACACAAATGCGAAAAAGTTCATCAGCGAGCATAACTGGGTCAAAGAAGTCATCATCATCCCGTAAATGCTTGGTCCAGGGCAACATTAGAACCATGTTTTGTTCAGACGCGCCATATGAACGCAACCTCCCACTGACGCGTCTGTATAACACTAAGCTGGCTAAAATGCTAGCTCTGGACCTTCTCCCTTTTTCTTTTGTAGAAGGGGTTGGTTTTCTAGAATTAGTGGCAGCGCTCTGCCCTAAATGGAAGGTTCCTAGCCGGTTCTATTTTGCCAGAGTTGCGGTTCCAGCACTACATGAAGATGTGCTGGAGGTGATTGGGGCAGCTTTGCAGAAGAGTGCTGTTCACACTATACATCTGACAACAGACATGTGGACCAGTGGCGCAGGCGCTGATTACATGTGCATCACTGAACACTGGGTCTCTTTTTCAGGGGTTAAAGCAAAGCTAAACGCAGGTGTTGACCCGGACCAAGTTTTTAAAGCTGCTCGGAAACATGCAACACTAGCCATGTTTGGCTTGGAGAAACGTCATACAGCAGAAAACATTTTGAATGAGTTTAACACAAAGGTGTTTCACTGGCTGTCCCCAAAAAAACGGCAGATTGGTTATGTTTCCACGGATAATGGCGCCAATGTAGTTAAGGCCATGGATCTGGGTCACTATTTCAGAGTGCCGTGTTTGGCGCACTGTATAAACCTGGTTGTTAAAAAATTCTTGAGTGATGAAGACAGTGCAGCGTGCGAGGTAATGGCCACCTGCCGAAAAATGTGCAACCATTTCAGCCATTCTTTTAAGGCCCGGAAGCATCTGAGGAGCCTGCTACATGAACGTCGAATGCCAGTGAAAGCACTCATCCAGGAGGTGGCAACACGTTGGAACTCAACCTTTTACATGCTTGAGCGTCTGTATGAGCAGTATACGGTACTCGATCACTATTTCTTAAAACAGGGTACAGCTCAGAAGGACCTGAGGATGGATGCGGCGCAATGGGACCTAGTTAAAAGCCTGACAGACATGCTTCGTCCTTTTGAGGTCTTCACGCGTGCAGTCAGCAAGGAGGACTGTAATTTGGGAAAAGCTATCCCATTGTTGTGCATGCTGGAGCACCAACTGAAGGCGGTGTCTTCTGTGTTTCAAAAAGATGAAAAAAACCAAGACCCTTTTGTTTTGGCGGAGAAATTATTAGAGCGCCTACGTGGTGATGAACGTCTTAAAATGATCCACTCAGAACAGCATTACATTTGTGCTACTATTCTGGATCCACGCTACAAAAAGGCGCTGGCAGGCCAAGCATTCTTTCCTTTTGTTGGCCAAGAGGTTTGAAAAAGAACGGCAGGATATTGAAGGAAAAGGCAGTACATCAGCATCAGCATCAGCAGGCCATCCCCAGTCAAAACAATCCACTTCTGCACCTGTGGCTGTGGCACAAGTGACCTCTCAGCCGTTAAAGACACCGGCAACCGGATCATCTGCACCAGACACAACAGTAACATTGGATGCTGAAGAGGATTGGCTAACTTGGCTTGGGTTTGGTTCTCAAAAGGTCACAGCAAAAAGTAAGCAAGGTGGAGGAACCTTTGAGGACCTTGAGTCGATGGTGCAGCACTATCTGAATGACTCAACAGAGGTCTATGTTAATGCTGACCCATTGGCGTATTGGCATGGGAAAAAAGAATTGTGGCCAGAGCTCTCCAACCTGGCTATAAACTACTTGTCTTGCCCACTCGCAAGCGTGTCTTCTGAACGTGTTTTCAGTGCTGCTGGTGGCATTGTAACTCCCAAACGGAGCCGCCTCTCGCCCAAAAATGTGGAGAGGTTAACAATGATCAAGATGAATCAGCACCTCATACCACCAGATTACAAAGTACGAGAAAGCACGCCGCATGAAGACGAGGAGGACAGCAACGTAGATGAGGGAATTTGTTCTCTGTTCGGTGACACTGACCTCACCCTGCCTGAATTCGCAGAGTATGATGACGAACTCTTATTCTTATTCCCTGACACCGAGCCCTGAAAATGAGACAATGAATCAATAACTTCCTTTTTCGTCCTTATTCACTTTTATTCCTGTGTGTCTGTCTTTCTTTGTTTTGCACAGTTAATTTAATTCAAACTTTAATCACCTAATCACAAAAACAAGCCCATCAGCAGAACTGTCTTCACTTGTTTGCTTATTGATTTGAAGGTGCCGCAGTCTGCATTCCTCAGGTTCACAAGTTCAGAAGAACATGCTCCTCTATCCTCCTCCTCCAGACTCCTATTTCCCTCAAAGCAGAGGGCTGGATTACGCCCAATGAAGAAAGACTCAGCACTTGTGGGGGTGTTCTACTTCTTTGCGGGTGAGTTGACGGCTCTGGGGCCATTGCTGGGAAGCTCTAATACCGGATAAAAGTGGTTTGGACCAAATCGGAGGCGGAAATTTTTTGCAGTTTTTGCTTACTTGCTTGCCTTTGAGGTGCTCTTTGGCGGGGTTCTGGGTGTTTGTGGGTGAGTTTTGGGGTCTGGGAGCACTGCTGGGACAGTCTAATCTTGATTGCATTTGCTTTTCAGGAAATCTGTGGTGGAAAACGGGAGTTATGACCTAGCTGCACAGCGCGTTTGGACCGAAGGCCGAGAAATACTGTAAGTATGAGATTTTCCTTTTTGGCTGTTTGGGGGTGTTGTGCTTTTTTACGGGTGGGTTGGCGGGTCTTGGGGCATTCCTGGGAAGGTCTAATACCGGATAGAAGTGGTTTGGACAAAATCCATAAGGAAAAGCCTTTTTGCACTTTTTGTAACTTAGGGTTCGTTAGGGTTAGCCCTAGCAGCAGGATTGCATGTGTTTCGGGGTGTTCTAGATTTTTGCAACTGAGTTCTGGGGTCTTAGAGCACTCGTGAGAATGTGTAATTTTGGTTGCAAGTCATTTGAAGAAAATCCATGGTGGGAAAGGGGGGATTTGGCATAGTTTAAGAAAGCCTTTGCCACTATTCTTAACTTAGGGCTCGTTAGGGTTAGCAGTATTTCTATTGCATGTGTTTGGGTGGGGGGGTTTTCGAGTCTTGGAGCGATGCTGGCTCTGGATACTTTTGCTTGCTTGCAAGTGGTTTGAATACAATCCACGGTGGGTAAGGGGGTATTTGGGCCTACTTTTACTTTCAAAGTACGTTTTGTCACCAGTTTTCTGCTAGGCCTCGTTTTTTGAGATCTGATTGGGGGTCTTCTACATTTTTGCGACTGGTCTGGGTGGGAGCACTGCTGGGAAGGTCTAATTTTGTTCTAAAACACAGTTTACAGTACACCTAGCTTGAGGGGAAAGATCCGCTAAATTAATTTGCCCATACTTATTTATCCTTCAAAAGGTGACTCAGACAGAGTACGCACTTTCAAAAATATTGTACTGTCTATTAGGAAAATCAAAGTGTGACTTTTTGCACCACACAGCGTACATACCTTATATTTATTTATCAGTGGTGTTGTAATAGCACTTCCTGTTTTTTGTTCAATAATTACAGGCCGGGTTTCAGTCTGTGCAATGGGGAAAAAAGGATGGAGTCAGGCTTCACATTAGCGAGCCGCAATTCAGCATCCGCCAGGCAGACAGTGGACAGGGTGTCTTCTGGTCACCAACATTGATGGACGAAGCGTCAGCTGGAATGGAGGAGTGCCGCTAATAAAAGGAATTGTTTGCTGCATGCAACTTACTTGCCAAATTCAACAGGACAACTACAACAACATACAGATACAGTATCCATTGTTTTCTTCTATGAGTGTGACTGCATTTCTTGGATCTCTCTCTGCTTCTAAATTGATCCCTACAGCCATTCTATAGGTTTTACTTCGGCTAATTTTTAAACCTAATTTAATGTAAGAAGTGTTTCTCTGAGTGCAGAGATAGGCAAGTGAAAACGCTGCAGCCCTGTACTGTCGCATTCTAGTACTACTTACTTTTCAGTAACAATGCATGCAGTAGGGCATGCACTTCCTTTATGTCACTTAAAAGATTTATGGTTAGCTTTGTACCCAAAGATTTCTTTATCTTCAATTATTGTTTGTCCATGCTGTGCTTTTTTTTTCTTCTCTCAACAAAACCTACCCAAAAAGAAACCCCCATTCCCATCCATTTTCCAAACCCTAACCCTCTTCCCCCGGGCTGTGTGGTTTTGCTTGATGTGTGACTAAATGACATCAATAATTCCACACAATTGCTGGGGAGGATAAGGTTATAGCAATAGGCTGGTGAAGGAATCCGAGGATATATTCTAGACTTACTCAGCTTCAGTACTATTTCTTGTAGTAGTAGCCAATGTCAAAGAAATTCAACGCAGGTACTAGTTATACTTTCAATACTTTACCATTTGTTAGGCTACATTGTGGCACTGTTCTAGTGTACTGTCACCTGCTATATTCTCTATCGTACCGTTGTAATGCTACAGTAAGGACAAACCAGGTTTCATTTTCTTTTTTTCCATAGGGATGCAACTGCCACTGTGTCACACCACTAGTACCACCGCAATGAGGACATTTCATCCACCCAGGATTGCCAACCTTAATCGCCATTTCCTGTGGAGCCAGCCCTGGGCCTAGCCCTACTTTCAAACACAAATTACAGGTAAGATAAGCGTTTGGTGGGAGGTAGTATAATGGAGTATTAGGACTAGACGAGAGATTGACGGTAGTACTACTAAAGTCCTTGGACTCTTCAGGAAAACAAACTTACTGTTAAACCCCCACCCACCAGACTCAAAAGCAGTAAAAAACAGGTATGGTCAGATAAAGTTTCAAAAAGTATATTTTTGTAGCCCTAACAAAATAATCTCCCTCAAGACCCTCCCTAACCCCAACGATTGTCTTTCAAAAGTCCCAAAAAGAACCCAACTCCCAAATCCCACCCCCCAAAAGTCTCTAAAAAAGGGGCAAGGGACACTACGGCAGGATGCTGTTCACTGTAGCGGCCAGGGCATCATACTCCTTGTGGAGGGTGGCATGGTCGAAGCGGAGGCCCTCCACCAAGTTCTTATAGGTTAAGACCTCCTGCTCCAGGTAGGACACTCTGAGGGATAAGCGGCGCTGGCGTGCCTTGCAACTCCTGTGGGGGGCAGCTGATGTCTTTGCTGCTCGGCGGTGGCGGTTGGCTTTGGTAGCCCGGCTCCGTACCGCTGGAGCACTGCGCTGGCTGGCAGCCCGTGGGGGCACGGAGGAGGATGCAGCTGTCCCAGTGGATGTTGTTGTTGTACCGGTAGACTGCGTGTCCTCCTCCTCCAGGGCCACCAGCCGCCGATATTCGGCGACAGTGGCATCCAGCCTCCGTTGCCGGGCCATTCGAGCCAGCTCCCTCCTTGATGGTCTGTTTGATTTGGAAGGAGCAACTATATGAAGAAAGAAAGACATAGTCTGTAACCAATGCTTCTTAAGATTAACACAAAATGATTGAGCAGAAAGTTGTGTCACAGTACAAGTAGCAAATTGAAAGCACAGTGCATAACTATTGAGGACAGTATCTATCTAACCTCCCACTTCTTCATCCTTGCTCTAACATTAGTGGGAGTTTAAGGAACAAATTCTACGAGCACTATGGACTTCCATTACAGTCGACTATGACAGTACACCAGTCTTATTCTTCTTCTTCTCTCTTGTTTAGGAAAATTGGTACGTTATCTTATGCAAGCCGGCATAATGCCAGCGCAGTGAACTTGCACCCGAGAAAAACAGACGCACACCATGATGAGTGAGACAGACTTGCGTTACTGTACCGGTCCAGTACATGCAGGTGGTGAAGCTCTTACTTTTCTATTATGGGTGGCACTGAGAATACTCTGTTAAAAGGGCTACTGCTTAATTAATTTAGCTTTCACCCTACAGTGCAAATGAGTACTAGAAAAGGAAAATGAAGAAGCTAAATAATCTGATTATCTATCACTTCACATGGGATGTATTTGATGACATATGGGATGACTTTAGGTGCTTTGCTTATTATTGAGTGAACAGTGATACACCCACACATGAATGACGTACTACTACTAAACTAAAGTTATTAAGAGAGGTAGGGAGTGTCCACCGTAATAACCGGATATATGCTGTGCTTGCAGTTGCAATACAAACTACTGCTACTATTCATGGTAGTATTTGGACAAAATTACAACTTCTTTTCCTTGCCTTTCCTACACTGGAACGGACGTGCGGGTGCGGTGTTACATGCTCTTTAAAGTAACACTTAGTTCATCCAGTGACCGTCTGCTCTCTCTAGATACACATATGCTATCTAAGAGTCAGATAATACCATGATCCAGGCATCCATCCATTCAAAGTATATGCACACATACAGTTTCTGTTTCACCCACCCAGGCTGTTCTCCTTCCACCCATCCTTGCTTCATCATTCACCCAGCCATGCACCATACCATATTCTTTCCTTCCCAGCCACCTCGGGGACCAAGCAAACACATATCATTCTTCTATGCCAGTCATCATTAAATTTCTCGTCCTTCCACACTTACTTACACCCTTCTTTCGCTTTTCGTTCATCCCATCCATCAAGTTCATCTCAGATCTGATTGGGATTCTTCTCGCCAAAAACTTCACAGCTAAGTCGAAGTACATTTAGAGGAGGCTACTACCTGGTTGATTTATAATACACCCGTGCAGAAAGCACACTCTGCAGTCTTCAATCTCAATAAGTAAGGAATATATAGCTTACCTCTGCCCGCCACCACCGTGTGAACCCTCACAGGCACGTCCGGCACTTGCACCGCCTCCTCCCCAGAGTTGTTCCCCTCGTCCAATACCACCACCTCCGCGCTGGCCCCGCCACCAGATGTTCCACCTACAAAGTACATTTAAGAATGTTAGAATACACCACTCACTACTATATAATATTTGGTCTAGGAGGAATAAAGAAATGTGAAAAAAACAGAATACAATGTAATAATTTGTGACTGTCTCTACTCTAAAGTAAAAATGTCCCTTTTTCCAGGGAAGGCTGTTGTCTTGCTGCACTTTTTGGCACAACTGATGAATGCTTGCTTTGTATTTTTAACACGCACCACTTTTTCTCCTAACAGACAGAAGCTTGACTTCTAAGAACACGAGCAGGATCAAGTTCAAACCAGGTGAGAGCTCGGCTCGACCACAACAAACGTGTCCAATTAATCGTCAGCACTAAGCACTTTTCCATTTTCAGTTAAACGTTTAGTTTTATGACAAAGTTGATTTTAATAAATGTATTTACTTTTAATAAAGCTTTTAAACTTAAATAGACTCTGTGGTTTTTGGTCCTCCAGACTAGAGTGGATGAGCTAAAGGTTTTGGAATTTTTGCAAGCATGAGTCCGTGCCTCTGACACTTCTTGACTCTGACTCCGTACTCTTGTCCTGCGTTGGATAATTTAATCATCATTGGGGATCAATCATCGGTGACTTTGGGAGCTAAATGACTCTGCCACACTATCTAGTCAGTAAGGAGATTGGGGGTTCAACTACAAAGTCTGTTATCACTGAGGTATGTGGAAAGTCTAACAGCACCTATTATAATTGATGCATTATTTAGTGTCCATAGTTCTGTTTGTGCAGATTTGTCCCTGCAGCAGTAGAAGAATGGATTGTCCTACTATCCAAACCAAAAGTAAAGTAGTATCTTATTCTTTCTTGGTGGTCATTCACCTTTTTATTGTTGGCAATTGTCAAAGCATAAACATTTAGAAGACTTGAAAAGACATTATGGACAATCCCAGAGGACTGCACTCAGTGCATAGAGCTATTGCTGACTAGAATGGGAGTCCAATGGAATTGCCAAATGTGCAATCTTAGTTAGCTACACAGACAGACTAATAAGAATAATCTAGTAATACCACAGGGAGTCATAGTCGAGGCAGGATAAGAATTTAGATCCAGTCTACAAGAAGATCAAAGACAATTTAGAAAAAATCGAATGAGGAACGCCAGGAAAAAATAGGTACTCTATATTAAAATTAAAACTTACTGGGGCCAGCAAAGGAGCCCTCGCCTGCCCGATCCTGGCCTGCATCCTGAACAGCACCCTCCTCCTCCTCCTGTGTCCTCTTGCCCCTGGGGGGAGCTGATGTACAACATGAAAGAAAGAAAGACCAGAAAACATGGATGATATTTGTCAACCAAATCAAACATTTCAAAAGAACAATAACAAAATATTTTGGCGAAATAGCAAATAGACAACTATTCCACGGGATATATTGACCGATCTCATGTGGTCTACTACGTTATTAGTATTCCTTAATTTGCGGACCGTCGACTTGGAAAGTTCTTATGTAACTCACTAAACAAACTACTAAAAAGGTTCGCCTAGGACTGGCAGGCAGCAGTCCGCAGCACGCGAAGTGACAGACAAAGTCCATCGTGATTGCAGATCAGTGAATACTCAAACTATCAATCCACCACCACTATTTCTTCTTATCGCCATGTGTACAAAGGAAGGACTGGACTTGAGTCTGTAGGGGCTGATTTAGAAGCCCCTTGCGGCTCTTTTGCTCCATTGTTGCGTGACTTTTGTGACGCAGCGGCAGAACAAAAGAGGCGCCATGGTGCGGCGTATATTAACAACGTGATGCATATGGGAGATGCATCACGCTGTAAAGCCCTGCGCCATCAGGGGGCGTTCCGGCGCAAGGGAGGGCGTTCCTGCGCAGAAACGCATCCTAAAAGTGGCTGAGGGACATCTACAAGATTTCAATCAGTCACTTTGAGGACAATGATGCGTGACTCAAACCCTGCACCTGCTTGACGCAGCATTGGGGAGATAGGGCACCCCAGAGCATTGCTGGAGCTGCACCATCGTTGCGACGCAACTCCAGCAATGCGCCGCCTTTACGGCACAGAAGCGTAACGCTTCGGTGACGTTTTGGGCACATGGTGCGCCGCATTGTAAATACGGCGCACCATGGGTGGTGGTGGCGTGGCGCACAATTACTGGCGCATCCCTGCTACTTTTCAGGGATGCGCCGGTAATTAAAAATCTGACCCTTAGTGTCTAGCATTACGCAGTTCTTTAAACTACACTCATGCATAATTTCACAGGCCAATGAAATGAACACAAAATCGAAAACAAATAAGCATAGTAGCAGCGCTATTGAGAAGGAGAGCAGTGCACCTGAAATGCACAGAAGATTTTGAAATATAATTTACCTACAATGTAATCAGCAGCATTATTGCTCTTGGTAAAAAACAAAAATTTGCAAGATAAATAATAACACACAGAGCAGGAGAAAACAGAGTAGTAAAGAAATAGCTACTACTCACCAAGCCCGGGGATCTCAAGGCCGAGCAGGTCCAGCAGATCGCGTTCCCGGTCCAGGATATCCGTCCAACGGTGGGTGACCTGGTTGTAGGTGCGCCGGACCCTAGAGTGTTGGTACATGGCCCGGCACACCTTCTCCCACCGCTTCCGGCGCTCCCGGATCCCGTACCCGCTAGCGATCCTGCCGCCTGCCATGATGGTCCTGGGGAGGCGGCGCTGAACATAAAAAACTGGTCCGGCCACCTCCTCCGCGCTGAAGATCTCCCGGGGTTGGACATTCTCCCCCCTCAAACGCCCGCACGGGAGCCGGGCACGGGGTGCGGGACCCTTCCCCTTCTCGGGATCCTTCCCGGCTCCCTTTACCATGGTCTGGGCAGAAAGGAAGCTAAATAATAAAGAAGAAATAGAATAGGGAAGAAGAAAAGAAAAGAGTTTAAAAAAGTAGTTTAGAATTAACCAAAAGTAGCAGAAAACACAAAAATATAGAGCTAGAAAAATAGAGGGATAGCTAATAAGTAAAATAGATAAAAAAAACTTCAAACAAGCAAAGGATGGCAGAGATTCAGAGAGGATACAGAAAGCATGCCCAGAACCATAGCAATGAATGAGAAACAAGATGGCCGCGCCCGTTCACGACCGCGTGGGTAAGTTCGCGCAAGATTTTACTCGCGATCACACGCGAAATTGTACTAGCGAGCCGCACACTTTGCGAGATTACACATAGCGCCCGGAAACGGAATTACGTCACGCAAACAAGATGGCCGCGCCCATGTACGACCGCTAGGGTAACTTCGCAAACGTTGCGCTACAAGCGGCTTGCGAACACGCAAAAAATCACGCGAACAAACACGCCGCAAAAAATACAAATCCTGTATTCGCACGAATTTGCGGCTTCCGAAATCGAGCTCGCACGAATTCGCGCCCCGCGAATCGCGCAAAATTGCAGAAAAACGATTTTTACAAAACTGAAAGCACTCAGCAGGTGCAAAAGTTCAAACTGATCATTAGTAACCATTCCCTGTAGTGCTTCCTGAGGGCCCCCTCCAGAGTTCAGTTGCCTACTTGCAACTATTCTATGACCCTGCTCTGACCCTCACAGCAGGCTCATAGAATAGCTACAAGTAGGCCACAAAGGTCCTGTTAAAAAAAATTGCACTGCAACAGAAAGCAAATTACAGATAAGGAAGCAGGTGCCAGACTGGCAGTTTAAATTCAGTGACACATTAATCAACCCCAAATTAATTCATGTCAGTTGAAGCAGGGCAGGTGTGCTTGCTTTTTTTCACCCCCATAATTTACAGTGATAAACAAACAAGAGGGTGGCAGTGATGTACCAGAGGGTGGCATGGGTGTACCAGAGGGTGGCAGTGCTGAAACAGAGGGTGCTGTGAACCTGTGATGATGAACCAGACGTAGAAACAACATAGTCGCGGCCGTTGCGAGCCGACAATTAAGTTCGCAATTGCGAACTGGTACAAAATCCTCGCGAACTGGCAGAAACCCTTGCGAACACAAAAAAAAAATCTGCAAATTCACGAGAGTTCGCGGATTTTGCAGATTGCGAATCCGTAAATACGCAATTTCGCGGATTGCCAATTCGCAAAATCCGCCCATGCTTAAGTGGCACTCATTTAACCAAAGCCCATGGCATTAATAGCTGGGGAACTATTATACTGTACTGCTTCCCAGGTACCTTTGCCCTCCTTTTTGTGGCCGTTCCAGAAATGACTCTTTTAGTTTTGTCTAAGTTGACTGTCCTTCAGTTTGTTATGGAGTAAGGAGCTAGAGGTAGGTGCCTCCCCCTACCAAAAAGACGCTGTGGTGGTTTTGCATGGACCTGGCGAGGAGTCGGAGTTACAAAAAGGAAGTTGGAGGTCCAGTTGCTTGCTGCCTCATTGAGGCGATTTCTCATGCGTTTGCGATTTCTCAGTAAACCGGCTTCAGTCTCACCCGCTAGGAGCATTGCGGATGAGGTTGGCTGTAGTGAGAAGTACCGTTGCGCCACTCTGGAACACACCCTATCTACCGGGGCACTCGTCAGGTTTCATTTTCGTGGTCCCTATCATAAATCGACACCCAATGTTCTCCCTTTATTGACTTTTAAATCTACAGCGTATATAAATAAAATGCCCTGCTCGTTATGATTATTGAAAACGCCTGATGTCGGTAGATGTTGCTTATCCTCCCATTCTTAGGGCTAAATATTGATGGTCTTATATTTGGAAAGTTGAATATAAATGTTTAGAGGCGGACACGTGGTCCAGTTGGTTGCTCGCCTACCCGCCTCTCCACTCTTTCCTGGGACGCACCCTTAGATCCCCCATGGAACCATTTGGGTTGCATCCTTTTCCTCCACTATTCCTCCCTTCCACCTCCCTCTCCAAGTATTTGACCTCCAATATATCATTAAATCCCTAATCACTGACTTATTAGTACAGCTCTCATGATGTTCTACCAACTTTTCCCCTCCTTGAACCTGGTCACGGCCTGCCTGACCAGAACGTAGCCTGCTCCCCTGAACCCTTGCTTTGCCACCATGGCCACACTCCTCAGAGGTGCTCCTGTAGCTGGTATATGGAATACAAAGGACACTTCCTATTAGATTCTAGATCCATGACCCTAGCTGTCAACACTGCCCGTTTTTTCAGTCAGAGGTTGTGATTTGTTTCAATATGGATCCAAAACCCTCACGCTCCATTTCTATGAATTTGGAGCCATCTGCCAGAATGCTTTTATAATCAATTATCCCCCTAACCTATCAAAAAACGCATCTAAAAGCTGTAAACATTGACTCCTTAAATGCCACCCAGAAACCCTTATCTCAGATCCTTACTTCTGCATAAAAAGAGGTGCTAAAATAAGCTATCTTTTCTTCTTTACAAAAAGATGTGCTCAATGGAGGAAGGCCCTCTACTCACTGCTCCAGATCACCACATCCAGGAAGACTCTTCATAGACTTAGACTTACGGTTGCCCCCTCACTGGTATATGAAGCAGAAGCTACCATTTCCCTTTACAACAATCGGACATCCTTATTGAATCTTCAGACCGTAACCTAGACATGTTTGACAATATTTTTCCCATCATCAAGAACACAGTGACTAGCACTGAATCCTCCCCCTCTCTAGGACACACCAGTTCCTCAGGTTACCCCAAAAATCTTGATAGTGCATCATCTCACATCCTTGACACCTCATTCGACCCTATAGGGACCACCATACATAATAGTAATTCTCCATCTACTCCAGGTGGGACTGAGTCCCTCTCTTGCTTCCACCAACTTGGTATGCACCCTCACCGCTCCTCTAGAGCAGCTAGCTATGACTTGGTAAGCTCCAAAAGTCACACCATTACCCCGGCTATTCCCTTGACTTCCAAGCCCACTACTTTTGATATTGCGAGTGTACCTAGGACTATCTCTATATGCAAATTGGTGACACCCCTGAAATATGCATGCCTGAACTGGGCTAACAAAATGATTCCTATGACCCAGTATAGCCTCTTAGCCAAGGGTTGCACCTCACACCCTCTAACTTGCTCCACAATTTTACCTTGCTTCCGCATGTTCTTCCTGGCCAATATCTTTCTAACCCTTCATCCCTAAACTTTGCCCCCTTCATAGCCCCCGGCCTCAAGTCCCTGAAACCCACCTCACCTCGCTTCTGCAGGCTCTTCCAGGCCAGTTCCCTTATATCTCTACGTCCCCTAGCTCATCCCTCCCACCGGGTCCCCTGCCCCAAGTATCAGAAAACCATCTCACACCTCATTGGAAGCCAGTCTGGACAAGATCACACGTTTCCTCCAACAACTCAAGGTGGACGTTCAAAGCCTATAACACATCACCTACGAGTTGTCAGTTAATTGTAGTTTAAGCTAGTCCTCAAAGACTAATTGCCATAACTATGCACTTTCCTCTAACTCATGCACCAGGCTTCCAGCATGCCCTCCAACAACTAAGACCTTACCAAGCATGACTTTTCTGCTCTAAAGATGGAAAACCACACAGACCCTAATGACTCCTCTCAGTCCTTTTTTTCAATTTTTATATAGATCAAACTAGACCTGAATATATCGGGTATCAGAGCGCTTTACAAAGCACCAGTTTTGTTACATGAGGACGCATATATTTTTGTTAGGCACAGTGATTTGCCCAGAATCACAGGATGTTGAGCGTCGTTGCCGAGACTCGAACCCGGTTCCCCAGCTTCGACCGCTCTAGTCGTAAGGCTACATCCTCCCCCTACATCGCCTTTTAGATTAAAAGATTCACTGTCAGACAATGATATTTATTCGGCCCTAATCTCATATAATCCAATATACTTCGCTTAAACAGTTAACATGTACTAAATAGAGGCAATCCATATGGACCCTGCCAGAGAACCTAGATCCTTAAATGAGAACAACCTTACTAGAGTCACCACCACACTTTTTACCACAGTGGACACCACTCCTTAACTTAAATGCACGCTTCTTAACTACAGATCAGCAGTAAGAAACGCTGCAGACTTTGCTGCCCTCATCCTTACACATGATCCTCACCTCGTATTGCTGACTGAACCCTGGTTAGACGACTCATCTGCACCGATCCTTGACATACTAGTGCCTCCTAATTATGTCATAATTAGGTTAGATGGATCTAGTGGACAAGGTGGAGGCATCACCTGTATACACCGTAACAGTCTGTCTGTCAAACATTCGCAATCTGCTAAATTGTCATCTTGTGAATACTTGTAGCAACACACATTTATGCAAATTCCATGTGCTCTACCACCTTTCACAAGACAACCTTCCTTTCATAGAAAAAATCACGGAAATCATCTCAACTAACGCAGAACTTCACAACCCTCAGATCTTCCTCGTAGATTTCAACCTCCACTGGAATGACATGAATGAATCGGCAGTCAATAGCCTTAAATCCTTCTTGGTATACCTTAACCTAATCCAACTATGCAACAATTCCTAATCACATCGTAGATCTAGTCATCTGTAAGGTCAACTCCATTCATCTTGACTCCATCGTCCCATGTGACTGGACAGACTACCATTGCATCACCTTTCTCATCTCAGATTCTGTGAGAGGTAATAACGTCAAGGAAACCCAGACACTGGAAAACAAACCTGTAAAACATCAACTTGTGTGATCTGACTGCCCTAAGTGATAACATCTTGCCCCCTCCTGTGGACATTTTGGATGTCCATAAACTTCCAGACCATTATAACCACTCCATGACAAGCAAGGTCTCCAATCTTTGGTACAGTGGTAGTCTAAATACAGAAAGACAAAATCTGAGAATAGCGGAAAGATTGTGGAGATCCTCTTCCTCCCTCAAATATCTCAACCAGCTGATATCATTAAGAAATATATACAATAAATGCATTAGATGATCTAAAACTAGATATTTCAGAAACTAACTAGAGCAATAAAAGAAAATTACTAAAAAAGTAGTTGGAACTCATCAAGCTTCAATCAGACAGCCTCATCTTTCCTCAGTGGGTCCCTGTCCACTGCCTAACTGTGAAGAATTTGCTGACTTCTTCCTTGAAAAGACAACTTATGTTGAATCTGAACTATGGCCAGACTTGGAACACCTACAGATCACACCTCCTATCACTATAATTCCTCCTCAGTCTGATGTGACCCTGCCCGCTTGGGTCCCCCCCCCAAAAAAAAACAATACTTCCTGGGGCATATTCAAAACTTTAGATGAAAGCACTATACACATAGCTCTTGCTACTGTGAAACCATCTAACCACTTTGATGACCCATTGCCATTGAACTTCTTCTCTGAGATCAGCTCCTCCATACTCCCATTTTGGACTAAGGTAGTCAATGACTCACTACTGCAAGGCACTATTATAGATTGCCTAAAGTCTGGGCAGGTCACCCCTATTCTAAAAAAAGTCATCTGCGGATCACTCTGACCTACACAATTTTCACCCAATTTTCAAAATTCCCACGGGGGCAATGCTCCTCGTGAAATTTGTTCACGTCCAGCTTTGTAATCACATTGATCAATTCCAACTTCTAGACCAATTCCAATCCGGCTTCTGTCAGGGTCATAGCACGTAATCCGCTCTCACATTGTAGAGGATACACTAAGAATGCTTGAGCAGAATGAATCCTGCCTTTTGATCCTCCTCGACCTATTGTCCACTTTTGATACAGTACAGACCTATTGATACACAGGATGGGGCTTTCTCGGCCTGTACTAACCAGGTTCTCCTCATTTCTCCACAATAGAACCTAAGGATTCAAAGTGAATCAGTCTTTGTCTCATCCCTCACCAGTCACTCTAGGAGTACCACAGGGGTCCTCACTTTCACTGACTCTCTTCAACTTGTTCATGGAGCCTTTAACAGAAATGTTGAAAGTATCCAGCATTCACTATCACATGTACGCAAACAACACCCAACTGCACTTGATGTTCTCCACCCCTGAAGACATCAGGTCCCTCAACTCAGCTTTACAGAAAACACAAAGTTGGATGACACTTAACCACCAGAAATTAAACGCTCTTAAAACTGAATTCCTTGTAATCACCACACCCAAACCGTCACCAGTCATTGAAGAATGATTTCACCCTGCCGTGTGGAGTTCCTCAGGGCTCCTCGCTAAGTCCGACGCTTTTTAATATCTATGTATCGGACTTAGCGAGGGTGATTAAGTCATTCGGCATTGGAATAACCTCATATGCCGATGACACTCAATTAGTCCTGGCTATTCACAAAAATGGAGCTACAGTGGCAGCTAACTTTCAGGAAGGAATGAGAGCGATCTGCACCTGGATGGACCAGAACTGCTTAAAACTAAATTCTGATAAGACGGAGGTCATGCTCTTCGGTGAGTTGGCCCCGTCTTGGTCACCAGTTTGGTGGCCAGCAGAGCTGGGAGATCCACCTCTCCCGGTGCAGAAAGTTAGGAATCTCTGAGTCCTATTCGATAACAAGCTTACTTTCCTCAGCCATGCCAACGCAGTGGTTTCAGCGTCCTTTTACACCTTGAGAACGGTAAAAAAGCTTCTTCCGTTTCTTCCTCAAAACTCAGGTAAAACCCTAATGTCTACTCTAGTCCTCTCAAAAATTGATTATTGTAATGGACTATGGCTGAATGCACAGGAACAAGTCATGAATAAATTACAACTAGTGCAAAATGCTGCTGCGAGAATTTTAACTGGTACATCGAAATTCTCATCCATCTCTCCCATTATTCGCCAACTACATTGGCTGCCTGTCAGAAGCCGCACAAAGTTTAAGGCGCTGTGCATCATTTATAAAACATTGAATAACATTGGACCTGACTTCCTAAAAAAATCTATCACTATCCATAAACCTAATCGTTCTCTACGCTCCGCGGCATCTCAGCTACTTGACATTCCAAGCACTAGGAAAGCAACATGGGGTGACAAACGCTTCACTGTCGCTGCCTCGAAATTGTGGAATCAGCTTCCCCTTAATATCAGATCAAGCTCTTCCTTACTTATATTTCGGAAGCGCATAAAAACTTGGCTTTTCAACCAGTAAGTCCCTGTATGAGCTCCCTGCAATCCTAACGCACTCCAGCGCTGAGACACCGCAAGGTATTTGTTGCGCTTCTAGAAATTTTATAAATAAGAATGGATGAGTCAACTAACAGCTCTTAATAGCATGCCATGCTTTGATTAAAAAAACTCATTAGGAAGAATGCTAGATAAGAGTCTGACCAGGCAGAATCACATTAGTGCACTCTCCAAAGAGCGAACTACCAACTGAGCATCTTAAGGAAAATTAAACCTTTCCTTACCTCTAATGACTGAAAGGTTGCGGTGCAAGCCCTAGTGATCTCTTATCTGGATTACCGAAGCGCAAACCTCTGTGGACTTCCTAGCTAGAGGACGGCTCCACTTAGGGAAGCTCTCAACTCTGCTGTAAGCTCTCAACATGTTAAAAAAACAGCCATATCATGCCTGAGCTGATATCCCTAAATTGGCTCCCATATGAAGCAAGGATACAACTACAAATTGCATACATAACCCACAAAGCCATTCGTTTCAACACCCTGATATACCTCACACGACAACATGAGCTATCTGATGGCTATAGATCCTCTGGAAGTGCCAGCTTCTTAATGCTCAAACCACAGAAATTCCACAGTAATAAAACTTACAATCGTCCTTCTCGGGGATCGCTCAGAGAATCTGAAATTCCCTGCCCCCTAAAGTCAAACTGAATCCCTCCATTGCCTCTTTCAAAAAGAAAGTTAAAGCGATGTTGATGAAGAAACTTCTGCCTTAGAACCCTAGCTTCCAAGGCCCTTGACGACCCGCTCGGTTCTATGAGACTGTTGTTATTGTATGTTGATCTGTTGGTTTTCTGTTACTTCCGCCTATATCTTTTGCGATTGCTATATTGTAAAGTACTCTGATTACCCCCTCTGTTCATCTTCGCGCCATATGAAACTTTTTTAAATAAATAAGAGTGTTAAGCAAGTTTTGCACACCAATGGAAGTTAAATTCATAAGAACTATTTAATCCTCATATTGAAGTGACATCAATGGGTGTTGACCCGGTTTTGAGGGGTGTGAGTGCACCTCATTAAGAGCATTGCTCGGATCTGAGATGAACAGATTGAACATTTTGGAGCAAGGACACAGCCTTGTTTTAAGCTTAATCTCGTTAGAATTGTTGGAGTTATTAGGCCCTTATTTGTGATAAGTCTAGCCTTTGTCCAAGTGTCAGAATATAATGGCTGTAGTGCTTGTAGAAGGTTAGCTGGGATGTTCCATGAGATGCCAATTTACACCAGAGCAGATTCCTGTCAACATAGTCGAAGGTTTTGAAAAATCAATAAAACGTGTACCGCAGTTGTTTTTGGGATTTTGTTTGTGTCAGCAATGATCCATGAAGTTAGAGTGATCTTAATCTTGAGGAGAGTGGTCAGGTTTTCTGTTGGTACCTGAGTGCTAGGAACGGGCGTGAGGGTCAGCCATGAGCCAGTCTAGACTTGTGTTGCCAGACAGTGGTAAGCCAGTACACCTGGTTCCGTGTACTGTACATAAGGTAATTTTGAAATTTTGCTTTACTTGAATGAAGTCACTGAATGGACTTTTTGCATCTGCTTACACAGATTGGCTGGCTCTTGTAATGGCAAAGTGGACTGGGACATGAAGTGAGGATATTTCCCTGACACTAGCAAGCTCACATGGATTCCCCAATCTGCCAGCAGGGCGATTTTCTGAAGGATAAGGTCCTTGATTATAAAGTCATAACATTGCGTTTCAGAGGATTCCCTACACTCACCTGGACTGGGCGGCAGGAAAGCTATGTGTCAAATTCTGGGAGGCACTAGCAGTTTTCAAGTATATGTGTCCTGTTTAAAATATCCCAGGGACCTTGAGAGTTGTAGGTTGGGCAGAAAATTAACATAGCCGGCAAAGCAGTCGCTGTGCCTTTCTCAATTTCTGTTTTGTTATGCCCCTGTTCATTACTGGAGACTGATGACGAAGCCATGTGAGGCAGTAATGGCTTTTCTACTTGAGTGGAGCTCCTCAATGTGTCCATCTTTGCAGGGCTGGTGTATGTTGTCGGAAGTAGGCTGTCCACATAGGAGCCTGGGCAGGGCTGCTCCATTTTCCTGAAGCATGTGTGAGGAATGGAGTTCCCTATTTTAAAGCTGGTCGAAGTGTATTGATATCCCCAGTTTTCTGATTATTTATTACTGGTGTGTGGATTGTACTCTCAGGTTGGCAGATTTCTAGAGTCAGTGGGTCTAGCTGGTCATTAGGCTCTTTATTGAGGCTTTTTGCGGATTTAATTACCTGCTCTTTGGGCTGCATTGTAGGGGGGCTCTTATTTCAGTTGTTTTGGGGGTGCATAACTTAATAGATACTTGCGGGTTCAGGTCATGGTTGGTGGCACCCTGTCTGTTCCCAAGGTTGTGCGGGCCAAAGCTCTGGCGCTCTTGTTCTTTTGAGGCTTGGCTAGCCGTGACAGTATTGCATTGATCTGTATGCCATATTGTAACAACATCCTTTAATTTTCGGGTATCTGCAGAGGGGATAGACTTGCTGACCTTCCTGGCCATCCGCTTTTATGACCTCAGGCAGCTTTAAAGTTTTTTTGTTCAGTATTTCCCCCCTTTTTGGTTTTCCTTGAGAGCACCGGTTCAAAGCTGGGAGATCTGGGATTTGCTGACCCATTTCCCTTTGGGTTTCAGTGGAGTTTTGATGAATTATGTTCTCAGTTTGGCCCACATTGTCTTTGATCCAATTTTTCCTCAGCATGCTCGCCAAGCTGATTCCGGTGCAGTGAGCAGGATGAGTCTGGACATGTGGGCGATCGAAAGTTATCTGTGGGGGTATCATTCTCCCCCTGATGTGAGTGCACATCAGTTTGCAACATACCCAGTTTCCTTGGTCAGAGACTGCTTTTTTAAATTTCTAGAATCATGTCTTTCATGACATCAAGTCGTTTTTGAAGGACCGAGCTGCAGCTACAATACTGTGTTCTTTCTTCTCCGTAGGACTGTGCTTTTGTTATCAAAGAGTTCAGTGTTTCCAGTTTTTGCTTCAATTGCCATAACATATGATGTCAATGTTTGCAGAACTGATATTTGTATATGTAGCTTGTCAGTGATCATTGTTGCTGCTGTTGTAAAGGCCATCAGTAAACTGTGCAGGGTGCTCCAGTCTGCTCCTTTGCTGTTCCATTTCTCAGGGGGGGCTCTGCCTCTTGAACTTGCTTAACACGTCGGGATCCAGGCTATATTTGTGGACCTCTGGGGTTCGGGTGTTGTCTGGGATGGATGAGTGCTGCTCCAGTCTGGTCCACTATCATTCATCGTCCCAGTTTGTCTCTGCGCCTTGGACCCACTTTGCTCCTCGAAGGCCAGGCTTTTGTTTGCAAAATTTGATGCCCTGCCTGGTCAGCCTGAAAAGCTTTTGATCTTCCGGGTGGCATCTCTTCTGGCATTGCCTGTGCTTCTGTGCTGTTCATCTTGTGAACTAGTGCTGTAACTGTGGGCCCCACTTGCCTCTCTTGCCCTGATCTGGGGCAGTAATTATGCACCTTAGTGAGAGCATGGGGGCGAGGGAAAGAGCTTCCTTATGTGTAGGACTGGCCTTTGATGATTTAGCTGAGATGTCAATTTGTGCCATGGTTCTCCTGTACATAGGTGAACTGATGCAGAAAACTTTATTAGCTTAATCTCTGGGGATAAAAGGGATCCTTGATTTAGGGAGCGCGGGTGCAAAGAGGGCTACAGGCAATTATAGGCATTAACAACCTCCAGGTGTAACCAAGGCCCCATGTTACTACGTCCTATTTCCAAGTTCTGCATGATTGCGATGTCACTTAGTGATCTTATGGTTGGACGGTCTGCAATCAAGTCCAACGAGTCATTCACTGGGGCCTTATGGTGAAACTACTTAGTTCTCTCAGGGGGAGTGTATTCCTGTATTGTTTTTTTTCCATTTTGGTTGGACTTTGTTTGATTTTTTCAAATGCTGCTTTGTCCTTAGATTTATTCAGTCATTCCTTTCCCTGGTTTACATTGTAGGTGGAGGATGGCGATGAGCTCCTGTTCCACTGTTTCCTCATGTTGATTGTAGAAGACCCTTTGTGTGTAAGTTTCTTTATCGTGACATGTTCCTGTGTTCTGTGCTCTATAGTGAGCCATTAGCAAAAGGGAGCTACGGGTTCTCCTTTTAAACGAGCTACGGTGGGCTCCAAGGGAAATGAGAGAAGCTAAGCATTTTTAGTTTTTAGTTTATTGTACTTTTGGCATGCTTTTGGTGTCTGGGGCCTTGAGTGATTGACTTTACTTTGGCCCTTGCGCTGGGCACAATTCGAGTGTAGCCAGAATTGTGCTTAGATGGGAGCCCCACTGGATTCTTTGTATCAAGGAATCCAATGACTCTGGTTATTGTGTGTCAGTGATTGATCCCACTGGTGCGTACTCCCACTGGAAGCAGAACTTGTGTGTGGACAGCAGTTGATGCCAGTGGGTGGTGCTGTGCTCCTAAAGAAGTTCACCAGGTGTATGGGCTTTGTCACAGATTTTATATGTGCACATTTGAGGTTATTAAGGCGTCAGTGCTAAGGCTTAAGGCTTAAGGCTTGTGGCTGCAGCAATAATTTAGCGGCAATGTAGAGTTATAGCAGATAGCTTTGTTTGGTACTCGAGTAACTATTTCCATTTCTTTACTACATTTGGGGCAGGGTCCAACCTGCTTACCCAACTCGTTGTCAGTACTTGTTGCTTTACTGCTTCACTGCTGTTCACAAGTTCAGTGGTTTCTTACTGCTGTTCTGGTCTACTGAGTGCTTTTGGGACCACAGTGCCTGATGGGCTACAGCCTCTTCAGCAGCCAACAGGCGTCCGGAGGGGAGGTATGAGAAAAATGCCAGGGGGTGAGGGAGATAGCCAAGCAGGAGCTCACTGGCCTGTCCTGCAAGCCGTACCCACACCTAGATGGGCTGCTTCCGCAGAGCCTCAGAGCTAACTCTTTGTGTTGGCTGACTACTGCCGCCACCCTTGCTTCTCACTGTGCAGGGGTCCCATAGGTAGATTCAGCAGAGTACCAAGTGGGGTGGGGCACCCAACTCCAAGCGTTGCCCTGCGGCCATGCGATGTACCTCACCCGTACCTTGACCGTGGGGGCGGAGTCGCTGGTTTCCCTGCCTTTTTCCCATCCAAGAGCGCTGCCAGACTCTGAATGCAATGCTCCTCTTCGAGGTCTGAGAAACTGGAAACCGGAAGCAGTGCAGCTTAACCTCATTAACGCAATGGTACGTTGGTTTTGTAAACTGGTCATTGTGACTAAATATTACAGATTAAAACTTTGTCACAAAGGGCTGCTTTTTCCCACTCCTTGTCAGTATACATATTTGTTTTTTAACAGTTCATTTATTTGGGAAAACCTTGAGGAATCTACACATATAACCCCTTGCTGAATTTGGATTTTTTTCTACTTTTCAGAAATGTACAGTTTTCTTGGATCACCCATTAGTTTCACACTGGTTTCCCCCACAAACTGGCTGTAGATTGAAAGCACAAACATAGTAAAATGGGCTATCTCTTTGAAAAATGCAAAACAAAAATAAGTTTTTTGATTCAGCTCTACATGTTCCTGGAAGGTGGTAACTTTAGAACAGATAACAGTTCATTGATGCCATTTCTATGAAAATTTTTTTTTTATCCAAAACACTTATCTCTGATTTTTCCCCCCAAAAAACTCAACATTTAACTATATTTTGGGTACCATCGGTACCTCTAGACTCCTCAAGAAGTTGGAGAAAAAAGGACGCTAATTTAGTGTGGATACGTTATATGGAAAAAAAGTTATTGAAACTTAAATAAAAACTACCCCAAATAGGCAAAAAAAGGGCTCAGCACTGGGGAGAGGCCCAGTAGTTAAGGAATTAAAGATAATAGACCACTTAGCGAGTCTGCTAAGATGCGAAGGCGTCTTCGGTTCCATCTGCTTTGCATGGCGATGACGACCCTAACCTTTTTACATAAATGAACACTTTGCGTGAAAGGGGTGTTGCATGGGTTTTGCTGTGGGGGCTCCCATGCAACACCCATGGAACCTGACACATTTACAGGTTTACATGAAATCGTAAACCTGGGAATGCGTCTGATTGCTATAGCTCCCCAGGGGAGGCGTAGGGAGGTGCAATGAGGAGAAATGTACTAATTTCTCCTTGTTTATTCCTCTTTCTATGTGTGATGCATTTTTCAGCACACAAAGAACGAGGAAATCACCTCTGGTGTTTATGTGCAGGAAGGTGTCCCTCCCTGCACATAAACAATCATCCCCGTGATGCAGGCATCCTCAAGGGTGCCTGCATCACAGCATGCTTCAGCATCAGCGCAGGGGGGAGTAAATGGATCTGTCATATCCTTGTAGGTATGATGCATCCCTGTGCTTGGAAAGTGCAGCAGCGTGGCACAGCCAAATGGGCTTGCGGTTCCTCGCTGCAGCCCTTGCTTGTAAATGAGGCCCTAAGTGTTGGCCAGAGATTAAGGTGCAGAGATTAGAGAAAACTGACCAGGGTCAGATAGCACTTGTTCCTTTAGAATGTCCCTTTTTAGAGTGGGCCTTTTTAGAGGCTGGATAATTGAATCCCAACTCCAGAAGAGAGATGGTAGGTTTTGTGAACGGATGTATGACGGTACGACGCGTACCTTTACAACGCGTCCCTTTACGACGCAGTTTTAACAACGCAAGTCATTACAACGACTTGCGTTGGAGGGCGCTGATAGTGAATAGTTTAATTTACTATTCCAATACCAGTCCCCGTGGATAGTAGGGAAGGTGTTGGATAGTAAATTAAACTATCCCCTATCCTAGAGCGCCCTCCAGCGAAAGTCGTTGTAACGACTTTCGTTGTTAAAGCTGCGTCGTAACGCAACCGCGTTGTAGCGGTTGCGTTCTAAAGGATGTTCCCCTTTGTGAACATTCATGAACCTGAAAAATCAAGAATATGCATATAAATTAAATTGATAAAACGTACAGGTAAGCAAAGTTTTAAAACGAAATGGCTCACTACTCCATTCATTTTTTTAAACAATTGGTAGCAAAGTAATATATCGAGCTACATATATGTAAAAAACAAAATGAGTGAAGCTTTGGAGGAAACAGTTCCCATTGCTCCAAAGAACCACTCTAGGGCAGTGGAGGACTTGAATTGCTTGCCAGACCATCACAAGCTCTGTATTCATCTTCATTACCAAGAGATTCAGGGCTGGCCTGCCACACCTATCCGATGTGCTTTCCAGCCTGCTCACCCTCCATTCCCACCCATCCAGCCTATACCATGCTCTGATATCATGCATGCTCCCACACCCTCTCGACTGTCATGCCTGACACCAACAATGTTTGTGGAAGAGTGCATTCATCCTTCCTTCTTTTACTGTGCTACCAAGGAACATTCTGGAGCAGGGAATGGAGGATCAGGAATTGGGCCAAATGATTTGTTTCACCTCCATAACCACCGTCTCCTGGGTATGAATGTCCCTGGTTGGATTTCCACGAGCAAGAAGTGGTAGACTAGACTAGGAGCTACATTCCAACCAACAGTATGCGCCTGGGAGGGGAAGCAGGACTGTTCATCACATAGATGTAGGAAACTGATTAAGCGTAGTTATTAATTCATACACTCCTAATAAATTGTTCACAGGTCAACTCAAGGTTAAGGTCAAATTGAAGCAATTACTAAAGGCATGGCGAGAGTACCCATGTGAGATAAAATCAGGGCTTCATGAAAGTTCCAGTAGGAATACAAGACCAGTATCCCAGAGACAACAAAAAAAAAATTGTCGATCATGGCTGAATTTGTCGCAGAGATTTTGTGTGGGCTGATTCAAACACAATCATCACGTCAAGATGTTCCCTCATTCAAACTAGAGGAAAGGAGAGAAAATATGTAGGATCCCAAAATGGAGAGCAAACATGGGACTCATAATGGGGATATACAAAGACTTGTCAAAGGAAGAACCCTTTATATTCAAGGAGCTTACTATGGGGGAAGTTAGGTTGATTAGAAAAAACATAAAAGTCACCTTATGTCTACCGGATCGTTTTCCCTATCGATTTATTAAAGAGCTCTCTGGAGATTTAACTACAATTATTAGAAATATCATCAATCACTCCTATGAAAAAAAATTACAACTTTGCCACATCTAGTATCTGATCAAGAGCTTTAGCAAGTGCTGCATACACCTGAGTTTCTGTTTCCTGTTGTAGCTGTCATGAGCCAGGAAGGTTGGAAGAAGAAGGAGGATGCCAAGTCCCATGAGGTATTTTCCAACCCTTGAGATGGTTGGAAAAGGGCATCATTGGCTACTAATATTTAGCAATAGTATTTAGCAACTGCATTGCAAATGTTGAGAGGTGGACAGACAAGTTATTTGGGACAAGGAACAGTTTTATTTTTCGATAACACTTATAACACGATTTTCCCAATTCCGTTTACTTCTTTGACTGAAAATCTCAGTTTCACACCACTGTAATTTCTCTTCTTGAAACAACTCCTCCTGTAACATATATACCTCCTCCCATCTTCACTCCACCCATCCATATTATGACCTTAACACCAAAAAACACCACTGGAAATCATTCTTATAATTTATAGCCACAACCCACATAACATTCAATCCTCATTTCATATTCTAGTTGTCCTTTCGGGTACATCTCATATTTCATAAGGGGAGAGGTGTGGCGCCACGTCCAGGGCGATTGACGCTGGATGCTGGGGAACACGGTTCGATCCCGCGGCTCCGGCGGCAGGGGTCTGCCCAGCACCATGCGACTCTGGGCAATAGCTCGCTTAATCTTCCCAACGGCCTCCAGCGCCTTGAGACCCCTTCGGGGTTGATTCGTGCGCTATACAAGTACTAGATTTTCATATTCTAGTTGTCCTTTCGGGTACATTTCATACTGTTGACCTTTACAATCTACTTGCATAATCAGCCACCTGGTGCAACACAGGAGCAACTCTTTGAGTTAGGCTTCTGAGTTTCTGCATTCATGGCTCTCTGCCATTATTGTTCCTATTTTTAAGAAAGTCAGTGGTGCCAATCCTAGTCGCTACAGGCCAGTGCCATTATTCATGGGGAGGGCGGTGCTCAATTGTCGGATCACATGGATGGATGAAAACCATATCTTCTCTAGGGTGGAGTTAGATTTCCAAGAGGGCCTTGGTACGATGGAGCAGTGTCTTAATCTCCACCTACTGATTAGCAAATATACCGTCGCTAAGCAAGGCTCCTTCTACCTGGCCTTCATGGTTCTTTCCTACGCTTTTGATTGCTTTGTGAGATTCAAACTGAGAAATCTTGAAAGGTTTAGGGGTTGATCAAGGCATCATAACTTTTCTACGTGCCCTTCACTGTGATCTGGAAGCTTTTATAAGATGTGGCATCAATGGTGAATGCACAGATCCCTTCAGTATATCTCAGGGAGAGAGACAGGGTTGTGTGCTCACTCCTGTACTTATTTGTATTGTATATCAATGGGCTAGAAGCTACTTTGATTACGCAGGGCAGAAACATGCCAAAGGTCAAGGACAGCATGGTTCAAGCCTTACTGTATGCTGATGACGCCATCCCGCTGGCAAGAAACTCTAATAAGCTCAAAATTCTGTTGGACACATTTGTCGATTTTATGTCCAAATTCAACCTGGAAACCAATTCAACCAAGACTTTTGTCATGACCTGTGGTACTCAGAGCCTCAAGTGCCACAGTTTGGTCATACAGGGAAAACCTATTATTATAATGCACAAACTCTCCTACTTAGGTGTCACATTTGTTTCTAAAGGTAGCAGGGGCCCGTGCCTGTCCAAACTGGTATTGAGGTTTTCTAATGCTGTAGGGTTTATTTTTTAATTTCTTCCTTTTTTTAAAATGTCTTTATTGAATTTTGCTGTAGGGAACAACTTGCAGAAGTAAATAATACCACTTCACAATAATGACATTGCAGGTAGACGGTATGTAACCGTTACAACGCAACTTTTTCAACGGACTACTTTTACAACGCAACTTTTACAACGCAGGATCCATTACAACGAATACCATTACAACGCATTTTTTTACAACGCAAATACCTTTACAACGCATACCATTACAACGTAAGTATAGGTAAGTATATGATTATAGTAAAAATGTTATAGGATTGGGTTTTTGGGTAAAGGGGTATTTTTAGGGTTCAGGGCTAGGTTTGGGTTTTTGGGTAAAGGGGTATTTTTAGGGTTCAGGGCTAGGCATGGGTTTTTGGGTAAAGGGGTATTTTTAGGGTTCAGGGCTAGGTTTGGGTTTTTGGGTAAAGGGGTATTTTTAGGGTTCAGGGCTAGGTTTGGGTTTTTGGGTAAAAGGGTATTTTTAGGGTTCAGGGCTAGATTTGGGTTTTTGGGTAAAGGGGTATTTTTAGGGTTCAAGGCTAGGTTTGGGTTTTAAAAATAATTAAATTAAATTAAATTAAAATTAAATAAAATTAAATTATATTAAATTTAATAACTTACATTTTTAAAAATATTATATACTTACCTATACTTACGTTGTAATGGTATGCGTTGTAAAAGTATTTGCGTTGTAAAAAATGCGTTGTAATGGTATTCGTTGTAATGGATCCTGCGTTGTAAAAGTTGCGTTGTAAAGGTATGCGTGCTAAAAGTATGCGTGGTAACGTCATACATCCCAGGTAGACCATTCAAACATTGTGACAGATACATTTAGACCCCCAAGGGAGATGACCATAGTCCCAAGTGCTCAGCTGTTTGGCATTGTGACCTCTGAGTAGACCTGTACATGGGGGGCTAGAAGGAGTTGCTGATGTCCTTTCTCCATTTCCCTCAGTGCGTGGCTCAGCGTCCGCGTCTAATGCGTCAGGGTGTTTTAGGAGATATGAATGTAGGGGGGACCAAATATCTCGTGGGCAGGAGGAAGGCGGCAGAAGATCAGCATATTTGGTCAATTGTTCCTGACAATATAGGATCTCCAGCAAACAAATGATGGATGGAATGCTGACAATGCAAACATTCTCCCCCAGTCAAAAGATCTGGGTTAAATCCATTGTTATTTTGCCCACTATGTCACCCTAGTTTGGACCAAGCCATCTGCAAATCAGTCTTGACCCTGTGCCCCATGGGAACAGTCTAGACCGAACTGCCAGGCCAGGTCCTTCATGGACCATAAACATTATCCTGGGACCGGTATCCGGTTATGACACCCGTCTTCATCCAGGCTAGCTTGAATCCAGTGGCACAGGGAGCAAGGTACCCACGTCTGGGCATACCCATCCCACTTAGGGCGAAATATGTTACAGCAAACAAATGATGAAATGAATGCTGACAATACAGACATACTCCTCCAGTCAAAAGATCAGGATTAAATCCACAGTTTTTTTGCACACTATGCCACCCCAGTTTGGACCCCGCCATATGCAAATCAGTCGTGACCCTGTGCCCCATGGGAACAGTCCAGATCGAACTGCCAGGCCAGGTCCTCCCTGGACCGGAAACAAGCATCCTCATATACAAATCAGTCTTGACCCTGTGCCCCACGGGAACAGTCCAGTCCGAACTGCCAGGCCAGGTCCTCCCTGGACCGGAAACAAGCATCTGGGTCCAAACTGGAATGGCATGGTGAGAAAAAAAAACTATGGGTTTAGGCCCAGATCTCTGTACTGTGCTGAATGTATGACATTGTTCTGCATTCTATCAATCAATTGTTCATTATGCATTTGTCATCTCTTGTGGGACGGGTATGCCCAAACATGGGTCCCGTGCTCTCCATGCCAATGGAGTCAAGCTATTCTGGCTGATGAGGGCTGAAATCCTGAAACGGGTCCTAGGATGCTTGTTTCCTGTCTAGGGAGGACCTGGCCTGGCAGTTCGGGCTGGACTGTTCCCATTGGGCGCAGGGTCAAGACTGATTTGCATACGGCTGGATCCAGCATGGTGAGCAAAAAAACAATGCATTTAGGATTTAGGCCCAGATCTCTGTACTGGGTTGACTATATGACATTGTTCTGCATTCTGTCCATTAATTGTTCTGTTTGCAATATAAGAGGTCCTGCAGCCATTCTTTACATTTAGGAGCCCTTCCTCTGCCCCATCTGCAAGCGATCCGTCTCTTTGCGAGAAGGAGCACTATAGCGCCGCATCGGAACAACTAGCGCTGCGGTGTGACCCAGAAGCTTTACTAAGGGGTCGTTGGGTACATGTATTCCAGTCATTAGATCAAGCGCCGCCAGCACTTCCGTCCAGTAGTGTTTTATAGAAGGGCACTCCCAGGCTGGATGTCTGAAATCCGACCCCTCGCATCCACAGCGATCGCAGCGATCACTGTCATGGAGATGTAGGCGCTGTAAGTGTGCAGGCATGTGTGGCGTCTTGCTCGGTGATGCGGTATAACAATGAGACCACATGAGTGGGGGTCGTATGCTGGAGGAGGGCATGCAGTGGGGTCATGAAAGGGGGCTCCTGTGGGAAGCATGGGGTAAGGGCTTTCACATCTTGACGCAGTCTAATATAGTAAAAACGTTCCAAAGGTGTGGGTAAGGTAGCACAAAAAAATTCTACACTGGTGCTGAAAGTGCCTTTGACATACAGTTTCCCCAAAGTCTGAATGGAGATTTTGCGAAGAAGCCAACGGCAGCCTCCCTCGCACGTAATGGGTAGGTCAAGTCAGCCCTGGAGGGGGTGAGAAAGGGAGAGTAGAGAGAAAGTGCATGAAGGCGATGGGCCAGGTCCCACCAAGTGCTGACGTTACACTCCACTGTAGTGGAAGCCAAGTGACGAGGGATCTATATGAATCACATTGTGTCGCCGGTTTCCTAGGCTTCGGGATGGAGATTATAAGTGCCTCCCGCATCTTCTGGGGTAGTATACCTGTCTCCCGAGCTTCCTCAAAGACATGCCACAATACTGGGATAAGTAAGTGGCGAAAGGTTTTGAAAAATTAGGCCAGTAGGCCTCCCCTCCTGGACAGCCATGGTGAAGTTCGGGTATAGGCAGACCTCATTATTCTCAAAGAGGACCTTTCCTTGCTCCCTGGCTAGGCAGAGTGCAGCATCTCGGTCTCTGTAGTTGAGCAGCCTCGCCACGATGAGGCGGGGTGGGGCGCCGGGGACCGGGTGAGGAGCCAGAGAGCTGTGTCCCTGTTTGACAATGAAAACAGGCGAGAAGGCCTCTCTCCCAAAGGTAGTGGTCGGCATGCATTCCACAAACTCTTCCATTTTACCCATACCAGTGGACTCTAGCACTCATAGAATCCACAGGTTGTTTCCCCTCGAGCGGAAATTCGAGGTCTTCGTTCTTCGTGGCTATGACCTTCAGGACCTTCTCCATATCCAGCGATCTGTCCGCAGTTGAGGTAGAGGTGTCCTCCAGGTCAGAGATGCGGTGTTCCATATCCTTGATATGCTCCTCATGCTCTTCGCTTTTTTGGGTGAAAGTGTCCATACGAGCGATCATAACGTCCATTTTGCTCTCTATGGAAGATAGGCTAGATTGGATGACCAGCAGAATCGCTTTGAAGTCCTTTTTAGATGTGGGTTGTTCTGGTGCAGAGGCACCATCCTGTTTTCGCTCCATATCCGCCTGTGTCCTTGTGGATTTTCGGGCTTCGAAGTTCAATTTGGGCTGCTTGCCATCAGTTCGTCCCATGGCGGCAGGAGCGGCGCAATGGAAGACGTGCGGGCGTATACATCTCCAGGGCTGCCTTTTGGCACGTCGGGAAGAGGGATATGATCCACTGTAAAGTCAGGGTATACAGCAGAAATAGTATTGCACCATCAGAGTTGTGCAGCGGATCCAGAAAGCCGCCAGTGTCAAGTACGGCAGGTCACAGCACGTCCGGGCAGTGGAGGCCACTGCGTGCCAGGAGGCTCGCCCAGAGTGGAGAGGCTAGGTAGATTGTGATGGCCCGTGGGTCACAGGGAGATTTCTCAGGATTTCTCCCTTGCATTCAGAGGAGTGCACTCTGATGCCACCCAAGAGCCCATGACCTGGGCAGGTTTATCTTGGGGAACAGGGACTCACTCTAGCAGAGGCCAGCAGGGTTCAGGCAGGTCCAGGTAGGTGTAGTTGCAGCGAGTCAGCTGGGCATTTGCACGGAGGTGTCTGGAGCTTGTTGCATCCCTTTAGCTCAGAATAGGAGGTCAGCCAGCTGACCCTTGAAGTCACTGGGTTGAAGGGAGCAGGTCCAGTCTTTCTTCTCAGAGAACAAGGCAGGCATCAAGAAGCAGGGCAGTCCTCTGGCAGCAGGGCAGTCCCTCGTCTGTAGAATCTGCAGATCCAGGAGTGTACTGAAGAGTGGGTATGAGGGTCCTACTTCTATACTTGGTACCTGCATTCAAGTGGAAGAATCTTCTGGAGTTTTTTTCCCCACAGATTGTTCTAGAATTTCCTTCCTCCTTGCCCTAGTCCCAAGATGTCTGGGGTGACAAAAAACTAGTGTGAAGTCCTTTGTGAATGTGCTAAGGCAGCTCCTTTGAAAGGTAAGTATGACTATGCACAGCTCCACCTGTCCCAACATTTAGTCCCCCTTTCTGACAGTGATTGGGAGGAATACTCAAAGGCCAAATGTCAATTACACCTCATCATGTGACCCAGGATACAGGCAAGCACCAAATTGTTGGAACAAGAAAATGGCAACTTTCTAAAATTGGCATTTTTAGAGGTGTGACTGAAAATCTGACTTTACCATTTAAGAGGATTCTAAATTAGAATTCTTTAGAAACCAAACATGACATTTCAATGTTCCCAAGCATTTATTATCACTTATTAAATTTAACTAGGTACACCAATGTTATCCTATTGGAGAGGACGGGCTCACAGTAGTGAAAAACGAATGTAGGAGGTTTTCGCTATTGGGACATATAAAACCTATACGTACTTGTCCAACTTTTTAAATAGAGTGCAACCTGTCATAGGGCCTACTTTAGGGGTGATGTATTTGTATTAAAAAGACAGTTTTGGGCCTGGCTAGAGGTTTATTTTGACAGGTTGAATTGGCAGTTTGAAATTGCATTCAGGCTGCAATGGCAGGTCTGAGACATGTTTTAAAAGGCTACTTAAGTGGGTGGTACAGCAAGTGCTGCAGGCCCACCAGTTATTTCAAGAGACAGCGGTCCCTTCAAAAGGAAAATCAGTAAAGAGTAGCCAAATCGTCACAATCAAGAGTGGCTTCGTTGGTGTAAAAATTGACAATGTCAGGAAATGTATTCACAACAAATGAAAAACAAAACAATACATACAAGGTAAGTGAGCTGGACCTGACAGTGTATGTTATGTTATGTTAAAAATACTTGTTAAGCGCACTTACATCAAGCAGTTTCATGGCGCCGAGTGGGAGGGGTGACAGTTACACCATAACAGAACCTTTACGCACATGCCTGAGAGAACAGCAAGGTCTTGAGAAGTGTTCTGAACTGGGCTTAAAATGGTACTGACCTCAGTCCAGCAGGGAGAGAGTTCCACAATTGAGCGGCCCGGAATGAAAATCTGAGGCCACTGTGTTTTTTTACGTTTGAAAATGGGGTTGGTAAGCAGATTCAGATGGTAGGAGCGCAGTTCACGAGAGGGGGCATAGCGATGGATCCTTGACGAGATTAATGCAGGGCCGTTCCCGGCAATGGCTTTGAATATGGTACAGCCCAGCTTGAAGGCACAGCGTTTGGCCACCGGAAGCCAGTGGAGGCTCTTCATCAAAGGGCGGACATGTTGGTGTCTGGGTTGATGGAAAATGAGCCTGGCTGCTTGGTTTTGTAATACCTGCAAACGGTGAAGTTGATATGCTGACATAAAGTGGGTTGGCATAATCAATTTAAAAGATAACCAAGGCCAAGGTGACTAAGGTCAAGGCCTCCGTTGTCAGAAATCTGCAGATGTTATGGATTCTGCGTAGGTGAAAGAAGCAGGCAGAGACCACTGCACTGATCTGGGGTTTCATAGACAAGTCGTTGCTGATTATAACCCCTAGACTTTTTACAGATTCTACTTGGCATGGAGGACTGCCTAGGAGAGGAGGCCAACATTTTGAATTCCAAGGGTTGGGAGTACCTCCAGATAGAATCAGCTCATTTTTATCCGGGTTAAGTTTCAATTGGTTAGCGTACATCCATTCACTGATAGAGCTCATGGTGGATTGAAAGTTGGATACTGAAGTGTTAGAAGAGTCAATTTCAAACACAAGCTGGAGGTCATCAGCATAGTTGAAAGTTTCAACTCTTCTTTTGCATAAGGACCAAATCAAAGGTAGCATGTACAGGTTAAACAGGAGAGGCGAGAGGGAAGAACCCTGGGGGACCCCTCAGGTCAACTTCACTTACTTGGCCGAGAAGTTGGCGAGGCAGACTGTTTGAAATCGGTTACAGAGGAAGGAGGAGATCCATTTCAAAGCCAGACCCTGGATAGAAGCATTACTGACACGACCAATCAGGAGACCATGATCGACCGTGTCAAAAGCGGCTGACAGATCCAAAAGTACCATGGCCTGGGTGATGTTTTTATCGGCCCCTCTCCTGAGCTCGTCCATGACTGCTAGGATGACTGACTCCATGGAGTGTACTGGTCTAAATCCTGCCTGGTGAGCGTTGATGAACTGAGAGTGGTCAATAAATGATCTGAGGCAGTTCGCTACGTGGGCCTCTAAGATTTTACTTAGGTAGGGGTGTAGGGAAATGGGGCAAAAATTGCTCAGGACCAAGGGGTTAGAGTTGAATTTCGTCAGGATCGGGAGAATTTCAGCATTTTTAAAGGTGTCTGGGATGATGCCTTGTTTAAGAGAGTTGTTCAGAAGTGAAAGGGGCGGGTCTGAAGAGGTAAGAAAAGCCTCCTGTAAGATATGAGGAGGGCAGCAGTCGGTAGGGGAACCTGATCTGACTTTTTTGAGTGAAACAAAAAACTCTTTCTTAGAAATCAGGGGAATTTGGTCCAATACAAGAGAGTTCTTGCATGTGGTGGGGAAGGCAGTCGAAGGTGTGGGAGTAGGAATACTAGCTTTGATGGTGGCAATCTTCTCGATGAAGTAGGAGTTAAGGGAGTCACATAGTGATTGTGAGGGGACAGGTTTCGCTTTCACTCTATCCGGTTGTGCAAGCATGTCGACTAGAGAAAATATATTCTTGGGCTTAGTAGCTGAGTTCATAATTTTTTAGGAGAAATAAGCTGCCTTAGTCTGGAGGATGTTGTTTTTATAATCTTTTAGCAGGGTAACATAAGTGGCCTTTTTCTCTGAGATGCAGTCCCATCTCCAGCTACGCTCAGCTTTCCTAAGGGAACGTTTTTTTTGTTTCAGATCGTCGGGAACCAGCGTTGAGCATCGTGGGGGCACTTAAGTTTCTTTCTCTTAAAGGGGACAATGCTGTCACTAGCTGATTCAAGCCCTAGCTTGGTGCTCGTTGCCTGATTGCAGAGGGAATCCTGTTCAGTTGGCAATGTGGCCTTTAATAGTGTGCAGAAATCACGAATATTGGCCCGATTCCAATTTCTAGCCAGGTGATTACCTATCGGGGGGGGGGGCTGGTTAGGGGGGCACAGGCCGTGGTGAATGTGATAAGGTAATGGTCTGACCATGTATGTACATGGGGAGATTAATGGTTGTGAAATTTCCAAGTTGGAGGTCCAGACTTGATCCAGAGCATGTCCCATTATATGGGTACATGTATAGGGGGGTCCCCGCAAGGGAAACGTGTTGAGTACAACACACACAACCAACCGTAGTTGGTAACACTTAACACAAAATCATCAAATTCAAATAGATATGAATATTGTCATTTATTTTACAATATCACTTAGGAAATATATCCACAGACTTTCAAAAAGCCCCAAAGGAAGAGGAAAGGGCAAGGGAAGTGAGGGACAGGGTGTGCTCAAAGCCACGTACAATCAGAGGAGAATAGACACAGTCGTAGAAATGGAAACAATAATATGCAATATTGACATATGACTCAGGCCAATTCTAACACAAAGAAGCCTCTGTCTTCAAAAAGTCCATAACATTGATTATACAGAACCTTTCAACGGTCACATTAACAAACAATCAAGTTGGCTAGAGGGCATGTGCCGGAGGTATACAACAGGAGAGCCGTCGACGTTTCGACCCCTTGGCGTAGGCTAAATAAGGTCCTTTTACGGGGTCTTCATCAGGACAGGTGCAAGGTGAAGGGGAGGGGCGGGGTTGATCTGTGAATTTAAAAATAAAGGGCAGAATCACTATCTATTATTAATGAGCATCACTAAATGATGTTTTAATTATAAAATTAAAATTAAAAGAAAAATTGACCATGGGCTTAGGGCCATTTGGGCCTCATAGCGAAGGAATTAGAGTCTGACCACATAAAAATTCATGGTCAAACTATACGATATCGAATATGCTACTGTACAGAGGAAAAAGGCCCTCAGGTGTCTCAACTAATACATAAAGAGGAAGAACACTCACATGTAGTATCAGGGCACAAGTAGATCACTGACGCCTAACTGGCGTGTTTGTGACTACACTCGAAGGAATAAATCAGCTGCAATAAAGCCATTGAAACGGGAGGTTAGGTCAACCACTGTTGGATAATGGCCTTAGTCCAAAAGTTTTTACCGTGTCAACTACTTACATAAAATAGCGTAAACAGTGGGATGACGCCTTAGATATAAATCAATGCTGCATCCAGCTTCTGAAGTTTGAAGGTCGCTGGTGGTACACAAAGGGAATTATCAGTTTGGTAAAAAGTTAGGAGTTTGGTAAAAAGTTGCGGATTGACATGATGAAAAATGCGGGGCATAATGGCCACGTACATACCTCCGTTGTGGAGTCAGACATTCATCAGCTTTAGTGTCGATTTGCCATCACCCGTATACAACAACCGGTCTTCTATCATGGGAACCTATATGGAATAATTTAACTTAATATAGGATTACCCTTCATAGGATGGACTAATTCCCTTAAGAATAACGATTAATTCTAGCTTACTCGTAATTTCCGGGGCTCCTTGGATACACCGCCAGCTTCACATGAAAGGTTTGACGGGTAATAGGGCGGGAAACGTCACCGGGGACCTCGGTGCAATTTGACTCTGAAATGAGACAAATGAAAGACGGCAGTCACCAGCCTGTCTCACTAGCGTCTACAAGTTTAAACCAGTAATCAGAGGAGGCAGGGTACTCACGGTCGATACGGGGCAGTGACACGATAAGGGTCTGCGTGCAGGAAACTCCGCAAAGCCGCTATGCGGAGTCGAGGGCGGGGCCAGTCATAGTCGGCCTCAATAGACATAGAAAAGATAATCTATGTATATTAACACATGAGTTGAGATTTGGCGATGCCAAAATATGTTAATATATTTCGCAATTACTGCTTGTAGACCCCTCAAATCTAAGGTATGGGAAACTGATAAAATCCCCTACTTTGCTCCGTGAAATAGGGGGAGGAGTAACCCTGGATAACAGCTGCAACCCCACCCCCGAGTTTGCCCAAAGACCTATTGGCCAGAAGTATATAATAGCCATTGGGAACTGCTGCGAGGATATCAGGGACGGACTCTGTAATGAGACAGGTTTCGAACAAGAGAAGTATGTCAGGTTTATCAGAGTCAATGAGCTGGAAGATTTCGAGTTGATGTCTCAACATAGAGCGGGTGTTTAAATAGCAAATTTGAAGAGTCCCTGCTTCCAGACACCCAGAGGTGGTAGATTCAGGTAGGCCCTTATGGACGACGAGAGATTCCTCTCCAGCAGGTGGAGCAGAGAACTCTGGAAAGGAGTCTCTGTGGGTGAGGATCCCCGTTTTGTTTGCATGAGCCCTTGCATCAATGCTGATGGGCCAGTTGCCATGTAAGGGTATCGACTCACCTGCTGTGTAGGTTCCAAAATGGGCATAGTGTTTAGCCCCTAGCACCGGCCGACTGCGGGAGGAGTAAGGAATGCCAAATTTATAGTGCTGTGTGAGCTAGAGCACTAACCAAATGGCTCCACCCCCAGTATCCCCCAGATGCCTGGTGTTAGTGAGCAGAAGTGCCGGCACCCTCCACAACAAGTGGGGAATCAGCCGATTTCCTTACTGTAGGCAAGTAACTTAAAAGTGACTTTTAGGTTGAAAAATGTAAATATGCAAAAGTCACAATCAAAAATACATCTTGTACTACACATATAAAAACAATTACAGTTTAGAGTTAAGATGTAGGTGTTGATGACGTTTCGATCCCAAGCTTCGTTATGGGATCATCATCAGGACTAAACAATAGAGCAAATGCCTGGGAATTAGCCCAGAATGAGCAGTCACAACGTCTTGATGATTCGTACTGGCGGTGGCCAACCAGCTGTAACGATGTAAGGTGGCCGAGGGTCAAGGATGTAACCCTAGAATGAAGTATTAGGTAGCATGGCAAAATCACTCTTGAAATGCAGTTTGTGGTGTTGGGGCTGTAGTAGATGATATCCAGTGTGACTGGTATGCGGCCGGAAATGAAGTGGTAATCAGGCTAGCCGGTAGGCTCCGTTACGGTGTTGAATTAGCAGGGAGCAGTGTCGCTGTCCGGTGTGCTCGGCCGGTGGGAGCCAATGCTGGTAGGCAGGCAAGTGAAATAACATTTAACTTACCGCCCTGGGTATGTGGTACCGCTTTACTAGGAACCTATAAGTAAATGAAATGTGCCAATCAGGTGCAGGTCAATTATGTCATGCTTACGAGGAGTGAGCGAAAGAACATTGACACAGGTTAGCAGTGGTAAAGTGCACAGAGTCCTACAGCCACAAAAACAAATTCCAGCAAAACATGAGTGAAAGCAAAATGTCTGGTCGGAGGGCCACTGTAAGGCTGTCAGGTCTACCACGCCCCAGGAACTTTATTCATTTATCAAGTTGTATTAGACAGAGTTCTTTATCAAGTCAAGTTAATGTAATAAAACAGAGCTTGGCCTTACGGTTAAACACACACCACTGTAATGTTATATGTATTCTAACAGTGGTATTTGTTCTTTTCTAGCAGCAGCAGATAGGAGGAAGGCAGTCAGGAGAAATGTTTGCTGTATTGCTGTCCCAGCCACCGTCCCCTGTCCCTTCTATCATCAACTTCAGAAATATCTTAGCATGTCACTCCTTTAGAATGGTGCTTTTTCTTTCTAATTACAAGTTTTTAGATTTATGAGCTGGAGAGGTATTTATTTTAAGCTCATCTGCTCCCAAAATATATTTTAATTATTATTCATTTGAATGTATTTTAGAATATGTAATCAATACATTATTAATGTAATATTTAATTTACGTTAAATATAATATTTGTATATATTAAATTAAATTTGTTATTGAAAATACCGTAATTTCAGATTATTCTTCCCTGAATTCTAAAAAATCCTCCTTGCTGCCCATCGGGTAGTTGTGCACTCTATAAAACACATGAATAAATAAATAAATAAAATAAATACAAATTAACTGTGCCCTTACATGTACACTTAAAACTCCTTACTTCTGGTTAATGGTATCTTTCTGTGAACCCTGAAAACACCTAACTACAAATTAACATTACCCTTCATCACGCTTCCAAACGCCTTACTATCTGTTAAACAAACCCACCCCAAAACCGTTAAAAACAGCCACTACCCCTTACTGCTACCAATCCATGAACCCTCTAAAATCTTAGTACCCCTTACAAGTACCCTTCCCTGACATCTAAAAACTCTATAATATACCTTATCAATACCCATCCTTGAATGAGAAAATCATGCAACTCCTTAACACTATGCATCTCTGAACCCTAAAAACCCCTTAAGATCCTTTAATGCGACCTGTCCCTGAACTTCGAAAACCCTAACCAAAACTTAAAACTAACCTTCCTTGAACTATTAAAACCCCTTACTAGCTGTTAACGCCACATTTCATTGAACCTTAAAAACCTCTTATTACCCCCTAACACTGCTCTTCCCTGAACACTAAAACCCCATCTAGTCCTTAATGCTACCCATCCCTGAAGCCTAAAACCCCCTCTCTGCCCCTTAGTGCTCACCGTCCCTGAACCAGAAAGCCGTATCGCGCCTTAACAGTACCCACCCTGAACCCTAAAACCCCTTGCTACTTTTTACCACTCCCCTTCCCTGAACCCTAAAATCTCATTACTGCTCATTAACATGTCTCTTCCCTAAACCATAAACCCCTTAATACACTTTACCTCTTCCCTTCTTTGAACCCTTCAAGCCCCTTAAAGTTACTCCTCAATGAATCCCAACAACTCTTACTACCGCTTAACAGTACCTATCCCTGAACCCTAAACACCCTTACTATCCCTTAATGCTATCCTGTCTTGATCCCTGATACTCCTTGCTACCCTGCTGAATGCTAAAACCCTAAATACTCCTTAGTACTACTCTTTTCTCAAACTGCAATGCCAGACGGACACCCTTAAAGAGGCTCTTTATCGGAGATCTTTTGTTCCTTGCCGTAAGGGTGCAGTGGGTGTAAGGGGCCTAGTTAGATGTAAATGTGTCTAGTGGTGTTAAAACAGGTAAGGGAATCCTCTTAAAAACTTTATTCTGTTAGGGACCATGCCTGATTAAAATAATATGGGAGGGGTAGCGTATTTGGTTCTTAATGCAAGCAATTGCATACTTTACTCCGAGATGGTAGACATGTTTCTCGCCCTAGAAATGTCTTGCAATGATCAATGGCAACCTAGCTTGACACCTAGCTTGCTGGGTGGGTGAGAGCCCTATTCCTAAAGGAGGAATTCCTCTCCTTGGCCTCCTGTTATACACTGCCTGACTTCACTAGCTATGACACTTTAATGGTGATCACTACATCACCTAGGAACTTCGTACCCTATCTTTGTTAAATGTATATATGGCCGGTACGTTGGACCTACAAAATGCCCGCTACTTTTCCCCCCTTTTTGTTAAAAAAGTTCCCCATATTCATACCATTCCAAGAACCCTTCAAACTCCTTACTATCCTTTAATGCTACCCATCCCTGAACCCTCCATACCCCTTACTATCCTTTAATGCTACCCATCTCTGAACCCTGCAAACCCCTTACTATCCTTTAATGCTACCCATCCCTGAACCCTGCAAATCCCTTACTATCCTTTAATGTTACCCATCCCTGAACCCTAAAACCACTAACTAACCAATAAAGCTAACCCTAGAACCTTAGAAAACCATTACAACTTGAATGAGTAAGATTTTAGAAAAAAATATAAATACTACACTAGTAGATTTTCTAGAATTTAATCATCTTCTCCATCAGTCCCAAACTGGCTTTCGCTCTCAGCTAGGGAACAGGACTGCCCTTCTTGCAGTAACTGAAGAGGTGAAGAGGATACTGGATCAAGGAGGCACTGCTGCGTTCATCCTCTTTGACCGGAGTGCTGCTTTCGACACTAAAACATAGCACTCTGATACTTCGGCTAAAGAGTGTGGGAGTGACCGGCACTGCATTACATGGCTACAGTCCTTTCTCAGCGACCGGCTCTTTGAGGTTTTTGAGGGAGATGTTGTTTCCAACCGGCTGCCTCTCAGCTCTTGGGTGCCTCAGGGCTCCTCCCTGCGGCCCACGCTGTTTAACATCTATTTGAGACCCCTGACAGAGTTTGTCCAACCAGTTGGCATTAAAACCATCACCTATGCAGATGACACGCAGCTCGTGGTGGCATTGAACCACCCCAAGAAGTCATCTAGCACCCTAGGCCCCTGCCTAGAGGAAGTTGCAAAATGGATGGAACTCTCTTGCCTTAAACTCAACGGGGATAAGATCGAGTTTATGCTCCTCAGCAACTCCCCTTCCTTCAATCCTGTTCTGCTGTGGTCTAATTGTCTCGGTCTGGCACCAGATCCGAAAATCCAGATTGAGAGCCTTGACATGTGGCTTGATAGCTCGTTCAGCTTCAATCACCAGGCTGCTAAAATCTCCGCCACTTGCTACGGCTTTCTGAGGTTGCTTCTCAAGATCCTTGCCCTTCTCCCTTTGCAAGCAAGAAGGATCATGGCCCAAGCTCTTATCCACTCTCGCCTGGATTATGGGAACTCACTCTTTCTGGGAGCCCCCCAATCTACCATCGATAAGCTCCAGATCAGTCAGAACTGTGCTGCTCGAATGCTCCTTCAGATCCCTGACAGCAATCTGCAACATCAGCACTAAGGAGCCTGCATTGGCTGCCAATTAAGGCGAAAATCCAGTTTAAGGCCATGTGCCTGACCCACAGGGCATTCTGGACGAAGGGCCCAGCGACATTCCAATCCATGATTACCCCCTAACAACCTCCTAGAGATCTCCGCTCCATGTCTTCCTTCTTAGTCACCATACACAGAATAAGGAAAGCCAGATGGGGTGGGCTCTCCTTCTATCATAACGCTGCCAACTCCTGGAACGCCCTCCCATTGTATCTGCGGAAGGAGCTTAACCTGCTGTTATTTTGAAAGCTCCTAAAAACGGTTCTTTTCAATGACTGTACCTAATCCTCTCCTTGCCTGTATCTCTCTGTGTTCGTCCACAGCGCTGGGAGGCCTCAGGGTAGCCATCGAGCTATATAAATTCTATTTCATTCATTCATACCCCTTAAAGATACCCATCACTGGACTCTTACTGCGACTTAGCACTACATTTTGCTGAGCCCTAACAACTCTTACTACCCTTTAACACTAGCCTTTCCTGACTGTCAAAAACTCCTTACTACCAAATAACATTAGCCTTCCCTGAACTCTAAAAAACTCCTACTACACCTAATGCTACCCTATCCAGAACCCTACAAAGTCTTCACTGCCCCTCAACACTCACTCAGGGACTCAACCTGCTAGAAGAAGGTGGAGCCTAAGGGTGAAGTACCGGAAAGAATTGGAAATGAAATGACTGATTCTCCCGGTAATGCCTTGTGACTAAAGTACCCTCAGGGTCCCACTTGCGATCCCTGTTGTTTCTATTGCCACCCCCAGAGTTTTCAATACTTTGGTATAGGGACCTCTGGAAAGGGAGAGTGATGTACAGAGGGTTGTTATAAGCCCTTAGTGGCATCAAGCAACACGGGAAAGCTGACCCCTTTAAAGTGTTAAAATAATATTTTATAGCATCAATGGAAGGACTTTCAGGCCTCCATTCTACTGTTTATGTGCAGTAGAGCTGTACTGCATTGATATTTGGGAGAAATGAGCACTGTCCCTCTAATAGAGACATTTACAGAATGTCAGACATTTTTCTGTTGTACCAACATTTAGAAATAGTGTTACCACAACCTGTTATGCCAAACATATTTAGATATCAATATCCAATCATTGTTTCTGTCTCCTTTTCCGCAATTATTGATGTAAAATTAGCACCACCTTTTCGCCTGTGCTTTGGTACTAATATTCACAGAAGGCAGTGCTTTTCTCTTACTGCAAAAATATGATTAAATGCGCTGAAAACCACTTTTTACACATTTCACCAGATTTTTTTACAGCTTCCCACATATTCAAAATGAGCTCCTAAAGTATTATATCTGTGAATGACAAAATGTACCAAATATTAGTTCATGAGTTTTCAATTTTTTGCTGAATAAGGCCTAGCTAGATACTAAAAGCTTCGCTTTATATGTCTGGCTTGACAATGCAGCTGTATGGATAACATATTTTTGACAGTTTTTTTTTAAATATGCATATAGTGGGCTTTAGTTTAGCTCCACCCAAAGCAGTATTACTCTCTCACCTCATAATGTTAGCTGGTGATACCGCACTCCATTTTCCAGAAAGTGTTTCCATTGGAATGCATGATTAATATTCTAAGTCATACAAATAAACTAAAGTATGAGGTTCTTGGCATTCATTTTCTTTCTCCCATATGCAGCCTACACAGACAGTAATAAATGTTGCTACTTTTTCCCAGCATTGTCAAAATAATATAACAGGTTATAATGAGATAAACAATATTTGGGCATGCAGTACAGACAAACAGCATTTGTGAATACCTTTGTTTACATTTGTTGGGACGTACAAGTCAGACCTATTGGCTTTCGTAATGATTGGTAAGACCTTGCGATGCAACTGTTTATGGTGTGCAAGTGACTAGCATTTGTATTCTTTTCAAAAGTGCAATTGTGTGTACAGTATGTTCTTATTCACTTCCTTCCCCTGTGGACTCATCATGACTCAGCATAGCCATTGGAATTACTAAGCGCTTTTCTGCCACCAAGTCTTTTTTCTAAATATCAATTACTCTAAGCTTGTTTTCTGAGGTGCCAATTTACATCCAAATTTTCCTTCAAAGATACCGCCACAGGTACCGAAAGCATAATCAATGCTACTTATTCAGGATGTTCAGGTCTGCATTTGGCACCATTTAAAATAAAACGCAGTATAACGTGTGTAAATTATAACAAGCAAGTCAGTGGAGAATTTCTGCTCCAGAGAAAACATTCCCACATGCTTTACGGGAATAGGCTGCTCTAATGCCTACAATTGCACCTGCAAACCAAAAAAAAGAGGGCCCTGAAATTGCTCAGGTGTTTTCGCCGAGTAATCACTAACCAGTAGGGGAGAGGAGTTGGCCTAACGGCTAGGACGCTCGACCTCGGACCTGGGGATCTGGGTTCGAGTCTTGGTAACGACGCCAAAACCTCCGGTGATTCTGGGCAAATCACTTAATCTCCCCGTGTCTAAAATGAAAATAACTAGAAAATATGTAAAGCGCTCTGATACCTGATTCGGTTCGGGTCTAGTTCGCGCTATATAAAACTCTGCAAAAAAAAACAAAAAACAGTAGTGGTACCAATATTCAAGATCACTGTCCACAAATACGCATGCATACGTGCACACAATCAATCAAACATTAATAGAGCAGCAAATCACCCGTGAGGGTTTCGAGGCGCTGGAGCTATTTGCTACTGCATGGAGATTTGATCGTTCAAACATCCCAGTTCTGAATTGCACACATACAGTAAACCTTCACCCAATAATGCCTTCATAACAAAAATGATTATAAAACTTTAAAACCTGGCAGTGCACTCTCTTGACACAGTTTGTAATGTCAACGGCACTTAGGTACATGTATTATTTAATGTTGTCATTGAGGGAGAGTAAATGCACAATCTCTGACGTTTTCAGTTTATTAGCACTGCTAATACCTCACATGGGTAGCTGTTTTGAGTCCAGATAGAAGCCATCAGATACCAAAACAGATGACATGCTGCAAAAAATGGCATATTGGAGTTCTGAAGATAATGGGGCCTATTACGATATCGGTAATAAAGCCTCCGACCTCAGGTCGGATGCCATATACCCGACATCGTCGGTTTCAGTTCCGAATGGCTGATTTTGATTTAGCTGGTCGGAATTGAAACCGGTCAGTCATTTCATCTTGCTTCCGACAGGCTCCTGTCAGCCAGTCAAAACGAGCGTGTAATCCAAATTGATGGTGGTTTACGTCGGCTGGATTACGATGCACGGTTTCCAGAAGGGTTTCCATGCCAGCCTTTCTGACTTGGAACCCTTGTCGGAAAGCATGTTTTCGGGGTCCTTTCCTTTGCTTCCTCCCATTGGTGGCTGAGAGGGCACCTTAAGGTGCCTGTCACAGGGTGCAGGGATTAACACCACCTCACATTTCTCTGTGGGAGCATGTACTATGGTCGGATTATGACAGTAACACATGCTCCCATAGGGAAATGTTGGAATACGACAATACCATGTGCAGTCTCATCATAATGAGGCTGTTGGGACCGCCGCCTCGAGGTCGGTCGGTCCCGTTTCCAAGATGGTGCTGGGCGGACGCAAATCCGCCCAACATCAAAATGGACCCCATTGTGTTTTTCACCTCATTTGTCATTGCATCACTTTGAATGAGGCTGTTCAGTGAAAGCAAAGTAATATTACCTGTTTCGGTAGTTTTCTAAAAAAGCAATGCAGTAGCACAAACCCACAATTCACAGAGTTCTGTGATATAGGGGAAATATTCCTATGGTTTCCTGTGAAATATTGGTTTCAGCATCAAAATGACAGACCCTAAGACCTTCTACAGAGCTTGTCAGGGCAACTAGGATTATGTTGCAATGGAAGATTAAATTATCTGTCAATTTACCTCTCTTTATAAGGTAAATGCTGTAGCCACTTAATAGTATAATTCAGTTGATTCTGACTATTGTTCATTGTTTTATCAATAATCTTTTAGTAAACAAATCAATGCATATGGTTAGATGCACCTTTAAGAAATACTTCAACTATCTATCCATTCTAGCGATAGACAATCTATTTTTTGTAGCAAAAATTGGGTATTTTTCTAAAATTCAACATTCCTACCTACATTTGCGTTATGGGACATTGTCTGAATGTTGTGTTAGTATTTTCAGAGGATGAGCCTAACTCATGAGGATGGTGCGCTAAACAAAGGGAATGAATGTGAGGAAGATACCATGATTGGGATACATTGACACTTTTTTTTATTGATATCTACATTTCAATGGAAACATGTAATGTACATCATCAAATTGCCTCTCCAAACTAATAACGTAACCAAGTGTTAATCATTCAAGGATTACGGGGAAAAATCATAACAACAGGTCATCACAGTGCCACATCATTAGATCTGTATCTACTGATGGAGCATAGCATTGTTAACTATAGCATATAAATAACGTACTTATATTGTGCTTTCTCTCATCGTTGGTAAGAGGTTTGGAGGGGAGTGGACCGTGGGTGTATGTGTTTTACAGGAAGTAGGGGTCGAGACATAATGGTTGAAAAATAAAAACGAAAAAAATTATATTCAATTATGGTTAGTAATACAACCTGTACCCTATTACCCTAATGGTCCCCAAATCCATTCTTGGATAGTCTTTGACAGTGGGTGCTTTTGGGCATAAACGCACATGTGGGCAGTGGTTATCATTGTTTTTTCCTTCATGGTGCTCAAACCTGATTTAACATTTTTGCATACAATGCATATTTTTCTGAATATTTTTTTTGTGGGGGAAACACAGGCTATTTTCAAAACTCTGGTGTGTGTTCTCATCTCCCCTGAAACTCATATATCGACAGGCTGGACACACATTGTCCAAGGAAAATTGAGTTTACATGAAAACTGTAATGGCAACTAAAGCAGAAAATCTCAGATGCTCTCCAATTCAATCAGCACGGTTCAGATGTATACATTTAAAACATGGGTGCCCACACTTTATAAAATGTTTACCAATCTTTTTAGCAATTTTGAAAATGTGGTCCACCATATGAATAACATACTCTAACTGTACAAAGATAAATGGCACTATGGTTATTCTGTAGTAGATATGTACATATATGTCAATTGCAGCATGCTTGCTGGGTTTGGTTCATGGTCCAACCACAGGCCATCGATAGCGGGGGTTCAGTTATCAGTGATGTCATCTGTGAAAGCATAATGTTTTTAGGTTTTGTATTGGACCATTACTACACTATAACTGTGTTTTTGTCAGTAAAAGTGTGCCTGCATGTGTGCGTGGTTGTGTGTGGTACATGAATAAAACTAATATCCACAAAGGGAACAATACTGATTTCTGATGCTATAATGGCACCAACTATACAAGCTGTATGATATTAGTGAGATACTTTCTACCTTTTTTTTTCCAAAGGCTCTAAGCCTAAAAAGGAGTTTAAAGGTCCTGTGTTGTGAATCCATCAGCTACGTGGAAGAATACAAATCAGCTGAACAATGGCAATAAGCAAGGACTAATATCCCATAGGTAAAGTTTGCAAGAATACTAGCTCATAAGCACCTACGTTTAAATGGTTGGAACAAGGCATGATACTGGTCAAATTAGGAGAGGTCATCAGTTTACACAAGGCTTACACTCACCCAATGCTGCTGTTTTCAGTATCTTTTCTCACCATGGAGGCTTCACGCCTCCTGACAGGCATGGCTGCAATCCTGTAGTTACTATAGTCTAGATCAAATAAGGATCCACCATGAGTGCTACTGTCTGAAAATGCAAATGCAATTATATACACAGTATCATGACGTTTTCGGGTATTCCCTGGGGGGAACAGCGTTTACAACGCAACTTTTACAAAGACTTGCGCTGGGGGGTGCTCTAGGATACTGAATAGTTTTAATTTACTATCCAACACCTTCCCTACTATCCACGGGGACTGGTGTTGGAATAATAAATTAAACTATTCAGTATACAGCGCCCCCCAACGCAAGTCGTTGTAACGACTTGCGTTGTAAAACTTGCGCCGTAAAGGGCTGCGTTGTAAAAGCATTAGTTGAAACGTCATACATCCATTCCCTGGACACTGTCTCGCCCACTAATTACTTTATTTATTGAACATCTCCTATAATCTTATTACCCTACTTCAGAGTAATGATGTTTGAAAGTATAGCCACAGCAGCGAGACCGCCCTCATCGCAGCCACCGACGACATCAGGTCCCTGCTCGACATCGGGGAAACTGCAGCCCTCATCCTCCTCGACCTATCGGCCGCATTCGACACAGTCTGACACCGCACCCTAACAAGCCGCCTCCACCACGCCGGGAGCCAACATATGGCACTGGAATGGATCACCTCCTTCCTCTCCGACAGAACTCAGAGAGTCCGCCTCCCTCCCTTCCGCTCAGCGGCCACCAAGATCATCTGCGGCGTACCTCAAGGCTCCTCGCTCAGCCCCACCCTCTTCAACATCTACATGACCCCCTCGCAGCCATCGCACGCCAACACAACCTAAACATCATCTCCAACGCTGACGACACCCAGCTGATCCTCTCCCTCACCAACGACCCCGCCACCACCAGAGCCAGCCTCCAGGAAGGAATAAAAGACGTCACGGAATGGATGAAGCTCAGCCGTCTGAAACGGAACTCAGACAAGACGGAAGTCTTCATCCTGGGACCATCCCCCTCCACCTGGGACGACTCCTGGTGGCCCCCTGCACTGGGTACCACCCTCAAGCCCGCGGACCATGCACGCAACCTCGGTTTCATCCTTGACTCCTCCCTCACGATGACCAAGCAAGTCAACGCCGTCTCGTCATCATGCTTCAACACCCTGCGCATGCTCCGAAAGATCTTCCAGTTTATCCCCACTGACACCAGAAAGGCGGTCACCCAGGCCCTCGTCACCAGCCGACTGGACTACGGGTACGCATTCTATGCCGGAACCACAGCCAAACTACAGAAAAGACTCCAACGCATACAGAACGCCTCTGCACGACTCATCCTGGACATCCCCCGACACAGTGTCAAGACCTCCTTAGCTACTACGTTATCTGACAAGCGAAAAGTCAAAAACATTTCTCATGCCAAGGCGCAATCTACATATTCACGATGGAGGAGGCATCATGTGGTGTCATCACAATTTTTGAGACTGTGTCTGTCCGTGTTACGAGATCAAGGGACAGTTAATGGAGAGACTTTGAGACGCGGCAGTATTCAGGGTTGCCGGTCTAGTGTTTCTGGCTCACGGCAGGCGGAGGGAATGAGGTGCGCGTTCGAATAACGAACTGTCGCTGTCCAGGGAGTCGGAGTGCCTGTTCTACACGCTCCGAAATTCTGCGTATTTGGGTTCCAGTTTGTTTAGCCAGTTCCAGTAAAAACACATGCGCAACGCGGGATATCAAGTAAGAAATTATTTGCCACATATTAAAGAGACTGTTTTGAAGCTACTAAGGAGCGTCATTTTCTGGCACAGGTGAAGAATTTCCAGGAACATTCTTTGTCGTATAGACAAGAATTTATCAGAGAGCAGCAATAGCCAAGGGTCCAAGGGTAAGAACAAATCTAATGCATCACTAGTGTTGATATAATTGTTTAGTTGGGGTTGGCTTGTGCTATATTTTGTGTCTTTATGCAGGGCGCAAACACAAGAGCCTGGGTGGACCTATCTGAAGCACTATCGTCAACAACGCAGAGGCTGTCTCTCTTTTTTCTTCCACTTCCCCTTCCCCCCGCTTTAGGAGTTACTTCAATATTTATTATCGAGTGGCTGTTGAGGTGGTGGGGCGTAGGGACTAGCGTCGACTCCTGTGGATTCTCTGGCATTCCTGACAGATTGAAGTGCCATTTATCCACCTGAGTCGACATGGCAGAGGGTTTGGACCGAAAGTCTTTGGCAGGGATCTTAGAGGGTCTACAAAATCAGCTTACACAATCGGCTGAGGAGAATAGAGCACTTAGAGCCGAAATTAAGCGTTCTCAACATGAGACTCATCATGTAAAAGTAAAAATGGAGGAACTTCTGGCAGGAACTACTCCCCTGCCTGGAATAAATCCTATTAATAGCTCATCTACTGAAGCAGCTACTCAAGTTATACATTCAGTTGCCCGTGTAGTTCCTTTGGCTAACCCAGAGAGGTATTGTGGGGATCCTCATAAGGCCCAAATTTTTCTTACCCAATGTTCACTACATTTCCTATGCAGACCAGTAGTGTTTAAGGAAGATCAAGTAAAGGTTGCATTCATGCTGTCATATTTGAGTAGTGATGCCGCAGCCTGGTCCATGCCATTGATCTCTCGTAATGACCCAGCGTTGTATGATTTTGCGATCTTTAAAAAAGAGTTCCTAAGAATTTTTGACAGTAGAACCGCAAATCAAGCTACAGCTTTTGGATATTAAATAAGGGAATCGCGATTTGGTAGCTTATATTGCTCAATTTATCAAATTAATCGTGGAAACAGACTGGCCAGAAGAGAAGCGTTCTGCTATATTTTACCGAGGCCTTAAGGACGAACTAAAGGATGCATTAGCACAGATACCCAAGCGACCCTAAGAAATTTCTGAATTGATAGATTTAGTTCTTCAGATTGATCACCGTCTTTTTTAAAGACGGTGATCAATCTGAAGAACTAAATCTGAATCTGAAGAACTAAATCTTTTTTAAAGACGGTCAGAGAAGAGAAAAGAGTTCAAATCTTCCGTTCCTCGTCTAGATCGCATCAAATCTGAAGGTAACAAAACTGATGTCAATACCGGTGAAGAACCTATGCAAATAGGATCAATTAGAGGGCCACTGTCCAAGGAAGAGAAGGAGAAGAGACATACTAACCATCTGTGTCTGTATTGTGGGGCCTCAGGTCATTTTGTAAAGGAGTGTCCTAAAAAAACAAAAATTAATCAGGGGTTAAAAGACAAATCCCATCAGTAGAGGGAGTTGCCCTGGTGGGATGTTGCGATGAGTCAACTCTTGAACATCAACAATTGGTTAACACCTTACAGTCGTCGGCACCACATCTCACCATCTCTTTCACTGTGAAATTTGGGTCGCAAGAGGTTAAAGAATTGTCAGTCATGATTGACTCTGGTGCCACGGGGAATTTCTGTGATTTGAGGTATGCTAAGGAAATTGGTATCAAGGCCATCAGGAAGAAACATCCAGAGATAGTGAAGGCTGTAGATGGTACTAACCTGACCTCAGGCCCTATTGTGGATGAAACAGAGACCTTAGAAATGGTGGGATTGCAGGGTCATCGGGAATATATAAGGTTCAACCTTATTGATGCCCCGCAATTTCAACTGATTCTGGGATTACCGTGGTTGTCCGAGCATAATCCCACTATAGATTGGGATCGAAGAACAGTGAAGATGAACTCGGAATATTGTCAAGAGAATTGTTTTTCCCGAAGAGAACATAAGGTTGAAGAGTCCCCGGTTTCAAAGCTCGCATTGATCACCACCAGTATTTGTAGTGTGGAAAAACAGGAAATACCCAATATCAAGATCTCGCTAGTGTTTTTGACAAAAGGAATGCAGAGAGACTTCCGCCACACAGAGATTACGACTGCATAATCGAACTTGAGCTGGGAGCGGTGTCACCTTGCAGTCACATCTATGCTCTAACTGAAGCCGAGAACACCTATCTTAAAAAATACTTGGATGAGTATTTGGAAATTGGATTTATACGGCCGTCCCAATCGCCAGTGTCATCGCCTTTGTTTTTCCGGCCTAAGAAGGATGGGACTCTTCGAATTTGTATTGACTACAGAGCCCTGAATCAAGTCACCATTAAGAACAGGTACCCTCTTCCACTCATTTCGCAACTCTTGGACCAGGTCAAAGGGGCTAAGATCTATACAAAGCTTGATTTAAGAGGGGCGTATCATTTGGTGAGAGTTACTGAGGGCGATGAGTGGAAGACAGATTTTCGGACCAAATATGGCTTGTTTGAATATCAAGTAATGCCCTACGGGTTAAGCAACGCCCTAGCAGCATTCCAGCACTTGGTCAATGATGTCCTACGGGAATTTTTAGATCGAGTGGCTGTGGTGTATATAGATGAATGACATTTTGATTTTTTTAAACAATACAGAGGAACATGTGAAGCAAGTGAGAGCGGTTTTACAGAAGCTGCTGGAGAATCATCTTTATGTCAAGCTCGAAAAATGCTCCTTCCACGCAGATCATGTGGAATTTTTGGGATTCGTTCTGTCTGCTGATGGAGTGGAGATGGATGATTCAAAGGTCCAAGTTATCCAAGAGTGGTCTTCGCCGAGAAGTGTGAAAGAGATACAAAGTTTTATTGGATTCGCAAATTTTTATCGAAGATTTATACCAAATTTTTCAGACAAGGTCTCGCCCATCACGCAATTGCTGAAAAAAGGGAAGAAATTTGAATGGTCTGATGAAGCGGATAAGTCTTTTCAAAACTTAAAAAAGGCTTTTGTTACTGCTCCCATTTTAATGCACCCAGATTCAAAACAAGCTTTTTATGTGGAGACTGATGCATCGAATTTCGCCACTGGAGGAATTCTATCTCATAGAAATAAACAAACAGGACAGCTCCACCCGGTGGCCTATCGATCAAGGAAACTATCCGAGGCCGAATGCAATTATTCAATTGCAGATAAAGAGTTGTTGGCCGTCAAGGAGGCCTTTCAAGATTGGCGACATTACCTGTTAGGGACCAAACATTGCGTGACTGTGTTCACAGATCATCGTAATCTGCAATTTTTAAAATCCGCAAAGACACTCACGCCTCGTCAACTAAGATGGGCCTTGTACTTTTCTGAGTTTAATTTTGTGATCACTTACAAACCAGGTGCAAAAAATGGAAAGGCCGACGCCCTGTCAAGATTAAATTCTTCTGAAGAAACCAGAACTTCATTTCCAGAACCAATCATTCCCTTGAATAAAATAATTGGAGCAATACACTTAGAAGAATTTACGGAAGAAATTCAGAAGAATTATTCTGAGATATTGAAGGATTGGGTTGAATCAGACAACAAGAAAACTGTTGTGGAAGGTCTTCCATTTTATGAAGGGAAGCTATACTTACCATCAAAGGAGCTGCAAGAGAAAGCTGTGAGAGGTTGTCATGATGATCGTCTTGCTGGTCATAAGGGAGTTAAGAAAACTCTAGAGTTGATTAAGCAACATTTTTGGTGGCCTGGCATGGCGGCTCAAATAGGGCAGTATGTTTCAACCTGTGAATTGTGCATTAAAGGAAAACCAAGCCGAAGCGCCCCACAGGGCCTGTTACAACCTTTGCCCAATGCACCATATCCTTGGCATACGGTGTCACTAGACTTAATAGTAGATCTCCCATCCAGTTTGGGTAATACTGTTATACTGGTGTTTGTAGACTCGTTCTCTAAAATGGGGACTTCATTCCCTTAAAACCAGTACCCACCGCACCACAGTTAGTGCACATATTCAATCAACACATAGTTCGTGCTCATGGAATTCCACAAATCATCATTTCAGATAGAGGGACACAATTCATATCAAAATTTTGGGAAAAATTCATGCACAATCTTGGGGTCGACACGCGATATTCTATCAGTTACCATCCTGAAACGGACGGCCAAAGTGAGAGGGTGAACCAGGAACTGGAACAATACCTCCGACTCTATCTGTTGGAACAGGAGGGCAACTGGTCAGAATTGTTGTGGACGGACGAATTTGCCTATAATAACGCAGTGCATGACTCCACGGGGTATTCCCCATTCTATCTCAACTCTGGAAAACACCCAAATCTAGTCATGGGTAAATCAGATGAAATAGTGCCAGCTATCACTAAGGTCATGACTGAGTTATAGGTATCTTATGATAAGGCTCAAAAAAATTAATCCTGTGGTAGTTAAATTGCAACTCCCAAGATCTTTGAAGGTTCACTCAGCTTTTCACTTTTCACTCTTAAAAAAGAACCCAGAGAATGCAAGATTAAAAGAAACTCCCCCACCTATAAAGGTGGAGTCAGGTGAAGAGGTCGAAGTCAGCAGAATTCTAGACTCTAGAGTTTCTAGAAAGAAACTATTTAACTTGGTGGAATGGAAAGGGTTCCGTTCAGAAGAAAGATCCTGGGAACCATCTACAAACGTTCATGCTCCAAGGCTGGTTAGGAATTTTCACTAGACATACCCAAAGAAACCCAAATTGGGGGAACCCCATTTGGAGGGAGGTACTGTCAAGACCTCCTTAGCTACTACGTTATCTGACAAGCGAAAAGTCAAAAAAAATTCTCATGCCAAGGCGCAATCTACATATTCACGATGGAGGAGGCATCATGTGGTGTCATCACTATTTTTGAGACTGTGTCTATCCGTGTTACGAGATCAAGGGACAGTTAATGGAGAGACTTTGAGACGCGGCAGTATTCAGGGTTGCTGGTCTAGTGTTTCTGGCTCGCGGCAGGCGGAGGGAATGAGAAGCGCGTTCGAATAACGAACTGCGCACTTCAACTGTCGCTGTCCAAGGAGTCGGAGCGCCTGTTCTACACGCTCCGAAATTAAGCGTATTTGGGTTCCAGTTTGTTTTGCAAGTTCCAGTAAAAACGCATGCGCAACGTGGGATATCAAGTAAGAAATGATTTGCCACGTATTAAAGAGACTGTTTTGAAGCTACTAAGGAGCGTCATTTTCTGGCACAGGTGAAGAATTTCCAAGAACCTTCTTTGTCGTATAGACAATAATTTATCTGGAGATAAACCAGAGTCAAGAAGCATTGTCGCTATAGTTTTCTTAGTTACACATAGTTGGGGCGCATATTTTTAGAACCAGTGAACAGCACCTTATATCCTAGTAAGGCACACTTCAGTTGAAGAATTTTGTTTATCAAAGGAGTCAAATCTGTGACAGGTATTTAAGGAATAAAAGAATTGCATAGAGTCAAGTTTAGTCATAATGAAATGTTACTGATGGTGTTATGTTTACACAGAGAGTCACAGACAACTGAACTCCTACTACAATTCCACAGAGAGCAGCAATAGCCAAGGGTCCAAGGGTAAGAACAAATCTAATGCATCACTAGTGTTGATATAATTGTTTAGTTGGGGTTGGCTTGTGCTATATTTTGTGTCTTTCTGCAGGGTGCAAACACAAGAGCCTGGGTGGACCGATCTGAGCACTATCGTCAAAAACGCAGAGGCTGTCTCTCTTTTTTCTTCCACTTCCCCTCCCCCCACCACTTTAGGAGTTACTCGATATTTATTATCGAGTGTCTGTTGAGGTGGTGGGCGTTGGGACTAGCGTCGACTCCTGTGGATTCTCTGGCATTCCTAACACACAGCCACATCTCTGCCCACCTGAGAGACCTGCACTGGCTCCCCGTAAGCAAAAGGATCACGTTCAGGCTCCTCACCCACGCTCACAAAGCTCTCCACGACATGGGCCCGAATACCTCAACAACCGCCTCACGTTCTACACACCCACCCGTCAGCTCCGTTCCGCCAGCCTCGCCCTCACCAAAGTCCCACGGATTCGCAGAACCACCACCGGAGGAAGATCCTTCTCCTACCTGGCTACCAAGCCGTGGAACTCCCTCCCCACCCACCTATGACTGACCCAGGACCATCTCTCCTTCAGGAGGCAACTCAAGACCTGGCTCTTCAAACAGTAGCAGCACCCCCCCCCCCTCCCAGCGCCTTGAGACCCTTGCGGGTGAGTAGTGCGCTCTATAAATGTGCCTGATTGATTGATCAAAAGTCTCTGAGGGCAGTGTTAGAAAAGTAAATGGAATTGTCACACGAAGCCTCTTTGTCAGTACACAGATCTGAAGAGAAATCCACAGAGAAATATTGGAATAATTGGAGTGAAGTAAAATGAAAGAGAAGAGCTTCTTTATAGGCAAGAGAAGTTCTACTGGGACAAGAAATCTCTAATTTGTAAAAACGGATGCTTTCAATGAATGCTGCTTGCTCACCTTATCATAGGACACTAACAATCGGTTCATACCAGAGAGTGTTAAATCACTGCTGTAACACACTAACACGCCCACAGATTGAAATAAACCTCCAAACCAATATGCCTATACTAGAAACAATTCTGAATTTCTACTAGATAAACCGAAAGTGCATATATTTACACAAGCATTCAAGCACAGAATAAGTAGACTAGATATCTCTTCCTGAAGATCATAGGCTATTTCCCACTGCACCACAAAACATTGAAAACTTACCTCTGTAAGGCTCTCCTTAACAACTGACTGTGGTATCTGAACTCGAAGTATGCCATTCTACTACCATTAGACTGTATAATCTCAGTTTGAATATAAAATGCTCTGACACTTCTGAGCTAATTAATACATTAATGGAAAAATAAAAAAAACATAAAATAAACACCAGAAATGCTGTAGGAGAAGGTGTCGGTATATATTACTCCAACAGGGTTACTCATATGTGAGAGGTTCAGTCACAACACACACATGTACCGATCTGAAAACCAAATAAAACCACTGCAAACATAATTTAGCACACATTTTTTGTATTCTGTTAGTCTAAAACATTGCTGTTGTATACCTTAAATGGCAATTGCAACTGCTCGTCAAAAGTCACAGAAAACGATTCTGCATAGCTCGGCACTCTTCTAGTGCCACAACAGAGTTGGAGCCAGTTGTTGCTTCTTTCTTGAAGAGAGAAGAGATTAACTGCATTGATTGAACAGGGTTGTTTATATCTTACTCTTCGGGTGGAATCATTAAATACCCCCACCACTGGTCGTATGGACCCTGGTCATCAAAAGGGAGAAAGAGTTTAAAAGGAGTAATCATTTACATCAAACCTTCAGTAGAAGCAATTTTTTTGACATTTCCTAATTTCATAAAGAGAATTTGTGTTTGTTAAAGGATTTTATTAACCATTTAGTAAATTCAAACTATTTTATTTAGAAATTATTAGTCTTCAGTCATTGTTATTACAAATTAAAACAATCCAATAATCGATATTTCAATCCAAGATAAAACACAATATTGGTAAAAATTATTATAATGCAACAAGTGTGTTCCATAACGTAATTACCCTAAACTAATTACAATTATGAATGGAATAAGGTGTCAGTTCAGACACCCAATAAAGAGATCTGATGAGAGAATAAATACATTAGCATGAAGCCACTGCACTTCAATTGATAAATACATTATTAAGGTGCAAACCATGCTCAGTTATAAATCAGCAGATATATTTTGCATCACAGCATCCAATAAGATTACAGCACACTCCTGGGACTAGATAAATTCCCCGGTTTCTCACATCTTCACAATAGGCCACAGAAATAAGTCTTTGAAAATGTACTTCATCCACATTTTGCGGTTTAGACAGTTCTTCCCATAAATTATCCTTCCTGTTGTCTCCTCTTCTCCCAGTGAGAACCTCACTATCAGTTGTCAAATACAAACCAAATGTCTATTGACTGATAGAAAGATTTTGAAAAGTTACAGCATCTGCAGTGAAAGAGAAACACAACTCATGCAAAAAAACAATGCAACAAGAAAAACAGGCTTTCAATGGTAGCTTATACATATATGTTAGTATCGCATCAACAGGTCAACTTAAATCAGCAGATTATTATTTCTTTTATATGCTTATAATGCCTGAGTATGATTATTTACTGCAAAAGTGTTAATACACAATACATGTTTATTTAGCATAGACTTTTGCTCTTTTTATTTAACGCCTTAACTGCTTCGAACGTTCAGCGCCAGTGCTGAATGTTCGAAGAAACGGGTGGGGCCGTGTCGGCCGTTGGACGCGCGCAGCACCAGGGAGGTAGCTCGTGCGACGTCCAACGGCCGACAGAAGCACTAAACGTGTTAAATGTATTATTGTTTGCAATATGAAGACATGAGCCCCATCAGTAGTGCCTTCCAGTACTGTCCATGACCACTGCCTGCCTACCCTGAGGCAGACTGCCACCATTCACAAAGTGAATATTGTCCCAAAGGGCCTCAGGCAGAACTCCTGGAAACACAAATTCCACTGCTGACTTTTACCACCAGATTAATCACAAAGGTCTAAATTATCTTAAAATGTGTAGATGCAACTCGGATGTTTGTTTACATTTATGTTTTTTTCTTGGTTACCATAACTACTTTTTTGGTGTGTATATGTTCAAAAAAATAGCGGGGGGGGTCTTTGATATTGCCAGTTGCTTTGTAATTAGGCTTTCCCCAGTATTTGATATGGTTTCCCCTGAATTTTGCAATGATATATTATTTCTGAGCTGAACCTGATTTTCGTATGTGAGCAACTCAATTTTTCTTTTGCTCGTTTGCACCCATAGTACTTGATGACAGATAAGATTTGCAAGGCCTATTTAGCTTGCCTATTTCTATTCCATGGCTGACAGACATGCCTTAAGCTTTACCATTTCATACTCAGCACTATAGTTGCCAGATCCCAGTCTGAGTTGCGGTTCCAGTATTGACTGAGACACCCTTACTTGGCAGGAGCACATATTGCAACTCATACGTGCAGTTTTAAGTATTATGAGTGACTCACCTGGTTTTGGATTACGTGGTGTGGGTGCCCACTGATCTGGGCAAAAGTGAAATTGGGGTTGTTGGAAAAGTACTTTAATGGCCATAGGGCAGTAGAGGTGTCATAAAGTAGCAACTGGGTTTGCCATGCCAATATTCTAGTGTGCTTGTGCACCATGCATTTTCACTAGACATACCCAAAGAAACCCAAATTGGGGGAACCCCATTTGGAGGGAGGTACTGTCAAGACCTCCTTAGCTACTACGTTATCTGACAAGCGAAAAGTCAAAAACATTTCTCATGCCAAGGCGCAATCTACATATTCACGATGGAGGAGGCATCATGTGGTGTCATCACAATTTTTGAGACTGTGTCTGTCCGTGTTACGAGATCAAGGGACAGTTAATGGAGAGACTTTGAGACGCGGCAGTATTCAGGGTTGCCGGTCTAGTGTTTCTGGCTCACGGCAGGCGGAGGGAATGAGGTGCGCGTTCGAATAACGAACTGTCGCTGTCCAGGGAGTCGGAGTGCCTGTTCTACACGCTCCGAAATTCTGCGTATTTGGGTTCCAGTTTGTTTAGCCAGTTCCAGTAAAAACACATGCGCAACGCGGGATATCAAGTAAGAAATTATTTGCCACATATTAAAGAGACTGTTTTGAAGCTACTAAGGAGCGTCATTTTCTGGCACAGGTGAAGAATTTCCAAGAACATTCTTTGTCGTATAGACAAGAATTTATCAGAGAGCAGCAATAGCCAAGGGTCCAAGGGTAAGAACAAATCTAATGCATCACTAGTGTTGATATAATTGTTTAGTTGGGGTTGGCTTGTGCTATATTTTGTGTCTTTATGCAGGGCGCAAACACAAGAGCCTGGGTGGACCTATCTGAAGCACTATCGTCAACAACGCAGAGGCTGTCTCTCTTTTTTCTTCCACTTCCCCTTCCCCCCGCTTTAGGAGTTACTTCAATATTTATTATCGAGTGGCTGTTGAGGTGGTGGGGCGTAGGGACTAGCGTCGACTCCTGTGGATTCTCTGGCATTCCTGACAGATTGAAGTGCCATTTATCCACCTGAGTCGACATGGCAGAGGGTTTGGACCGAAAGTCTTTGGCAGGGATCTTAGAGGGTCTACAAAATCAGCTTACACAATCGGCTGAGGAGAATAGAGCACTTAGAGCCGAAATTAAGCGTTCTCAACATGAGACTCATCAAGTAAAAGTAAAAATGGAGGAACTTCTGGCAGGAACTACTCCCCTGCCTGGAATAAATCCTATTAATAGCTCATCTACTGAAGCAGCTACTCAAGTTATACATTCAGTTGCCCGTGTAGTTCCTTTGGCTAACCCAGAGAGGTATTGTGGGGATCCTCATAAGGCCCAAATTTTTCTTACCCAATGTTCACTACATTTCCTATGCAGACCAGTAGTGTTTAAGGAAGATCAAGTAAAGGTTGCATTCATGCTGTCATATTTGAGTAGTGATGCCGCAGCCTGGTCCATGCCATTGATCTCTCGTAATGACCCAGCGTTGTATGATTTTGCGATCTTTAAAAAAGAGTTCCTAAGAATTTTTGACAGTAGAACCGCAAATCAAGCTACAGCTTTTGGATATTAAATAAGGGAATCGCGATTTGGTAGCTTATATTGCTCAATTTATCAAATTAATCGTGGAAACAGACTGGCCAGAAGAGAAGCGTTCTGCTATATTTTACCGAGGCCTTAAGGACGAACTAAAGGATGCATTAGCACAGATACCCAAGCGACCCTAAGAAATTTCTGAATTGATAGATTTAGTTCTTCAGATTGATCACCGTCTTTTTTAAAGACGGTGATCAATCTGAAGAACTAAATCTGAATCTGAAGAACTAAATCTTTTTTAAAGACGGTCAGAGAAGAGAAAAGAGTTCAAATCTTCCGTTCCTCGTCTAGATCGCATCAAATCTGAAGGTAACAAAACTGATGTCAATACCGGTGAAGAACCTATGCAAATAGGATCAATTAGAGGGCCACTGTCCAAGGAAGAGAAGGAGAAGAGACATACTAACCATCTGTGTCTGTATTGTGGGGCCTCAGGTCATTTTGTAAAGGAGTGTCCTAAAAAAACAAAAATTAATCAGGGGTTAAAAGACAAATCCCATCAGTAGAGGGAGTTGCCCTGGTGGGATGTTGCGATGAGTCAACTCTTGAACATCAACAATTGGTTAACACCTTACAGTCGTCGGCACCACATCTCACCATCTCTTTCACTGTGAAATTTGGGTCGCAAGAGGTTAAAGAATTGTCAGTCATGATTGACTCTGGTGCCACGGGGAATTTCTGTGATTTGAGGTATGCTAAGGAAATTGGTATCAAGGCCATCAGGAAGAAACATCCAGAGATAGTGAAGGCTGTAGATGGTACTAACCTGACCTCAGGCCCTATTGTGGATGAAACAGAGACCTTAGAAATGGTGGGATTGCAGGGTCATCGGGAATATATACGGTTCAACCTTATTGATGCCCCGCAATTTCAACTGATTCTGGGATTACCGTGGTTGTCCGAGCATAATCCCACTATAGATTGGGATCGAAGAACATTGAAGATGAACTCGGAATATTGTCAAGAGAATTGTTTTTCCCGAAGAGAACATAAGGTTGAAGAGTCCCCGGTTTCAAAGCTCGCATTGATCACCACCAGTATTTGTAGTGTGGAAAAACAGGAAATACCCAATATCAAGATCTCGCTAGTGTTTTTGACAAAAGGAATGCAGAGAGACTTCCGCCACACAGAGATCACGACTGCAAAATCGAACTTGAGCTGGGAGCGGTGTCACCTTGCAGTCGCATCTATGCTCTAACTGAAGCCGAGAACACCTATCTTAAAAAATACTTGGATGAGTATTTGGAAATTGGATTTATACAGCCGTCCCAATCGCCAGTGTCATCGCCTTTGTTTTTCCGGCCTAAGAAGGATGGGACTCTTCGAATTTGTATTGACTACAGAGCCCTGAATCAAGTCACCATTAAGAACAGGTACCCTCTTCCACTCATTTCGCAACTCTTGGACCAGGTCAAAGGGGCTAAGATCTATACAAAGCTTGATTTAAGAGGGGCGTATCATTTGGTGAGAGTTACTGAGGGCGATGAGTGGAAGACAGCTTTTCGGACCAAATATGGCTTGTTTGAATATCAAGTAATGCCCTACGGGTTAAGCAACGCCCTAGCAGCATTCCAGCACTTGGTCAATGATGTCCTACGGGAATTTTTAGATCGAGTGGCTTTGGTGTATATAGATGAATGACATTTTGATTTTTTTAAACAATACAGAGGAACATGTGAAGCAAGTGAGAGCGGTTTTACAGAAGCTGCTGGAGAATCATCTTTATGTCAAGCTCGAAAAATGCTCCTTCCACGCAGATCATGTGGAATTTTTGGGATTCGTTCTGTCTGCTGATGGAGTGGAGATGGATGATTCAAAGGTCCAAGTTATCCAAGAGTGGTCTTCGCCGAGAAGTGTGAAAGAGATACAAAGTTTTATTGGATTCGCAAATTTTTATCGAAGATTTATACCAAATTTTTCAGACAAGGTCTCGCCCATCACGCAATTGCTGAAAAAAGGGAAGAAATTTGAATGGTCTGATGAAGCGGATAAGTCTTTTCAAAACTTAAAAAAGGCTTTTGTTACTGCTCCCATTTTAATGCACCCAGATTCAAAACAAGCTTTTTATGTGGAGACTGATGCATCGAATTTCGCCACTGGAGGAATTCTATCTCATAGAAATAAACAAACAGGACAGCTCCACCCGGTGGCCTATCGATCAAGGAAACTATCCGAGGCCGAATGCAATTATTCAATTGCAGATAAAGAGTTGTTGGCCGTCAAGGAGGCCTTTCAAGATTGGCGACATTACCTGTTAGGGACCAAACATTGCGTGACTGTGTTCACAGATCATCGTAATCTGCAATTTTTAAAATCCGCAAAGACACTCACGCCTCGTCAACTAAGATGGGCCTTGTACTTTTCTGAGTTTAATTTTGTGATCACTTACAAACCAGGTGCAAAAAATGGAAAGGCCGACGCCCTGTCAAGATTAAATTCTTCTGAAGAAACCAGAACTTCATTTCCAGAACCAATCATTCCCTTGAATAAAATAATTGGAGCAATACACTTAGAAGAATTTACGGAAGAAATTCAGAAGAATTATTCTGAGATATTGAAGGATTGGGTTGAATCAGACAACAAGAAAACTGTTGTGGAAGGTCTTCCATTTTATGAAGGGAAGCTATACTTACCATCAAAGGAGCTGCAAGAGAAAGCTGTGAGAGGTTGTCATGATGATCGTCTTGCTGGTCATAAGGGAGTTAAGAAAACTTTAGAGTTGATTAAGCAACATTTTTGGTGGCCTGGCATGGCGGCTCAAATAGGGCAGTATGTTTCAACCTGTGAATTGTGCATTAAAGGAAAACCAAGCCGAAGCGCCCCACAGGGCCTGTTACAACCTTTGCCCAATGCACCATATCCTTGGCATACGGTGTCACTAGACTTAATAGTAGATCTCCCATCCAGTTTGGGTAATACTGTTATACTGGTGTTTGTAGACTCGTTCTCTAAAATGGGGACTTCATTCCCTTAAAACCAGTACCCACCGCACCACAGTTAGTGCACATATTCAATCAACACATAGTTCGTGCTCATGGAATTCCACAAATCATCATTTCAGATAGAGGGACACAATTCATATCAAAATTTTGGGAAAAATTCATGCACAATCTTGGGGTCGACACGCGATATTCTATCAGTTACCATCCTGAAACGGACGGTCAAAGTGAGAGGGTGAACCAGGAACTGGAACAATACCTCCGACTCTATCTGTTGGAACAGGAGGGCAACTGGTCAGAATTGTTGTGGACGGACGAATTTGCCTATAATAACGCAGTGCATGACTCCACGGGGTATTCCCCATTCTATCTCAACTCTGGAAAACACCCAAATCTAGTCATGGGTAAATCAGATGAAATAGTGCCAGCTATCACTAAGGTCATGACTGAGTTATAGGTATCTTATGATAAGGCTCAAAAAAATTAATCCTGTGGTAGTTAAATTGCAACTCCCAAGATCTTTGAAGGTTCACTCAGCTTTTCACTTTTCACTCTTAAAAAAGAACCCAGAGAATGCAAGATTAAAAGAAACTCCCCCACCTATAAAGGTGGAGTCAGGTGAAGAGGTCGAAGTCAGCAGAATTCTAGACTCTAGAGTTTCTAGAAAGAAACTATTTAACTTGGTGGAATGGAAAGGGTTCCGTTCAGAAGAAAGATCCTGGGAACCATCTACAAACGTTCATGCTCCAAGGCTGGTTAGGAATTTTCACTAGACATACCCAAAGAAACCCAAATTGGGGGAACCCCATTTGGAGGGAGGTACTGTCAAGACCTCCTTAGCTACTACGTTATCTGACAAGCGAAAAGTCAAAAAAAAATTCTCATGCCAAGGCGCAATCTACATATTCACGATGGAGGAGGCATCATGTGGTGTCATCACTATTTTTGAGACTGTGTCTATCCGTGTTACGAGATCAAGGGACAGTTAATGGAGAGACTTTGAGACGCGGCAGTATTCAGGGTTGCTGGTCTAGTGTTTCTGGCTCGCGGCAGGCGGAGGGAATGAGAAGCGCGTTCGAATAACGAACTGCGCACTTCAACTGTCGCTGTCCAAGGAGTCGGAGCGCCTGTTCTACACGCTCCGAAATTAAGCGTATTTGGGTTCCAGTTTGTTTTGCAAGTTCCAGTAAAAACGCATGCGCAACGTGGGATATCAAGTAAGAAATGATTTGCCACGTATTAAAGAGACTGTTTTGAAGCTACTAAGGAGTGTCATTTTCTGGCACAGGTGAAGAATTTCCAAGAACCTTCTTTGTCGTATAGACAATAATTTATCTGGAGATAAACCAGAGTCAAGAAGCATTGTCGCTATAGTTTTCTTAGTTACACATAGTTGGGGCGCATATTTTTAGAACCAGTGAACAGCACCTTATATCCTAGTAAGGCACACTTCAGTTGAAGAATTTTGTTTATCAAAGGAGTCAAATCTGTGACAGGTATTTAAGGAATAAAAGAATTGCATAGAGTCAAGTTTAGTCATAATGAAATGTTACTGATGGTGTTATGTTTACACAGAGAGTCACAGACAACTGAACTCCTACTACAATTCCAAAGAGAGCAGCAATAGCCAAGGGTCCAAGGGTAAGAACAAATCTAATGCATCACTAGTGTTGATATAATTGTTTAGTTGGGGTTGGCTTGTGCTATATTTTGTGTCTTTCTGCAGGGTGCAAACACAAGAGCCTGGGTGGACCGATCTGAGCACTATCGTCAAAAACGCAGAGGCTGTCTCTCTTTTTTCTTCCACTTCCCCTCCCCCCACCACTTTAGGAGTTACTCGATATTTATTATCGAGTGTCTGTTGAGGTGGTGGGCGTTGGGACTAGCGTCGACTCCTGTGGATTCTCTGGCATTCCTAACACACAGCCACATCTCTGCCCACCTGAGAGACCTGTACTGGCTCCCCGTAAGCAAAAGGATCACGTTCAGGCTCCTCACCCACGCTCACAAAGCTCTCCACGACATGGGCCCGAATACCTCAACAACCGCCTCACGTTCTACACACCCACCCGTCAGCTCCGTTCCGCCAGCCTCGCCCTCACCAAAGTCCCACGGATTCGCAGAACCACCACCGGAGGAAGATCCTTCTCCTACCTGGCTACCAAGCCGTGGAACTCCCTCCCCACCCACCTATGACTGACCCAGGACCATCTCTCCTTCAGGAGGCAACTCAAGACCTGGCTCTTCAAACAGTAGCAGCACCCCCCCCCCTCCCAGCGCCTTGAGACCCTTGCGGGTGAGTAGTGCGCTCTATAAATGTGCCTGATTGATTGATCAAAAGTCTCTGAGGGCAGTGTTAGAAAAGTAAATGGAATTGTCACACGAAGCCTCTTTGTCAGTACACAGATCTGAAGAGAAATCCACAGAGAAATATTGGAATAATTGGAGTGAAGTAAAATGAAAGAGAAGAGCTTCTTTATAGGCAAGAGAAGTTCTACTGGGACAAGAAATCTCTAATTTGTAAAAACGGATGCTTTCAATGAATGCTGCTTGCTCACCTTATCATAGGACACTAACAATCGGTTCATACCAGAGAGTGTTAAATCACTGCTGTAACACACTAACACGCCCACAGATTGAAATAAACCTCCAAACCAATATGCCTATACTAGAAACAATTCTGAATTTCTACTCGATAAACCGAAAGTGCATATATTTACACAAGCATTCAAGCACAGAATAAGTAGACTAGATATCTCTTCCTGAAGATCATAGGCTATTTCCCAATGCATCACAAAACATTGAAAACTTACCTCTGTAAGGCTCTCCTTAACAACTGACTGTGGTATCTGAACTCGAAGTATGCCATTCTACTACCATTAGACTGTATAATCTCAGTTTGAATATAAAATGCTCTGACACTTCTGAGCTAATGAATACATTAATGGAAAAATAAAAAAAACATAAAATAAACACCAGAAATGCTGTAGGAGAAGGTGTCGGTATATATTACTCCAACAGGGTTACTCATATGTGAGAGGTTCAGTCACAACACACACATGTACCGATCTGAAAACCAAATAAAACCACTGCAAACATAATTTAGCACACATTTTTTGTATTCTGTTAGTCTAAAACATTGCTGTTGTATACCTTAAATGGCAATTGCAACTGCTCGTCAAAAGTCACAGAAAACGATTCTGCATAGCTCGGCACTCTTCTAGTGCCACAACAGAGTTGGAGCCAGTTGTTGCTTCTTTCTTGAAGAGAGAAGAGATTAACTGCATTGATTGAACAGGGTTGTTTATATCTTACTCTTCGGGTGGAATCATTAAATACCCCCACCACTGGTCGTATGGACCCTGGTCATCAAAAGGGAGAAAGAGTTTAAAAGGAGTAATCATTTACATCAAACCTTCAGTAGAAGCAATTTTTTTGACATTTCCTAATTTCATAAAGAGAATTTGTGTTTGTTAAAGGATTTATTAACCATTTAGTAAATTCAAACTATTTTATTTAGAAATTATTAGTCTTCAGTCATTGTTATTACAAATTAAAACAATCCAATAATCGATATTTCAATCCAAGATAAAACCCAATATTGGTAAAAATTATTATAATGCAACAAGTGTGTTCCATAACGTAATTACCCTAAACTAATTACAATTATGAATGGAATAAGGTGTCAGTTCAGACACCCAATAAAGAGATCTGATGAGAGAATAAATACATTAGCATGAAGCCACTGCACTTCAATTGATAAATACATTATTAAGGTGCAAACCATGCTCAGTTATAAATCAGCAGATATATTTTGCATCACAGCATCCAATAAGATTACAGCACACTCCTGGGACTAGATAAATTCCCCGGTTTCTCACATCTTCACAATAGGCCACAGAAATAAGTCTTTGAAAATGTACTTCATCCACATTTTGCGGTTTAGACAGTTCTTCCCATAAATTATCCTTCCTGTTGTCTCCTCTTCTCCCAGTGAGAACCTCACTATCAGTTGTCAAATACAAACCAAATGTCTATTGACTGATAGAAAGATTTTGAAAAGTTACAGCATCTGCAGTGAAAGAGAAACACAACTCATGCAAAATAACAATGCAACAAGAAAAACAGGCTTTCAATGGTAGCTTATACATATATGTTAGTATCGCATCAACAGGTCAACTTAAATCAGCAGATTATTATTTCTTTTATATGCTTATAATGCCTGAGTATGATTATTTACTGCAAAAGTGTTAATACACAATACATGTTTATTTAGCATAGACTTTTGCTCTTTTTATTTAACGCCTTAACTGCTTCGAACGTTCAGCGCCAGTGCTGAATGTTCGAAGAAACGGGTGGGGCCGTGTCGGCCGTTGGACGCGCGCAGCACCAGGGAGGTAGCTCGTGCGACGTCCAACGGCCGACAGAAGCACTAAACGTGTTAAATGTATTATTGTTTGCAATATGAAGACATGAGCCCCATCAGTAGTGCCTTCCAGTACTGTCCATGACCACTGCCTGCCTACCCTGAGGCAGACTGCCACCATTCACAAAGTGAATATTGTCCCAAAGGGCCTCAGGCAGAACTCCTGGAAACACAAATTCCACTGCTGACTTTTACCACCAGATTAATCACAAAGGTCTAAATTATCTTAAAATGTGTAGATGCAACTCGGATGTTTGTTTACATTTATGTTTTTTTCTTGGTTACCATAACTACTTTTTTGGTGTGTATATGTTCAAAAAAATAGCGGGGGGAGTCTTTGATATTGCCAGTTGCTTTGTAATTAGGCTTTCCCCAGTATTTGATATGGTTTCCCCTGAATTTTGCAATGATATATTATTTCTGAGCTGAACCTGATTTTCGTATGTGAGCAACTCAATTTTTCTTTTGCTCGTTTGCACCCATAGTACTTGATGACAGATAAGATTTGCAAGGCCTATTTAGCTTGCCTATTTCTATTCCATGGCTGACAGACATGCCTTAAGCTTTACCATTTCATACTCAGCACTATAGTTGCCAGATCCCAGTCTGAGTTGCGGTTCCAGTATTGACTGAGACACCCTTACTTGGCAGGAGCACATATTGCAACTCATACGTGCAGTTTTAAGTATTATGAGTGACTCACCTGGTTTTGGATTACGTGGTGTGGGTGCCCACTGATCTGGGCAAAAGTGAAATTGGGGTTGTTGGAAAAGTACTTTAATGGCCATAGGGCAGTAGAGGTGTCATAAAGTAGCAACTGGGTTTGCCATGCCAATATTCTAGTGTGCTTGTGCACCATGCATTTTCACTAGACATACCCAAAGAAACCCAAATTGGGGGAACCCCATTTGGAGGGAGGTACTGTCAAGACCTCCTTAGCTACTACGTTATCTGACAAGCGAAAAGTCAAAAACATTTCTCATGCCAAGGCGCAATCTACATATTCACGATGGAGGAGGCATCATGTGGTGTCATCACAATTTTTGAGACTGTGTCTGTCCGTGTTACGAGATCAAGGGACAGTTAATGGAGAGACTTTGAGACGCGGCAGTATTCAGGGTTGCCGGTCTAGTGTTTCTGGCTCACGGCAGGCGGAGGGAATGAGGTGCGCGTTCGAATAACGAACTGTCGCTGTCCAGGGAGTCGGAGTGCCTGTTCTACACGCTCCGAAATTCTGCGTATTTGGGTTCCAGTTTGTTTAGCCAGTTCCAGTAAAAACACATGCGCAACGCGGGATATCAAGTAAGAAATTATTTGCCACATATTAAAGAGACTGTTTTGAAGCTACTAAGGAGCGTCATTTTCTGGCACAGGTGAAGAATTTCCAAGAACATTCTTTGTCGTATAGACAAGAATTTATCAGAGAGCAGCAATAGCCAAGGGTCCAAGGGTAAGAACAAATCTAATGCATCACTAGTGTTGATATAATTGTTTAGTTGGGGTTGGCTTGTGCTATATTTTGTGTCTTTATGCAGGGCGCAAACACAAGAGCCTGGGTGGACCTATCTGAAGCACTATCGTCAACAACGCAGAGGCTGTCTCTCTTTTTTCTTCCACTTCCCCTTCCCCCCGCTTTAGGAGTTACTTCAATATTTATTATCGAGTGGCTGTTGAGGTGGTGGGGCGTAGGGACTAGCGTCGACTCCTGTGGATTCTCTGGCATTCCTGACAGATTGAAGTGCCATTTATCCACCTGAGTCGACATGGCAGAGGGTTTGGACCGAAAGTCTTTGGCAGGGATCTTAGAGGGTCTACAAAATCAGCTTACACAATCGGCTGAGGAGAATAGAGCACTTAGAGCCGAAATTAAGCGTTCTCAACATGAGACTCATCAAGTAAAAGTAAAAATGGAGGAACTTCTGGCAGGAACTACTCCCCTGCCTGGAATAAATCCTATTAATAGCTCATCTACTGAAGCAGCTACTCAAGTTATACATTCAGTTGCCCGTGTAGTTCCTTTGGCTAACCCAGAGAGGTATTGTGGGGATCCTCATAAGGCCCAAATTTTTCTTACCCAATGTTCACTACATTTCCTATGCAGACCAGTAGTGTTTAAGGAAGATCAAGTAAAGGTTGCATTCATGCTGTCATATTTGAGTAGTGATGCCGCAGCCTGGTCCATGCCATTGATCTCTCGTAATGACCCAGCTTTGTATGATTTTGCGATCTTTAAAAAAGAGTTCCTAAGAATTTTTGACAGTAGAACCGCAAATCAAGCTACAGCTTTTGGATATTAAATAAGGGAATCGCGATTTGGTAGCTTATATTGCTCAATTTATCAAATTAATCGTGGAAACAGACTGGCCAGAAGAGAAGCGTTCTGCTATATTTTACCGAGGCCTTAAGGACGAACTAAAGGATGCATTAGCACAGATACCCAAGCGACCCTAAGAAATTTCTGAATTGATAGATTTAGTTCTTCAGATTGATCACCGTCTTTTTTAAAGACGGTGATCAATCTGAAGAACTAAATCTGAATCTGAAGAACTAAATCTTTTTTAAAGACGGTCAGAGAAGAGAAAAGAGTTCAAATCTTCCGTTCCTCGTCTAGATCGCATCAAATCTGAAGGTAACAAAACTGATGTCAATACCGGTGAAGAACCTATGCAAATAGGATCAATTAGAGGGCCAATGTCCAAGGAAGAGAAGGAGAAGAGACATACTAACCATCTGTGTCTGTATTGTGGGGCCTCAGGTCATTTTGTAAAGGAGTGTCCTAAAAAAACAAAAATTAATCAGGGGTTAAAAGACAAATCCCATCAGTAGAGGGAGTTGCCCTGGTGGGATGTTGCGATGAGTCAACTCTTGAACATCAACAATTGGTTAACACCTTACAGTCGTCGGCACCACATCTCACCATCTCTTTCACTGTGAAATTTGGGTCGCAAGAGGTTAAAGAATTGTCAGTCATGATTGACTCTGGTGCCACGGGGAATTTCTGTGATTTGAGGTATGCTAAGGAAATTGGTATCAAGGCCATCAGGAAGAAACATCCAGAGATAGTGAAGGCTGTAGATGGTACTAACCTGACCTCAGGCCCTATTGTGGATGAAACAGAGACCTTAGAAATGGTGGGATTGCAGGGTCATCGGGAATATATAAGGTTCAACCTTATTGATGCCCCGCAATTTCAACTGATTCTGGGATTACCGTGGTTGTCCGAGCATAATCCCACTATAGATTGGGATCGAAGAACAGTGAAGATGAACTCGGAATATTGTCAAGAGAATTGTTTTTCCCGAAGAGAACATAAGGTTGAAGAGTCCCCGGTTTCAAAGCTCGCATTGATCACCACCAGTATTTGTAGTGTGGAAAAACAGGAAATACCCAATATCAAGATCTCGCTAGTGTTTTTGACAAAAGGAATGCAGAGAGACTTCCGCCACACAGAGATTACGACTGCAAAATCGAACTTGAGCTGGGAGCGGTGTCACCTTGCAGTCGCATCTATGCTCTAACTGAAGCCGAGAACACCTATCTTAAAAAATACTTGGATGAGTATTTGGAAATTGGATTTATACGGCTGTCCCAATCGCCAGTGTCATCGCCTTTGTTTTTCCGGCCTAAGAAGGATGGGACTCTTCGAATTTGTATTGACTACAGAGCCCTGAATCAAGTCACCATTAAGAACAGGTACCCTCTTCCACTCATTTCGCAACTCTTGGACCAGGTCAAAGGGGCTAAGATCTATACAAAGCTTGATTTAAGAGGGGCGTATCATTTGGTGAGAGTTACTGAGGGCGATGAGTGGAAGACAGCTTTTCGGACCAAATATGGCTTGTTTGAATATCAAGTAATGCCCTACGGGTTAAGCAACGCCCTAGCAGCATTCCAGCACTTGGTCAATGATGTCCTACGGGAATTTTTAGATCGAGTGGCTTTGGTGTATATAGATGAATGACATTTTGATTTTTTTAAACAATACAGAGGAACATGTGAAGCAAGTGAGAGCGGTTTTACAGAAGCTGCTGGAGAATCATCTTTATGTCAAGCTCGAAAAATGCTCCTTCCACGCAGATCATGTGGAATTTTTGGGATTCGTTCTGTCTGCTGATGGAGTGGAGATGGATGATTCAAAGGTCCAAGTTATCCAAGAGTGGTCTTCGCCGAGAAGTGTGAAAGAGATACAAAGTTTTATTGGATTCGCAAATTTTTATCGAAGATTTATACCAAATTTTTCAGACAAGGTCTCGCCCATCACGCAATTGCTGAAAAAAGGGAAGAAATTTGAATGGTCTGATGAAGCGGATAAGTCTTTTCAAAACTTAAAAAAGGCTTTTGTTACTGCTCCCATTTTAATGCACCCAGATTCAAAACAAGCTTTTTATGTGGAGACTGATGCATCGAATTTCGCCACTGGAGGAATTCTATCTCATAGAAATAAACAAACAGGACAGCTCCACCCGGTGGCCTATCGATCAAGGAAACTATCCGAGGCCGAATGCAATTATTCAATTGCAGATAAAGAGTTGTTGGCCGTCAAGGAGGCCTTTCAAGATTGGCGACATTACCTGTTAGGGACCAAACATTGCGTGACTGTGTTCACAGATCATCGTAATCTGCAATTTTTAAAATCCGCAAAGACACTCACGCCTCGTCAACTAAGATGGGCCTTGTACTTTTCTGAGTTTAATTTTGTGATCACTTACAAACCAGGTGCAAAAAATGGAAAGGCCGACGCCCTGTCAAGATTAAATTCTTCTGAAGAAACCAGAACTTCATTTCCAGAACCAATCATTCCCTTGAATAAAATAATTGGAGCAATACACTTAGAAGAATTTACGGAAGAAATTCAGAAGAATTATTCTGAGATATTGAAGGATTGGGTTGAATCAGACAACAAGAAAACTGTTGTGGAAGGTCTTCCATTTTATGAAGGGAAGCTATACTTTATCAAAGGAGCTGCAAGAGAAAGCTGTGAGAGGTTGTCATGATGATCGTCTTGCTGGTCATAAGGGAGTTAAGAAAACTCTAGAGTTGATTAAGCAACATTTTTGGTGGCCTGGCATGGCGGCTCAAATAGGGCAGTATGTTTCAACCTGTGAATTGTGCATTAAAGGAAAACCAAGCCGAAGCGCCCCACAGGGCCTGTTACAACCTTTGCCCAATGCACCATATCCTTGGCATACGGTGTCACTAGACTTAATAGTAGATCTCCCATCCAGTTTGGGTAATACTGTTATACTGGTGTTTGTAGACTCGTTCTCTAAAATGGGGACTTCATTCCCTTAAAACCAGTACCCACCGCACCACAGTTAGTGCACATATTCAATCAACACATAGTTCGTGCTCATGGAATTCCACAAATCATCATTTCAGATAGAGGGACACAATTCATATCAAAATTTTGGGAAAAATTCATGCACAATCTTGGGGTCGACACGCGATATTCTATCAGTTACCATCCTGAAACGGACGGTCAAAGTGAGAGGGTGAACCAGGAACTGGAACAATACCTCCGACTCTATCTGTTGGAACAGGAGGGCAACTGGTCAGAATTGTTGTGGACGGACGAATTTGCCTATAATAACGCAGTGCATGACTCCACGGGGTATTCCCCATTCTATCTCAACTCTGGAAAACACCCAAATCTAGTCATGGGTAAATCAGATGAAATAGTGCCAGCTAATACTAAGGTCATGACTGAGTTATAGGTATCTTATGATAAGGCTCAAAAAAATTAATCCTGTGGTAGTTAAATTGCAACTCCCAAGATCTTTGAAGGTTCACTCAGCTTTTCACTTTTCACTCTTAAAAAAGAACCCAGAGAATGCAAGATTAAAAGAAACTCCCCCACCTATAAAGGTGGAGTCAGGTGAAGAGGTCGAAGTCAGCAGAATTCTAGACTCTAGAGTTTCTAGAAAGAAACTATTTAACTTGGTGGAATGGAAAGGGTTCCGTTCAGAAGAAAGATCCTGGGAACCATCTACAAACGTTCATGCTCCAAGGCTGGTTAGGAATTTTCACTAGACATACCCAAAGAAACCCAAATTGGGGGAACCCCATTTGGAGGGAGGTACTGTCAAGACCTCCTTAGCTACTACGTTATCTGACAAGCGAAAAGTCAAAAAAAATTCTCATGCCAAGGCGCAATCTACATATTCACGATGGAGGAGGCATCATGTGGTGTCATCACTATTTTTGAGACTGTGTCTATCCGTGTTACGAGATCAAGGGACAGTTAATGGAGAGACTTTGAGACGCGGCAGTATTCAGGGTTGCTGGTCTAGTGTTTCTGGCTCGCGGCAGGCGGAGGGAATGAGAAGCGCGTTCGAATAACGAACTGCGCACTTCAACTGTCGCTGTCCAAGGAGTCGGAGCGCCTGTTCTACACGCTCCGAAATTAAGCGTATTTGGGTTCCAGTTTGTTTTGCAAGTTCCAGTAAAAACGCATGCGCAGCGTGGGATATCAAGTAAGAAATGATTTGCCACGTATTAAAGAGACTGTTTTAAAGCTACTAAGGAGCGTCATTTTCTGGCACAGGTGAAGAATTTCCAAGAACCTTCTTTGTCGTATAGACAATAATTTATCTGGAGATAAACCAGAGTCAAGAAGCATTGTCGCTATAGTTTTCTTAGTTACACATAGTTGGGGCGCATATTTTTAGAACCAGTGAACAGCACCTTATATCCTAGTAAGGCACACTTCAGTTGAAGAATTTTGTTTATCAAAGGAGTCAAATCTGTGACAGGTATTTAAGGAATAAAAGAATTGCATAGAGTCAAGTTTAGTCATAATGAAATGTTACTGATGGTGTTATGTTTACACAGAGAGTCACAGACAACTGAACTCCTACTACAATTCCACAGAGAGCAGCAATAGCCAAGGGTCCAAGGGTAAGAACAAATCTAATGCATCACTAGTGTTGATATAATTGTTTAGTTGGGGTTGGCTTGTGCTATATTTTGTGTCTTTCTGCAGGGTGCAAACACAAGAGCCTGGGTGGACCGATCTGAGCACTATCGTCAAAAACGCAGAGGCTGTCTCTCTTTTTTCTTCCACTTCCCCTCCCCCCACCACTTTAGGAGTTACTCGATATTTATTATCGAGTGTCTGTTGAGGTGGTGGGCGTTGGGACTAGCGTCGACTCCTGTGGATTCTCTGGCATTCCTAACACACAGCCACATCTCTGCCCACCTGAGAGACCTGCACTGGCTCCCCGTAAGCAAAAGGATCACGTTCAGGCTCCTCACCCACGCTCACAAAGCTCTCCACGACATGGGCCCGAATACCTCAACAACCGCCTCACGTTCTACACACCCACCCGTCAGCTCCGTTCCGCCAGCCTCGCCCTCACCAAAGTCCCACGGATTCGCAGAACCACCACCGGAGGAAGATCCTTCTCCTACCTGGCTACCAAGCCGTGGAACTCCCTCCCCACCCACCTATGACTGACCCAGGACCATCTCTCCTTCAGGAGGCAACTCAAGACCTGGCTCTTCAAACAGTAGCAGCACCCCCCCCCTCCCAGCGCCTTGAGACCCTTGCGGGTGAGTAGTGCGCTCTATAAATGTGCCTGATTGATTGATCAAAAGTCTCTGAGGGCAGTGTTAGAAAAGTAAATGGAATTGTCACACGAAGCCTCTTTGTCAGTACACAGATCTGAAGAGAAATCCACAGAGAAATATTGGAATAATTGGAGTGAAGTAAAATGAAAGAGAAGAGCTTCTTTATAGGCAAGAGAAGTTCTACTGGGACAAGAAATCTCTAATTTGTAAAAACGGATGCTTTCAATGAATGCTGCTTGCTCACCTTATCATAGGACACTAACAATCGGTTCATACCAGAGAGTGTTAAATCACTGCTGTAACACACTAACACGCCCACAGATTGAAATAAACCTCCAAACCAATATGCCTATACTAGAAACAATTCTGAATTTCTACTCGATAAACCGAAAGTGCATATATTTACACAAGCATTCAAGCACAGAATAAGTAGACTAGATATCCCTTCCTGAAGATCATAGGCTATTTCCCACTGCACCACAAAACATTGAAAACTTACCTCTGTAAGGCTCTCCTTAACAACTGACTGTGGTATCTGAACTCGAAGTATGCCATTCTACTACCATTAGACTGTATAATCTCAGTTTGAATATAAAATGCTCTGACACTTCTGAGCTAATTAATACATTAATGGAAAAATAAAAAAAACATAAAATAAACACCAGAAATGCTGTAGGAGAAGGTGTCGGTATATATTACTCCAACAGGGTTACTCATATGTGAGAGGTTCAGTCACAACACACACATGTACCGATCTGAAAACCAAATAAAACCACTGCAAACATAATTTAGCACACATTTTTTGTATTCTGTTAGTCTAAAACATTGCTGTTGTATACCTTAAATGGCAATTGCAACTGCTCGTCAAAAGTCACAGAAAACGATTCTGCATAGCTCGGCACTCTTCTAGTGCCACAACAGAGTTGGAGCCAGTTGTTGCTTCTTTCTTGAAGAGAGAAGAGATTAACTGCATTGATTGAACAGGGTTGTTTATATCTTACTCTTCGGGTGGAATCATTAAATACCCCCACCACTGGTCGTATGGACCCTGGTCATCAAAAGGGAGAAAGAGTTTAAAAGGAGTAATCATTTACATCAAACCTTCAGTAGAAGCAATTTTTTTGACATTTCCTAATTTCATAAAGAGAATTTGTGTTTGTTAAAGGATTTTATTAACCATTTAGTAAATTCAAACTATTTTATTTAGAAATTATTAGTCTTCAGTCATTGTTATTACAAATTAAAACAATCCAATAATCGATATTTCAATCCAAGATAAAACACAATATTGGTAAAAATTATTATAATGCAACAAGTGTGTTCCATAACGTAATTACCCTAAACTAATTACAATTATGAATGGAATAAGGTGTCAGTTCAGACACCCAATAAAGAGATCTGATGAGAGAATAAATACATTAGCATGAAGCCACTGCACTTCAATTGATAAATACATTATTAAGGTGCAAACCATGCTCAGTTATAAATCAGCAGATATATTTTGCATCACAGCATCCAATAAGATTACAGCACACTCCTGGGACTAGATAAATTCCCCGGTTTCTCACATCTTCACAATAGGCCACAGAAATAAGTCTTTGAAAATGTACTTCATCCACATTTTGCGGTTTAGACAGTTCTTCCCATAAATTATCCTTCCTGTTGTCTCCTCTTCTCCCAGTGAGAACCTCACTATCAGTTGTCAAATACAAACCAAATGTCTATTGACTGATAGAAAGATTTTGAAAAGTTACAGCATCTGCAGTGAAAGAGAAACACAACTCATGCAAAATAACAATGCAACAAGAAAAACAGGCTTTCAATGGTAGCTTATACATATATGTTAGTATCGCATCAACAGGTCAACTTAAATCAGCAGATTATTATTTCTTTTATATGCTTATAATGCCTGAGTATGATTATTTACTGCAAAAGTGTTAATACACAATACATGTTTATTTAGCATAGACTTTTGCTCTTTTTATTTAACGCCTTAACTGCTTCGAACGTTCAGCGCCAGTGCTGAATGTTCGAAGAAACGGGTGGGGCCGTGTCGGCCGTTGGACGCGCGCAGCACCAGGGAGGTAGCTCGTGCGACGTCCAACGGCCGACAGAAGCACTAAACGTGTTAAATGTATTATTGTTTGCAATATGAAGACATGAGCCCCATCAGTAGTGCCTTCCAGTACTGTCCATGACCACTGCCTGCCTACCCTGAGGCAGACTGCCACCATTCACAAAGTGAATATTGTCCCAAAGGGCCTCAGGCAGAACTCCTGGAAACACAAATTCCACTGCTGACTTTTACCACCAGATTAATCACAAAGGTCTAAATTATCTTAAAATGTGTAGATGCAACTCGGATGTTTGTTTACATTTATGTTTTTTTCTTGGTTACCATAACTACTTTTTTGGTGTGTATATGTTCAAAAAAATAGCGGGGGGAGTCTTTGATATTGCCAGTTGCTTTGTAATTAGGCTTTCCCCAGTATTTGATATGGTTTCCCCTGAATTTTGCAATGATATATTATTTCTGAGCTGAACCTGATTTTCGTATGTGAGCAACTCAATTTTTCTTTTGCTCGTTTGCACCCATAGTACTTGATGACAGATAAGATTTGCAAGGCCTATTTAGCTTGCCTATTTCTATTCCATGGCTGACAGACATGCCTTAAGCTTTACCATTTCATACTCAGCACTATAGTTGCCAGATCCCAGTCTGAGTTGCGGTTCCAGTATTGACTGAGACACCCTTACTTGGCAGGAGCACATATTGCAACTCATACGTGCAGTTTTAAGTATTATGAGTGACTCACCTGGTTTTGGATTACGTGGTGTGGGTGCCCACTGATCTGGGCAAAAGTGAAATTGGGGTTGTTGGAAAAGTACTTTAATGGCCATAGGGCAGTAGAGGTGTCATAAAGTAGCAACTGGGTTTGCCATGCCAATATTCTAGTGTGCTTGTGCACCATGCATTTTCACTAGACATACCCAAAGAAACCCAAATTGGGGGAACCCCATTTGGAGGGAGGTACTGTCAAGACCTCCTTAGCTACTACGTTATCTGACAAGCGAAAAGTCAAAAACATTTCTCATGCCAAGGCGCAATCTACATATTCACGATGGAGGAGGCATCATGTGGTGTCATCACAATTTTTGAGACTGTGTCTGTCCGTGTTACGAGATCAAGGGACAGTTAATGGAGAGACTTTGAGACGCGGCAGTATTCAGGGTTGCCGGTCTAGTGTTTCTGGCTCACGGCAGGCGGAGGGAATGAGGTGCGCGTTCGAATAACGAACTGTCGCTGTCCAGGGAGTCGGAGTGCCTGTTCTACACGCTCCGAAATTCTGCGTATTTGGGTTCCAGTTTGTTTAGCCAGTTCCAGTAAAAACACATGCGCAACGCGGGATATCAAGTAAGAAATTATTTGCCACATATTAAAGAGACTGTTTTGAAGCTACTAAGGAGCGTCATTTTCTGGCACAGGTGAAGAATTTCCAAGAACATTCTTTGTCGTATAGACAAGAATTTATCAGAGAGCAGCAATAGCCAAGGGTCCAAGGGTAAGAACAAATCTAATGCATCACTAGTGTTGATATAATTGTTTAGTTGGGGTTGGCTTGTGCTATATTTTGTGTCTTTATGCAGGGCGCAAACACAAGAGCCTGGGTGGACCTATCTGAAGCACTATCGTCAACAACGCAGAGGCTGTCTCTCTTTTTTCTTCCACTTCCCCTTCCCCCCGCTTTAGGAGTTACTTCAATATTTATTATCGAGTGGCTGTTGAGGTGGTGGGGCGTAGGGACTAGCGTCGACTCCTGTGGATTCTCTGGCATTCCTGACAGATTGAAGTGCCATTTATCCACCTGAGTCGACATGGCAGAGGGTTTGGACCGAAAGTCTTTGGCAGGGATCTTAGAGGGTCTACAAAATCAGCTTACACAATCGGCTGAGGAGAATAGAGCACTTAGAGCCGAAATTAAGCGTTCTCAACATGAGACTCATCAAGTAAAAGTAAAAATGGAGGAACTTCTGGCAGGAACTACTCCCCTGCCTGGAATAAATCATATTAATAGCTCATCTACTGAAGCAGCTACTCAAGTTATACATTCAGTTGCCCGTGTAGTTCCTTTGGCTAACCCAGAGAGGTATTGTGGGGATCCTCATAAGGCCCAAATTTTTCTTACCCAATGTTCACTACATTTCCTATGCAGACCAGTAGTGTTTAAGGAAGATCAAGTAAAGGTTGCATTCATGCTGTCATATTTGAGTAGTGATGCCGCAGCCTGGTCCATGCCATTGATCTCTCGTAATGACCCAGCGTTGTATGATTTTGCGATCTTTAAAAAAGAGTTCCTAAGAATTTTTGACAGTAGAACCGCAAATCAAGCTACAGCTTTTGGATATTAAATAAGGGAATCGCGATTTGGTAGCTTATATTGCTCAATTTATCAAATTAATCGTGGAAACAGACTGGCCAGAAGAGAAGCGTTCTGCTATATTTTACCGAGGCCTTAAGGACGAACTAAAGGATGCATTAGCACAGATACCCAAGCGACCCTAAGAAATTTCTGAATTGATAGATTTAGTTCTTCAGATTGATCACCGTCTTTTTTAAAGACGGTGATCAATCTGAAGAACTAAATCTGAATCTGAAGAACTAAATCTTTTTTAAAGACGGTCAGAGAAGAGAAAAGAGTTCAAATCTTCCGTTCCTCGTCTAGATCGCATCAAATCTGAAGGTAACAAAACTGATGTCAATACCGGTGAAGAACCTATGCAAATAGGATCAATTAGAGGGCCACTGTCCAAGGAAGAGAAGGAGAAGAGACATACTAACCATCTGTGTCTGTATTGTGGGGCCTCAGGTCATTTTGTAAAGGAGTGTCCTAAAAAAACAAAAATTAATCAGAGGTTAAAAGACAAATCCCATCAGTAGAGGGAGTTGCCCTGGTGGGATGTTGCGATGAGTCAACTCTTGAACATCAACAATTGGTTAACACCTTACAGTCGTCGGCACCACATCTCACCATCTCTTTCACTGTGAAATTTGGGTCGCAAGAGGTTAAAGAATTGTCAGTCATGATTGACTCTGGTGCCACGGGGAATTTCTGTGATTTGAGGTATGCTAAGGAAATTGGTATCAAGGCCATCAGGAAGAAACATCCAGAGATAGTGAAGGCTGTAGATGGTACTAACCTGACCTCAGGCCCTATTGTGGATGAAACAGAGACCTTAGAAATGGTGGGATTGCAGGGTCATCGGGAATATATAAGGTTCAACCTTATTGATGCCCCGCAATTTCAACTGATTCTGGGATTACCGTGGTTGTCCGAGCATAATCCCACTATAGATTGGGATCGAAGAACAGTGAAGATGAACTCGGAATATTGTCAAGAGAATTGTTTTTCCCGAAGAGAACATAAGGTTGAAGAGTCCCCGGTTTCAAAGCTCGCATTGATCACCACCAGTATTTGTAGTGTGGAAAAACAGGAAATACCCAATATCAAGATCTCGCTAGTGTTTTTGACAAAAGGAATGCAGAGAGACTTCCGCCACACAGAGATTACGACTGCAAAATCGAACTTGAGCTGGGAGCGGTGTCACCTTGCAGTCGCATCTATGCTCTAACTGAAGCCGAGAACACCTATCTTAAAAAATACTTGGATGAGTATTTGGAAATTGGATTTATACGGCCGTCCCAATCGCCAGTGTCATCGCCTTTGTTTTTCCGGCCTAAGAAGGATGGGACTCTTCGAATTTGTATTGACTACAGAGCCCTGAATCAAGTCACCATTAAGAACAGGTACCCTCTTCCACTCATTTCGCAACTCTTGGACCAGGTCAAAGGGGCTAAGATCTATACAAAGCTTGATTTAAGAGGGGCGTATCATTTGGTGAGAGTTACTGAGGGCGATGAGTGGAAGACAGCTTTTCGGACCAAATATGGCTTGTTTGAATATCAAGTAATGCCCTACGGGTTAAGCAACGCCCTAGCAGCATTCCAGCACTTGGTCAATGATGTCCTACGGGAATTTTTAGATCGAGTGGCTTTGGTGTATATAGATGAATGACATTTTGATTTTTTTAAACAATACAGAGGAACATGTGAAGCAAGTGAGAGCGGTTTTACAGAAGCTGCTGGAGAATCATCTTTATGTCAAGCTCGAAAAATGCTCCTTCCACGCAGATCATGTGGAATTTTTGGGATTCGTTCTGTCTGCTGATGGAGTGGAGATGGATGATTCAAAGGTCCAAGTTATCCAAGAGTGGTCTTCGCCGAGAAGTGTGAAAGAGATACAAAGTTTTATTGGATTCGCAAATTTTTATCGAAGATTTATACCAAATTTTTCAGACAAGGTCTCGCCCATCACGCAATTGCTGAAAAAAGGGAAGAAATTTGAATGGTCTGATGAAGCGGATAAGTCTTTTCAAAACTTAAAAAAGGCTTTTGTTACTGCTCCCATTTTAATGCACCCAGATTCAAAACAAGCTTTTTATGTGGAGACTGATGCATCGAATTTCGCCACTGGAGGAATTCTATCTCATAGAAATAAACAAACAGGACAGCTCCACCCGGTGGCCTATCGATCAAGGAAACTATCCGAGGCCGAATGCAATTATTCAATTGCAGATAAAGAGTTGTTGGCCGTCAAGGAGGCCTTTCAAGATTGGCGACATTACCTGTTAGGGACCAAACATTGCGTGACTGTGTTCACAGATCATCGTAATCTGCAATTTTTAAAATCCGCAAAGACACTCACGCCTCGTCAACTAAGATGGGCCTTGTACTTTTCTGAGTTTAATTTTGTGATCACTTACAAACCAGGTGCAAAAAATGGAAAGGCCGACGCCCTGTCAAGATTAAATTCTTCTGAAGAAACCAGAACTTCATTTCCAGAACCAATCATTCCCTTGAATAAAATAATTGGAGCAATACACTTAGAAGAATTTACGGAAGAAATTCTGAAGAATTATTCTGAGATATTGAAGGATTGGGTTGAATCAGACAACAAGAAAACTGTTGTGGAAGGTCTTCCATTTTATGAAGGGAAGCTATACTTACCATCAAAGGAGCTGCAAGAGAAAGCTGTGAGAGGTTGTCATGATGATCGTCTTGCTGGTCATAAGGGAGTTAAGAAAACTCTAGAGTTGATTAAGCAACATTTTTGGTGGCCTGGCATGGCGGCTCAAATAGGGCAGTATGTTTCAACCTGTGAATTGTGCATTAAAGGAAAACCAAGCCGAAGCGCCCCACAGGGCCTGTTACAACCTTTGCCCAATGCACCATATCCTTGGCATACGGTGTCACTAGACTTAATAGTAGATCTCCCATCCAGTTTGGGTAATACTGTTATACTGGTGTTTGTAGACTCGTTCTCTAAAATGGGGACTTCATTCCCTTAAAACCAGTACCCACCGCACCACAGTTAGTGCACATATTCAATCAACACATAGTTCGTGCTCATGGAATTCCACAAATCATCATTTCAGATAGAGGGACACAATTCATATCAAAATTTTGGGAAAAATTCATGCACAATCTTGGGGTTGACACGCGATATTCTATCAGTTACCATCCTGAAACGGACGGTCAAAGTGAGAGGGTGAACCAGGAACTGGAACAATACCTCCGACTCTATCTGTTGGAACAGGAGGGCAACTGGTCAGAATTGTTGTGGACGGACGAATTTGCCTATAATAACGCAGTGCATGACTCCACGGGGTATTCCCCATTCTATCTCAACTCTGGAAAACACCCAAATCTAGTCATGGGTAAATCAGATGAAATAGTGCCAGCTAATACTAAGGTCATGACTGAGTTATAGGTATCTTATGATAAGGCTCAAAAAAATTAATCCTGTGGTAGTTAAATTGCAACTCCCAAGATCTTTGAAGGTTCACTCAGCTTTTCACTTTTCACTCTTAAAAAAGAACCCAGAGAATGCAAGATTAAAAGAAACTCCCTCACCTATAAAGGTGGAGTCAGGTGAAGAGGTCGAAGTCAGCAGAATTCTAGACTCTAGAGTTTCTAGAAAGAAACTATTTAACTTGGTGGAATGGAAAGGGTTCCGTTCAGAAGAAAGATCCTGGGAACCATCTACAAACGTTCATGCTCCAAGGCTGGTTAGGAATTTTCACTAGACATACCCAAAGAAACCCAAATTGGGGGAACCCCATTTGGAGGGAGGTACTGTCAAGACCTCCTTAGCTACTACGTTATCTGACAAGCGAAAAGTCAAAAAAAATTCTCATGCCAAGGCGCAATCTACATATTCACGATGGAGGAGGCATCATGTGGTGTCATCACTATTTTTGAGACTGTGTCTATCCGTGTTACGAGATCAAGGGACAGTTAATGGAGAGACTTTGAGACGCGGCAGTATTCAGGGTTGCTGGTCTAGTGTTTCTGGCTCGCGGCAGGCGGAGGGAATGAGAAGCGCGTTCGAATAACGAACTGCGCACTTCAACTGTCGCTGTCCAAGGAGTCGGAGCGCCTGTTCTACACGCTCCGAAATTAAGCGTATTTGGGTTCCAGTTTGTTTTGCAAGTTCCAGTAAAAACGCATGCGCAGCGTGGGATATCAAGTAAGAAATGATTTGCCACGTATTAAAGAGACTGTTTTGAAGCTACTAAGGAGCGTCATTTTCTGGCACAGGTGAAGAATTTCCAAGAACCTTCTTTGTCGTATAGACAATAATTTATCTGGAGATAAACCAGAGTCAAGAAGCATTGTCGCTATAGTTTTCTTAGTTACACATAGTTGGGGCGCATATTTTTAGAACCAGTGAACAGCACCTTATATCCTAGTAAGGCACACTTCAGTTGAAGAATTTTGTTTATCAAAGGAGTCAAATCTGTGACAGGTATTTAAGGAATAAAAGAATTGCATAGAGTCAAGTTTAGTCATAATGAAATGTTACTGATGGTGTTATGTTTACACAGAGAGTCACAGACAACTGAACTCCTACTACAATTCCACAGAGAGCAGCAATAGCCAAGGGTCCAAGGGTAAGAACAAATCTAATGCATCACTAGTGTTGATATAATTGTTTAGTTGGGGTTGGCTTGTGCTATATTTTGTGTCTTTCTGCAGGGTGCAAACACAAGAGCCTGGGTGGACCGATCTGAGCACTATCGTCAAAAACGCAGAGGCTGTCTCTCTTTTTTCTTCCACTTCCCCTCCCCCCACCACTTTAGGAGTTACTCGATATTTATTATCGAGTGTCTGTTGAGGTGGTGGGCGTTGGGACTAGCGTCGACTCCTGTGGATTCTCTGGCATTCCTAACACACAGCCACATCTCTGCCCACCTGAGAGACCTGCACTGGCTCCCCGTAAGCAAAAGGATCACGTTCAGGCTCCTCACCCACGCTCACAAAGCTCTCCACGACATGGGCCCGAATACCTCAACAACCGCCTCACGTTCTACACACCCACCCGTCAGCTCCGTTCCGCCAGCCTCGCCCTCACCAAAGTCCCACGGATTCGCAGAACCACCACCGGAGGAAGATCCTTCTCCTACCTGGCTACCAAGCCGTGGAACTCCCTCCCCACCCACCTATGACTGACCCAGGACCATCTCTCCTTCAGGAGGCAACTCAAGACCTGGCTCTTCAAACAGTAGCAGCACCCCCCCCCTCCCAGCGCCTTGAGACCCTTGCGGGTGAGTAGTGCGCTCTATAAATGTGCCTGATTGATTGACCAAAAGTCTCTGAGGGCAGTGTTAGAAAAGTAAATGGAATTGTCACACGAAGCCTCTTTGTCAGTACACAGATCTGAAGAGAAATCCACAGAGAAATATTGGAATAATTGGAGTGAAGTAAAATGAAAGAGAAGAGCTTCTTTATAGGCAAGAGAAGTTCTACTGGGACAAGAAATCTCTAATTTGTAAAAACGGATGCTTTCAATGAATGCTGCTTGCTCACCTTATCATAGGACACTAACAATCGGTTCATACCAGAGAGTGTTAAATCACTGCTGTAACACACTAACACGCCCACAGATTGAAATAAACCTCCAAACCAATATGCCTATACTAGAAACAATTCTGAATTTCTACTCGATAAACCGAAAGTGCATATATTTACACAAGCATTCAAGCACAGAATAAGTAGACTAGATATCCCTTCCTGAAGATCATAGGCTATTTCCCACTGCACCACAAAACATTGAAAACTTACCTCTGTAAGGCTCTCCTTAACAACTGACTGTGGTATCTGAACTCGAAGTATGCCATTCTACTACCATTAGACTGTATAATCTCAGTTTGAATATAAAATGCTCTGACACTTCTGAGCTAATTAATACATTAATGGAAAAATAAAAAAAACATAAAATAAACACCAGAAATGCTGTAGGAGAAGGTGTCGGTATATATTACTCCAACAGGGTTACTCATATGTGAGAGGTTCAGTCACAACACACACATGTACCGATCTGAAAACCAAATAAAACCACTGCAAACATAATTTAGCACACATTTTTTGTATTCTGTTAGTCTAAAACATTGCTGTTGTATACCTTAAATGGCAATTGCAACTGCTCGTCAAAAGTCACAGAAAACGATTCTGCATAGCTCGGCACTCTTCTAGTGCCACAACAGAGTTGGAGCCAGTTGTTGCTTCTTTCTTGAAGAGAGAAGAGATTAACTGCATTGATTGAACAGGGTTGTTTATATCTTACTCTTCGGGTGGAATCATTAAATACCCCCACCACTGGTCGTATGGACCCTGGTCATCAAAAGGGAGAAAGAGTTTAAAAGGAGTAATCATTTACATCAAACCTTCAGTAGAAGCAATTTTTTTGACATTTCCTAATTTCATAAAGAGAATTTGTGTTTGTTAAAGGATTTTATTAACCATTTAGTAAATTCAAACTATTTTATTTAGAAATTATTAGTCTTCAGTCATTGTTATTACAAATTAAAACAATCCAATAATCGATATTTCAATCCAAGATAAAACACAATATTGGTAAAAATTATTATAATGCAACAAGTGTGTTCCATAACGTAATTACCCTAAACTAATTACAATTATGAATGGAATAAGGTGTCAGTTCAGACACCCAATAAAGAGATCTGATGAGAGAATAAATACATTAGCATGAAGCCACTGCACTTCAATTGATAAATACATTATTAAGGTGCAAACCATGCTCAGTTATAAATCAGCAGATATATTTTGCATCACAGCATCCAATAAGATTACAGCACACTCCTGGGACTAGATAAATTCCCCGGTTTCTCACATCTTCACAATAGGCCACAGAAATAAGTCTTTGAAAATGTACTTCATCCACATTTTGCGGTTTAGACAGTTCTTCCCATAAATTATCCTTCCTGTTGTCTCCTCTTCTCCCAGTGAGAACCTCACTATCAGTTGTCAAATACAAACCAAATGTCTATTGACTGATAGAAAGATTTTGAAAAGTTACAGCATCTGCAGTGAAAGAGAAACACAACTCATGCAAAATAACAATGCAACAAGAAAAACAGGCTTTCAATGGTAGCTTATACATATATGTTAGTATCGCATCAACAGGTCAACTTAAATCAGCAGATTATTATTTCTTTTATATGCTTATAATGCCTGAGTATGATTATTTACTGCAAAAGTGTTAATACACAATACATGTTTATTTAGCATAGACTTTTGCTCTTTTTATTTAACGCCTTAACTGCTTCGAACGTTCAGCGCCAGTGCTGAATGTTCGAAGAAACGGGTGGGGCCGTGTCGGCCGTTGGACGCGCGCAGCACCAGGGAGGTAGCTCGTGCGACGTCCAACGGCCGACAGAAGCACTAAACGTGTTAAATGTATTATTGTTTGCAATATGAAGACATGAGCCCCATCAGTAGTGCCTTCCAGTACTGTCCATGACCACTGCCTGCCTACCCTGAGGCAGACTGCCACCATTCACAAAGTGAATATTGTCCCAAAGGGCCTCAGGCAGAACTCCTGGAAACACAAATTCCACTGCTGACTTTTACCACCAGATTAATCACAAAGGTCTAAATTATCTTAAAATGTGTAGATGCAACTCGGATGTTTGTTTACATTTATGTTTTTTTCTTGGTTACCATAACTACTTTTTTGGTGTGTATATGTTCAAAAAAATAGCGGGGGGAGTCTTTGATATTGCCAGTTGCTTTGTAATTAGGCTTTCCCCAGTATTTGATATGGTTTCCCCTGAATTTTGCAATGATATATTATTTCTGAGCTGAACCTGATTTTCGTATGTGAGCAACTCAATTTTTCTTTTGCTCGTTTGCACCCATAGTACTTGATGACAGATAAGATTTGCAAGGCCTATTTAGCTTGCCTATTTCTATTCCATGGCTGACAGACATGCCTTAAGCTTTACCATTTCATACTCAGCACTATAGTTGCCAGATCCCAGTCTGAGTTGCGGTTCCAGTATTGACTGAGACACCCTTACTTGGCAGGAGCACATATTGCAACTCATACGTGCAGTTTTAAGTATTATGAGTGACTCACCTGGTTTTGGATTACGTGGTGTGGGTGCCCACTGATCTGGGCAAAAGTGAAATTGGGGTTGTTGGAAAAGTACTTTAATGGCCATAGGGCAGTAGAGGTGTCATAAAGTAGCAACTGGGTTTGCCATGCCAATATTCTAGTGTGCTTGTGCACCATGCAATGCCCCAATGTCCAACTCATCATTTTTTGTAAAAAGAATTTCAGTATTGTAATAATGTTCTTGTATTCCGAACGTTCTGTAGTCATCTATGTTTCTATGCTCCTATATCAGAATATCTTCTACAGAAATATTGTCTGACAAATATTATTGTTTCCTAAATATTATTCACAAAAATATTGTTCCATTATTACCTCTCCAGCAGTGGAGACAACATTCAAAATGGGAACTTGCCATAGGCTACTAAATATTTTTCAGAGAGATAAACTGATGAACATCATTTATAAATCACCCACCATCCTTATGTTTCTCTTGGCACAGATCTTAAACATGTCTAACCAAACAACTTGTCAGTTTCTTTCTTTCTGAATCTGATTAAAATCTCATGGCAGGAGGTTTTAGATCATGGGAGTGTCGACTGGCAATAGACGTATTTCCCTTCTGAACGGACTGAATTTAGGGACCAACAAACAAACTTTACTTTATCTTTGTTGTGCATTTCACCAGTGGGCTCATTGGAGTTGACTTTAGACCAGGTTGGACTGGAGACCCAAAAGCATCAGTGGCAAAAATGCTTGAACCAGCCCTGCGCACTTCTACTCGTGATATCGCTCTCTTTCCATTCATTCTCTCTCTCTCTCTTTGCTATCTCTTGTCCTTCGCTAATCGCTTTCTCTCTACCCCTCCCCCGTGAACACCCCCGCCCCCCCCCCCCCCCCCCCCACCTTCCCTTTCCTCTTGAAGCCTCCCGATGCCTACCCTCGAGGAGCTGGGGAAAGTGATAGAGGCACAAAGCATGGCAATGGGTTTTCAAAACCGACCTCCAAAGACCAGTGGCGTAACGAACCTTGAGGGGGCACCCCTGCAGGGTACATAAAGGGGCCCCCTCCGGACTCAATCTAGAGCTCCCAGCAGAAGTGCGGTGCCGACGGGGCCCCCTGGAGGGTGAGGGCCCCCCCTGCACCGCGGGGGCTGCAGGGGCCTGTGTTACGCCCCTGCCAAAGACTCCAGACAACTGGTGGAGTTAAAGTCCCATCCTTGTTTAGGGCATGAATTTTCTACCATTCTAAAGCTTAATAAACGCTTAAGTTTGGTTTGCTTTTAAATGCAATATTTGGGCGCCGTATTAACTTGGGCCTTGACCGAGATGTCTGCTTCATACACTTTACATAGTTTTCTTTATTTTTTCAGTCTGTACATTTTTTGTACACTCTATTAATTTCAACGCGTTTCACTTTCCAACTGGCTGTATCCTTTCTAGCTTTCGACATTGAATCAATAAACGTGTTTATTGAATCTTGGCAGTATAAAACATTAAAGTCTTCTATTCTATGTACCAGAATTGTCTTTTTGTTAAATAAATATTTCGGATATATCGGGTTAGTTTTTCATTTAGTGATGTTTTCTACCATTGGGAGACATTCGATTTTTCTTCCACATATTCGATTGTGTAAACTTTCAAATTACCCAGCCATGTTTGGCCTATAGCTTTGAACAATGATTATATTTGTTAGCAGAACATTAATGCTTTTAGGTACTGAACTGCAATGTGCCATTTGATTAAAAGAAAAATCCGCAATACATTGCACCAACTGACTGATAGTTTATCATGCTTAAATCCACATAATCTTAACAGCTTCCTGCACCAATACAACTCTTACCAATAGACTGGCCAACCATATGCTATCTATCATGCAACCAACAAAAGGGTCACGGCCCGATCAATTTGTAACGTTAGCTGAAAATAATCCCCTTGATAACCCAACACTACACTCTCATGCCAGCAACATGGAGATTACAGTCAAAATGAAGGCAAGGTGTTGATCTTCAACAGCAATAAATACAGAGACAGATTGAGTTAACATTTCTTACACACGTCTAGAACATGTAATACAACTATCATTATATGTCTGCATCAAAAGTAAACTCACCCATAACTTACATTATCCAGTAATATAATCCAAGCAAAGACCACAATTTTGAAGTAGCAACTAGATGCATTAGCCTCACAGCATATGCAATCAGCAGGCTGTTCTCCCGCAGCAAATGCTAATTTCAATACACACCCTAGATGTAGCAACAACTTACTTCCTTGCAAACAGCATAGTGCCAAGGACCACAAATTTGGCAGTGATTTACTCTACAACACTAATAACCACACTCTGATTCTAGTCATACCTTCAACATATTGTTGCACCCAATTTACCAAATAACAAACACAACCAGAGTTTAAACAAACCATTCGTATACCTCTACACTTCCCATTCAACAGATGCCACTAGAACCTCTGACACTGTACTTTTAAGCATAATAAACAAAGATAACGGCCATAAAGATTGCAGCATTGTAGGAAATTGGAGTATTAATTGAACGAAATGAGAACCCACCTCAAATAATATTCACAATCCTTGTTAGGGTGAGCCAGTAGATTCACTATGCAAACCTGTGCTCAACCTGCTGCTAGCTTGGCACAGAACAGTCAGGCTTAACTTAGTAGCAATGTGGTTATGAGGCACTCAAGCAGTAATACATTCAAAACGCAATATAAAAAAATCTCAAACAATTTATAAAAATTGATTATATTTTATTAAATAAAGTGGTACCAAAATGTCAATAATCTAATACATTGACCCAAAGGTATGAATTTTTAAAGTTTGAGTTGAAAATAGCGCCAAAAAGCCAAAAGTGCCAACTGCTGGCATCTGGTCACCCCGGAACGGGTCAAAGTCAAAAGTTAAAGCCGACCGTGATGGAGAGCTGGTTAGATGGAGGGACGAGGTGCCTACCGGTAAAACTATACGTTCTGACGTAGTAAACTTTAAGGGGGAAAAGTGGAGTTGAAGTTGTCGGCTGGGCATGTTGCAAGCTGAATCCGGAACAGAGTTCAACAATGGCAGGTTGCTGAAGAACAGGTTCCCGGTGTGATAGTTGACAATGGTGGGAAAGCCCTAAGCCGGAGAAGTCTGAAAGCCATGTCCCGGCTACGTGGCGCAACTATGATATCTGGAGAAATGGCACAGCGAGGAAATCAAGAAGCATTGGTGCTTCATAGGTCAGACTACAGCCAGTAGACATACATGACAAACAATTGGGTTCTGTTAGATCTGACATCCTTGGTGTGGTTTCCCCCTATCTTTTTGCCTCTACCTCCTGTATTTTTGATGCTGTCCTGGATTTCGTTTTTGCTGGTTTAGATGCTTTGGGCACTTTGCCACTGCAGATCAGTGTCAAAGTGCAAGTGCTCCCTGTATAAAGTGTTATTGTGATTGGTTATCCATGATTGGCATATTTGTATTACCAAGAAGTCCCTAGTAAAGTGCACTGAGAGTACCAGGGCTGGTGATTAAAATGCTACTAGTGGACCTGCAGCACTGATTGTACCACCCACATGAGTAGCCCTAAAATGGTGTCTCAGGCCTGCCACCGCAGTGCCTGTGTGCAGTCTGAGAACTGCCATGTCCTCCTGGTCAGTGTCCCCACTGACCAGACCGAACCCTTCTCTTTCTGTGCACATTGGTCACCCCTATGGAAGGCCCAAGGTACCCCCTTGGGCAGGGTGCATTGTATGTGAAAGGTAGAGCATGTGCTAGTGCAGGTGACATACTCTGGTAGTGAATTACAGCCATTTTGGTTTTTCACTATTGTAAGGCTATCTTGCCCCATAGGCTATCATGGGGAATGCTGGCTACAGTGGCTACCAGCATATATTCCCATAGGAGCAAGATAGGACATAAAAGTCTGGTATCAGTGAACTCAGAATTTAATAACACATCTTTTAGGAGAGGTTGTTTTTAAATCCTGTGTTTGAGAACAGCACTTTTAGAAAGTGGCTGTTCTCTTGTCTGACCTTTCTGTGTGCCTTGGCCTGTTTGTGAATTGACTGTCTGGTTTGCGAGTGACAGGGGCTGGGTGGCTCCCAGAGGCTGAGAGGGCCTTCCCTGGGCTGAATAGCTCCATCTGCATCTAGAGTGGTGAGAGGGCATAGCCCCTGGGCCTGAATAGGGCTGTGCCTGCCTTCCACAATGCTGGCTCCACCTCCTGCTGGGCGGCTGATGACCCTGCCCCTCACTCTGAAAGGAAAGGAGAAGCCAGGAAAACAAAGTGCTCAAGGAACACCCAGAACTGGTTCAGACCGGGATCAGAGCCCTCCTCCACAAGGGAAACAAAGACTTTTAGAGGTATAAGTACAGGACCCCTGACTACAGAAAATTAGGAACCTCTGCCAAGGAGAAAGCTGGAAGACTGAAGAAGGACGACTGTCCTGCTGTTGCTTTGCTGGACTGACCTGCAGTTGCTTTGCTGCCAAGGAGAGGGGAAGGACTTTTTGTTGCTTTGTCCCCTTACTTGAAGAGATCTCCAAGAGCCTGTTGTGAGCTGGCCTCCTGTTAAGAAGTCCCAGGAACAAAAGGACTTCACCCCCAGCTTTCCCTGAACTCTGCTGTGAGAGATCTGCCCTTCCTGAGTGCTGAATCCAACTGATGGATTAAACCCAGATCAGTTGACTGGGGGTGAGTGTTTGATTTGCTCAAACGCTCCGTCCATCATCCCCTTTTGTATCGCTTTGTTCGCCCTAAGTGTGGCAGGGTATGCTCAGACGTGAGTCCCTTGCTCACTTGGCCACTGGATTCAAGATAGCCTGGCTGATGAGGATTATGAATCCGAAACCGGTCCCAGGATGCTTGTTTCCGGTCCATGGAAGACATGGCTTGGCAGTTCGGGCTGGACTGTTCCCATGAGGCACAGGGTCAGACTGATTTGCATATGGCCATGTCTGAAATGGGGTGGCTGAGTGGGCTAAAGAGTGGTGATGGATTAAACGCAGATCAGTTGACTGGGGGTGAGTGTTTGATTTGCTCAAACGCTCCGTCCATCATCCCCTTTTGTATCGCTTTGTTCGCCCTAAGTGTGGCAGGGTATGCTTAGACGTGAGTCCCTTACTCACTTGGCCACTGGATTCAAGATAGCCTGGCTGATGAGGATTATGAATCCGAAACCGGTCCCAGGATGCTTGTTTCCGGTCCATGGAAGACATGGCTTGGCAGTTCGGGCTGGACTGTTCCCATGAGGCACAGGGTCAGACTCATTTGCATATGGCCATGTCTAAAATGGGGTGGCTAAGTGGGCTAAAGAATGGTGATGGATTAAACCCAGATCAGTTGACTGGGGGTGAGTGTTTGATTTGCTCAAACGCTCTGTCCATCATCCCCTTTTGTATTGCTTTGTTCGCCCTAAGTGTGGCAGGGTATGCTCAGACGTGAGTCCCTTGCTCACTTGGCCACTGGATTCAAGATAGCCTGGCTGATGAGCATTATGAATCCGAAACCGGTCCCAGGATGCTTGTTTCCGGTCCATGGAAGACATGGCTTGGCAGTTCGGGCTGGACTGTTCCCATGAGGCACAGGGTCAGACTGATTTGCATATGGCCATGTCTGAAATGGGGTGGCTGAGTGGGCTAAAGAATGGTGATGGATTAAACCCAGATCAGTTGACTGGGGGTGAGTGTTTGATTTGCTCAAACGCTCCGTCCATCATCCCCTTTTGTATCGCTTTGTTCGCCCTAAGTGTGGCAGGGTATGCTCAGACGTGAGTCCCTTGCTCACTTGGCCACTGGATTCAAGATAGCCTGGCTGATGAGGATTATGAATCCGAAACCGGTCCCAGGATGCTTGTTTCCGGTCCATGGAAGACATGGCTTGGCAGTTCGAGCTGGACTGTTCCCATGAGGCACAGGGTCAGACTGATTTGCATATGGCCATGTCTGAAATGGGGTGGCTGAGTGGGCTAAAGAATGGTGATGAATTAAACCCAGATCAGTTGACTGGGGGTGAGTGTTTGATTTGCTCAAACGCTCCACCCATCATCCCCCTTTGTATCGCTTTGTTCGCCCTAAGTGTGGCAGGGTATGCTCAGACGTGAGTCCCTTGCTCACTTGGCCACTGGATTCAAGATAGCCTGGCTGATGAGGATTATGAATCCGAAACCGGTCCCAGGATGCTTGTTTCCGGTCCATGGAAGACATGGCTTGGCAGTTCGGGCTGGACTGTTCCCATGAGGCACAGGGTCAGACTGATTTGCATATGGCCATGTCTGAAATGGGGTGGCTGAGTGGGCTAAAGAATGGTAATGGATTAAACGCAGATCAGTTGACTCGGGGTGAGTGTTTGATTTAGTCAAACGCTTCGTCCATCATCCCCTTTTTTATCGCTTTGAATCCAACTGAGGGGCATCTGGAATTTGTGGCCTGCTGTTTGGAAAGCTGGAGAACAAGAAACTAAGACTATCTGCAAATTTTCACGCATCGCTCGCTTGCGGAGCGCATCCCCGTCAATGCGAGGAAATTCCCGCCGCCGCGAAGATCGAGATCGTCGCAGCGCCTGTGGCCGCTGCAAGAACTGACGCATCCTTCGCTTGCGGAACGCAGCGCTCCGGTGCGGGGAAAGTACCATCGCTGCAAGTATTGTCGCAGAGCCTGTCGTCACTGGGTGAGATCACCACACCTCTTGCTTGCGGACCGCATCACGTCGCTGCGAGTATCGTCGCAGAGCCATCGCATCGAGGGGCCGCGAGAGGAGAAGATCTACGCTGCGTTGTGCATCGCCGCCGCACCTGAGATCATCGCCGTCCTGAAGATTGTCGCATCGCGCCTTTGCGAGACGCTCCCTACGGAACCTACGCTCCAGAATCCATACAAGGTATTGCCTCCCTCCCCATACAGACCAGATCCATCGCAACACGCCCGCTGCGTCCAGCGGGGCTGTCGCATCGCCTCCCCAGGGTCTCAGGAGCGATGCATCACTTGTTTTCCACTGTACCAGCTTCTGTTTTGGAACTTTGTCGCATCTAAAGGTACTGTTGGCTAAATGTGAAGCACTGTGAACTATTATAACGCAACTGTGGATTATTTTGACGCAACCCTTAAGAACTCTTTAAAAAAAATATCTTGAACTGTGTATGTTGGATTTTTGTCATTTTGGTATTGTATAGTTCAGATTAAATACCTTTATTTTTCTAAACTGTTGTGGAGTCCATTTGTGGTGTTTTCACTGTGTTACTGTGAGTGTTGGTACAAATACTTTACACATTGCTTTTGATAAGCCTGTCTGCTCGTGCCAAGCTACCAAGGGGGTGAGCAGGGATTATCTAAAGAGTGGTTCCTCCTTACCCTGACTAGAAGCAAGGGTCCCTATTTGGACAGTGGTACCTACCTCTGCCAACTAGAGACCCCCAGTTCTAAAAGATTCTCTAAGGAATTCAGGGGCATATTATCAACAAATAGCGATATTTATTGCTAAGTAGGGTTAGCGGCAATTTTTTTATCGCCGCGCATCACAGGATTTTATCACTGAGATAACGTGCTATTAGCAACGTTTATCTCAAAAGCGGTAACATTCCCGGTGATAGCGGCAAAATCTGTGAATATTGCTGAGAATACAGCGATATTCACGCCTTATCGCTAACAGGGTCTTAGCCATTATATCCACCTCCCATTGGATATAATGGCTAAGAACTGGTCTGAGCAGGTGTTAGTTTTTGGAGATATTCGCGCTTAGCGCAAATATTTCCATCGCTACGCCTGTGTTGGTAATAGGCGATAGCGATGTTAGCGACTGCTTTCAGTCGCTAACAGGTTAGGTACACCCACTTTGTATGTCATAAGCGATAAATATTGCTGACATGCAAAGCGGGCCCCAAACCGCTCGCTATCGCCTACAAGCTGTCACTAACTGCTGTTAGCGACAGCTTGCTAATAGGGCAATAGTATTATCGCCGCTAAATCGGCAAAAATTGCTTATCGCCCCCCTTGATATTATGCCCCATAGAGTGTGGGGCTTGGATTCTTCTCCAGTGATGTGAGAGATTATGATGGCCTGGGACATTGGAATGGCTAAGCCAGGTTCAGTTACAATCCCATCACCTAGGACTCTGATCATCTGTAATTCCAATATCATCACAATATTGAAGTCGGGGACTTTTTTTGCAATGGCAGAGGATGGGATGCAGGAGGTTAGGGGGCTTATATGACTGGAAGGGCATAAAATCTTGTGAGCAGGTCAAATCTGATTATGGGTTACCAGAAGGGGACAGATTTAGAACTACCCAGTACTACATTGTGTTACATACCTCAATAAACAAGCAGCTAATAGACCTTTACTAATCTTTGAGAAAGGCTAATTACCAAGTGAGGGGGCATGCACATTCTATCACCAATTTATAAGCACTTATTCCATAGTTGGGTCACTGGGAAATCGGCAGGACAGAGGAGATGGGAGACTAAGGGGGTCATTAGGATGGCGGGTGGACTTTGGCCGCCCGCCATCCTCGTGGTAATAGGGACTGCCCGCCATAAGGGTGGGGGTCCCGTGGGGGATATTAGGATGTACCCGCCACAGTGGCGGGCACATCCTGTATTTTTAGCATTGTGGCGGGCGGTGCTCTCTGCACCGCCCGCCACAATGCTAAAACTGCATTACATCATTTGCATTTACAAAGCGGCAGGCACCGCGCGGTGCCTGCCGCTTTGTAAATGCAAATGAAGGGGGGTACCACAGGTACCCCCCATGTGCACCCCCCTACTCTCTTTCACTCGGGGGGCCCGCACGGGCCCCCAGAGTGAAGTCCGCCTGCCTTTCCGTGGCGGCATTGCCGCCACGGAAAGGCATTGCCAAGAGCCCTTCATAATATGGCTGGCGGTGTCTGATAGACACCGTCACCATATTATTCCTTTTCCGCCCCGGTCGCAAGGCGATCGGGGCGAAAAAGCGGCGGACGGTCTTTCCGTCCGCCGAGGTCCCCCCCGCCATTCTAATATGGCGGGGGGGGGCACGAGAGTGGATGGAGGGCGGATTGCCCCCGCCATCATAATGGGCCCCTAAGTGAGGAAGACCATTAGAAATCAGGGAGTGCAGCACAGTTTCTACAGGGCAAGTTTCTGAGACCAGTGCAATAGTTACGGAAACTATGATGAAACTGGTCTCAGAGTGGTATTTTTCCACAGAGAGAATACATGCACAGGATAACTCCAAATCTAAAGATTGCTGGTGGAGCTGCAGGTGAATTTTCTCACTCTTGCACCCACTTTAGCAGTGCCCCAAGATTTCCTTGTACTGTGGAGAGGTGGTGAATGACATGAATGCAATGTTTGATTGCCTAATTTTAAGAATCCCAGCGTAGATAATCCTTGGGGTAGATAATACACTAAAATTACAGCTCTGATGTCCAGGAGAAAACGTATCACAATCCTCCTATGGGCATCAAAACCAGTGATTGTGGCTGCCTGGGGTACAGACAGGGTTCCTGACCATTGACCGTGGCCATACAAGACCCAGTAAATAATATTTTTAGAGAAAATATCCATGTCAGTGGAACAGAAAGGGAAATATTTTAACAAGCTAAGAGGCCCATGCCTCACACTTTTAGCCATTAATTCAGGGAAATGACTTGCCCCAGGTACCTTAGGGTGCTAATATTAACAACTCCGAAAGAGGGACCGTCATAACCAAACGTTTATGTAATGAATCCAAAGGACTTGAGCTTGGCCTACTGGCCAAGCCTTTGGGCGATTGCTAAAGGATTCTCCAGATGACTGAATCTCTGGTATGGCTTGGCATGGGGTGACGTGGGAGGAGGAAGCACAAAAGAAGAGGGTTTTGTTGTTAGGCTTTGTATGGGTTGTTTACCCAGTTGGCCCACAGGATGAAGGCAGGTGTATGTGTTCCTTTTGTTATTTCAAAATCAATAAATATAATTGCTTCACAAAAATCAAATAAGTGTCTTTGTGCCTGATTTAGAGTTCAAAGTAATCTGTCACAGACTTTATATCCAATGGCACTTGTAATAAAATACGGCGGGCAAGATGTCCGTCACGTTTGTGACGGAGCAACCCTTCCACCCAACTCTAAACCAGGCCCTTTTTTTCCAAATACTTCTATTGTTTTTCTTGGGCTCACATTGCCTTTTAATGAATAAAGTAATGCCTTATATGTTGCTGCTCTGACAACTCATCAATCCCCGCCTTCCTCTTTGTCATATATTAACTTAGCTAGCTTTTATTTCATCTTCCTTAGATCTTCTATCTGGTCCCTCTTTTTACTCCTCCGTTGTACCTTTGTTTTCCTCTGCCCCTCACTCCACTCTATGATTTTCTCTATGCTTAACTCTTTCTAAACACCTTTGCCTTTCTTGCTTTTCCTCTCTACCCTGTTCTCCTCTTGTATTCTTAGAATTCTCTCCCTGCCTAGATCATACTCTTTCTTGTCTGACCAGTGTCATTTGTTAAACCTTTATTCTCCTTTCGCCCTTTCTCCGTTTTATCTCTTCTTTATTTCTTTGTTATTTCTACGCTTCCCAAGCATTCTCTCTTTGTGCTATTGGAGCGAGTGACGTGCTCAGCAAATCACATTCTTTTTCCAAATTCTATTTTGGGAAACAGGTGAGAGTGAAACTCTCAGGCAGACACTTTCCTTTTTCCAGAGCACATTGTTTCCTAGTTATGGCTCTGGCCGGAGGCTTTATTACTCATTCTGTCCAAATGAGTAGTTCTCAGGAAATGCTCCAGGTGTGTTTTTACTTTCTGCATCCCAGTTTCAGCTGAAGTAAGCGTGTAAAGCATGAAACCCCAGAACTATTGTTGACGGAATATAAATAGCGTGGGAACGCATTCCTTGCTTCTCTCCCCTTTATCGAGGGCCCGAGTGCTGAGGTGCGAGTGAAACAATACCCATGTGAGCAGATGTGACCTGCTTTGTGCTTAGTGACGTGTACTCGGTATCAGCTGAAGGTGGGGTGGGCTCAGTGCCCCGGTCCTCCCTGCACACATTTCCACTTTCAAGATTTTTATGGGAAAGATAGCACATGTATTGCTGACTGGGAAAGTAGACTTTTGGTTTTGATATTAAGGGCTAGCAAAGGGGCCTTGATGTATGCCTTAGTCTTAAACTTCTACATAGTTTGGTCTGACGTTAGCTAAAAACCTTTTGAAGTTCATAAATTATTTATATATATATATATATATATATATATATATATATATATATATATATATATATATATATATATATATATATATATATATATATATATATATATCAAATAATCCAACTTATAAGGGATTTTGGTAGTATCTCTTCATCCATTGGCCTTTTAGTTTGCATTTCACTTTTTAGTTCCACCCATTACAGCGTATACCATGGGGCACCGGGACAGCCCACTTCAGCCTTTGGCTTACCTCCTTGCACTAAAGGCTGAAGCTGCCATCACGGATGAGGGCCAAAAGGTGGAATGCCCCTGTGTACCCTGTCAGGAGGTACAGGAGGTAATACAGCAGTTTGAACTGGGCAGTCACTTTTGGGGCAGTGTGAAAACGTATTTATATGTGGTTGCCCTTGTTCTGCAATGACACAGACATCAAAGGAACACAAACAATTGTATGGAATATGCCAATGTTGATTTTCAGTGGTTTAGATAAATTCAAAAACCACCACATCGATCAGTCTTTATTTTGTTTTTGATGGTCTTCATTTCCCCATCTTTGGGTTGTAGGTCAGGGTGTGCGAAATTACATGATTATTTTCCCCAAAATTACACGAAATGATGCCTATATTGTATGAAATACACTTTGGGGTATCCTGAGAGAAATTTAAACAATAAAACATACCTCGCATTCAAATGTCACTCGAGATACCAAGAAAGAGACTGGTTGGAGGAGAAAATATTTTCTTGCGACACATTTTCTGCTCCAACTTTTCTCCCTCAAGACATTTTCTGTCTAATCAAGTCCCGTGCATACAAAACGAATTTGTAATATTACAGTACTGTCTTTCCAAAAAAATGTTGTAGATTGTGTAACATGAAAATGCACAAATTGTGCAAATTATACAAACATCACCAAAAATTTTGCATAGGCTTAGATATGTAAGAAAATATGAATTAATGGAGAGAAATAACAATAGATCATACCGCGTGGAAAGTTGACTAGACCATCTGTAAATTTCACTTGGATATCTAGGTAACCTTCACTGGCAGATTTGGTTACATTCATTCTGGAAAAGTGGTTTTGTATCCATTTTGACCAAGCGTCTTTTCTTTTTTTTACATTAGATTTTTCTTCCTCATTTAATCCTCCTTCCCCTTAAATAAAATGATGAAAACATAAATATTTCTCTTCATCTTTTTTTGAATTCTAAGGTCAAACTGATCTAATGTTAGATAAAGTGAAAACCTGAGGTAATTCTCAGGAATATCAAGCACTTGTTGGTAAGATTTTAAAATACAAATCTACACAATTCCCAGATGGCAAGTTCAATGTCCTATTTTCATTTATACTATTATGAGAAAACATTTAGGGGCAGATCTACAAGAAAGTGCCGCAGCGCCCCCGCAATCCCTTTGGCTGTGCCACGCTGCAGCACTTTCAGAGCACAGGAATACAACATATCTACAATGATCTGTCGCTTTTCTGTGCTCCCCCTGCGCCGGCGCAGGCACCCTTGCACCATGCTGCAAGGATGACTGCGCCATGGGGAGATTGCTTTTGTGTATGAAGGGACCCCTTCCTGCACAAAAGCAATCACTGCAGGCATTTTCCTCTTTCAATGCGTGCTGTAGAATGCAGGTCGCATTGAAAGAGGAAAAAACTAGGAGAAATGAAAAAAATTCTCCTCGTTTCGCTTGGCTACGCCACCCCTATGGTGGTGCAGCAAACTGAGGCATTTCCAGGTTTACGATTTCTAGTAAATCTGGTAATGCCTCAGTGGACATGGGTGTTGCGTGGGAACACCCACAGCAACACCCATGTCCCGCCCCTAACAAGCAAAGTGTTGCATGAACTAGGGCGATATTTACAAGCACAGGTTAAGTCACGGAGGGTGACTTTACCTGTGCTTGTAAATATCCCTTAGCAAATTTCCCCGTTTCCGCAAAACTCGCACCGGTGGGTCTAGATTTTCTGTTCTTGCACCCCGGTTCTGGAATTCTCTTCCTCTTTCTATGCATTCTATCCCTATCTTCTCACATTTTCGTAAAGCGCTTAAAACATTCTTGTTTTCCTTAGCCTACCCCTGCTAATCCTCCCTGGCCTGTTTACTCTGCTCCCGAGTCCTCCCAGCGCCAGGAAGCCGTTTGGCCATCGTGCGCTCAACAAATAATTTCATTCATTCATTCATTCATTCAGGCTGAGCCACTAGGGCGTCATGCAACGTGATGCAAGGGCGGCGCATGGGGCTTGTAAGTATGCCCCTTACTATATAATATTCCTTCCCTACTCATAAGGGAAGAGGGATGCCACGATTTGCTCCAGTGGTGGCAGCCTCTCACTATATTGTGCTTTGAACAACATTTACATTAATCTGCACTGCATGTACACATGTATAACGTTAAAGATGACCATTTCTAATGTAGGCTTCAGTTTAAATGATTCCCAATAACATGGAATCTTCTTTTTGGATGCTGTGCACTTTTTCTCCTTCTCTCACTTGAGGTGCCAATCTGTAATGGCCACATTTTAATTCAATATATTTTCTTGTTTAAAGTGTCTGTGTGAATGTTTATTTGTATGTTTTCCATAGAGAGCTGAATAATGAATCGCTGCACCTGCACTGAATATGTGCTGACCACGATGCTATCTTCCTGCTACAAGATGTCTCTTGAATGTCGCACAGCAGAGACTTCCATTGTGTGACGATTGAGAATAAGGCTGAAACTGTCTTATGAATTGTTCGATCTTATTTGTCTCTCTTCATGGGAACCATAGGGAGTTGCTCTACATTGTGGACATTTGTATGTTTTAACTGTGCATTGCTGAGTTAGTTATATTCCAATGGCCTTCACACTCAATTAAGAAGATCATCTTTTCTGCTCCTGCTCAAAGAGCTAGACTCCTGAGCAAATCCATTCTTAACCGCATGCGCACTAGCAGTTTTCCCGCTGCGCGCTGCGATTTACAAAAACCCGCGTTACATGACGAGCTCAGCTCGTCATCAGCGTAGCGCAGGTTACGCTCATGACGAGCTGAGCTCGTCATGAGCGTAGAAGGGGTTAATTACCCGATTGAAACTTTTTTTGATTCTGCCTTTTAGAGACTTTACTTAATGACATCTCCTGTCTGACATTATCTTATTTCCTTTACCTTAACACATTAGGCAACTTCCCTTTATGGGATGCTGAGTTTGCTCGATTTGATTCACGAGTACTTTAAGCAATTTGTCTTTGTAATTTCTGTTTTGAATTGGTTTGAATTATACTAATTGGTATTCATGTATTAATCAACGATTTTGACATTAAATGATTTGAATTTGTAACTTTGATAATTTACTAATAAACCATCACTGTTTACAAATCTACTCCTCTCTGTCATCACTGTGGGGTCTAAAGTGCTTCACTCTACTTTATGTATTGTCATGTTGTTGAGTCTTGCCTCAGTCCAGGACTAAAGGTCTATCTGCTCTACCACAGCTTGTACTTGAACTTGCACCATAGATCTGCTTCAGTGTTTCAACACCACTTGATTTGAAATGCCATTTCCAACTGACAATCAACTTGACAACAATTAAACTGAACACATGCAAATTAAACTCTCCTCACGAAATGGGACACAGCTTTACTTTATAGTTTACACTTAGCTCATCATTTGTTTACCTCCACTCTACGACTCTCTATTCCACTCTTTGCCTCTACACTCTACGACACTCTATACCACTTAACTCTAGGCCACTTTATTCCACTCTAAGCCACTCCACTCTACGCCACTCCACTATACAACTCTACTACATTCTACACCACTCCACTCTATGACACTGCATTCCATAACACTCCATTCTACAACACTTCACTCTACGACACTACAATCTACACCACTCCACTCTTTGACTCTACTGCACTCAACAACACTCTACTACACTACACTAGACGACACTCTATGCCACTCTACACCACTCCACTCTATGACACTATACTCCACTCTATGCTCGCCACTCTACAACTCTCTACTCTATGTCCCTCCACTCTGTCACTCCACTATATAGCACTCTACTGTACACTATGACACTCTAGGCCACTCGACTCCATGACACTCGACTACACTCTACACCGCTCCAGTCTACAACACTCTACTCCACTCCGCTCTACTCCAATCTACTTCACTCTTCTGACACTACGCAACTACCTCTATGCCACTCCACACCACTTTACTCCACTTTACTCCACTCAACGACACTCAACTCTACTCTACTCCACGCCCTCCGTTCGATTACTCTATATTCCACTCCATGCCTCTCTACTCCACGGCACTTTACACCACTCTATGCCACTTAATTCTAGATCACTTTATTCCACTCTAAGCCACCCCACTCTACACCACTCCACTCCACTATACATCTCTACTCCACTCTATGCCACTCCACTCTATGACACTCACCTATATAACACTCCATAGTATGCCCCTTCACTCTATGACACTGCACTCAACACCACTCCACTCTATGGCACTCTATGCCACTCTACAACACTCCAGTCTATAACATTTTACTCCACTCTATGCTCGCAACTCTACAACACTCTATTCCATGCCCCTCTACTCTACATTACTACACTATATAACACTCCACTGTACTTTATGACACTCTGCGATACTTCACCCTGAGCCACACTACTCCACTGCACTACTGCACTCTATGCCACCCCACTCTATGACACTCTTTTCCACACTACTCCTCTCCACACTACTCCTCTCCACTCTATCACACTCAACTCCACTCTACTCCACTCTACTTCACTCTACTCTAGTCCACATAACTACCTCTATGCTGCTCTGTGCCACTTTACTCCACTCAACACCACTCCACTGTACTCCATTTCAGTCTATGCCACTCTATGCCACCCCACTCTACGAAGCACTATGCCACTCCACTCTACGACACTCTATTCCAATCTATGCCTCTCCACTCTACACCACTTCAATCTACACCACTCCACTCCACTCTACCCTACTCCACTCTGCACCGCTCTTCCCCACTCTATTCCACTCTACTCCACAACACTCTATACCACTCCTCAACCCTCCCCTCAACTCTACGCTATGCTAAATCACTCTGTGCCACTCCACTCTACGATGCTCTACTCCACACTACACCACTCTTCTCTATGACACACTACTCTATTCCATTTTCCTCTACACCACTAACATTTAGCCATGCAGAAGAGCAGCCACATTGCTGTATAATATGGCTAATACATGGTTTATTATTTTAATGTTGGGCCTCTATGGACCTTGCCTCAGGCACATCCATTGCTCCCTCTCCCGTCCATCCACTCACCGTTGCTTCTCCCTGGGTCCCCCATCCTCTCCTCCATTGGTCTTTGAACTCATCACAGTCTATTACATTATTTATTTATTTATTCATTTATATTTTTTTATTGGCTCTGCAACTGTCATTTGCTGCTGCATCCCTTTGCAGTGAAGAGCTGTTTAATTATTTTATTGTTTTTATTTCTCAATCCAAATTATCAGTAAATTAATAATAAAAAAGTTACCCAGTCTTTCCATAAATGTGCACATGCATATTGGTTAAGGCTCCCTGTTTTCCGTTTTTACAAATGTTTACAAATAAATACAGACAGAAAACATTCCTTTTCTTGTCTGTATTTATTTTTAAATATGGATAAAAACGGAAATTTGGGTTCCCGTTTGAGTACTTCTAAATGCTGTCTGCCATGACTGCCAGGCCAATAAATGTGTTGATTGATAGATAAAGGGGTTAAAAAAAAGAGAGGAATTTTAGTAAAGAGGCTTTAACAGCAGTAGATTGGCACAAAGTTGATACTGAAATTTGAATATTTTCATATGAGTGCACTGATTTATCTTCTGCAGGTGTTCACAGCACCTAAATCTGTCAGACATCCAAGTATGAGTGCATATTTATTGGTTAAATAAAGGTGGAAATAAACTTATTTCAGCTTAATTTTTCCACAAAACCCAAAATAAATATGGATAGATACAGATAAAGTTAGCAAAAAATAAGTATGGATAAGTACAGACGGAAATGGCAAAATAATCAATACCATAAAACCGGGAACCCTAATATTGATGCATGCACCCATAAACCTCACAATGCCTGCACATGCCTAGGGAATGACACAGCCTCCATCTTGGTCCAAGGTATTGCACCTGTTTGTTTTTCCTCTTGTTTTTGGATAATACACAGCATTTGCAACTCACATTTTTCTTTTTGCTGATGGGCCACATCTTCAGCAAAAAGCATTGGCAAAACCAATAGTCACAAAGTACAACCCTTTTGGCTTTACCAATGCATGTATCACAAGGATCCCATGAAAAGAGGGTCCTGCTTGTGAAACATAATCTCATTGCGTGTATCATATTATTTTTACATTAGAGTGTAAACTATGACTGGAGTAGCATGAAATCCAGATACATTTTGTTTCTTTAACCTTTTTCAGTTGTTAGATAATTACATTTTCAATATGTTTAAAATATATATGTTGAATTGACATGATGTAAACAAAGGCATTTATTTCTGAAGTTTTGAATTCGGAGGGTTGTGAAAGATTCCGTGGGTGCAACGCATCTACTTAAAAAATATTTGCAGTAATGGTTTGAACTGCTATTGTCGCCAATTAAAATATAGAAAGCATTATGTTAACACCGGGGGTACTCCATAGCACATGCATCATTTCGGCTAGAGCTAACAACCTTGGAACTATATAACCGGGTTCGAGTCCTGCCTCGGTTAAACTTCCTCTAATAATGGGCAAATCTTCCTATGCCTAAACAATGTAACCTACACTGGTGCTTATATAAAGAGGTTTGACGCTCTGGGACCAGGGTCGCTCTGCATTCGAAAAAAGCCTGCTGGATTTCACTTAAATGCAATTAATAAAGGAGATGCAATTCTTGCTTGGGGATTGGAAAATAAACTGGTCAGAATAGACGTTGAGCAAATATACACGTCACAAATACAAGATTCAGCAAGTATAGTTAAATAAAACGATAGATGGTATCCAACCATGTCAGAATTCGCAGGATAATAGTGACTTCCTTAATCCTAGGCTAGATGTCTAAACGTTATGGGATCAGCACTGTAGTCAAGCAACTACTGCTTAGGCAAAAAATTGGGTTCACCTGCCTCTAAAGAGCACTTGAATGCTGGCAGAACTCAGCAGCCCCTGTGCTTGAAGGGCCAAAACATGTTGATACTTTGACTTGAAATGTTAAATCATAGAGGAAAAGAGTTCTTTCTTGACAACAGTTTGTCCCCTGAAGGGCTGGAGATCTCCCTGTGCTTCTTTGCCATGCTGCCCACGATCCATATTGTTCATGCTTGGGGCCCTGGAGTAATGGGGCCATAACTGCAAGTGGAAGCACCGTGTGGGTTGAAACGCCTCATGCCAGTGCTCTGGTTATTATTATGATGGTGATGATGATGATAATGATAATTATTATTATTTTATGCCCAGCTTAAGGACTTTCTGCACTAACCGGCAGCCTTGTCTGACTAGCCCAAATTTCTATGTTTTCATTTTAAACTCTGACCACAAAGGTTGGCGAGGGTAGCAGTCATTTTTTTTCTTGAAAGAACACGAGAGCGCTCTAGAAAGCATTGTCCTCCTACCTCAGCTCACATTCCTTTCCCCATGGAGGGGATGCATTCCTACACTATGGAGGATACTGGTGTGATCGCGAAACCATCATCTACCTGACTGACATGCCTTTGCATCCTCCAATCATTGAATAGCTTGCAACATGTCTCAGGGATCTGCACCCCAGCTGGTGCAAGTCACATGCATCTGAAACAGTCTCACTACCTTGGGCTCCTTTAAAATGAATGTGTTACTGGAGGCCGTCCATTGCTTCACAGTTTCATGTACCCCTTGTGTGCTAATTGTCATGCACTGATATCCATTGAATAACCAAACTGGGTATAAAGAACTGCACCTGGGTTATCAGTGCCACTGGCAAATACACATTTTTGCCTGAGTCACCCCATCCCACTGTGGCAGCAAAAATGCCACTATTTCAAGTCCAGGTTGTAATACACTGCTAAATACACAAGATGATGGACGGAATGTTGCACAATGGCAAAACATTCACCCCAGTCACAGATCTGGGTTTAATCCATCGTTATTTGGCTCACCAAGCCACCCCAGTTCAGACATGGCCATATGCAAATCAGCCTTGACCCTCTGCCTCATGGGAACAGTCCAGCCCGAACTGCCAAGCCATGCCTTCCCTGGACCGGAATCAAGCACCCTAGGACCGGTTTCTGGCTATAAGCCATCTTCAGCCAGGATAGCTTGACTCCAGTGGCGTAGTGAGCACGGGACCCACATCTGGGCATACCCTTCCCACAAAGGGTGAACAGCAAAATACACAAGATGTTGGACGGTATGTTGCACAATGGCAAAACATTCACCCCCAGTCACAGATCTGGGTTTAATCCATCGTTTTTTTGCTCACCAAGCCACCCCAGTCCAGACATGGCCATATGCAAATCAGCCTTGACCCTGTGCCTCATGGGAACAGTCCAGCCTGAACTGCCAAGCCATGTCTTCCCTGGACCGGAATCAAACATCCTAGGACCGGTTTCTGGCTATTAGCCATCTTCAGCCAGGATAGCTTGATTCCAGTGGCGTAGTGAGCACGGGACCCACGTCTGGGCATACCCTTCCCATATAGGGTGAACAGCAAAATACACAATATGATGGACGGAATGTTGCACAATGGCATAACGTTCACCCCCAGTCACAGATCTGGGTTTAATCCATTGTTATTTTGCTCACCAAGCCACCCCAGTTCAGACATGGCCATATGCAAATCAGCCTTGACCCTGTGCCTCATGGGAGCAGTCCAGCCGAACTGCCAAGCCATGTCTTTCCTGGAACGGAATCAAGCATCCTAGGACCTATTTCTGGCTATCAGCCGTCTTCAGCCAGGATAGCTTGACTCCAGTGGTGTCGTGAGCACGGGACCCATGTCTGGGCATACCCTTCCCACATAGGGTGAACAGCAAAATCCACAAGATGATGGAGGGAATGTTGCACAATGGCAAAACATTCACCCCCAGTCACAGATCTGGGTTTAATCCATCGTTAATTTGCTCACCAAGCCACCCCAGTTCAGACATGGCCATATGCAAATCAGCCTTGACCCTGTGCCTCATGGGAACAGTCCAGCCAGAACTGCCAAGCCATGTCTTCCCTGGACCGGAATCAAGCATCCTAGGACCGGTTTCTGGCTATTAGCCGTCTTCAGCCAGGATAGCTTGACTCCAGTGGCGTAGTGAGCACGGGACCCACGTCTGGGCATACCCTTCCCACATAGGGTGAACAGCAAAATACACAAGATGATGGATGGAATGTTGCACAATGGCAAAACATTCACTCCCAGATCTGGGTTTCATCCATCGATATTTTGCTCACCAAGCCACCCCAGTTCAGACATGGCCATATGCAAATCAGCCTTGACCCTATGCCTCATGGGAACAGTCCAGCCCGAACTGCCAAGCCATGTCTTCCCTGGACCGGAATCAAGCATCCTAGGACCGGTTTCTGGCTATCAGCCGTCTTCAGCCAGGATAGCTTGACTCCAGTGGCGTAGTGAGCACGGGACCCACATCTGGGCATACCCTTCCCACATAGGGTGAACAGCAAAATACACAAGATGATGGATGGAATGTTGCACAATGGCAAAACATTCACTCCCAGATCTGGGTTTCATCCATCGATATTTTGCTCACCAAGCCACCCCAGTTCAGACATGGCCATATGCAAATCAGCCTTGACCCTGTGCCTCATGGGAGCAGTCCAGCCCGAACTGCCAAGCCATGTCTTTCCTCAAAACGGAATCAAGCATCCAAGGACCGGTTTCTGGCTATCAGCCGTCTTCAGCCAGGATAGCTTGACTCCAGTGGCGTCTTGAGCACGGGACCCACGTCTGGGCATACCCTTCCCACATAGGGTGAACAGCAAAATCCACAAGATGATGGATGGAATGTTGCACAATGGCAAAACATTCACTCCCAGATCTGGGTTTCATCCATCGTTATTTTGCTCACCAAGCCACCCCAGTTCAGACATGGCCATATGCAAATCAGCCTTGACCCTATGCCTCATGGGAACAGTCCAGCCCGAACTGCCAAGCCATGTCTTCCCTGGACCGGAATCAAGCATCCTAGGACCGGTTTCTGGCTATCAGCCGTCTTCAGCCAGGATAGCTTGACTCCAGTGGCGTAGTGAGCACGGGACCCACATCTGGGCATACCCTTCCCACATAGGGTGAACAGCAAAATACACAAGATGATGGACGGAATGTTGCACAATGGCATAACGTTCACCCCCTGTCACAGATCTGGGTTTAATCCATAGTTATTTTGCTAACCAAGTCACCCCAGTTCAGACATGGCCATATACAAATCAGCCTTGACCCTGTGCCTCATGGGAACACTCCAGCCCGAACTGCCAAGCCATGTCTTCCCTGGAATGGAATCAAGCATCCTAAGACCGCTTTCTGGCTATCAGCCGTCTTCAGCCAGGGTAGCTTGACTCCAGTGGCGTAGTGAGCACGGGACCCACGTCTGGCCATGCCCTTCCCACATAGGGTGAACAGCAAAATACACAAGATGATGGATGGAATGTTGCACAATGGCAAACCATTCACCCCCAGATCTGGGTTTAATCCATTGTTATTTTGCTCACCAAGCCACCCCAGTTCAGACATGGCCATATGCAAATCAGCCTTGACCCTGTGCCTCATGGGAGCAGTCCAGCCCGAACTGTCAAGCCATGTCTTTCCTGAAAACGGAATCAAGCATCCAAGGACCGGTTTCTGGCTATCAGCCGTCTTCAGCCAGGATAGCTTGACTCCAGTGGCGTCTTGAGCACGGGACCCACGTCTGGGCATACCCTTCCCACATAGGGTGAACAGCAAAATCCACAAGATGATGGAGGGAATGTTGCACAATGGCAAAACATTCACCCCCAGTCACAGATCTGGGTTTAATCCATCGTCATTTTGCTCACCAAGCCACCCCAGTTCAGACATGGCCATATGCAAATCAGCCTTGACCCTGTGCCTCATGGGAACAGTCCAGCCAGAACTGCCAAGCCATGTCTTCCCTGGACCGGAATCAAGCATCCTAGGACCAGTTTCTGGCTATTAGCCGTCTTCAGCCAGGATAGCTTGACTCCAGTGGCGTAGTGAGCACGGGACCCACGTCTGGGCATACCCTTCCCACATAGGGTGAACAGCAAAATACACAAGATGATGGACGGAATGTTGCACGATGGCAAAACATTCACCCCCAGTCACAGATCTGGTTTTAATCCATAGTTATTTTGCTCACCAAGCCACCCCAGTTCAGACATGGCCATATGCAAATCAGCCTTGACCCTGTGCCTCATGGGAACAGTTCAGCCCGAACTGCCGAGCCATGTCTTCCCTGGACTGGAATCAAGCATCCTAAGACCGGTTTCTGGCTATCAGCCGTCTTCAGCCAGGATAGCTTGACTCCAGTGGCGTCGTGAGCACGGGACCCACGTCTGGGCATACCCTTCCCACATAGGGTGAACAGCAAAATCCACAAGATGATGGACGGAATGTTGCACGATGGCAAAACATTCACCCCCAGTCACAGATCTGGGTTTAATCCATAGTTATTTTGCTAACCAAGCCACCCCATTTCAGACATGGCCATATGCAAATCAGCCTTGACCCTGTGCCTCATGGGAAGAGTTCAGCCCGAACTGCCAAGCCATGTCTTCCCTGGACTGGAATCAAGCATCTTAAGACCGGTTTCTGGCTATCAGCCGTCTTCAGCCAGGATAGGTTGACTCCAGTGGCGTCGTGAGTACGGGACCCACGTCTAGGCATACCCTTCCCACATAGGGTGAACAGCAAAATCCACAAGATGATGGACGGAATGTTGCACGATGGCAAAACATTCACCCCAGTCACAGATCTGGGTTTAATCCATCTTTATTTTGCTCTCCACACCACTGGAGTCAAGCTATCCTGGCTGATGATGGCTGATAGCCTGGCTTGGCAGTTCGGGCTGGACTGTTCCCATGAGGCACAGGGTCAAGGCTGATTTGCATATGGCCATGTCTGAACTGGGGTGGTGTGGAGTGTAAAAAAACGATGGATTTAGGCCCAGATCTCTGTACTGGGGTGAATGTATGACATTGTTCTGCATTCTGTCCATCAACTGTTGTTTTTGCATTTGTAATACACTGCTGCCATGTATCTTCTCCCTCTTGTGGTGCTGTAAGGCAACTGCCTTACTGAACGTTCTGGAGGTGTCAGCCCCGTAGGATATACTCTGTGAGGTAATGAGGAAAAGCTTCTCTTTTGTGTTCCAGGTGATGAGTTTCTAACCTTCCCTGCTGCAACACTTGGGGTTTGGGACAACGAGGAGAACTGCGCCACTCCAGGGTTTGAGGTAACCCCATTTGAACGCTCTCTGCTAGTAAACTGGAATTATGCAGTGTTAAGAACTATGCCTGGGTAAAAAAAAACATTAGGCTGGCATGATTTCATGTAATTGCCAGTATCGTTAAATACACTTGTGCAGATTTCACCAAGATGACACCAGGTCGACTAATTGCACATTTACGAAATAATATCCCAATATGGGAATACGGGAACAACTCGGGCAAGCAGAATACGAGCAGCTGTTGTTCGAGACACTTGTGTTTTCTGCACTTTTTTCAGCACGAAAAGCAGCGCCACCTCCATTTTTGCATCAAAATATATCACTAAATGCCAGATTTGAATTCCGAACAACTTTGCGTAATTTCCCCGAAATGTAATGTGATTACAGGAAAAGAAATTACACACTCCCATAAGAAGCATGAACGTTCCATCTTACTGTCTGTCCTAGTGTAAAGGAAATCCTTTGAGTAATTCTTCTGTCCCAGGGCATACTGTGAGGGCTCATCAGCAGAGCTGTATCCTGTTTAACAAGCACCCCAATGATGTGGATTGTGCTTCCCTGTGTCGAGTAAGTTGTATGTGCTTTGGAGCTGCTAATAAAGCCAATAATACTTCGATATTTTATGAATGGACATTGTTTTAAATAGAGAGACAGAATAATAGCTACTGTTCCCCTGCCAAGGCTCCTACTAGAGGAACTCAAAATCTAAGAATGCAGGGACAGTCTGGTCCAGGCCAATGTGCCTGTATGTCTTGGAGTGAATATACACAGTATTTGTCACTATGATGCTGAAGCTGTAGCAGAAACTGCAACCACAACAATGATGGACAGAATGTGGATCAATGTCACACATTCACCCCAGTCCAAAGATCTGGGCCCAAATCCATCGTTTTTCCACTCCACACCACCCTCGGATGCTTGTTTCCGTTCTGGGAAGGACATGGCTTTTGTAGTTCGGACTGGACTGTTCCCATGGGGCACAGGGTCAGCGCTGATTTGCATATCGCCATTGTCTAACCCAGTGTGGTGTGGAGTGGAAAAACGATGGATTTGGGCCCAGATCTTTGGACTGGGGTGAATGTGTGACATTGATCCACATTCTGTCCATCATTGTTGTGTTTGCAGTTACCGCTCTAAGTGTACTGGGGATGCTCAGACGTGAGTCCCAGGCACTCCACACCACTGGAATCAAGCTAGCCGGGCTGATGAGAGGTGTTACCTCGAAACCGGGCCGGTCCTCGGATGCTTGTTTCCGTTCTGGGAAGGACATGGCTTTTGTAGTTCGGACTGGACTGTTCCCATGGGGCACAGGGTCAGCGCTGATTTGCATATCGCCATTGTCTAACCCAGGGTGGTGTGGAGTGGAAAAACGATGGATTTGGGCCCAGATCTTTGGACTGGGGTGAATGTGTGACATTGATCCACATTCTGTCCATCATTGTTGTGTTTGCAGTTACCGCTCTAAGTGTACTGGGGATGCTCAGACGTGAGTCCCAGGCACTCCACACCACTGGAATCAAGCTAGCCGGGATGATGAGAGGTGTTACCTCGAAACCGGGCCGGTCCTCGGATGCTTGTTTCCGTTCTGGGAAGGACATGGCTTTTGTAGTTCGGACTGGACTGTTCCCATGGGGCAGAGGGTCAGCGCTGATTTGCATATCGCCATTGTCTAACCCAGGGTGGTGTGGAGTGGAAAAACTATGGATTTGGGCCCAGATCTTTAGACTGGGGTGAATGTGTGACATTGATCCACATTCTGTCCATCATTGTTGTGTTTGCTGAAGCTGTAGCAGAAGCTTTTCTTTTCAGCAGTATCAAACTTCCAATGAATAAAGGCAGCTTTGTGTATGGAACCCCGCTACGTGCGCTTTCCTCAAAGAATCTTACTTCTGCCCTTCGCGCACTTCTCATTCTCTATGCCATCCTCTCTGCCTTGTGCGCTGCAGGGGAGTATGTGCATTGAACTATATGCCAGGTGCAGCTATAGCAAGTTATGTGTTGTAGGTGCATATTTGAGGTACAATGGAGGAAGATGTTTTGATTCAAGGAGTATGATTTTTTTCTGTTCAGATCGTGAAGTTTGTAAATTTACGACATGGTTTGCTACCCCAAACTAGTAGAACATTCAATGACAGTACCTGCTAAATTCTGGTTCAGACACCTGCAAAAGCAGATATGGGGGAAAGGAATGCCTTTGTGACTTAACTTCTTTCCATAGTAAGCATTCAGATGCAAGTACGTGGTGTGCGGGAATTGTATGCACGGATTTATTTATTATCTTTCAGGTGAGGAGGGGACTTCAAATATTCAATTCAAGAAAAAGTACCTATTTACGGCCCTCCGCCTGTGATCACTGTAGCGATCAATTTGAAAAGAATTCCTGGAATCGGAGCAGGTCTGTGTTTTAGGACTTACCTGTTTGAAGGAGCCGTCTATTTTATGTCGGCCTGGGACTCTGGTGTCGGCGGCCTTTGATGGCGGAAGGATGCGCATGTGACGTTCTTTGAATGGCAGCGTGGACTCCTCTCTCTTCCAGGAATCCATGCTCTTCGTCTTGAACATAGACCGCCTCAGGGGGGGATATTTTTGGCAGAGAGACCTTTATTCTCTTCTGCCCACTTGTCGCTGCTGGTGCGGCCCTTGCAGCTAGGGTAATTCTGAGTAGTACCATAAAAGTCTTTCGTTGCTCAAATGGAGGCAGACATCAGCCACAGCAAGGCGTTGGTAATTCATTTTACATAAATGTCTGTAAAGCCGAATGAGAAGCATCACAGTTCTTTGTAGTGTCTTTTATTCAGTGAAACCAATCTGCCTGATGAACCTCTGACGCAACACGATATGCCTGCTGCCCTCTGTTTTGATATGTGAGAAAGATGTCTTACTCACACTGAATGGAGTCAGGTTTCGTTTCCAAAGGAAAACAGTCATCATACTCCCAGGTCAGGACAGCGAGGGCAAGTCCATTTGTGTGCTGCAAAAATCCAGATTTAACGACCACTTACTATTTTTGTACAGTTGCATTCTCTACGAAGCCAAAGTCGAACAAATTGAGGCCTTTTGAGTGTTTTTATGTTTTTTTTTTATGTTTGAGTGTCTTCTGCTTTTTCTTTGGGGTTTCTCCCAAAAAGCTTTACATATTTAAGGGCAGATTTACAAGAAACTGACGCATCTGTACTGATCCATCAATTTCCCTGCGCCTCTGTACGAAACCATCGCTCCACCATGGATGTGCCATATCTACAATACAGCGCACCATGGCGCAAGAATTAACAGATGCGTCAGAAATTCTGATGCATCTTTTGAACCAAAAGTGACGCACTGCTGAAGTTGCTCTTGAAAGTGATGCAACTCCAGCACTGCACCACAACAGACAGGTGAGTACCATTTAAAAAGCCTTGCGTCATTCCTTACACCTGGTAGGGGCAGGCGTAGGGATTTTGACGCTGTGAAGGTGTAGAGTGACGCCGTGAAATGGAACACCCGCCCTCCATACATTATACTTGACGCAGGTATAATGTGACGCAGGGCTTTATAACATGACGCATCTCCCTGGATGCGTCACGTTTTAAATGCACTGCAATGTGGCGCTTTGTTTACAGCACCGCTGCGTCACAAGAAGTGACGCAATGGCGGTGCAAAAGTGTTGCAAAGGGCTTGTAAATCTGCCCCTTAGTGCCTAATATTGGCAAAAAAGCACGCACAAAACTCCTAGGTTTTAGGCTTACCCTTATTGATGTTGAACTCAGTAGATATTCATTTTCCTTGGTAAATTATAAAATCCCATGAGAGGGGTGAGTAACGGTGAGCACTGCTCTGGGACATAGATTCTGCAGGAGGCGTGGTTAAGTTAGGTTGTCTGTTCTCAGGGCATGTGCTTAATTTTATGCCTGGTTTGAAACCATTTTTATTCCAGAACCCAACATAAATGTGTATGCCATAGATAAAGTTAGAGTTAAAATATGGTTAAATATTGGATTATTGTGGATTAAGGATGAAAGTATTTTGAATTAAAGTGCACGCTAAATAGCGGCACGGAGCTGTGCATTTGGCTCAGGGGCTATGTAGTCCCTCATCACTAATGTTATGTAACTATGTGGCAGTAGGGCATGCCTATCAGCCAATCTGCACGCAATTGCACCTAAGGAATGACAAAAATTGAAGAAATGGAAAATGAGGTTCATAAATAAGGTGTGCATTCCCTCATCTTACTAAATTGTCGTAACTACAGCCCTACCCAGGGTTTGCACCCACAATAAGACTGGCTTTACAAGAGAAGAGAATGAAGAACGCATGGGGATTTCAACATTCGGAGCAACAATCAAAGTTCATCGCATGAGGTTTAAAACAATAATATGTACAGACAGCAACGGCATGCAAGGATATATAAACTGCGACACTTGTCTATGTATAATTCTTACGAACTGTATCATGTATTGTAGACATGGATTCTGGGCATTGTAGTTTCCTTATAGACTAAGGCAAGAAGGAACAGGAAGCCGTAGGCTCCGAGCCAATAGGGAGGGAGAGTGCTGGGGTGACGTGATTGAAAAGAATGGGCGGAAAGGGATAGTCTAGAAGTGTTTGGAGCCATAATGACGAGAGAGGGAGATGCTTATTTATCAGCAAAGCAGGTATGTGGAAGGGTGGGAGAGTTCAGGTGTACGTATTGATAGGACACATGTATGAGGGACTTTGATTTGAGAATGGGTTTATACCAAAATGTGAAAAAAACGCAATACAGTACATGTTTAGAAACTCATAGATCTGATAAAAATAGGGATCTCCTTCAAGAAAAGAAAGTAACATTATGTGCACAAAGGGCGAGCAAATGGAGAAAAATTGGGAGTATTTGAATAAATTAACAGCAGGGTTAGTCGGGTTTACACCTTGAGCAAGAAGACACGGCGCGTGATGACCTATTTAACTAAGAGGGAGACTCAGTGGGATTATGTAGCCTGGAGTTCAGTTTTTTTAACAAAGCGATGACGTAGGGTATGAATTCTTGTAATAACATTGTAACGTTGCTTATGCTGTGAAAGAAGTGGTAATAATGTACTTATGTTGTGTTTTATTTGTAGTGACCCCCGACGAAGGGCACATGATGGCCCGAAATGCATTGTTTTTTTTTAATGAAATAATAAATACTGCTTGCGATGGACTTTTTGCATCATTCGTATTCTTGCTAAGAGGCACCGGATGGGCACAGTTTGAATACTAGAAACCTGTAAAATGGCATCATATCCAGAGTGTTGGATCATGGACAAAGTGGAGAAAATTAAAGTTGGAATTATTAGAGTTAAAATATGGTTAAATATTGGATTATTGTGGATTCAGGATGAAAGTATTTTGAATTAAAGTGCACGCTAAATAGCGGCACAGAGCTGTGCATTTGGCTCAGGGGCTATGTAGTCCCTCATCACTATTTTTTTTTATTTTAATTGTTTTTATTATTGAAGGAAGAACAAGAAACACATGTGTTATACATTTCAAGAAAGAACAAAGTATATAAGTAGTTACAATACTAATTAGGTAGACAGTTTATAGACAGAAGAAACGTTATAAGCAGAGATCTAACAAATACTAAGCGTTGACAGAAATAGTAATAGAAAGAAATAAAGATTTGCAAATAATATACAAATATTTAAGCTGGCCTCGTTTTCTTTCTAATTCATATAAATCATGATTCAAAAAAGTTTGACCAGATTTTTTCCCTCTTTTGTAGAGCCTTAAGGCCCCTATGCCTTGCTAATGACAATTCCATGGTGTTGATTTCTTTCATCAAAAGCCACCAATCGAAGACATCTGGGATATCTTTAGATATCCATAATCTAGCGACGATTAGCCTGGCACAAGCAAAGATGATAGTTATTAATTCTTTATAGGGACAATTCGTTTCCTGGATATCTAGTAAAACCAATTGTGCTGAGAGTGGTGGTATGACGATTTGTTTATTATTTAAGATTTCAGACAGTTCTTTCCAAAATAACAAGAGCGCTGGGCATGAATATGTTATGTTATGTTATGTTATTGGGATTTATATAGCGCTCGGCTGCCCCAGCCAAGGGGCGTCCCGGCGCTGCGAGTGAAGCTGAAAGCAGAAAGAAGAAAGCACCAGAGGGGAGAAGGAGAGATTACTGAAAGAGGTGGGTTTTGATGGCTTTCCTGAAAGCCAGAAGGTCCTGTATGCCACGGATTGTTTCCGGTAGGCTGTTCCAAAGCTTGGCAGCGAGCAGGCTGAAGGAACGGCCGCCCATTCTGGCCAGTTTGGTACGGGGAATGACCACAAGATGTTGTCCTTCTGAACGAAGTGACCTACTAGGAATATACTCCGCCAGGAGGGGGCGCAACATCGGGGGAGAGGCGGTTTTAAGGATTTTGAAGGCTAAGCAGAGTGCCTTAAACTGAATTCTTTTTCCCACCGGGAGCCAGTGCAGTTTTTTCAGGACTCCAGCCACCGAGGAGTGGCGGGGGAGACCTACCAGGGCCCTGGCGGCAGCATTCTGGACTCTCTGAAGTCTGGTAGTTTCCGCCAGATTAGCGCCCAATAAAAGGGAGCTGGCGTAATCCAGCCAAGAAAGGATGCTAGCTTGGACAATTAACTGGCGGGTGTGGCAGTCGAAGAACTTCAGGATGGGTCTTAGATTGCGCAGGATGCCGAAGCAGGTGGCTGCCACTTTTTTGGTGTGTTGGGTGAATTTCAATGCCGAGTCTACCCAGATTTTTAACACATTCCTTGGGCTTAGGAGGTTGGCCCAAGGTGTCGGGCCACCAGCTTTCGCCCCAGGATGCAGTGTTTTTCCCCAGGAGCAGTATCTCTGTTTTCCCCGCATTGAGCTGGAGGAAATTCGCCGTCATCCAGTTGGTGATGTCAGTAAGGGTCTGTTTGAAGTGATGGGCCTCCAAACCGTTGTTGTCATTGAGAGCTACCACCAACTGGGTGTCGTCTGCGTAAGACACTAACGCCAGTCCACTCTTTTTAACCACTTCTGCTAGCGGTCGAACATAAACATTGAACAGGGTGGGGCTCAGTGATGACCCCTGAGGCACCCCCTATCCAGTGCTGTGCTCTTTAGAGAGGTAAGGGGGGGTGGAGACTTTAAAGGATCTGTTGGAAAGAAAGTCTCTAAACCATCCCAGGGCAGTCCCTGTGATTCCAATTTCCTCCAGTCTCATCAGAAGGACCTCGTGTGACACCGTGTCGAAGGCAGCACTGAGATCCAACAGGATCAGTGCTGCCGTTCCGCCGGTGTCAAGAATGGCACGGAGGTCCTCTGTAACACTGAGCAAGGCTGTCTCGGTGCTATGACCAGCTCTAAACCCGTGTTGGGAGTTATCCAAGATGTTATTGGTTAGGAGGAAATTGGTGAGGGTGGTGTTAACGTGTGTCTCTATAATTTTAGCTGGCCAGGGGAGAAGTGAAATAGGCCGAACATTTTCAGGAAGAGTGGGATCTAGGGTGGGCTTTTTTAAGATGGGAGATACCCATGCCTGCTTCCATTTAGCGGGTATTTTGGCAGTGGAAAGAGACAGGTTAATGATATTCCGTATAGGTTCCGTGACAAGCTCATTGGCTTCACAAAAGGTCTCGGGTTTTAGGGGATCGGCCGGGGAGCCAGATTTGATTTTTTTACAGATTTTTTGAAAGCTCTCACGCTCTAGTGTAGGGAGGGAGGAGAGATAGGGTCTGGTGGGGTCCAAAGTGACAGAGATCTGGGGGGAGTTGGGGAAGGTATCGTAAATTTTCTTTATTTTGTCGGTAAAGAAATTGGCCATATTATTACATAGGTCCAGAGAGGTGGCGGCAGAAATGGCGTTTTTTTTTTGCAGTTAGGTCTTTTAAAATTTTAAAGACAGTTTTCGAAACGTTGGTGCTACTGTTGATTTCGGTGGCATAATACGCCGCCCTTGTTCTGCAGACATGACGATGATAGGTTTTTTGAAGTTGAACATATTTATGTTTGAGGTTGGTATCATAATTTTTCCTCCATCCTCTTTCCGCCTTTTTACATTCTTTTTTCAGAGTGGCTAATTCTGAATTGTACCAGGGGCTAGCCACATGGGCACGGGCCTTGATCCATTTGGCTGGGATCAGGGTGTCCAATGCTTGAGTAATCCAGTGGCAGAACTGGTCGTATCCTAAGTCAAGGTCGTCACTCGGGGGAGGGGGATTTGTCCTCAGGAGATTGTGGAGATCTTCCAGGTGGAGTTTTCTCCACGGACGCTTCTGGACTTGAGGGGTAGGCACAGAAGCGGGGGCAGGTTTGCAAGGGACAGTCATGATCACCAGATGGTGGTCTGTCCAAGCCATGGGAATGGGTGTGCCAACAATCCCATTTGCGATGTTCGAAAAGATGGGATCAAGGAGGTGTCCCGCTCTGTGGGTGGGGCCACTCACGAGTTGATTGAGCTGGAGGGCGGCAAGGTCTGCAAGAAAGGTGGTGATTTTGGGCTCAGTGTCCCGGTCAAGGTGTAGGTTAAGGTCACCTATGATCGTGAGATTGGAGGTTTTAGTGATGTTGGCGGCCAGGTACTGTAGGAGCGAGTTAATGAATGGAGTGTCGGCGCCGGGGGGTCTATAAATCAAGAGGCCGGTCGCGCAAAATTGTGGATTGGCTTTAATAGAGAATCTAGCACTTTCGCTGCCCTTAATATCAGCTTTAACTAATTGGCAGGCGAGGTGCGATTTAGCTATGAGCGCTAGTCCGCCCCCTCTTGAATTCCTGTTCAAGGTATATGTGGTAAATCCCGTGGGGGTGGCCAGGTTGATGACCGAGTCCATGTCATCATGGAGCCACGTCTCGGTCATAAACAGGGCATCAAGGGAGTAGTCTGCTAGGAGATCGTGTATGTCTAGATGGTGCTTCTGCATCGATCTGACGTTAAGGTGTCCCAACCTTAGGGCCGTCTGTGTGGATTGAGGAGGTTTTGGCTTTAATTTAGTGACAGTACATAGCTTGGAAGGGTGTGACAGTGGATGCGAGATATGCGCTGGGTTCCGCCTGGTACAAGTACAGGTATGATGTTGAAGATTCAGCAGCTCTTGCTTAGAGTAGCACATCTTACCGCACAGGTTACAGCCCCGAAACAGCAGAGGCACTGGCGCCTGGCGCTGCCTTAGCGCGGACGGGCGCAGACGGGCAGCTCTTTGGCGGGTCTTCGGCGGGGCTGCGCGCGACCGCTGCGCGCTCGTGAGACTGCAAGGGCTAAATAGCCCAGAAGTTTAATGCACTAGAGCGCTAACCGCTCTTCGTGCAGGCAAACCGGAAATGACTGCTGGCCCCCACGAGGTGGAATAGGGAGGCGGCTCCGGAACTAAAGCCAAGTCAGTAATGGCGTGTGGTGCAGGGGATATTGTATTTCTCGCACAAGTAAATAACAATTTAGCACAAGTAATTATTTAAAAAGTTCAATATAAAAAAGCGCTATACAATCTTTTGTTGCCAAAGACAGACCTGTCTCGCCAAGCCGGTCGGGGACACTGCCACAAAGCATGTGTTCTATGCCTGCCGCTTCATGGTCACATTTCGGGCACTTAGTTTTCTTATTGACTTGATTACCCCGTACCCAACTAGCTATCCTCTGTGGTGTATAATAAAGTTGAGTGATGGTTCTGTACGTCTGTAATCTCAAACTAGTAGACTGAACGATCAAGCTTATGTGACGTAAAGAGTATGAGATCTGTGAAGGATTAATATTCATACCCAATCGAAGAGACCATTTGGCGGCTATTTTCGTGTAATCTTCATTTTTTCCTTGTATCAAATATCCATACCCTAGACTTATTAATGATTTTATTTTGTTAGAATATAGACATTTAAGTATGTCTGATTCTATCGCTTCCGTAATTTTCATTTTAGAAAGCAAATAGTCCCTTATCTGAATATATTTAAAGTACGTATTATCCCTTATGTTATAAATAATCTTAAGTGCTTCAAAATCCAAAAAAACGTTCTGACCATACAGAGCCCCTAGTATGTGGATGCCGTGTCTCTTCCAATTGGAGCCTGCTCCATCAGAAAAGATATCAGGAAGCCCTGGATTGTCCCATAATCTGAGCTCTGCGTTGTAAAATGTGATTTTCCCAATAGTCATTATTTGGTCCCAAATTTTTTTGATATGCTTGGCTGACTTAAATTTCACTCGCTTGAAGTAGTTTGGGTCTTGCGAGCGATGCAAGAATTGGTTGCTATCCAGTCCCAACATAAGCCGGTGAAAAAATAATGGACTGTCATTTTTTAGCAAACTTCTAATACGACAAAAGAAAGTAGCTAGAAAGTAAAACCTAAAATCAGGAAATGTTAATCCACCCTTTTCTGTTGTCAGTGTTAGCAATTTCAACGCCCTTCTCGCTTTTTTGTATGCCCATATGAAGCTGCTACATATACCCTCCAATTTTTTAAAGAAGATGTTATTGGGTTGCAAAGGAATAGATCTAAATAGATATAACACCTTCGGCAGATTTTTCATTTTTACTAGATTAATACGTCCCAGAAGACTGATCGGGATCTTGTGCCATTTTTTGAGTGACTTTGCTGTTTCTTTTAGAATAGAATCGTAGTTTAGCGTTGTAATTTTATCAATATTGGATGCTAATTTGATGCCTAAATACGCAGCGCTTTGACATACGCCTGGGATCGGTACCAGAGGTTTATAATTGGCTATTACCTGTGTTTTACCTACATTTAGTTTGTAGCCTGAAACATGGCTGTAATTAATAGCTTCTTTTATTATTTCAGGTGTAGCTTTTACTAGGTCTGTGGTAAATACAGCTATATCGTCTGCAAACGCAGTGATTTTCAAACTCTCTCCACCATGTACAAATGGGTGAATATTTCCTTGCATAGTTAGCGCATTTAATAATGGCTCCAAGGAAAGAGCGAAGAGCAGGGGAGACACGGGACACCCTTGTCTAGTTCCCCTCCCTATTGCAAAGCTCCTTGACTCTTTCCCCCCATAGCTGATTACAGCCTGCGGGCTGTCATATAATGAACAGACCCACTGTAGGCATTGACCCTGAATGCCTACCTTCTTTAATGCCTCCCACAGATACTCCCACCCCACTCGGTCAAATGCTTTTTCGGCATCTAACATTACCATTCCGAGTGGGGTGAGGGTAGTCGAGGCGACATCAAAGGCTGTAATCGCTGTGTTTACATGGGCCGTTGTATCTCGCCCTGTCACAAAACCATGTTGTTGTGGGTTGACCAAAGTCGGCATATTGGGTGCTAGGCGATTTGCTAATATCTTAGAAAAGATTTTAGTATCTGCGTTAAGCAGTGAAATCGGCCGATAAGAGCCACAGTCTTCCGGTGGTTTTTTTTTTTTGAGAAAGAATACAATTTTGGCTATTTCCCATGACATAGGTACTTTTCACAAGTTGTCTATAGAGTCAATAACATTTTCTAACAAAGGTAATAATTCGTCTGCACAGACCTTATATAGTTCCATGGGCAAACTGTCCTCCCCAGCAGCTTTCCCCGATGGTGAGGCTAAGATCGCTGCATTTATTTCAGATTGTGTTATTTTTTAATTGAGGAGTTGCCATTTTTCCTTAACTGTATCTTTTGATATGGGCATATATTTATCCAGATATTGTGTGATTCTTGCTCTAGAAGGAGTGGTATCAGGAGTGTATAAGCTCTGGTAGTAGTTAACAAACTGACCTAGAATTTGTTCTGGTTGATCGTATTCTTGTAAATTGGACCCTTTAATTATTTTGATGTTAGTTCTCGCCTTTTTATCCGCAACTTTGTATGCCAGTATTTTTCCTATTCTGTCTCCTCCTTCATATTGGTTTAATTTGTATTTATGTATTTTAGAGCAATATCTGTCTCTTAACGTCTTTTTAAGAGAAGATTGTAATTTTAATAGTTCAAATCTTATCTCCTGGATATTTCCATTTTGTGACTTAGTTTCTTCGGCTAGTTTCTGCTCCAATAGCAATATATCTGAAGTAGCTTTTTCGGTAGTCCTACGCTTTTCGGCATTGAGTCTATAGATAAATTGTTGGGTAAACCCCCTTATGCTGCACTTACATGTGTCCCAAACTACGTCAATTTTGGCTGAGTTAATATTCAATTCGATAAATTCTTTGATATGTTTCTTTAGGGAAGTGACAAAGCCCAAGTCAGTCAGTAAATATCTTGGGAATGTAAATTGTCTTAGGTCAGGCCTCGACTCTCCATTCTCGAATTCTAGTAATATAGGGTTGTGGTTGGAAGAGATCCTTGGGCACAGTTCGATCTTACAGTTATTCAGTATTCGATCGGTTGCCCACACCATATCAATTCTCGAGCAAGATCTATGGGGCGAAGAGTAGTATGTGTATCCCGCTAGGTTTGGGTGTTTATGACGCCATATATCTTTAATATTAAGTAGTCTACTTAGCTCAAGAGTAGTCCCTCATCAATAATAGATAAAGTTGAAACATACCCACTTAACAGTAAATTGGGAAATACAGAGTACAGAGCTGCACATATGCCCTCTGTAGGCGGCTGGCTTAGTATATAGTGCACAACTATTTAAGTAATGCACCTTGCTCTAATCCAGGCAACCCTTTTGCTGGGTTCAGTGGTCTTTGATAACCATAGAAAGCTCTCATATTTGGTAGCTGTGGAGATCAACCTCCAGGCATATCTTATAGGCATGTTAAGCAGCTCGTTTTACCGGTTTAATCATGCAGTACAGGTTAAAAGAAAAAGAACCACACTGTATTTATGTAAAAATAAACAACACTCACTAACACATTGGTGTGTCTTCTACCCAGAGATATTAACACAATATACAAAAATACTACTATTGCAATAAGGTAAGTAGCACAAAACACAGTGGACTCCAGCAGAAGACCAAACCATACATGAAGAAAGTGGAAAACAAACTGCAGAAGAGGATGGGACTTGGACCAGATGACCCAGAAGAACCAGGGACACACTGAACCACCCAAGGCAACACAGCCTTGTGCCCGTTGGAAGTCAAGGGAGAAGTCACAGTTGCAGTTTTACAAAAGGAGGACCATTCCCAGAGGACCACAAAGATTTCCTTTGGCGGGCAGAAGGTTAGAGACCCAGCCCACTCGTGGATGCCCCAGTTACCTACACCAGGGAAGCCAGGTGCATAGGGGTGAAGAGATGTGAGAAACCTATGTAGACGACAATGGAAGACTTAGAGAAAAGTGCCCCTGGAGAAGAAGGTGAAGTAGTCCGATGAAATCCAATGGTGGATTCAGCAAGCAGAGGGGACAGAGTCCATGCCACTCAGGAGTGACCAAGTGGCATGGAAGAGCAATGCCCATCAATGCTGGATGATTCCGGCGAGTTGATGGTGACCTTGTTGCTGCAATTGTGAGGACTAACCGTGGGTGCAGTACTCTGTTCCGCCTGCATAGTATGCAGAGATTTGCTTCCTCCGTGTTCCGCGGAGAACGCGGAGTAGGCAAATCTCAGCACACTCAGTGGCGGAGCAGAGTTGACCAGCCCCTTCCTCCACCCCCCTATTAAGAATGACATAAATATACATTAAAGGTAAAATAATAAAAACAAACTTTGACTGCAGCATCACCGGGCTGCCGTCCTCCTTTTCCTCTGCGTTTCCCTGTGATCTGCGCATATGCGCGTGCACGCGTATGCGCATTCCTTGCGAGAAATGCCTGCCACTCAGTCTTACCCTGTCTCACTGGAGTGTTGGTTTGGACATGCACACCACCAGTCTCGCAGTAAGCCTTTCGCAATCCGGAAGCAGGTCCTGGGTATCCCTGGACTAGGTGGATGACTTGCATCTCTTCCTCTGTGGGTCACAACCCACTTCTTCACAGCTGCTTGCTGCTACAGGCAACCACCTTCTCACTTCATCACAGCCCCCTCTTGGCATATGGGGGTCACACAGTAGCACATGTGGAGACAGTCCCTTCAGGTCACAGCACTGCACATGGCTATGGCACACTTCTTTTTACATCAGTGCACCAGAGCGATGGCCCTCAATTTTCACCACGGGTCCCACCTGATATACAGGGGTTGCAACAGCACAGTAGAGCAGTGGTCTACCTTGGTGCATGATGCTGCACAAGAAGATTGCTCTTCTCTTGCCACAGCACAGCACTAGGGCAATGACCCCTATCATTCTCTGTGGCCCCCACTTGGGACACAAAAGTTGTAGACTTTGCACACGGGAGAATGGTCCGCTGCAGCTGTACAACCTTCTCTGTGGCCCCCATCTGGCATACAGGGTTGACACAGCATACATGTCTAGCAAGCAGTGATTCTGACGGTGCACAATTCCACACTTCGCTCCCCGGTATCCACTCAACAGGATACCCACTGAACCTGGTCTAGGGTCAGGCAGAAGGGGGTGCTCCAGGCTCGGAGTGAGTATTTTTGATTCTTTGAGGTGAAGTCCCCTCACCCAGCACAGAGACTGGCCGACTCCCAGTACCCAGTCCTTGCCACAACAGGAAGAATGAATTAATGCTGGGCTTCTCCATGCTGATGAACAGCTTCAATTAGAAACAATTGGGATTCCCAAGCTCCCATTTTATTTTTATAGCCTGTGTGAATGTAATATAGAATCTGAATCTTTGAAATTTGTATTACAATGCTGCCCACTTTGAAGAAACCACTCATCTTCCTTTCAGAAGTCAGTGTGTCACAGCTGGAAGGTCTCCACACTTTATAACCCCCAAAAACAAGCCATGGGAGTGAGTAGAGGATCATGCCTGGATGTAAGCCTCACAATTATACATTTATCCAAAAGTTACATTCCCCCTCCCAGCGCTAACTTTTATGATTCTCTTATCAGTACCATCTCCTTTCTTGGATGTGCCCATGCACCTTTCCCCAGACACCTCTTTCTATGAGTTATTTGTAAGTGTATTAAAGAGCCTGGCTCCTGTTCCAGTGTGTGTCCCTCACAACTCCCAGAAAGGCAGCAATCCACAAATCTGTCTGGGGGTCTCTTCTGCCTCCACATGCCAACAGGTCCTGGATGTCCCAAAATGGAACCCAGAGGTTCCATGATTTGTGCCCTTCACACACACAGACACATATCTAGACATGGATATGTAACACACGTGCACAGGCTTCCATTTATTGCACCACTTCCCAGGCACATGCACATCTTGGCATGCTCACACAGACGTGTGCTGCTTGTCTTCCATGCACGAAACCACTCACAGTACACATACATCCCAGCGATCTCACGGAGACATGCACTGTCTTCCATGCACGACACTACTCACAGGTACACATATATCTAAGAGCCCTCACACAAACATGAACTATCTTTTAAGACTGACACCACTCAAAGTGACGCAACTCCAGCAATGTGTACTTTCACATGGGGCAAGCCCCATGTGAGAGGGCCTGCGTCAGTCTTACGCCTGCCATGAGGCAGGCGTTAGATGTTGACGCATTAGCGTCCAAGAAATGGCGCAGTGAAATCTTATAGATTTCATTGCGTCACTTCTATGACTCTTTCTTGCGACAAAACGCCCCCCTTGCATACATTATACCTGGCGCAGGTATAATGTGGCGCAGGGGTTTACAAAGTGACGCATCTAGGTAGATGCGTCACTTTGTAAATGTGGTGCAACAAGGCACATTTTTTACTCCACTGATGCGTCACTAAACGTGACGCACCAGCAGCGTAAAAGTGACGCAAGGGCTCATAAATGAGCCCCAGTGAGTGCAGGCTCAGTGTAGGTGTTGTTGGATGTAGGTCAATAACAGGGGCCAGAGGAAGCCAGTGCAGTGTTTGTAATGGTTGCTGGTTCAGAGGAGGCAGGTGCGAGAACTGATACCAGTGTGTGAAGGAGCAAATGGAAATGGATGCAGCCGAAGCGTGTTCCATGTGTGCAGAGACCAATGGGCAGGGGCGGCTGGTGACATTTGAAAGTGGAGGGGCGTAAACTAATTTGCATATTGCACCGCAGCGATCGGGCGCAGCCCGAACCACCTTGCATCCATCCATACATCATTCATGCATCCACCCATCTATCCACCCACCCACCCTGCATCCATACATCATTCATTCATGCATCCACCCATCCATCCATCATCCATACATCATTCATTCATGCACCCACCCATCCATCCACCCATCCATCCATCATGCATCCACCCATCATGCATGCATCCATGCATCCATCCATACATCATTCGTGCATGCATCCATCCATCCACTCATCCACCCACCCATCCTGCATCCATACATCATTCATTCATGCACCCACCAATCCATCCATCCACCCATCCATCATGCATCCATCCATACATCATTCATTCATGCATCCATGCATCCATCCATCCATACATCATTCATGCATCCACCCATCCATCCACCCACCCACCCACCCTGCATCCATACATCATTCATTCATGCATCCACCCATCCATCCATCATGCATCCACCCATCATGCATGCATGCATCCATACATCATTCATACATCCACCCATACATCCACCCACCCATCCTGCATCCATACATCATTCATTCATGCACCCACCCATCCATCCATCATGCACCCACCCATCATGCATGCATCCATGCATCCATCCATACATCCATACATCATTCATGCATCCACCCATCCATCCACCCACCCACCCTGCATCCATACATCATTCATTCATGCATCCACCCATCCATCCATCATGCATCCACCCATCATGCATGCATGCATCCATACATCATTCATACATCCACCCATACATCCACCCACCCACCCTGCATCCATACATCATTCATTCATGCATCCACCCATCCATCCATCATGCATCCACCCATCATGCATGCATGCATCCATACATCATTCATACATCCACCCATCCATCCACCCACCCACCCTGCATCCATACATCATTCATTCATGCATCCACCCATCCATCCATCATGCATCCACCCATCATGCATGCATGCATCCATACATCATTCATACATCCACCCATACATCCACCCACCCATCCTGCATCCATACATCATTCATTCATGCACCCACCCATCCATCCACCCATCCATCCATCATGCATCCACCCATCATGCATGCATCCATGCATCCATCCATACATCGATACATCATTCATGCATCCACCCATCCATCCACCCACCCACCCTGCATCCATACATCATTCATTCATGCATCCACCCAGCCATCCATCATGCATCCACCCATCATGCATGCATCCACCCACCCATCCTGCATCCATACATCATTAACACACTGAACTATCTCAAGTCATTTGTGCAAGCTAGTTTACTGGAACACCGAAAAACACACACTCTTACCTTGCTGCCGGTCCCGCACACGTCACAAGCTCACAGCGCCCCTGGCCAATCCTGGCGCCAGGGGCACAGGTACCCTCTCGCCCGCAGCACGCCCATTAGGGCTCCTGATGGGCATGCGCAACGCCGCCAAAACACAACTGCGCATGCGTGGGCACGGGTAAAAATTCACCCTCCGTCCCCACGCATGCGTACTTGTGTTGCCGTCCGTAAAAACATGTCAATGAATCAACATGACGCCCGCCCGGCGGTCTGACGCCATGTTGATTCATTGACATGATTGTCATGAGGGAGCTGCGGGCGGGCAGGGGGGCTACGCCCCCACGCCCCAATGGACGAACCGCGCCTGCCAATGGGTTCAGCTCCCGAGGGTGAGTAGTGAGTGCAGGTACAGTGAGGATGCACACTCGAGCATATCTATTGTGTGTGTCCATGCATGAAGGTGTAATACGTGTGCATCAGATATGTCCCTAGTGGCAACTTCCCGTGGAAATTGATGCACTGCTCGTAGAACCTATTGGTTAAGCAGGCATTTGCATGAAACTACTTGTGCACGTGGGTTTAGGGTCCTATCAGAAAAGTTTCCTCTTGAGCACTGGACTGTTAATCTTCACTTCTTCACATGAGTGAAGGTTGGAAGATTTTGAAGAGGGGGTGGCGGGGGATACAGATATGCAGACGCGGTTCGTCCATTGGGGCGTGGGGGCGTAGCCCCCCTGCCCGCCCGCAGCTCCCTCATGACAATCATGTCAATGAATCAACATGACGTCAGACCGCCGGGCGGGCGTCATGTTGATTCATTGACATGTTTTTACGGACGGCAACACAAGTACGCATGCGTGGGGACGGAGGGTGAATTTTTACCCGTGCCCACGCATGCGCAATTGTGTTTTGGCGGCGTTGCGCATGCCCATCAGGAGCCCTAATGGGCGTGCTGCGGGCGAGAGGGTACCTGTGCCCCTGGTGCCAGGATTGGCCAGGGGCGCTGTGAGCCTGTGACGTGTGCGGGACCGGCAGCAAGGTAAGAGTGTGTGTTTTTCGGTGTTCCAGTAAACTAGCTTGCACAAATGACTTGAGATAGTTCAGTGTGTTAATGATGTATGGATGCAGGATGGGTGGGTGGATGCATGCATGATGGGTGGATGCATGATGGATGGATGGGTGGATGCATGAATGAATGATGTATGGATGCAGGGTGGGTGGGTGGATGGATGGGTGGATGCATGAATGATGTATGGATGTATGGATGGATGCATGGATGCATGCATGATGGGTGGATGCATGATGGATGGATGGGTGGATGGATGGATGGGTGGGTGCATGAATGAATGATGTATGGATGCAGGATGGGTGGGTGGATGTATGGGTGGATGTATGAATGATGTATGGATGCATGCATGCATGATGGGTGGATGCATGATGGATGGATGGGTGAATGCATGAATGAATGATGTATGGATGCAGGGTGGGTGGGTGGATGGATGGGTGGATGTATGAATGATGTATGGATGCATGCATGCATGATGGGTGGATGCATGATGGATGGATGGGTGGATGCATGAATGAATGATGTATGGATGCAGGGTGGGTGGGTGGATGTATGGGTGGATGTATGAATGATGTATGGATGCATGCATGCATGATGGGTGGATGCATGATGGATGGATGGGTGGATGCATGAATGAATGATGTATCGATGCAGGGTGGGTGGGTGGATGGATGGGTGGATGCATGAATGATGTTCGGATGTATGGATGGATGCATGGATGCATGCATGATGGGTGGGTGCATGATGGATGGATGGGTGGATGGATGGATGGATGGGTGGGTGCATGAATGAATGATGTATGGATGCAGGATGGGTGGGTGGATGTATGGGTGGATGTATGAATGATGTATGGATGCATGCATGCATGATGGGTGGATGCATGATGGATGGATGGGTGGATGCATGAATGAATGATGTATGGATGCAGAGTGGGTGGGTGGGTGGATGGATGGATGGGTGGATGCATGAATGATGTATGTATGGATGGATGGATGGATGGATGCATGGATGCATGAATGAATGATGTATGGATGGATGCATGATGGATGGGTGGATGGATGGATTGGTGGGTGCATGAATGAATGATGTATGGATGCAGGATGGGTGGGTGGATGGGTGGATGGATGGATGCATGCATGAATGATGTATGGATGGATGCATGGATGCATGCATGATGGGTGGATGCATGATGGATGGATGGGTGGATGGATGGGTGGGTGCATGAATGAATGATGTATGGATGATGGATGGATGAGTGGATGCATGAATGAATGATGTATGGATGCAGGGTGGGTGGGTGGATAGATGGGTGGATGCATGAATGATATATGGATGGATGCAAGGTGGTTCGGGCTGCGCTCGATCGCTGCGGTGCAATATGCAAATTAGTTTACGCCTCTCCACTTTCAAATGTCACCAGCCGCCCCTGCAGATATGACAGGGTACGAGATCACCATAGGTGCAGGGAGGTAGGAGGACATTAGAGTGCATACAGGGGTTATGACAAAAAGGGGGAAGAAATATGCTTGGGAGGGAGAGGAATGAATGGGTCCTGGGTCACCCGCACGCCCAGTCTCTGGGCCTGTGTGCAGCACCTGTGCCAGTAACCTCCCGCCGTTTCCCACCTACGCTGCTCCCACACAACAGCACAAAGACTGTTGTGACAATGAAGAGAAACAGAGTAGTTGGGGGAATTGGCTTGTAAACTGACTCCAAAAGAAAAAAAGACAAGCAATCCCGCGCTCTTGAAAATACAATTTCAGGTCAAGGCATTAAAGAGGCAGCTGCTGTATTAAATGTCAGAGCTTCAAACGTAGACATGTGCAGGCAGTTGGTAAGGGACCACAAAGCAAGGACTTCAAATACTCAGCCTCGGAGGGCATTACTTTGAGCGTCAGGAACAAGCATATAAAGTTAAGGCCCTCGGGGTGACATTTTCTGACATGGCTTGTGTTCATTTAATTGTCAGCGGGACGCGCAACTAAGAGGTGCTTTACTGCTTCCACATGAAGAGGAGTAGGTAGCTCAGCATTGCCTGTCAAAAAAAGCTTTCTGATCAATGTTTAAGTTAAGATGGAATTCAAAGGCTCATCGTGACCTATCTACAAATATATCAAGCATTTGCAGTGCAATAGGTCTCGCGTTTGGGAGAGTTAGAGCTATTGGCATTGTAAATGATAATGTCTTTTAGCTATGTGTTTACCTTTAGGAACTTATAAGTGTTTAGCCATGCAGCACATTATCCATAACTTCTGCACACACCCACAGATCGGGTGCACTTCAGACGGAGTATTGCTAAACATACTGAAGCAGACGAAGCATGCTCAATGTACGAAGATGTCCCTTTAAAGAGACTGCTATGGCACCAATCCACTGATAGATGTCTCTTCTGAAAGCTGCAAGGGAGGCCCCTCAACTCTATGTATCCCTTCTGGATGAGGTAAAGCACGCTGTAATACCACTGCTGGTCCCTTGGATGGAGTGTTAAGTGGAACACAGGGGCTGCAAATCTTTCGTATATTTCACCTTCGGACCATAAAGTGTGGGTAAAGAGGTAGGACTGAGTTGGAGTCACGAGGAGTGGAGGTTTACGTTCAACTCGTGCATATAATTAAACACTAGAAGTGTACACAGCCTGCTCAGGGTACAAAGGTGCCCCTTCTAAGATGCTGCAATGGCACCAATTTACAGATAGATGTCCCATCTGAAAGCTGCAAAGGAGACCCTTCCCCGTTAGGTGGCCCATCCATAACTTATGCACACACCCACAGATCTGAAGGTTCCGGCGTAGCTAGGGGGGGGCGAGGGGGTGGTCCGCCCCAGGCAGCACCATTTTTGAGGCGACCGCGGCTGCAATGTTTCTATTGGAGTGAGATACCCCCACCCCGGAGCCCCGAGTTCGCATGCACATTACTGCCATCGACCTTACAGGAGTCAGTGCTCATGGTTGACTATGTGAGCGCATCGGAGACAGACACAGTCTAAGGTGGGGGATGAGTCACAGGTCCCCCATTGCCCTGCTGAACTCAGCTGCTGCCCGCAGTGCGAGCGGGCAGCATTCTAAAAAGTTTTTGCTGCACTTTAGGCAGAGCCGTAATTCTGAACTGCGCAGCAGCCTGGGAGCCCGCTTCGAGCTATTTGACGCTATTGCGCTGGGGATCTTGAGGATTGTCACTATTTCTCGCCACTCCGTGACTGCCGGGCCCAAGCAACGCCGGCCACAGCTGAATTGTCTTTGGGGACGGAGTCCGAACAGATCAAATGGGATCTCGCCAGCCCAGCGACTGAACCCCTTGACCCCAGGCCTATCTGTGCTTTACTTGAGTGATGCACCTGGCAGGCCTCATGATTAGCCGGCGAAGCAGTGCAGCAATAAAGGAGCAGAGCTTGCTGGCATCTGACTTCCCTAGGCCGGATCCGATACCAGCTTGATGCTGCCGCACACGTGCAGTTGGGCTCAGCTGCCACAAGAAGCCATTGGTCATCAGAATGAAGTACGTACCAGAGAAAGAGAGAGTGCCGGTATGTTTTAAAATTAAGACTTCTGTGCCATATGTGTGTTTTTAGACAGCCTGCATGACACGCACTGGTGCAAGTACTCTTAGGTAGAGGTGGTGACATACCAGTGAACCATGGCCAGGGCTGACGGCCGTGCAACTATTTATGATTATTACTACTCACTCTCTCAAAAAGAGTATTTTTTAGATAATACAGCTTACAGTCGGGCTCTGAACTAGGCTATGTGTACTTCAGTCAGCCTCTCTTCCTGAGGCTTACCTTGCCCCCCCCCTCCCCTCCCTCCGATGCCTTACTGTGTCGTATGGTAATGGCTTAGAATAGCAATAACATGTATTCTCAGCCTCAGGTAAATAATAAATAATGAGCGGGGCTGCGCACCCTGCTATAATCCGCAAATTGATTTTTATTAAACTGCTCATTGTGTCTTTTTGAAATAATATACAGTCTGTGTCCGGGTTGTGACCCCTATGGGTGTAATGTCTGATATTTATGTTTCCCTCGTTCTAATTGCCTGGTTTTGCTTTGCGGAAAAAGTGTCACTCCTAGTTTTTGAAATGTCACTCATACTTACGCTGAAATTATGAAAATGGTACAAAATGGGGTGGTGATTGACTGTTCCCATGAGGCACAGGGTCAGACTGATTTGCATATAGCCATGTCTGAACTGGGGTGGCAGAGTGGGCTAAAGAACGGTGATGGATTAAACACAGATCTTTTGACTGGGTCTGAGTGTTTGATTGGTTCAGATGCTCCGTCCATCACCACCCCCTTTTGTACCGCTTTTGGCCACCATAAGTGTGGCAGGGTATGCTCAGACGTGAGTCACTTGCTCACTTTGCCACTGGATTCAAGCAAGTCGGGCTGAAGATGGCTGTAATGCCGGAAACCGGTCCTCGGAAGCTTGTTTCCAGTCCAGGGAAGGCATGGCTTGGCAGTTCGGGCTGGACTGTTCCCATGAGGCACAGGGTCAGACTGATTTGCATATAGCCATGTCTGAACTGGGGTGGCAGAGTGGGCTAAAGACGGTGATGGTTTAAACCCAGATCTTTTGACTGGGTCTGAGTGTTTGATTGGTTCAGATGCTCCGTCCATCACCACCCCCTTTTGTACCGAAATTATGAAAATGTCACACAAAGCAATCTGAAACATTGGCAGCTATGAACCACTACTTTAAAATCCCTTAGTTGGGCATCGTCCACTTTAACCACGGAGGGGGGAGAGAAGTATTATACCCATAATCCCTCCTATGCAGGCAAATTTTCAATTCACGAGGAAGGGTGGAAATATTGACACAATCTGGATCTCAGTGGTGGGCTATTATGAGCTAGATTTGTGCAAGTCGTTCCTTGTCACCCTCCCTTTATATCTTAAAGGGCACAGTAATATTGTAGGTCATTCCAAAATCGCTTCACCTTACACCCTAGTTAGTGAACTCCCTGTGCCTATAAAACAGGACTGACTCATGGAAAAGTCACCAGTGTCACAATAACACCAGTCATCCAGTCAAGGCTGCAACGCTGCTTCCTGGTCTGTTGTTCTTTAATAATAAGATGGCTGGCAAACAATGGTGGGACCTGTTATTTTGTCTCTTAATTGTGCTCACCGTCCTTTTTCCCCAGCACCCCCCCCCCCCCTTCCCCCAAGGGGCGGCAATCTGAGGGATAGCCCCGGGCGCCAGAAGCTCTAGCTACGCCCCTGTGCAGATGGAGTATTGACTAACATACTGGAGTTGACGAAGCATGCTCAGTGTACGAAGATATCCCTTCAAAGAGGCTGCAATGGCCCCAATCCACCGATAGATGTGTCTTCTGAAAGCTGCAAGGGAAACCCTTCACTGCTAGGTGTCCCTTTTGGAAGAAGTAAATCACGCTGAAATACCACTGCTAGTCACTAGATGGAGTGTTAAGTGGAGCACAACAGTCTAAAATCTTTAATATATTTCACCTCTGGACCATAACTTGTAGGTAATGGGGTAGGCTAGAATTGGTGTAATGAGGAATGGAGTTTTACAGTCAATTTGTACACATAATGAAAAACTAGAGGCACACACAGCCTGCTCTGTGTACAAAGATATCTGTTCAAAGAGGCTTTTAGGGCACCAATCTGCCGATAGATGTCCCTTCTGAAAGCTGCTAGGGAGGCCCTTTGCCACTAAGTGACCCTTCTGGAAAAGGTAAAGCTTTCTGTAATGCCACTGCTGGTCCCTAGATGAAGTGTTAAGTGGAACACTGCAGCCGCAAATTTTTAATACAATTCCCCTTCGGACCATACATTATAGGTAAAGGGGCAGGATAGAGTTTGTGTCATGAGTAGTGGAGTTTCACAGTCAACTTGTACACATAATTAAAAATTAGAGGCACACACAGCCTGATCAGTGTCCGAAGATGTTGCTTCAAAGAGGCTGGAGTGGCACCAATCCACAGAAAGATACCATATGCTGCTAGGTGTCGCTTCTGGATTTTCCAGAAGCAGAACATAGGGATCAGGAGCTCTGAATATTACCTAGATACTAAGCATAGGCAGCTAGAGCTCTGCACATTACGGATAGGATGCCTCTGAAATCTACACCATACCGTGTACTGTACAGTGAAAGTGAATAACAGTTGCCTCTTACTCCGACCTCAGCACTTTGCTGCTCTGTACTTAGATTCTCCAGGAATGGAAGATGGAGGTTTCTGGCTGCCTGTGTCTGCTGTTCCTGATTATATTAAACAAATGCAGTCAGAGAGACTTAAATTGATGCGAACAGTTAGGGGCATATTAACAAGGAACAGGGAAAATGAACTCTAAGGGTGCTTAGCGCTAATTTTATTAACGCCCGCTATCGTTGGATAATATCACCTGTTTATCGTGTTATTAACAACGCAAACCGCCTAGGCAATAAAAAATCCAGCGATAGCGGCATTTTAGGAGGTTATCGCTGGTAGTGCAGCGATAAAACAACAAGGATAGGGATATCCTTGTTGATACCCCATGGTGGACTTAGCCATGTAATCCACCTCCCATTGGATTACATGGCTAAGTCTAAAAATTAGCAGACGTAAAAAAGCAGCGTTAACCGTGGTTACCGCTGCTTTTTTTGTCTCTAACAGGGTTAGGGTGAAGCTTAATAATAGGAGAAATGTAGCTTAGCGACATTTCTCCTATTATTTTGCTCTGGAACACCCACTTTGCATCTCATTAGAAATGCAAAGGGAAGCATAGTGGAAAAGGGTGCTAACATGCGATTTAGCATGTTAGCACCCTGTATGCTGATAGGGATATATTTTTATCTCTGCTTCATTGGCTTTTAAAGCCAAAAAAGCGGAGATAAAGCCCTTGATAATATGCCCCTTAGGGGCATATTACCAAGCAATAGCGATAATTATCGCTATTGCTTGGTTAGCGGGAAAAAAATATCGCCGAGCACCGAGGATTTTTACCGCTGAGATACCTTGATATTATCAAGGTTTATCTCAAAAGCGGTAAAAATCCTGCGAAATGCATGAATATCGCTGAAAAATCAGCGATATTCATGCATTATCGTGACAATGATCTTAGCCATGTTATCCACCTTCCATTGGATAACATGGCTAAGAACTGCTTTTAGCAGGCGTTAGCTTTTGGAGACATTCGCGCTTAGCGCGAATATTTCCAAAAGTTGTTAATAGGAGTTAGAGATGTTAGCGACTGTTTTCAGTCGCTAACATCTTGGCACGCCCACTTTGCATGTCATTAGCGATAATTATCGCTGACATGCAAAGCGGGCCCCTAAATGCCCGCTATCGCCTACAACCTGTCGCTAACTGGTGTTAGCAACAGCTTGGTAATAGGGCGATCAAATTATCGCCGCATTAGCGGGAAAAAGTCCCGCTAATGCGGCGATAATGCCCTTGGTAATATACACCCCCGTGTTCCTTGTTTGTTTTGAAAGAGCAGGCAAAACAAAGGCTCCTTCTATGGACCTTGTCTCGTGATGAAGCAGAGGGGGTGGAGGCAACACCCAGAGGAGGGCGGAAGACGAGTTCTGCTTAGAGAGGAATTCTGGGATATGTGTCACCAGGTCATCATGGCTGAAGCCCCTGTTCTCCAGACAGGTGGGAGATGAGAGTCCTGGAAATGCTCGTCCAAAATGTAAAAAAGAAAACTTCCTCGCGCTGAGTGTGAAACACTCATAACAAATTTGAACCAAAAAAAAGTATAAAACAAAAGAAAGGCTCACGACACGCGGCGTCTGTGATGAGGATGCTGCAGAAATTAAGCCAAATAAATACAGACACTTAATGGAAGTGCTTGAATAAAATGTGGCCAAATAAAGCACGGCGTTCCACGCTGCAACAATTACAAAAAAGAGTTCCCGAAACAAACGATGAAGAATGTAAGTGAAAGGAAACTGTACTTGGCCAGTCCTCCTTTGCAAAAAATGGAAGTGAGGTGTCACTGCAAAAACTAGTTTGGAGGCAGCAAAGAAGAGCAATACTGGATTGAACCAATCATAAGCAGCAGGTGGAAGCAAAGTCCTTTATAGAATACAGCAGACAGATCATGCGTGCTGCCTAGGCCTAAAAACAGGGCTTGTTTGATACTGATGTAATTGAAAAATTCAAATATCTATGTCAAGCAATGGAAGAAAAACTGTAATATTCATATCTTTCAATCTTTAAGTGGTAACAAAAAAATCAGCGGGATGATTTTGTAAATAGCGAGATTGTGCAGCTTCCAACTTCAGGAATATCAACTTTGTAGTGGTTAATTATGGTACTTGCACCTGTTTTAGCACTTCTGGTAAAGGGGTGCAAATGCAGTGCTACATATGTGAAAAATTTGCGCCAATTCTGTTTGTTCTTTCAATCCCATTACTCCTGTAAATTGGATGGAAAAACAAACCTGATACTCAGTGCAAATTTTAGTTCCACCCAGACGTTTTTAGAATTGCACATTACATGTGGGTATAAATGGGCTCTGCTTGAGATCACAAACAGTAGCTAATATTATACTGTACACAGTGTGGATTTTTTAACTGCATAATGCAATGTAAAATAAAAAATGTATTCACGAGTGGAAGCAAATGAGCCTCTGGGCAAAGGAGGTACAAAGCAATCATGAAATGCAAACCAAGCCCAGCTTTAGCACATAACTCCCTGCAAGCAAGGATGAAAGAAATATGTAACGAGTTACTGTAGTGTTGTATGATCATGTGCAGTAGGACCCTTGGGGTCTGAGGCAGACTCCTTCCAATTTATGTGATCAGTTGGGAGGTATTTGGGTGTGCCTGGGTGTGGTCAATAAAGTCACTGATGCAGTGTGTTCAGTTAACAGTTGCAGGCCGAAGAATAAAGACCTGTATTGAAGAGCTCCGTGTGTGTAGTCATTAACGTGCTCCAGAACTTGGGTGGATGCTACATCTGGTGACGAGTAGGGGATACATGCCCCAAAGAAAAAAGACTGTTCTTCCTGAGAGTCTGCAGAGGGCCAGCAAACTGCTAATAAGTGCCACGTGCGCTCCAAGAAGCAAGCTACGGCTAGCATATGTAGAGTCAAAGTGCAGCTTTCGCTTGTACAAGGCCCCTGAAGAAGGTGAAGGCCATACAGAGGAGCACAGTTAGGAAGCCTGCCAGAAGCCTACTGGTAAGGCTGAAAGAATAGATACTGCACCACAGTGTAGCACAAAGCCATCATCAATACAAAGTAGAAACGAGAAAGGCAGTGACAGCCAAGTGCAAGAAAGTGTTAAAGGCAGTGATGAATAGGCACAAAGAGATGTGCTACAGAAAACGATAACCAGGTACAATGCACTAAGTTGAGAGTGGTGATGAACATATGCAAAAGACAAAACAGTTACTCATGATCAAGAAAAAAGATGTCACCATACAACATCACACTGGGCACGATGACCCTGATTTTAAGCACACAGCTGATGCTTACAGAAGGTGCATGTCCAAGTGAGAAGCAGCTGTTGTTGGGACAGCATATACTCTCAACACAATAAGTCCCAACAAAAAATTTGACATCTCAAAAAGCAGAATATCGGTGCCAGATGCGTGGATCAAAATGTTCAATGAATTTATACATGTTAAAAACTACCAAGACGGAGGAGCCTTACCTACTGGGATTCAAAACTTTGCATGATAGATTCTTATTCACGAGGTTCCGGTTTAACCTTTTCCATCTTCCTCTTGCTCATCCTAGGGGCTGTATCAAGGGCCAAACAATGCTGTCCTGTGGCTGCGATGGTCAATCTCCACAGGACATAACTCATTTTATGATGTTTTGTAATTTTTATGAAGCCCCTAGAAAGTCTTTTATAATCCCAATCTTGAAAAGAGCTAATTTTACGCAAGTACGCCCAGCTTTTATTTATCTTTAGATGTTGGGAGGCAGCATTGTGTTCTTTATTACTTTAAGTTTTTTTAATCTGCAATCAGACTTAGATCTAGTTGTGACTAACTAGCCTGTTTCCCATAATCGTACCACTTGCAAAATCACATGTTGTTTTGTTCTTAATGATGTTGGATTTATGCAATACGTAGCCCATGGTCTGCTTGTATTTCCAATGGCACAAGTTATTTTAACATATCGGCTGCACCCGGTGTGGTCTGTTCCATCCGATTTATTGTTGGATTTATTATTTATTGTGTGCTTTTATGGTTTCAAAATTTGAAACCAAATAAAGATTATTGATGACTTAATAGATGCTCTAGAAGAAGTGGATGACAAAAATGTCATCACTTACTTAAAGAACCTTGCAGGTGATAGAGTGTAATAATTGATAAAGAAAATATCACAAGCTGATGAAGTATTGTACCATCAAATCAAAGAATAGTTGGAAGTCAAGTTCAATCCAATGCAGAATGTCGATAATGAAAGGTACATTTTCAAAAAGGCAAGACAGCAAACTGGCGAAACGATGAATGAGTTTGTCAAAAGGCTTGATTCCCTCACCAAGCATTGCAAGTTCAGTATATTAAATGATGAAAAAGCCATGCGTCTCAGTGTCATCAATGGTCGCCTCTATGATCCGATCAGACGACGCATGCTGTCGACATTCAATACGTTTAAGCATGACAAACTACTAGACCTTTTGGAACATTGTATGGGGCTAAGAGGATCAGTCTAAAACTGGTTCACCTCCTATCTCCAAAACAGGACTCATAGAGTCATGGTTAACCACTCACTATCGCAGACCACTCCTGTCTCAATAGGGTTCCCACGGGGCTTCTCACTTTCACCCACTCTCTTTAATCTATTCAATGAGTCTCTAACAGAAATTCTGAGTTCATCTAAAATCCTCTACCTCATGTACGCTGATGATACCCAACTATACCTAAAACTCTTCATCCTAGAATACATCAGTTCCCTCAACACAGCCATTCAGAAAACTCAAAGTTGGCTAGCATCCAGTCACCACGAACTTAATCCTCAGAAAACTGAATTCCTCCGAATCGCCCCACCCAACCAGTGACCTGTCATTGCAGAATGGTTGAAACATCCAACAGCCCTCAAATGAATTCCACAAGTCATTTACTCAGTGAGATCACTGGGATTAACTCTCGACAAGAACCTCAATATGCAAAAGCACAACAGTGCTCCACCAAGGGAGCGAATCACAAAATGATAATTCTAAGAAAATTAAAACCCTTCCTCCTCAACAAAAATTTCAAGCATGCAGTGCAAACCCTCATTATTTCCAGGTTGGACTATGGAAGTGCAACCCTCTCTGAACTGCCCAGCTCAAAACTGGCTCCTCCAAGGTCCTTGCTCAACTCTGCTGCACGGCTCATCACTGGCCCCAAAAGAAGCCACCACGTCACCCCTGATCTGAAATCCCACAACCGGCTCCATTAGAAAGCAAGAATCCAGCAAAACAATGCCTGCATGACACATAAAGCCCTCTGCTTTAAAACCCCTAGGTATCTCGCTCAGAAGATTAAACGTTCTGGTGGCTACAGATCATTCAGAAGCTCCAACACCGTACTTCTGAAATCATAGACATTCCACAACAACATTATTTACAACCAATCTTTCTCTGGGATTGCCCCGAGAATTTGGAACACCTTGCCTCAATTAGTCAGAATGAATCCCTCAACTGTATCTTTCAAGCAAGAAGTCAAAGTTCTCTTCATGAACAAAGTTCTTCTCTAGATCCTAAGATACCGATACCTCAAACACATGCATGACTACTTCTCACCGGCTACTTTAGTATTTTTAATGTATCAGGCCTGACATTACCCTCCTTTTTCACAACAATGCCTAATCCTGCAGTTTTCTTGACTATGATAGCTGCGTTTTTTATTGGTTTCTCTGCTCACTGAAGGGTGGTAAAGCTTACCACCCTTTTAAGCGCACTACCCTATCCAGTGTTTTTTCTTTCTCTCGAACATGATAATATTGTTATTATCACTCTGCTCACTGAAATTTTGTAAAGCGCTCTGATACCCGCAAGGTTCATGTGTGCGCTATAAAAAACTGTCAAAAATAATAAAAAATGCTGATGCTGAGAGAGACACTCAGTCTAGAAAAGGTACTCATGACTACGGGAGCTGCAGAATGTGCAGATCAACAGGCTGCTGATATGGAAGCTGGAAAAACACAGAATTAATCAACGTTAATCATGAAATGTAAGGAGAAACACAGAGTGGAGTCCTAGAAGATTAGGTCTCAGAAGAAAAGAAATTGTGTTTCCGATGTGGATTCTCGTTTCCACAAGAAGGTAAATGCTCTGCATTTAGACATATATGCAAAGGCTGTAGGAGAGAAAAACATTTCATACCAGTCTGCAAAGCGAATGTGAAACTAAGTGCTTCATGACGAGAAGTGAAAATGGGCTACAGAAAGTTTCAGAAGCATTCTAACCACACCCACAAGGCCAAACATCATCATTAATTGAGGCTAGTAGAGACTAAACAAAGTTGCTTGTAATCAAATTCACCCTCCAAAGGCTCTTCAGCATCATCATCGGGCGACAGAGAAGAAAATGGGTGTGCAATGGTGAAGTTGTCCACAGAAAGACATGCACATGTGGGATTGGCTGCTTGCAAAGAAGAACACAAGTTAAAGAGAGATAGCCATGTAAAGAAACCAAATTCATTTGGCCAATTCCCAAAGAACATGCTAAAGTTAAATGGATGCCCTACAACTTTCATTGTAGATTGTGGTGCATCAATAAATATCATGCCGGCAGAAAAATACAACAAAATGTCTCTTATGCCAAGTCTCACGCCATTGAAAACAAAGGTGTACGCATGGGCTGCTTCTACGCCATTGAAAAGTCAAGCATCATTTGTGGCGACTTTGCGGCATAAGAAAAAAACAGTACAAGTGCCAAGTCATGTTCTCCAAGGTTCTTGGTCAAGTGCATGCCTACTCAGATTCAGCACTTCTGCTGGCACGGGACTAATTTCCATCAACTACAACCTCAATGCATATTCAGAAATAGCAAGTCAATCAGTCGTTGTTTCGTCAACTAGGAAATCGCAAGACAATGAAGGTGCAACTTCACATTAATGAGGACATTCATCTAGTTGCTCAGTGACGCTATCGAATTGCTTATCATTTACAAGAGTCCACTGAGAAAGAAGTAGAAACATTAACAGAGCATGACAGTAATGTCAACTCTCGAATACCAGGGCTTTGCTATTGTGCATGATTTTGTTTTTAAATTTTGTGCTATGATAGTACTGTATTAATCTATGTCTTTTATGGCCATCATTGGCTAGATAAAGTTTCTTGGATTTGATTTGAAGCATGACATAATTGAGCGCTCTACTGGTCTGATGCCATGGGTTTTACCCATAGTGGTAATGCTAAGGAAGGACAGTAGAGGTGCAGTGCGCATTTGGGTTGATAAGCACCAGTAAATTCAACACAAATGACCAGATCCTGATATGCCTTTATATTCTTTCAAAAAATGTACATCTTATCGAATCTGTTCAATTATTTTATCTCCCCTCACTTGAATGATAGTAGGGGTAGAGAGTACACTATTTATAGGCTAGTTTAAAAAGATTCACCAGCATCCCACATTGACAATCAACAAAAATAAATGACAGTGACTTTACTTGTGCCTAAAGAAATGTGAGAAAGCGAGATGACCCCTCACAGGCGCACCTCCATCGGGATATCAGGTTGGTACTCACCAGAATTGCCCTGTTCTCATCATCGGCGGTCATCAAGCCTCGAAAAAAGAAACGTGTCCAAACACAAATGTAATGTAAGTGCAAGTGCAGTGAAAGAAAAAAGGGAAGAAAACCAAGAAAAAGTGTCTTATAAAGTTAGGAATGCACGTAACTGGTCACTTTATTCTTTAAACTTAGTGCAGCCTAACTGGTTAAAAGAGGAAGGGGAATAGGTTGCTAGTCATACAGCCCAGACCCTCAAGCCAACATGTTTCATTGCCTTTTACCATTTGAGGCAACTTCATCAGGGCGTATATTCTCTTGCCACTACATCAATGCTGGACACAACATTTACACAAGACCCTGCTGAGCCATGGTGACTCCTACCAGCTGCATGGGTTGATTAAAATCGAGAGAGGGCCCCTCCTTTGAGTCGTCCTCCGTGTCCCTTCAAATGCTGTATCGATAGGGTACACGAGCCACGTCTTGACTCCACCGGTAGCCGGCATTCGGCACGAAATTCCTTAGAACCAGGCCAACAGAGCAATCGATAGAGAGAAGACATCCGGGTCCACATATTGTGGACATGATTACACAGCTAAATGATTTCTCTCATCTTGATTTGAACAAAGGATGCCATCAACTTAAGCTGGAATAGGACTGTAGGTACATTACTACTTTTCTCATGTTGGTTAGTTCAGATACAAAAGACTCAGTTTTGGTGTGTCATTTGCTGCATATATCTTTCAGGATTTATTCATCAAGTAATTCAACCTGTCACACATGCTCTTAACTACAGTGATGATACATTTGTGTTTGGGACCATATGAAAGGAAGATGACAATGCTCTCTGCTAAAAATGGGGTCTCTAGTTTGCAGAGGTATGCACCCTGTCCAAGTAAGGACCCTCACTCTAGTTAGGGTAATTATAGTCCACATTAAGTTTACCTGTCCTCACCTCTGGTAGCTTGGCACGTAACAGTCAGGCTAAACTAAAGAGGAAATGTGTAAAGTATTTGTACTCACAGACACACACACAGTAACACAGTGAGAAAACTCCAAAGCACTCCACACCAGTTTAGTAAAATAGCCAACATTTATCTGAGTAAAACAAGACCAAAATCACAAAAATACTCAAGTCAAGATATGATTTTTTAAAGATTAAAATAAAATTCAGTGCATAGAAGTCTATAGTTCCAAACAGGGCTATCTGGTCGAGCTTGACCGGGACAAATCTAAAAGTTTAGTCCAACCATGATGGAGTGCGAGCCGGATACATGAGTCATGTAGAGCTTTTTACAGTACCTTGGATGCATCGGAAACCAAAGAAGATGTGTCAAGCAGAGGAGATGAGGCATCGCAGATGCAGATGAAGCATCAGTTCCTTAAGGCAGTGCAGGTTCGTTGAAGCTTTTCTGCTCCGTGACGATGAGTTGCGCAGAGGAAGTGATGCATCAGTTGCTGTTGCAGGACCTTGGTTGCTGAAGGTGAAGCGGTGTTGATGATGTATCGATGTTGAGAGCACGGACCATAGATTCCTTCGGCGTCGAAGTCGAACTGCTGGACCAAAGGCAATGATCAATCAAGATTCACACAGGGCCAGGGATGCGTAGGAGTTGAGATGGTGCACCACTGAACTTGGTGGGGTGTTGTCGAGAAACATGCTGCGGCAGTTCCTCAGAATTTAGCAGCTATTCACTACCAGGACATGCAAAACCCAAACATACATGACATATCTTTTAAATACACTGCACCCCACTCATGGGGATACCTAGGTCCTACCTTAGCGTTACATGTAATAAAAGGGACGGTTTGGGCATGAGAAGTAGTTGAGCTTACCAGGTCGACATGGCAGTTTAAAACTGCACACATAGGCTCTGCAGTGCCGGTCTGAGACATATTTGAAGGGCTGCTCATGTGGGTGGCACAATCAGTGGTGCAGGCCCAATAGTAGCATTTGATTTAGAGGCCCTGAGCACATGTGGAGCACGGTACTAGAGACTTATGTATAAATCAAATTTGCCAATCATGGAGAAGCCAATCATACCATCTTTTAGAGGAGAGGGCATATATGCCCTTTAGCACTCTTTAGCAGTGGTGCCCAGAGTCCTAAAGCCAACTAAATCACTTAAAGGAGAAAGGCACAAAAGGTTAGGGCTAAACCTGCAAAAAGGGCCAGGTCCAACACTCTCACACATGTATGTCTCTTGCTCGCCGATGCAGGTCACACGTTAAATGCAGAAAAGTCTGAGTTGCATTGTCATGATGTAACCATGCTGTGATCCTTCTTAGGCATCCTCCAGATACATTTGTGATTTTGCCATAGTGAGTACCCCATTAAGAGAATTGACAAAGAAGAATTTTTCATTCCAATGATCCTCTGAATGTGATTGAAGTTCAAATAACATAATACACACAATTGAAAATGTGACTGAAATGGCTTACTTTGATCCAAAGTTACATATTGAGATTGTTGTAGATGCAAGCCCAGTGGGGTTGGGCATGATCCTTGCTCAAAACAATGGACATCCAAATACTCGAGACACGTTTTGGCCTATGCTAGCAAAAGTCTATCTCAGACAGAGTGTGCCTATTCTTAGTAACAAAAAGAGAGCCTGGGTGTAGTGTTGGCTTGTGAACATTTTCACGTGTTTCTGTATGGAAAGCATTTCACCCTTGTCACTAACCACCAGGCGTTGCTCACCCTTTTCAGAAATCTGTAACACAAGATGCCCCCTTGCATCGAGAGGTTGGGGTTGAGATTGCAAGAGTATGATTACACTATTGTGCAGAAGTAGGGGAAGAATCAAATCCTCTTCTGATAAGTGCTGTTACAACATCACAGTGCAACATCTAAAGTGGCTGAACCATACATCAATTTCATGTTAAAGTCTAGCACCCCTGCAGCTCTATCCATTGAGCAGATCATTGCTGCTACCAACACAGACAGAGCCATACTCACAGTCAAGGATATCATTGCAACGTAATCATGCGAAAAGCATACTCAACCTCTCACAGATGACGTTGAATATAAAAAAATGTATAAATGTGCAAGAAGAACTTTCTGTCACTCAAGAAGGTAGTATACTGAGAGGTTTGAAGGTTGTCACACCTGAGAGCTTGAGACAACAAGTCATTGAATTGGCACACAAAAGACATCGTGGCATTGTACTCAAGAAGGAAATAAAAGCATGTCACCTGTGTTACAGCTCATCTTGCAACACAACAGAAATGCTGCTAAATATGTCTGACCTTTCTAAACAAGCGTGGGAGAAAATGTAGGGACTTTCTTAGTTGTTCGAATGTCAAGCATCAGAAAATCACACCTCTCCGGCCACAGGCGAGTGACATTGTTTAATGATTTATGGCCACCCTGAAGAAAGCGGTTCAGCGTGCTGCACTCACAGGAATTGATTTCAAGTCAGCCTTATGTCTAGCCCTTTGTGCCTGCCGGTCAACTCCCCATTCTACAACCTTGCTGTTCGAGAGAGCCATTGGGACAAAGCTACCACAATGGGCCACAAGCCGAATAAAAGACACTGATGAGATTTGTGTCATGAACACTTCTTGCAAAAGTAGGATAAATGTCGATGCACATAAGAGCCAATATGCTTCGGACACAGTCCTTAAGGATGGACACCAGGTCCTAGTCAAACAGGACTGATGCTCCATTTGATGCTGAACTATTGACAGTCTTGGCAAGTAAAGGACATTTGGTGACCCCTTAATGTCCCAGAAAGTCCATTATGAGAGACTCGTCACATTTCAAGCATCTGCCTTGATGTTCATCGGTTCCAGGCCTTACGAGCGAGACAAGTCCACCTGAGTGCACAAGTCAAGCATCTGAGCCAACATCTCTGATGCTAGATGACGATGACAGTGCAACTCCTTCACCTCGTACAACTCTATCTGGAATATTGGTGCAAGTACCTCGACGACTCATTGAAAAACTCTAGTGTATATATGTTGTCAGTATTTTTTATTTAATGAAGGGGAATGTAGTATTGTGTGATCATGTGCAATAGGACTCTTATGGAAGTATTGTATATAACAAGTATGCTGAGCAGTAAATGTCTGGTGAGTTCAGAATAATGCAGTTGATGGAGCAAGGATTTGGGGAAAAGAAACTTGCTTGGTTCAACCTCCCGTTAACAGATACTAACAAATAGAAATGGTCGATAAAAGAAAATGAACATACACACAACATCCATACATCGGGAAAAGGCTTTGTGCTTGCTTAAATAGCAAAGAATAATTTGCTGTGTAACTGAAATCCAGCTTGAAACCAAAAATTGTCTTGCGCATGTGCAAACCAATACCGCGCAAATAACCATGTGATTAACCCATGTGATAGAAAAACTCTCACGCATGTACAAGGAGTCACTAACTGTAGGTCTCAAAGCACCGCATGCCTGGCATATGCCTGCCTGGATTTGAAAGAAGCTGTCGCTGCTAATGCTTTTGCTTAACCAAGAAGAAATTAACATAGGATAATGTAGAAGTGGCTGGTGAACAGTGATAATAACATATTTGAGACAATAACATCTGTTTATGATTCCTTTATTAATAGTGTGCGTTTTTGCCTGATGTGCTAAGCCAAGGGAAAGCACACCATGCCGGTTGAAATGTAACGTAAGGTGAGTCTGCGCAATGTAGTTTGAAGTGGCCTGATGACGGGATCATTGACCGGCTGCCAAGAACCAAGGAAAGATGTCTGGGAACACTCTTCATCTGTAGAATTCTATAATAATTTGTATCTAATTTATTTCCTGAATGTGTGTGAAAGGAAGTGTTCCTGAACATTTTAAAAATTAAATGGGAAGGGTTTACTAAACAAAGAATTGGTTAAGAAATAAAGAATGACAGCATGAGGTGATGACAACTCCCCTGGCAGTGCCCATTCACAGTCCACGATTCACGAATACTTGCAAGTTTTGAGGGTGGGACATGCAGAATTAAAGAGTATAACTTGAGTGATTAAAAGTTAAGAAGTGGTTGACGTCGATACTGAGTGAGGTGTGAGCGAGAGCTGCTGCTGGAGAAGAACTGACTGGTAAGATTCAATTCTGAACGACTACCTGATAAGATTGAAGAATTGCGGAAGAATATCGAGGAGGGAGAGAGTGTAAGAGAGAGATGTGCTCCTGTGTATCAGGTTCTAGGCAAGTGTAGTACGTATAATCCTATCCTGCACCTGTCCTATAGTCTTTGTCTCCTGACTCTTTATCAGGTGACCTCCACCAATCCTTTTGGCCAGGGGTTGGGTTTCCCATTTCACAACTCGGTAATTACATTTCTGTATTGAATTTGCATATCCTTTGCAAAGTATGAGTTTCTCTGTCTTTTGTCTCTTTATCTATCACTTCTAATGCGTTAAGATTGTTGAATGTGTTTGTGTAATTGAATGATTATTTGACAAATCAATTTTTCTCTCCCTTGAAAGTTGATGGAGTTTGCACTGTGAATCTGTACAAATGAGCGTTCACTTTGAATGAGTTATTAGATAAAATGTATTGAATCTTACTTGGCGTCTGTGATTATTTTTTTGAAAGTTATAAGATAGATTAATGAATTTGTTAATATCACCATCAACTACTTGACTAATGGTCCATTGACCAAGGGAAGAGTGTTGATCTGTGAAGGTTGGTTAGACATTGACTAATTCAGATCAAAGTGAAACAAAACTTGACCCCCAGCGAAACAGTCAAGAAACTTGAATGTGATATGGGCCCATTTGGAGTAATTGGTGATTTGTGAAATGGTCATCCTGGCCTTTCGCTGGATTATAGTCACATCTGTTAGACTTCACTTGTAACCCTATGATGTCACCCATTCTTTTTCATTGCATGCCCCATTTTGTTCCTTAGCAGAGGTTGCGCTGCTCACATTCACCAGACCATCGAAAGCCCTTGCCATTCTCAATGGGAAAAGTTGATAATTCATATACCCTCTGAACAACTCAGGTCCCCTTTTGTATTAGAGGTGCAAGATGCCCATTATATTTAAATGCTGATTGATGATGAAGAAGTCTATCGATGAAACAAAATGCTTGACAATAATGGTGTGGAGGAATGTGACGGTGAGATGAAAGTGGGAATATGGAGCATGGTACCATTTTAGGCACTGCATTAGGATCACTTTGCTTTTAACCCCTTCGCTGCTAGGCCTTTTCCCCTACTGTGCTAAGCCTTTTTTTGGCGATTTGGGGTAGTGCGCACTTAGGCCCCTGTAACTTTTTTACCACATAAGGTATCCATGCCAAATTTGCGTCCTTTTCTTCCAACATCATGTGGATTCTAAAGGTGCCCAGGGTTTGTGGATTCCCTTAGAGGGGTACCAGAAATTAACCAAAATACAGTGACATTTTTGTTTTTTTCAGAAAAATGGGAAACACGGGCTGCAAATGAAAGCCTCTAGGTTTTTCCCTGCAAATGTTATCAAAAAAGGGTTTGTGGGGCTGAAATCTCCATTTTCTCAGCTTTTAGGGAATGACAGTCTTTTGTCAGAGAACCAACATTTTTCACACAGTTTTGGCATTTTTCGGGGACATAGCCTATTTTTTCTTTTTTTAGAGCTTTCAACCTCCTTCCAGTTAATGGTAGAAATTAGTTTGAAAGCAATAATGGATCCTGGAAAGCTATACATTTTCGAAAAGTAGACAATATTCTGAATTCAGAAAGGGGTCATTTGTCTAAATCCATAAAGGTTTCTTTATAGAAACTAACAGTTAAATATTGGAATAATTGAAAATTTGTTTAAAAAAACAGCCTTTTGTCTCAACGTTTTCACCTATAACTTCTTGTAATTTTGACAGCTCTTGGAAATCAATATACCGTTACATCCGTTAGTCCTTCCTGGTTGTGGGGATATATAGGACTTGTAGTTTCACCAAGAACCCGACGAACCCAGATCCACAAACTGAGCAGCAACTTGCAATGGTATTTTTTTATTTACTGGGTATAGAGCACTTTTTCTTGGAAAATGTATACATGGAACAATCTGTATGAAAGACACCTATGTATTTCTGAATTGGGTACAAATTATAGAGTTTAGAAACAGTATATATTTGCACATTTTCAAAATTGGGAATACTCATACCAGCATAAAAATTATTGGTCATTTGTGAAAAAGATTTTTTTTACACAATGTCTTTCATTGGGAAGGGAGAAATACATGAAAACTCAATTGGTAATAACAGTTGATTTACAAATCTGAATTACCCTAAGTCTCCCGATAAAAATGGTACTTCAATTGTGTGGGTCGGCCTTGTGCCTGCGACAGGAAACGGCTCAAAATGCAACATGGTCACACCTCAATTTTGCAGTTAAAAATTGACCCTTTTATGGCAAAGTGCCTAGCTGTTGTTTTTGCACCCTAGCTCTGCCAGCACCTAGGGAAACCTAGCAAACCTATACATTTTTGAAAACTAAACGGCCAGGGGAATTCAGGATGTGGTGACTCGACTGCCTACCACCATCTTCTGTTACCCAGAATCCCTTTCAAAGCTAAGAAATTGACAAATAAAATGCATTTTCCTCACATTTCTGTGGTGGAAAGTTCTGAAATCTGTGTGGATCAACAAATTTCCACCCACCCAGCATTCCCCCGGGTCTCCCAAAAAAAACTGGTACTCACTTGCCTGGGTCTGCCTAGTGCCTACGACAGGAAACAGCGCAAAACGCAACGTGGTCGCACCTCAATTTCGCAGTGAAATGGTGCCCTTTTTGGGAAAAGAGACTACCTTTTGTTTTTGAACCCTAGCTCTGCCGGCACCTTGGGAAACCTAGCAAACCTATACATTTTTGAAAAGTAGACACCCAGGGGAATTCAGGATGGGGTGACTCGACTGCCTAACACCAGGTTCTGTTACCCAGAATCCCTTGCAAATCTAAGAAATTGACAAAAAAAATACATTTTCCTCACATTTTTGTGGTGGAAAGTTCTGGAATCTGCGTGGATCAACAAATTTCCACCCACCCAGAGTTCCCCTGGGTCTCCACAAAAAAATGGTACCTCACTTGCCTGGGTCTGCCTAGTGCCTGCAACAGGAAACAGTGCAAAACGCAATGTGGTAGCACAGCAATTTCGAAGTGAAATCGTGCCCTTTATGGGCAAAGAGACTGCCTTTTCTTTTTTAACCCTAGCTCTGCCGGCACCTAGGGAAACCTAGCAAACCTATACATTTATGAAAACTAGACATCCAGGGGAATTCAGGATGGGGTGACTCGACTGCCTACCACCAGGTTCTGTTACCCAGAATGCCTTGCAAAGCTAGGAAATTGACAAAAAAAACACATTTTCCTCACGTTTCTGTGGAGGAAAGTTCTGGAATCTGCGTGGATCCACGAATTTCCACCCACCCAGCATTCCCCTGGGTCACCCGAAAAAAAATGGTACCTCACTTGCCTGGGTCTGCCTAGTGCCTGCGACAGGAAACAGCGCAAAACGCAACGTGGTCGTACCGCAATTTCGCCGTGAAATCGTGCCCTTTTTGGGCAAAGAGACTACCTTTTGTTTTTGAACCCTAGCTCTGCCGGCACCTAGGGAAACCTAGCAAACCTATACATTTTTGAAAAATAGACACCCAGGGGAATTCAGGATAGGGTGACTCGAATGCCTACCACCAGGTTCTGTTACCCAGAATCCCTTGCAAAGCTAAAAAATTGACCAAAAAATGCATTTTCCTCACATTTCTGTGGTGGAAAGTTCTGGAATCTGTGTGTATCAACAAATTTCCACCCACCCAGCGTTCCCCCGGGTCTCCCAAAAAAATGGTACCTCACTTGCCTGGGTCTGCCTAGTGCCTGCGACAGTAAACAGCGCAAAACGCAACATGGTTGCACCGCAATGTTGCAATGAAATCGTGCCCTTTTTGGGCAAAGAGACTACCTTTTGTTTTTGAACCCTAGCTCTGCCGGCACCTAGGGAAACCTAGCAAACTTATACAATTTTGAAAAGCAGACACCCAGGGAAATTCAGGATGGGGTGACTGAACTGCCTACCACAAGGTTCCGTTGCCCAGAATCCCTTGCAAAGCTAAGAAATTGACAAAAAAACGCATTTTCCTCACGTTTCTGTCGTGGAAAGTTCTGGAATCTGCATGGATCAACAAATTTCCACCCACCCAGCGTTCCCACAGGTCTCCCAAAAAAAATGGTACCTCACTTGCCTGGGTCTGCCTAGTGCCTGCGACAGGAAACAGCACAAAACGCAACGTGGTTGCACCGCAAATTCGCAGTGAAATCGTGCCCTTTTTGAGCAAAGAGACTACTTTTGTTTTTGAACCCTAGCTCTGCCGGCACCTAGTGAAACCTAGCAAACCTATACATTTTTGAAAACTAGACACCCAGGGGAATTCAGGATGGGGAGACTCGACTGCCTACCACCAGGTTCTGTTACCCAGAATCCCTTGCAAACCTAAGAAATTGACAAAAAAAACGCATTTTCCTCACATTTCTGTGGTGGAAAGTTCTGGAATCTGCGTGAATCAACAAATTTCCACCCACCCAGCGTTCCCCAGGGTCTCCCGAAAAAACATGGTACGTCACTTGCGTGGGTGGCTCAATGACCCGCGATAGGCAAGGGCACCAAACCTAAGGAGGCGACTTCAAAATAACCTATCACTAAACCACCAGCTTTTGCAAGAGGAGTTACCTGGGTTTTTGGCCCCGTGCTCGACGGCCATCTAGGGAAACCTACCAAACCCACACATTTCTGAAAAGTAGACACCCGGGGGCTTCCAAGGAGGTATGGCTTGCGTGGTTCCTCCAACGTTCCTTTACCCAGAATCCCTTGCAAACCTCAATTTCAACTTTTTTGTGTGGGAAAGCGTGGCATCACTGGGCTCACACAAATTTCCTCCCACCCTGCGTTCCCCCAGGTCTCCCGATAAAAATGGTGCCTCACTTGCGTGGGTAGGCATAGTGGCTGCAACAGGAAACAGCGCAAAATACAACGTGGTTGCACCACAATTTCTCAGTGAAATCGTGCCCTTTTTGGGCAAAGAGACTACCTTTTCTTTTTGAACCCTAGCTCTGCCGGCACCTAGGGAAACCTAGAAAACCTATACATTTTTTAAAACTGGACACCCAGGGAAATTCAGGATGGGGTGACTCGACTGCCTACCACCAGGTTATGTTTCCCAGAATGACTTGCAAAGCTAAGAAATTGCCAAAAAGAAACGCATTTTCCTCACGTTTCTATGGTGGAAATTTCTGGAATCTGCATGGATCAACAAATTTCCACCCACCCACCGTTCCCCCGGGTCTCCCGAAAAAAATGGTACCTCACTTGCCTGGGTCTGCCTAGTGCCTGCGACAGGAAACAGCGCAAAATGCAACGAGGTCGCACAGCAATTTCGCAGTGAAATCGTGCCCTTTTTGGGCAAAGAGACTACCTTTTGTTTTTGAACCCTAGCTCTGCCGGCACCTAGTGAAACCTAGCAAACCTATACATTTTTTAAAACTAGACACCCAGGGGAGACTCGACTGCCTACCACCAGGTTCTGTTACCCAGAATCCCTTGCAAAGCTAAGAAATTGACAAAAAAACGCATTTTCCTCACATTTCTGTGGTGGAAAGTTCTGGAATCTGCGTGAATCAACAGATTTTCACCCACCCAGCGTTCCCCAGGGTCTCCCGAAAAAACATGGTACGTCACTTGCGTGGGTGACTCAAGGACCCGTGATAGGCAAGGGCACCAAACCTAAGGAGGCGACTTCAAAATAACCTATCACTAAACCACCAGCTTTTGCATGAGGAGTTACCCGGGTTTTTAGCCCCGTGCTCGACAGCCATCTAGGGAAACCTACCAAACCCACACATTTCTGAAAAGTAGACACCCGAGGGCTTCCAAGGAGGTATGGCTTGCGTGGTTCCTCCAACGTTCCTTTACCCAGAATCCCTTGCAAACCTCAATTTCAACTTTTTTGTGTGGGAAAGCGTGGCATCACTGGGCTCACACAAATTTCCTCCCACCCTGCGTTCCCCCAGGTCTCCCGATAAAAATGGTACCTCACTTGCGTGGGTAGGCATAGTGGCTGCAACAGGAAAAGGTCCAAATCGTACGGTGGAGAATTTAAAATAACCTATAGAAAAACTACCTTCTGTTTTTGGGGGGGGGCACCTGAGTTTTTGGCCCGGGGCTCGGTGGCCATCTTTGGAAACTACCAAACCCAAACAGTTCTGAAAACTAGACACCCGGGGGAGTCCAGGGAGGTATGGCATGCGTGAGTCCCCCAATTTATTTATTTATTTAGTTTCTTATATCGCGCCAGAATCGACCCCAATGGGGTATCTCCGCGCTTTGCACGCCAGGATGGAAAAGTTCGTACCTATGTGGATGAGCTAAAGGCCATTAGTCTTCCAGGAACAGAGTTGTTTTAAGCATTTTCCTGAAGGATATGTGGTTGGTGTTTTGTCTGAGGCTAAGGGGCAGATTGTTCCACAAGGTCGGCCCCACAAGAGAGAGGGCACGGCCACCTTGTCTGGTCTTCTTAATGAACGGAGATTTTAGTAACAGTTGGTTGCTTGATCGAAGAAGGCGATCCGGTTTATAGAGCTGGAATTTTTGGGCCAGGTATTTGGGGCCACCTCCAAAAAGGTATTTATGAACAGTGCAACAGATTTTAAACTTGATACGTTGCCGTATCGGCAGCCAGTGGAGTTTTCTCAGGAGGGGCTTGGAGGGGGTTCTTGCAGGAGCATTCAGGATCAGTCTTGCCGCCGTATTTTGGACCACCTGCAGCCGGTTTAAAGCATCCTCGTTAGCTAATATCAGGAGCCCGTTACAATAATCCAACCTGGCTTATCACCAGGGCTTCTACAAGGGTCTTTCTACACGCGTCGGGCAGGAGGGGAAAAACTCGCCTTAGCAGGCCAATGGTGTGGAAACATGCTCCCGAGATTACATTTAGATGCTCCTTTAAGGTTAGATTTTGATCTAACTTCACACCCAGGTTTTTCACGGTCAACTTTGGGCAGGGTACTGGTCCCAAGTCCTGAGGCCACCAGTCGGGAGACCAGAGTATGGTGGCTTTCCCAAAAAGCATTACCTCCATCTTCCCGAAATTGCATTGGAGGCAGTTGGAAGCTATCCAATTTGTCACTGCCCTCATACCCTCAGCAAAATATTCCCTAATAATCGAGTTAAGAGAATGGAAAGGGTAGAGAAGTTGGGTGTCGTCAGCGTAAGACACCGGTGTTAATCCGTACTTCCTTACAATCTCAGCAAGGGGGGCCACGTACACATTAAACAATGTGGGGCTTAGGCATGAGCCCTGTGGCACCCCCTTCGTGAGCACCCTTGAGGTGGAACGATAGGGGCCCAAGCTGACAGATTGTGATCGCCCGGTGAGGAAACTCTCCAGCCAGGACAGAGCCTGTCCTCCAATGCCCACTCCCTGCAAACGGCTTAGAAGTATTTTATGAGACACAGTATCAAAAGCGGCCGACAGGTCTAACAGCACCAGAATCATTGAGCCTCCTCTATCCTGTGACATCTTGATGTTGTCGGTCACGGAGAGGAGTGCTGATTCGGTGCTGTAGTTGGGCCTGAACCCAGATTGTGAGTGGTCCAGGCCCCCTGTTGCCTCTATGAAACTGGAGACATGGATGTTGACATGTTTCTCCGCCAGTTTGCTCAGGAGTCAATGTCTTCCTACCCAGAAATCAATGCAAACCTTACATTTAGGTTAAAAAAACAATTTTCCATGCATTTTTGCATGGGATCACCGTGGCGGCAAAAATGTCCTACAGCCCAGTGTTCCCCTTGTTCTCCCGAGTAAAATGATACCTCACTTGTGTGGGTGCCCCAAAGCAGAACAGGCTAAAAATGAATTTTTAAAAATTTTAGTATTTGGGATTGACAAATTAAGCACCTCACCTTAGTCACAGGCCTTTGACCCACCCACACAAGTGAGGTATCATTTTACTCGGGAGATCAAGGGAAACGCAGGGTGGTAGGACATTTGTGCCGGCACGGAGATCGCACGCAAAAATGTATGGAAAAGTGCTTATTTTAAACTAAATTTAAGGTTTGCAGGGATTTCTGGATAGAAAAACATTGGGGGACCCACGCATGCCGTACATCCCTGGACTCCCCCGGGTGTCTAGTTTTCAGAACAGTTTGGGTATGGTAGTTTCCAAAGATTCCCGCCGAGCCCTGGGCCAAAAACTCATGGGAACCCCCTTGCAAAACCAAATTGTTTTGAAAGAATTAAGTTTTCAATTTGAGAGCGTGCGATTCTTGGGACAATATTGCATGGCAAATGTGACAGACATTTTCAAGTTTGCAGGAGATTGTGGATAAAAAAAAACAATAGATTACACCAGAAAGACATGACCATATACTCCCATGGTTTAACAATAATATCTAAATTTAGTAAGTTATTTATAGCTATATTGTACACCTTAACAGAGTTACTCAAAAGTCAAACATTCAAGCACGGCTATCTATTCCTCAAAGACACACACATACAGGTTGGATTTGGCACGAGGACGAGTGATGGTTCAGCACATAAAATTTTATTAACAAGATATTTCAGAAAAATGAAATGCTCTGTCAATAAATAAATGCATAAAAACCGAACCAGTGACTCGCAACTCGTGAGCTGTAAAGCTGCAACAAGGCACCAACCGTATTACAGGCCATTCACGCACCTTTCATACCTGATACACACCAGACCATTGACACCATCCGGAAGGAAAAGCAAGACATTACAACATTCACAAAAAGGGACAAGGTACACCCTACTTCAGAAAGAGAAAAAAGACATATTACTGGACAGCCATCTAAACCGCAAACACACACACATACTGGTTGGATTTGGCACGAGGGTGAGTGATGACTCAGTACATACAATTGTATTCGCAAGTAATTTCACAAAAATGAAATACACTGCGTGTAATTGAAAGTATGATAAACTGAACCACTGACTCACAGCTCGTGAGCTGTAAATCCACGTCAAGGCACCAACCTCTTTACAGGCCATTCATACACCTTTCGTACGTGTGACACATACAAAACATTCACACCGCCAGCCGCGGACCCATCACATTACAACACTCACACCAGCAGACAGCGCCATTCAAGGGCCCATCACTTTCACACGCCCACATATCTGACACTGCAACTTCACAAAATGATGGACTGCGTGGAGTGTCACTCAACTAGCAGTGTGTGTAATGACCAACAGAAAGTAACTACTCACACACCGCCAGCTGAGCCAAGCCAAGCGCCACTCCACACACACCGCCGGCCAAGCACCACTCCGTGCACAGACAGCCAAGTACCCCTCCACGCACACCATCCAGCTAAGCGCCACTCCACACACACCGCCAGCCAAGCACCACTCCACACACACCACCAGCCAAGCACCACTCCACGCACACCGCAAGCCAAGCGCCACTCCACACACACCGCCAGCCAAGCACCACTCCGTGCACAGACAGCCAAGTACCACTCCACGCACACCATCCAGCCAAGCACCACTCCACACACACCGCCAGCCAAGCACCACTCCACACACACCACCAGCCAAGCACCACTCCACGCACACCGCAAGCCAAGCGCCACTTCACACACACCACCAGCCAAGCACCACTCCACGCACACCGCAAGCCAAGCGCCACTCCACACACACCGCCGGCCAAGCACCACTCCGTGCACAGACAGCCAAGTACCACTCCACGCACACCACCAGCCAAGCGCCACTCCACACACACCGCCAGACAAGCACCACTCCACACACACCACCAGCCAAGCACCACTCCACGCACACCGCAAGCCAAGCACCACTCCACACATACCACCAGCCAAGCACCACTCCACGCACACCGCAAGCCAAGCGCCACTCCACACACACTGCCAGCCAAGCACCACTCCGTGCACAGACAGCCAAGTACCACTCCACGCACACCACCAGCCAAGCGCCACTCCACACACACCGCCAGCCAAGCACCACTCTGTGCACAGACAGCCAAGTACCACTCCACACACACCATCCAGCCAAGCGCCACTCCACACACACCGCCAGCCAAGCACCACTCCGTGCACAGACAGCCAAGTACCACTCCACGCACACCATCCAGATAAGTGCCACTCCACACACACCGCCAGCCAAGCACCACTCCGCGCACAGACAGCCAAGTACCACTCCACGCACACCACCAGCCAAGCGCCACTCCACACACACCGCCAGCCAAGCACCACTCCGTGCACAGACAGCCAAGTACCACTCCACGCACACCATCCAGCCAAGCGCCACTCCACACACACCGCCAGCCAAGCACCACTCCGTGCACAGACAGCCAATTACCACTCCACGCACACCATCCAGCCAAGGGCCACTCCACACACACCGCCAGCCAAGCACCACTCCACACACACCACCAGCCAAGCACCACTCCACACACACCACCAGCCAAACGCCAGTCCAGGCAGCCCGCCAGCCAACCACCAGTGCACGCACACCACCAGCCAAGCACCAATCCTTGCACTCCACCAGCCAAGCACCATCCACTCACACCGCCAGCCAAGCACCTAACCATGCACTCCGCCAGCCAAACAAAAATTCACACACACCACCCGCAAAACACCACTCCATGCACTCTGCCAGCCAGGCACCAGTCCACGCACACCACCAGCCAAGCGCCAGTCCACGCACACCGCCATCCAAGCACCAGCCTGCACACACCACAATCACATTTAGAATTCTTTTTTTCAAAATAACACTAAACAATGGAAATACCTACAAATCAGCTAACACAAATTCTAAAACTAAACACATTGCACTAATGCCAAAACTTGAAACAAACTAAAAATGTTTACAGAATACAGACCAGGCAATTCACTTTACAGCTCATTAAAACTCCCAAAACTTCTTTTGCGTGTGGTACGATTTAAAACAAGCTGACACACACAATCCAGGCTTAGAAGGACAGTCAGGGCAGTACATACGAGACTCCTTCCGCACGCTTCTTCGCCAACAGACTCTGCATCTTCTAGTAGGAAAGTCTCTTGCGGAAGTGGGAGGAATGTATTCAGGAAAGTGGCGATCTTTCAATCTAGCCACATCCTCCACCACTCCAAATCTAGGAACACTTGCCTGCTCCACTAGTACAAGGCTGCCTATTATAGACTCCTGAAACTTAACAAAAGTCATCTTCGACTCAGGACAAGACTTCTGGAACACAACAAAAGCATTAAAGGATGCCAAGTGGAAAATATGGATAGCCAACTTCTTGCAAAAAATTTAAGCCTTTCAAAGAGCAGCATAAGGTTCCAACCTCTGATCTACTCTGTCAACACCTCCCATGTACTTATTGTAAGCTAAAATGCACACAGGTTTGCGCACTTCAGCACCCTGACTCCTAACAGGCACAGGTACAGTACTTTCATCATGGATAGTAGTCAGCATGTCCACATCTCTCTTGTCTTAAAACTTCACAGCTAGAAGCTCCCCACATCGCAATGCACTAGCCTGTCCCCACTCAAGCCTTTTGCAAACAAGTTCCTTTGGGAAACCTTTACGGTTACAGCGCAATGTGCCACAAGCAACAGTGCCCACTTTGGCCAACTCCTTGAACAACCGCACACCAGTGTGGAAGTTATCTACATATAAATGGTGGCCTTTGTTAAATAATCCTCTACCAAGTTCCCACACAATTTTCTCAGTCACTCCAAAACTGGAAGGACAACCAGGAGGGTTAATTCTGGACTCCTTACCAGTGTACACCCTGAAATTGTAGACATATCCAGTCTCACTGTCACACAGCATATACAGTTTGATTCCATAGCGTGCCGTCTTACTAGGAATGTATCGCCTAAAAACCAAGCGGCCCTTGAACAATAGCAAAGACTCATCCACTGCAATTTCTTTACCAGGAGCAAAGGTCTCAGAAAAACGATCAACAAAGTGATCAAGGACAGGCCGAATTTTAAACAGACGGTCACTATCAGGGTGATCGCGTGGCAACGCTAAACCATTATGAACAAAACGCATCATCCGAAGAAGAAGCATATACAGATCACGACTTATGACTGCTAGAAATCTAGCTGTTGCCATCAAGGGACTAGTGGACCAATATGAAGACATTGATGGCTTCCTTAGCAAGCCCATCAAAAAAGTTAATCCCAAAAACTTCTTCATCTCTTCAACATTTGTGGGAGTCCACCGGGTAGCTCTAGAATGGGGCTTAAGGCTGGCACTGTTGTCCCTCAAAAACTGTTCTGCATACAAATTAGTTTGCTCAACAATCTCTTGCAAAAACACATCGTCAAAAAACAACTGAAAAAAATGTATTGGCAGAAAATTCTCAGTATTCACTCTACACCCAGGAACACCAGTGAACTCTTGCAATGCCGGCTGCACCATGCCAGGGGGTACCCAGAGGCCATCCCTATCAACGGGGGGAGCAGCCACCCCAGCCTCCAGCCCAGAAGCCTCAGATACTTCTGGCTGCACAACACCAACAGAAAACATAGCATCCCCAGAGGGCTCTTGCTGCACTACACCAACGGGAAGCCTAGCAGCCTGAGATGCTTCTTGCTGCACTACACCACCGGGAAACCAAGGTGGCCCAGATGCCTCTTGCCGCTCTACACCAACAGGAAGACTAACAGCACCAGATGCCTCTTGGCGCACCACAGTAATATGAAGCCTTTTGGGCGCAGGCTGCAGCCCACCTGCCTCTTGCCGACGTAAAAAGAAAGGAAACCTTGCAGCCCTAGGCAGCCGCACTGATGCCTCTTGGCCCACTACCGGCACATCAATGTCCTCCTCTACCATAGGCACTTCATCAGCACTAGAAGAAGATTCATCATCCGATGATTACATGCGAAGAGAAAACTCACTGCCTGAATCTTCTGCCCCTATCTCTGGGTCCAAATCGAACTCAGTCTCTGAACCATGGTCAGAGGAAGACTCAAAAAGCAAACCAAGAACCTGCTGAGCAGTAATCCTGTGACTAGCCATTATCATTACAAAGCAAGAAGACTGCACACACAAGTGAACAACAACCTACACTGTGCAAAGTAAGAAGTAAACAAGGTAAGGCTTTCACACAAAGATCAATACAATCCAAAACAATTTCACTCTTACCAAATATAGCTTCACTCACCAGCACCTACTCTGCTGAGAAACAGCAAAAAGAAATGATATCCCACTAGAAAGAAAAAAAAATCTACAGATTAGAAAACAAAGTGCACATCAAGCACTAATGCTGAAAAAAAATAAACAAACAAAAAACACAGAGCCACACAAACTGCTATAAGTACACCTTTTTCAAAAAGACAATCATCAAGGGAAAGTAGTACAAAATACATTCACTTACCAAGCACAAGCAACTACACAAGTTGCAAAACCAGCAGTAACAGACCCGCAACCTACAACAATCCAAACAGCAAAAGCCTGGAACAAGACAAAATTAGAGATGAAAAACAAAATTACTATCATATTTCACAAACAATATAACAATTAAAAAAACAACACACAAATTTGCCCCCCAAATTTACATTCGCCCAGATGGGCCATCAAATAGGGCTTAGACAAATTGGGATTAGGTGAGGAAAACCATCAAGACACTGGTTAATTTTCTGAAGGTTTTTTACTGCCTGACCCCTTTGGTGCCAGTCGGTCTTTTGCTCCTAACAGTACCCCCATCACACGGGGGCAGTAAGGACAAAAAAAGACCAACTGGCACCAAGGGAGGCGGCCAGTAAAAAACAACCAAAAATATAACCACCATTGGAACCAAGCCTTGCCCAAGGGCTCGCTTCGACAGACTACAAAACTCAAATCCTAGGGCCTAGTGGGCCAAAGAACAGAAAAGAAAAGAGCCAATTCGCCCTCAGGGGTGTGGGGGTGAAGCAGAAAAACATTCCTAAAACAAGTTCCCTCTAAAAAGCAAACATTGCCCAAGGGGTAGCCGCCATCACAAAAAAAAAAATCCCTGGTGCCTAGTGGCATTTTCTGCCCCCCCTGGGGGCAAAACGGGCAAAAAAACTGTCCTATTTGCCCCCGGGTGGGGCAAAAATAAACATAAAAAATTAAGACCCCTCCACGAAGTGACCATTGCGCAAGGGGTCAATACAAACCATGCAAAATAAAATAACCCTGGTGCTAGCGGCAATTTTCTGCCCCCCCCCCCCAGGAGGCAAAACGTCAAATAAAAAAGCCAATTTGCCCCGGGGGGGGGGGGGGGAGCAGAAATTCAAAAACATAACTACTTGCCACCAGGAAGCGACCCTTGCCCAAGGGGTCGCTTCCAAAACATATACATTGCCCCAAAACAAATCCCTGGTGCTAGTGGGGAATTTCTGCCCCTCCCCCCCCGGGGGCAAAACGGCCGAAAAAAACGGCTGATTTGCCTCCAAGGGGGGGGCAGAAAATCAAAAAGATTATCACAGCCCACCTGGAAGGGACCCTTGCCCAAGGGGTCGCTTCCTAAAAACAAAATTTAAATTCCCTGGTGCTAGTCGGCATTTTCTGCCCCCCCCCGGGGGCAAAACGGCAAACAAAACAGGCCGATTTGCCCCCAGGGGGGACAGAAAATCATAAACACAATCATGGCCACCTGGAAGCGACCCTTACCCAAGGGGTCACTTCCCAAAACAAACACATTGCCCCAACAAAAATCCCTGGTGCTAGTGCTAGTGGGGAATTTCTGCCGCACGATCGCGACGCTGTGCGCGATCGTGAGGCAGAAATGCCCAGCAAAGAGACATCAGGGGAGAGGAAAGAGATTTTCCTCTCCCCTGATGCCTCTTTGCGGCCCCAAACACCCCCCAAGCACGAGAAACCTACCTTTTCCCTCGGGGCGCAGGAAGCAAATGGCTTCCCGAGTGCCTGGGAATCCCTGATGATGTCAGCGCGCGCTGTGCGCGCTGACGTCATCACCGATTCCCATGGGGAGGGGCGGGGGGGCAGCGGAAACTCTTTCGCTGCCATCCCTGTACTTTGCAAAAAGATCGCAGACCCTCGGGGGAGCGCCAGCGCTTCCCTCGAGGGTGGGGCTCATGACGAGCTGGGCTCGTCATCAGCGCACAACCGGTGTGCACCATGACGAGCCCAGCTCGTCATCAGCCCCGAAGGGGTTAAAGCCTATGTTAGTTGCACAGGCACATAAGAAACTCACTGGGCAAAAGATAGAGACTTCCATTCCTTTTTAGTTAAGACAAAAACAAGCATCGCTGCTAGAGCACAATAAAGAATAATGTATCAAAATCTCTGCCTTCCAAAAACTGATTCTGAAAACTGGAACTGTCAAGAACCTGGCCAACAGCTGGTGACAGCTGCCTGCCCACATGTGAGACTAGCCTCTGGAGAACATTTGCTTTTGGAGTATTAGGATGTTTTAAGGTTTTTCTTCAAATTTCTAAATTGGGACTATTTCACCAGGCACAGTTTTTGGCATAAGAATTGAAATACCTCCCCTTCTTGCTTTGAATGTTGACTGGTGGAATGGTTTTTTTTTATCATACAGTGAGGAGGTGTTGAATCAACAAGGACATCAATAACTTTAGTAACTGGATCAATAACTGTGCAGACTCCTTCACACTCATCAAACTCAACAAACAGAGAAGATCCAACAAGCAAGGCAGGTGGTACACAAAGTACCACCAGGACATTTGAAGACACTGCAAACAGCTAGAGAGAAAGTGGAGAGTCAGCCACGAAGGCACTGACTGAGCCACCTTTAAATCTGCACTCAGACGATGCCACCAGCCACTAAGAGAAACCAAGGAAAGAGCATGAGCAGAGCGCATCGAAGAGAGATCCTTCAGCGGCAAAGAAATTGTGTTCATCAATGATTTCACCACACCCACAGCCTCCTTGAACAGCATTACCTCCTGTCAAGAACTCTGCAACAACGAATACAACTTCTTTCACAGTAAAATCATGAACAGCAACTTTGTGCACTAAACAGGTTCCAGCCAAGTAATCACTAACTTGCTTATCACAAATCAAGGCAACCTAATCCCTCAACAGCAAAGTAACAGCCCCAATCATGCAGATCATCCACTGTGGGGCATCATTGGACCCTTGTCCCACCACATCTATAACCTTGGACGGTAGCATAGCACTTACCCATATCATGAACACCTCCATCACCCCTGCCACCTTTCCAGAAGCCTAGAAGCATGCATCAGTCAACACCCTCCTCAAGACAACTTCAGCAGACCCTAGCCAACTGGCCAAGTTTTAGCCTTTCACCCCGCCTTCCTACCCAGCGAAAGTAATCAGAAAAACCATCAACAAACAACTCACAATCCACCTCGAGCTCCACTACCTACTGTACAACACAGAATCAGGCTTTTGAAAGAACTATAGCACAGAAACCACACAGCCACTGACAATATCAGGACCATTCTTGATTGAGCAGAAACATCTGCCCTCAACCTGCTTGACTTCTCTGCAGCATTTGAGACAGCCTCCCACAACGCACTCATCAGAAGACTCCACAAGAGTGGCATCCAAGGACCAGCACTCGACTGGATCTGTTTGTTCCTCACAGGGAGAGCCCAGAGTCAGACTGCCAACTTTCACATCGGAGGCCAAGAAACATGTATAAAGAGTCCTTCAGGTTAATTTCCCAGCCCGACCCTGTTCAATGGCTACATGGCTTCACTCACCAGTATCATCAGGTCTGAAGGCATCACCATCATCTACTATGCAGACGACACCCACCTTATTCCCTGCCTGACCGACACCCACGACCAGATCCAAATTAACCAAATGCATGACCCTGGTAGCGGAGGGATGAAAACCACATCCTTGAAAATTATCTTTGACAAGCCTGAAATACAGGTCTTTAGAAAAAAACTACTCCCTGTAGGATTCCCCCTAGTGGTTGACAGAACTGGTACCCACACCAACACCTGCCAACCATGCCAGAAATCTGGGCATCATCCTGGACAACAAGCTGAACATCAGAGCACAAGTCAATGCAGTAAGCGCCACTTAATTCTACATCCTATGAAAAATCTTCATTGCCGAAGGTGCGCCAAAGGCGTCAAGTACCCTGGTCCTCCGACCCGCCTCTGCTACGACTCCAGCACCCTCCATGCTCTCAATCCCGGATACAGCAACAACTGTCAGCTCTCAACACCAAGCAACACCCATAGTCCGATCTTCTGTCGACACTGCTGCTGCACCTTCACCCTTCTTGGGGACCCTAGCAGCAGCGCCCAGCCTACTAGACATTACAGCTCACAAACCACTGAACTGCATCTTCCTCAAAGTGTGCTCCCTACACAAGCATGCCATAGAAACCGGGGACTACCTCAACACCCACATGCCCGATGTCGCCTTCCTCACAGAAACCTGGACCAACACCAGCTCCTCGCCTGACATCACCGCTGCCATTCCCGATGGGTACAAGATCCTGGGAAAAGACCGCCCCACCCCCCCAGGAGGAGGCATCGCCATTGTCCACAAAAACTCCCTCCACATGACAAACACCAGCCCGGATGACACTTCCACCTTCATCGAGCATCTCCACTTCCAGATTCAAACCACCCCTAAAATGACTCTCCGCGGAACCCTCACCTACAGGCCGCCCACCCCATGAGCTCCTTTCACCAACATCATTGTTGATCTCATCGCACCCCACACCCTCGCCTCCACAGACTACATCCTACTCGGAGACCTAAACTTCCACCTGGATAACCAGGAGTACCATAGCCCCACCGCCCTCCTGTAGAACCTCGCCAACACCAATAGCTCGTCAGCTACGGAGGCTCACTGGAGCCCTTTAACATGAAACAAAGATGGGAGCACACTCCTACCTTCTCAGCCGGATCGCCCCTTTGCATTCTGGTACATGCAGTTCGTATGGCTTGAAGATGTAGAAAAAAGTTCGTAAGTATTTCACCAAGGTTGGTGCAAGTAAGTACTTGGTATCTCTAGACATGACTCGTGTTTCAGGATCATATCCTTCATCAGTAGAGATCAGTTTTGGGGTAGCTGTGAAGGCTGCCAAACAACAGTCACAGGCTTTGTTGCCTCTCGGGTGCGCAGGTGCATCACCAATAGCTTGTCAGCTACGGAGGCTCACGGGAGCCCTTTGACATGAAACAAAGATGGGAGCACACTCCTAGCTTCTCAGCCGGATCGCCACTTTGCATTCTGGTACATGCAGTTCGTATGGCTTGAAGATGTAGAAAAAAGTTCGTAAGTATTTCACCAAGGTTGGTGCAAGTAAGTATTTGGTATCTCTAGACACGACTCGTGTTTCAGGATCATATCCTTCATCAGTAGAGATCAGTTTTGGGGTGGCTGTGAAGGCTGCCAAACAACAGTCACAGGCATCGTTGCCTCTCGGGCGCGCAGGTGCATCACCAATAGCTCGTCAGCTCCGGAGGCTCACTGGAGCCATTTAACATGAAACAAAGTGTGCTCCCATCTTTGTTTCAACAAAATGGAAATATCTGTAAATTCAATTGTATCAAAAGGAGTCAAGACACTTTACTTGGTGATATACAAATGATAAATATTCACAGAAAACTGATTTCCACACATTATCACTTGTGTGCTATGTAGTGTTCTCAGTATAAACTGTATGTCTGTACAAAGTTAGTGGCACTTTCAAGGGAAGCTGTACTTTATGTAAATCAAAATGCGCTACCACACAATGCATTAGTTACATTAAAAAATCACCCAGCCTCATGCCCTTTAATGGTAAGTGGGTGATGAAAGTTTGGTGTTCTAAAAAGTGTGTTATGGTTCTAAAAAGTTTGGAAAGCACTGATTCAAGGGATGCTCCTAAATACATCACAAGATATGGGAAATCAATATGCAGTATCTGTGTTTGCCTTGAAGAGGGTGGATCCATACATATTGCTAGAACTCAAGTGATTCAAAAGGCTATTAGCTTTGGTAGCCTCTGAATGATGATGAAATGCAGATGGAATGTCTGTATTTTTTTTCTTGTTATAAATGCCAATAAAAGGCTTTTTTTAAAAAGCTGTTCTAACAAAGGAGGCAGTTGAGCTGCTGGACAGTTGATTGGATCTTAGTTAAATGTTATTCTATTAAGAGCACCGTGGAGCCCTTGTAAATGATTTCTAGATGAGTGATATCTCAAAGACTAATTGTAAAATACCAACTTAATAAACCATTTTAAGTAATCACCCTGATGGCAGAGTAGATATTGCTTCTAAGCACTGAGATGCTGTCTGCGCAGGTAGTTATCATTCCCACTAGTTTGATGGCCCCACATCGTTTTCCCTAGGTAATGTTCTTTGGCCCAGATATAAATACAGTTCATGCAACGCAGTGCAGCAAGTAAAGTTGCTGCAACACATTCTGTAAACAGGAGAGAGCAGAACAGCACCATATCTACTAAGAAATAGCCCTGTTCTGCTCTCTCTCTGCACTAGCTCACTTTTGGCTGCCATACGCCAATGCAGACACAATCGCACTGTTGTGCTGTGAAGGGGTCACGTGCTGTGAAATGGTCAATTCCAGTACAAAAACTATCAGCTAGATTCATGAAGCAAAATTGCGATCGCAATAGCTGCGAATTAGCTATTGCGATCGCAATTCCAAAGAAAGGGATTCCTGATAGTAAAATATCCAAAATAGCGAATTCTCAAAATAAATATTGCGAGTCCGCAAATAAATTCGCAGAATCCGAGAACAAACCCATTAGCGAATCGGAAATAGCAAAAAACCATTGAATCTGCGAATTATTATTCAAATTCGCAAATTTATCGCAAAGGGCATTCATGAAAAATCGCATTTAGCAAAAAACCCGAAAATCGCTATTTGCGACGCGCAATTTAAGGAAAAGCCAAACCAGGTGGTAACCAGTAAATAAATAAAAAAATACTCAAAAAAAAGTTAGCAAATTACAAACAGGTGCAGGCCTGACCAAACACACTTAAGGACATGCAGCTGGAGCCTGAGGACTCTCACAATGACAGGACTCTACATGGTGGTCAGGCGGCGAAGGCTACAGCGAGCAGCACGGAACAGACGTAGGATCCAGGAGCGGATATTCCGTGTGCAGGTCACCCTTCTGGGCCAAACCAGGGAGCAAATTTACGCAAAGTACCGCCTAAATGGGGCAATGATCATCAAGCTGATCCAGGACCTAGACCCCCTGATGCAGCACCCAACAAGGAGGACCAATGCCGTTCCCACCCATGTGCAGGTACTGTGCAGCCTGCACCTACTGGCCTCCGGAAGCTTCCAGGGGATAGTCGCTGTTGCAGGGGCGATATCCCAGCCCACCATGCCCCGCTGCCTAAGGAGTTTCCTGGAGGCCATGCTGACCCGGCTACACCACTACATCTCTTTCCCCACCAGCCAACAGGATTTGAATGACACCAAGCTGCAATTTTACAATGTAGCCCAATTTCCACATATAATAGGATGCATTTACTGTACCCACATCCACATCTGCCCACCAGCACAAACGGAATACATGTATCGCAACCGCAAGTCCTACCACTCCCTCAATATCCAGATGGTGTGCAATGCAAAGACAATAATCACGGACATAGTGGCACAGTACCCGGGGAGCACACATGACTCCTTCATATTCCGGCACAGTGGCATTCACACACGACTGGCCAGGTGAGACTTTGGTGAAGGACACCTACTGGGTAAGTACACATGCCCCACAATATAACACTGTGATAATGTAGCAGCGCAGCACAGGCACTCACCCTCTGCTCCTATCATTCAGGTGACAGCGGCTACGCTCTCCGGGAGTACCTCCTCACACCATACCTCAACCCTGCAACACCACAGCAATGGCGTTACAATGAGGCACACATACGCACACGAAATTGCATTGAGAGGACATTTGGCCTTTTGAAAAGCAGATTCCGCATGCTGCACAAGACTGGTGGGGCCATCAAATACGAGCCAGAGGTCTGCTGCCGCATCGTGGCCGTGTTTGCAATCCTCCACAACATTGCAACCAAGCGCAGGATACCTGTAGACATCTCTGGCAGTGAGTCTGTAGGGGAAACCCGACCACCTGCACATGTGCGTCACGCACGCGGCGAGAATCCTGCAGAAGGACCCAGGCGCCGCAACCAAATCTGCATGAACTATTTCTAGTGCAACCACTCCCCACACCCATTACCTTACTCATGCATGACAACATCAATAATGACATGAGTCAGATTAAGTAAGTCCGAATTTTAGTAATTGTTACAGCACAATAAACTTGGCATTCTGCTAACTGGTACATGAATGACATATTGCGTCATAGGTCTGTCCTTCAGGAGGGCATGCTTGTTGCAGCAGCATGGCCCTTCATTTCAGTGTTAATGTTCGATGCCGCCTCCGGGCAGATGCTCCCAGCCTCCTTTCCCCATCGTCCTCCTGATTAGGCCGTGAGGGAGCAGAGGTCCTGTTGCTGCGGCGGGGTGCTACCACCGGAGGAAGGGACTGGCTGCTATGGCTGGATGTAGCCTCACTTGTGTCGTCAGCCCCCCCCCTGGCCGGCAGCCTGTATACCCTGGACTGCAGTAGACACATGCTCCAGAGCTCTCGCGACATCCTGGCAGCACTGGACCATTTGGACCTACATTGCCAAGGAGCGTCGCGAGAGCTGGGAGGTATCGTTCCCTAAAATGTAGTTCGACCACGTGTACGCTGACAGGCGGGTCAGCAGTTGGCGGTGTCTGCGGCGAATGAGATCCCGCTGCCTGTTAATGGCCTGTGTGTTGGCCTCCATAGCAGTTGTCATCCGCTCCATGCGCTCAGACATTACTGCAACATTTCGGGCGGTCTTGTCCAGTTGCAGGTGGATGGCCCCCAGATGACGTGCCTGTGTCTGATGCACATGTAGCATCCTGCGCTCGATGGATAGCCCACCTGCTTGCACATTTTTTCCCCTACCAGCACGGGAATTGTTTGTGCGCTGACCCCTCACCAGTCCGCTGGACTGGCTCCTCACAGCCGCAGGGCGGCGGGTTGGTTGGCGAACTGGAGCTGGTGTTGCATGTCCCACTGGGGACTGTGTGACGGGCAGTGCTACTGCAGCGCGTGCAGGCACAGGGGTGGCACTGGCCACAAGGGCAGGTGGTGTGATGAGCGCTGGTGCGGCAGCTTGCACAGATGGTCCGGGCTGTGGGGAGAGATTTGTGTCTCCCTCTGTGTCCTCCGTGATGTCCATGACCAGGCCATCGCTGTCTGTGCTTGGGACTTCTACGCCACCTGTGATGTAAAGTGAACGTTGATTAGTGACATATTTCTTACACATTTAGGCTTCCTACATACATGCAGACTACCATTCACTGAGTCGCGGCAGGATTGACTCTCACTAAACATGTCTGGCGTAATGGGGCAAGATGGTAATTGTGGTCAGACTACATGTCCCACAATGCAATAGCGCTTTAGTGGTGTGCTTTGGCTGCATGACTGGGGTTTGATATGGGAGGCTCTGGAGTCATGGACATAGTTAGGGGACAGGGGGTCGCAGTCGCATGGCACTTACCTGGTGTGTCTTGGGTAGGTCGGGAGGAGTCAAGCTGTGTCACACCCAAGCATGTCTGTGGATTTATTGTGTCCTCCACTCGGTCCTCCAGTGGTGTATCCGGTGGGACAGTGGGCTCCCCTCCAACTGTTGCCACACGCTCCCCCAGCCTCTCCGCTATCTTCTCCTTTGACCTCCCTCTGAGGTCATACCAGCGTTTTTTAAGTTCGTCCACCGAGCGCTGGGTCACCCCCACAGAGTTAACTTTAGCGCGGATGCGCAACCATAGCCGCCTTTTATCGGCCTCGGGCACCCTCCTCGAATCTTTCCCAAACAGCCGATTGTAGTCCTTGCAGACTCCTTCTATTAAAAATTCTAGCTCTTGCTCAGAAAATTTGATTTTTCTTTTCCTCCCACTAGCAGATCCAGCTGCAGCTTCCTCAGACATGCTTGTCACTGGGGTTTCTCCTGCACAACTCCTGTAGGCACACTGGAGGGGACCTCTGATGGTGATGCTTCCTGTTCAGGCTCTCACTGCTAAATGAGGGGCGAACCTGCCTACTTCCTGGTTGTGATGTCATCACTGTGCTCAAGATGCGACTTCCCGTTTTCAATTTGCGATCTCGCTAATTGCGAAATCGCAATTTCTAAATGGGTATCGGCCGATTATGCGAATATTTACCGATTTTCTGGAACTCGCAATTGGCGATTGCGGCCGATTGCGAATCGCTTTTTTTCCCACAAAAATTCATGAATGCCAATCTGCAATTTCTTAATTGCGATACGCTTTTTCTCACAATTTCGGATTCGCAGATTGAGACATTGATGAATCTAGCTGTTTGCTTCAAGGCATTTCCAACTTTGAATTTGTGCTGTAGAATTTGGCACACATGCAAAGAAAGAAAAGGGAGGAAAAATTAAAACGTTTCTTCTGGTTATGCCTGCATCTAGGATGCACACGATTCTGGTGCACATCCTTGTCTGCAGTTACCTGTAGACAAGGATTTGCATCGAAACCCATGGTTATGCAATGCACCACCCATTGAGCATCCCCATTACAAAGCTTTGCATTACTTTGAGTTGCAATCCAAAACAAGTTGCTATTTGCGTTGGATTGTTAATCCCACCACAACACTTTGTGTGAGGTTTGCGTAAAATAATTAACACAAATGTGAGGTAGTGTTTGGAAGTCTGGACCTTTGTGTATTGCTGCCCTCTTGTTCAAATTGTTTATGTGACTCGTATTCAGAGTGCTAAAACAAGGACTCCTTTTGCCCATTTTTGAGTAAAAAAAATGTCAACCCCTTATCCGTTTTTCTTCATTTTTGTATTTGTTTATTCCTTTTTTACTTACACTTGGTGTGTGTGTTTAAATTGTTTGTTTCTTTATTCTGTAATGTTGTTGCTTTACTTGTTAAACACAACACATTGCATGTGTTCCTTCAGGTCAAGCAATCAAATATGAGATTAGGGTTTTGTATCAGAAGTCAATGTACCTCTTCGGAAATCTTGTTCAACAATATGCGATCTCAGGCAACGCTCACATTATGAATGTTGCCTCTCTACTCAATAGCCTACTAATTTATTTTCCTTTAGCAGTCTTTTTCGTGGTGTATTGACTACGTTTTAAACTTCATCTTGGTGAAGTTAGGTGGAATCTTGCCTGTCTTCAATGAGAAAGTTTTCCTGACCATTTTCAACTTTACAAGCAAATGTAAACCCTTCACCTGCCACTGGTTATGGCTAACCTGGTTTCTTTAGTCCTTCATTACCGTCCTTCACCAGGCCCAAAGAAAAGAGATGCAGTCAGGAAGATTGAGGAAAGTGGGGAACAACCAGACATTTTAATTTCCTGATCCTGACTGAAAGGAGGAGGAGAGTGAGTCTGATGAGAAAGTGAATGATTAATATAAGGAGGAAGAAAACTATACCGCCTTGGCTTCAAGAAAAAGATGTACAGTTAAGGGCCTATTCGAAAACTTCATTTTTGTAGTGTGTAAAATAGTAGTACAAGAGTATTACTCATGTACTACAAAATGTGCAAGACCTCTGCCTCCATATTTTTCAATGCAAAGTGTGCCACCTTGGTGACAGAGGTCTGTCTCCACCTATGTGTGAAAAGTTACTTGTACTAACTTAACACTGATAAATCCCGTTGTAGCAGTGTCCACATCTTATTTGAAGTACTGGAGACATAACAGTAAAACTAAACGTAGGTGCACACTTAGAAATGGCGAATAGCAAAAATGTGTAGAGCTACATTTAGGAATAGAATTAACTATACGTGTGAGTAAATACAGTGGTGTAACAAAAGCCCCTGCAGCCTCTGTGGTCTGGGGGTCCCCCAGCTCCAGGGGCCCCCTCTAGCAGGTCGGAGAGCATCGGATTGGGTCCGGAGCATGGGGGGTGGGGGGTCTGCCTGTACTTTACAGGGGGCTCCCTCAATTTTCCTTACGCCACTGAGTAAATATAAATTTTCTTTAGTGATACCTCCCATAAATGATTTAATTTGTGAAGGGTGATTAGTCTATGCTATTAATTTGTTTGGTGAAGATATCGTAGTTCAACTCAGCATGTGATAGTTTATGACCGGCCCGCGATATTTTTCTTGTGCATACACACTTTTCATACTATACAGAACATTATGAGAATAACTTATCTCCTTGTGTAAACTCTGAGACGCTTGGCTTATTGCACAAAGGTCACCTGTTTCTTATGACTCCTGCACCTGACACATCAAGTGACAAGCCATGGAACACAAGATCAAACTGAGTCACGGGGAAGTTTGCCCCAAGGATATTTGCAAGTCTAAACTGCTGTGAAGTGGTTTAGACTAGCAACTCACCTTACACCGTGCTCAGGAAAAGGTTTTCGTTTTAAGGTAGATTTCTTGCAGAAACCAGCCAGATAATCTCACTTTACTCCAGCCAGCATTCTCAGAACGCGGCTTGCTTGATACACTGCCTAGCAACGAAAGAATGTGTGATGTAAACGTGAGATAACTTGGCTATATATGAGGCAAATACTTTTACAGAAGCATGAGCATGGTACAAATACATCTATAATGTTAAAAACTAGAAAGCCTCCCTTTATAAAGTATATGTTTACGCCATTTTTACGAGCTGCCCTGTTAAATATGCTAAGTGCGGTAACTGTTATTACCATTATGGAAAAATGGGGTGACCCAATATAGTCAAAAGGACCTAGGTATATGTCGTTATAGAATACAAGTGTCCTAGACTAGCGTTGTATTAGTTACAAGCAAAACATGGCTAGAAGGATATATGTATATATCAATCACAAAATGAGAAGGCACCAATAGTCTGTACGCAAGGAAATTAATTTCAATTCTAGAGCCACTAAGATATTGATTGATGACGTAGTTTAATCGATCAAATGAAGTTTTTTTCAAAAAGCAAAACATACAATGTTACATCACATGGTTATCATCATCAGACAGGAAGTGGTATGTGAAGAATCAGTGCTCATGTGAAAAAGGATAGAAGAATACGGAAGAATGGAAGCAGTGATTGTTTTAAATACAATTTTTACATATGAGATCCAATGTAATTTAGAATCCGGTCTCTCATTACAAATGTGGCCTACCCCTATACGAACGATGTAAAATGGAGCATTCTTTGTGATTGATATATACATATATCCTTCTAGCCATGTTTTGCTTCTAACTAATACAACGCTAGTCTAGGACCACTTGTATTCTATAACAGCACACATATCGCTATGTTGAGTTTTGTAATAAATCCGACAGGCCAAGCCTTTGTTGGGGGTGGGGGGCGGAGGGGTACTGCACGTTCACTGGAACATTCTGATTTTGGTGCGATAAGCATCAAAATCCACATTCTTTGCCAACAACTCGAATATGGGCAGTATTTATCACAACCGTGGGACTTCGAGTGCGTGGATGACACTGAGGGCTTCTCAGCGCCTGCCGTGGCGTCTCAGGTGAGAGAGTGGGATATTCTAGAGATTAGAAGAGGTTGTTCTGCCACACGGAGCTCTTGAGATGTAAGCCTTCACTTGATGCCTTCACTTGATGCCACTCTCTCCAGGGCAAAGGGACAGGAAGACAATTTCTGTTATGGTGTGCATGCAGTCTGGATTGTCGACCGCTCAAATAGTACAACCGAATAATGATAAAAACAATTAATTAATATGTATTGAGTGAAATGTAGAGGCAGAGATAATGTACGTGTTTCTGGTATTAAGAAAATGTTATAGGATTTTACTGTTCGGTGGTCTTCAAGCCCAGTTCTCTATGTATAGTTTTATTATAGATTAGTTCACCAATTTCTCGTCTTCTTGCCACTTTCCGGTTTTTGGGTACACACTGAGGAGTCTGGTGAATGTGTTTTGCCAACATAGCAAGCTTCATACTCGACGAGCCTCGTGAGCATATGAAAAGGGGGGGCCCTCGGCCCCCCCGCACGCATGGCGGCGCGGCGACCGCCTCACCCCCTCTCCCCTCGTGTCCTTCGACGGTGGGGGCGTGCCCTGGGGGCGCGGCCCACCGCCGATTGGCCGGCGCCCCTCCTGACCCGGAATCAATGGACTGGTTCCGGGTCGGGGGGGGCGGGCGTTAGGAGGGGCCATCCGGCCCCTCGGGAATAAGAGGTAGGGAGCGCCCAGGAGACCCCCTTGTCCCTGGACGCTCCCTCGCTGAACGTTGTGCCCCGCGTTCGGGGCTTCTTTGTTTTGTTTAAATTTTCCCGCTTTCTTTTTCAGGTTTCAGGCGGACGATTCCCAGCGCGAGCGGAGGTCGGGAAGGTGCTTGTAGACACCTGAGTGGCGAAGGAGCTGCGCCGCTTCGGGGGACCTGCGAACAAGTCGGTATTGCCGTTGTCTCACTGTTGTGGTGAGCCCGGCTTGGGACCAGCGTGTGTGAGGGACCGGCGTGTGACGAGGTACTGCTGGGGACCAGTGAGCAAGTCGGTATTGCCGCTATATTGCCGTTTTGGTGAGACCAGCGTATCTGAGGGACCGGCGTGTGACGAGGTAGTCTGGCGGGGTGGGGCGCCGCATTGGGGATTTGAGACCGGGCGGTGACGCACGGTGGACTCGAGCGGCTCCAGCTTGGTTAGCCAGTACGTAAGAATTTTGCCGCTTTTCCCGCCATTCAGGACAATTCAACTGAGCGGGAAAACTCAAAGAGCACTCGTTGTTCAAATATCTAATGTGCGTTTTCTGTTTCTGCTCGCCGGTTGTCCCAGGGCAGATTAGCACGTCCTACTAGGGCAAGAAGTGAAGCAGGGTCGACCAGGGCAGCACCTGGATGGGAGACCCTTGATGAAAAGTGTGCAATTTTAGGGGAGAAGTAAATTAATACTGCATAAGTGTTTGCTTTAACGTTCTTGCATTAAGAGAGTGTTATTGTGCTAGGTGGTGAATACTGTAAACGTGTGCAATTTAGGTTAAAGAGCGAATTCACTGTTTTTTCGCGATTATTCTTGCCTTGAGCGTGAGTTAATTTAGTTTTGTGGCCTTACTGAATTTAAGGGTGCCCAGGGGGGGGTTCAAGCCTCCATTGTATTTAAACCGGGTTTTTTCCCAATCTGCTCCCGCCTATACCACACGGTATTAATACATTTCTCTATTTCAGGCATTTATCGATAACTTAGGTGCAATTTACTCCCAGAGAGGACGTAAGGAGTTGTGGCTGAACCTGGTGGTGGCGTGATCACAGACCGATATCGCCGGCGAGTTCCCAGGATTGGTCGGTAAGAGGGGTACGGGGGGCTGGCATTCATCGCTCCTGGTGGCCGCCGGGTGGGTCTACATTAGGTTTACTCACCCCTTACATAAGCGGACAAGCCGCTAGTGTTGCGGTCGCCGTTGCATGGTGCTGAAAGCCCCCTGGTGACCCTCCATCTGAAAGGTACACACAGTTGACCTGTTGGGAGCTAAGTAGGCAGCGGGTGTTTTTTGGGGTAAGCGTCATGCCAGGTCCAAGGGGTGGAAAAAGGGGGTCCAACATGGAGGCTATGATGCGGGCTATGATGCGGGAGATGAGTGACATTAAGCAACAGCTAGGACAAATTAAGGAGCGGGAAGCCCGGTTGGAGGACAGGGAGGGCGAAGCACCGGGCCCGTCGGGGAGACCGATCCGCAAGAGGGTGGCACCAGTGCCAAGAGGGGATTTTGTCACCCCGCAAGGGAAACCAAGGTCGAAAAGACCCAGGGAGGCGGTCCCCACCCCAGGCCCAGTGGATCCGTTACCAGCCGCACCGCCTGCGGTGGTCCCACCCCCGCATGTGCCTACACCCATTGCCCCTGTGGTGCCGGTGCCGGCAGGTCAACCAGTAGACGCTGGGTCTGCTCCCGCTCCGGTGCCCACAATCCCGGGTACAGGCGGGCCGCACCCGGCGCCCGCCCTGCCAGCCGTGCCAGGACCACTGGGCATAACCCCAGTGGTACCTGTTGTCCCGGGGGGTAATATAGATTCAATGCCACCCGAATTATTGTCTCAGTTAACGGCCATGATGCCATGGCTCCAAAAAGGGGGAGCCTTCCCGAATTCTGCAGACCATGCGGCAGAGGCGGCAAGGTTTGTAGAAAAAATCAGATCGGCACCGGTCGCCGACAGTGTTGCATTGCCAATTTCTTCTCCCCTTGCAGGTCCAAGTGTTCCTCAGCTGGACGGAGTACAAGGGCAGCCGCCCCCGGTGCCCGCACTTGGTAAGGAAGTGGCATTGCCACTCTTGGGGGACGGTGTAGTACCTTCCAGGAGCGAAAATCTAGCTCAACATGTGTCTTTAGCTGTTAAAGAAATGATTTGGGCTGATAAATACGACTTGGTTCTGCCCTCTGCATCATGCACTGGAATAACACCTTCCTACGTCCCCCGATACACTCTGCGACACTAACCTTGGACCTCGACATGGACTGCCATGTTTTATTTGCTTAACAATGACAGAGCAATCAGCCTGCGGACTGAACTCTTCCCTTCTGAGTAACTTGTCAATTCATAAAGGTCCCTGGCTGGCCCTCCACGGAGCAACATTGTAAAGTGTTGTCTGCATGGCCCAGTACTAAGACAGCTTCAACACGCCACTTAACGTGAATAATACATACTAATACACACAGATGTGTCATGTCTATGATTAATCAGGTATGAAACCATGGACAAATGTAGGGGCAGTGATTCCCCCTTAAGTCCATGTTGCTCATGTTGTGGGATTTGAATAACAGGGTGCCTCCCTGCATCATGGTGGTAGATATCTGACCCAAAAAGAAGACCTGTTGTCAATTGTAGGTCACAAATTACAGCCAATATGTAATGAGTAGGGACACATGTGAAACGCTGATGATTGGGATTCCATACTATCTTTGACACACAGAAATGGCATTTCTAATACGTGACACCCTAAACAGCCTCTCTGTACATAGGTGACACACCCACCATCTATTTTCAAATTTTGAGATTGTTAGCACTACATGTTGCACTTATGCTTGTCAGAGTGATATGCTTGTACAGAGGAGTGACATGCACTTAGGGAATGTGTGTTGTAATGTATTCATTTGCACATGCTGTGCCTGTGGTCATTTTGTACTGTCCCATGATTGCTAAGGACTATGAAAATGAGACGTGCTCGTGTGAATAAATTGTCATTGATGGTGTTCCTACTGGCTATTCCTGCTGCGGCTTCATTGGGGTGTGATCCACTTGCCTCATATTCCTCATCATCGTTCAGTGCATCTGTCACTTGTGTCCATGGGGCATTTGTGCGTACACATATGTTGTGCAACCCACAGCATGCAGCGATCATCTTGCACACAATGTCTGGGCATCTGAAATGTGACTTCAACACGCCAAATGTGCGTTCCACGATGCCCCTGGTGCAATTGTGGGCTGCATTGTACTGCCTCTGGGCCTGTGTATTCGGGGCTCGGAGGGGTGTCATCATCCAAGGGCAGATTGCAAAACCTTGATCACCTGTGACAGTGCAGATAGACATGAGTCAATAGTTGGTTCTGCATGATGTGTTGGCAGGCTCACTGGTTTATTGGTGTGTGTGTTATATATGACTTAGTGATTCCTGATTGACATGTACTGCTTGTAGCAAATGAGCGGCATCAATGTGTAATATGTAGCCTCACTTCTGCTCCTCCCTCTCCCGAGCCTATTTACTAGTGTGCGCAGCACGGTTACATCACTTGAACCCCTATGGCACACCATTGTCATGCCTGTCTGCGCATGTCCACAAGCCTGACATCGACACTGTGATGTTGTGCGTTGAAGGTGGGCGGCCACGTGTGTGAAGGCCTATGGTAAGGATAGGGTGGACACAGATGTCGAGTTCATGGCTGGCTGAACTTGCGATGCGGTTGAGGGTAGACCTTTGGCTTATACTGCGGTAATAGACACACACACAACAGTTGGCATGTATGATCCCGGACTTCGAGCGGGCTTGCGCTCCTTCATTTACCCCTTAGGCTGAGCCGGCACTCCTGGGGCATGCTACGTTGCAACATTGTCATTGTGAGATGGGTTGCACCAACACTACAACAGAGACACACACATTAGTTACTTCCTTGGCAAGGCCAAAACTTAACCACACCCAGAGCTACAGGTTAATGAACCACACCCCTACGCTGGATTGTTGTACGCCAGTCCACTCTGCTTACACTTACAAGGGGGTACAACACAGCTACATGTCCCAGGTCTACCCCACTACCTAAGGTGACATGGTTGCATCCGCTGTACACAGAACAATATAATGTGGTAGGGCCCGGGGCCCTCATGCTTACATAATAACCACAAGGGCACACTTAGATAGTTTGTGGAACTGGCTAGGGGCACTTGCGCCCGGCCCCTTCTATTGCCAGGGTCACATGTCAAGTGACTCCTCTGTCGGATGGGTGTGTGGTGAGTGTAAGCCAGCCCTCAGGAAGTGGTTGGTGTTGGCAACAAATACAAAAGACAAGCAGAAGTTCAAAGTTCAAACAGCAAGGGTCCATGACTTGAGCTGCACAGAGTTAGTGTCCACCGATGCACTGCGGCTGGCACAGGCACACCACCACGGTACGGTGACTTGCGGTGCACTGAGGTAGGGCCACAAGAGCTGAGTGGGTCCTCGTCGATGTCCAAGGAGAATGTCTTGGAGTGTTTCGGGGGACAGTGGAAGGTTTTCTTCCAGGGCATGATGCAGAGGGCAGACCCAAGCAGAAACAGGCAATATGGAGGAGATGAATGATACAGACTAATTATTAACACCATGTCAGTATCAGCTACATGATGTTGAAGACAACCCCCAGGCCATATACTCAGATGTCACCAAAGTTCAACCAGAGAGTGTCTATGAATTTCGGGGCAAAGAGTTTGTGGCACCAGAGCTGAAAGGGGATGCAGTCTGTGATGAGGCCTGTACAATGATATAAACTCTGCCATAAATAAATCAAGGCTCAGTTCCAAATGTGTGACCTATTCGACTGCAGTGTAGGCCGAAGGCAGTAGTCAGCAAGGGCCCACAGCCACGTGTCACTGACTTGCGAAGCACAGAGTTAGTAGCACCAGAGCAGCTGTTGGTAGTGTTCGGTCACCTCAGTAATGATTATCCTTTTCTCCTCCGGACTGAACCTTGTCTTCCTCTTACTCCTCTCCTTGCGTACAATGATATGTACTCTGCCATAAAGGAATCAAGACTCAGTTCCAAATGTGTGACCTACTTGACCGCAGTTTAGGCCGAAGGCAGTAGTCAGCAAGGGACCACAGACAGGTGTCGTTGGAATGCTATGCGCAGAATTGGTGGCACCACATCGAAGGGAGTACATTGACAGAAAACGTCCCATTAACATATGAACTCTGCCATAAAAAATCAAGACTCAGTTCCAAATGTGTGACCTACTAGACCACAGTGTAGGCCGGAAGCAGTGGTGGAGTACGTCAACGAGAAAGGAATGGTGGGGGCCTGTGTCGCAGAGGCTGTGATGCTCTGACGAGGCTCTCAAGGTCGCTGGCCATGGGCTTGGAGCTTGCACCGGCACGTGGTGGGCCCTCTTTGACACATGACGGTGTCAGCAGGTGAGCAGTGAGGCCTGGGTGTGCAGGGAAAGGCAAAGCGGGTTTGGGGACCAGCGGGCTGGGGTGCAGCAGGCGCACAGGATCGCAGGCAACATCGCTCACGGCATCGGCCTCGTCGTGGGGTGAGAGGCGCCGACCTGGCAGACACGTTAGCCATTCCGCAAGAGAACCACGTCCAGAGCTATGTGCTTTTTATTCATACCCCTACGCTATCCTGGCGTACGCCGGGCCAGCCCACTCTGCTCACGCTTACAGGGGGGGACGTAACAAGCTGCATTTCCGTGATCTTCCCTACTGAGGTAACATGGTTGCGTCCACTGTCTACTACACTCCAAACACCAGCAGTGTATGTCGACATGGATTTGTCTGTGGTCTGCATACTGCAGTCTGTCCAGCACATCAACGCCACACTTGGCATTGTGTACATTCTCATTCATGGGTCACTTGCCTCCTTCGCACATGCCTGGTACCCACCTCTCTCCACAATCTTCTATTGTGTGGCTGAGGTGACATGCCATTGATGTCCTATGTACATGGCCAGCCCAGGTTGCCACAGTAAGTTGTGCTGTCCTGTCTGGTAGGTGAGCATGTTGTTTGGCCTGTTGTATGTGAGTTTGTAACATGTGCATCCCCAGAGTTGTGAGTTGCATAATTGTGGAGTTGAGATGTGGGGTGTGTTCAGTTGGCACTTACCAACGAGCAGTGCATTCCCATAGGTGCCATCCCGGAAGTGCTGGTTGATGATGGACTGTCGAAAGATGTAGGAATCATGCACACTGCCTGGGTAGTTGGCGACGACATTGGTGAAGAGTCCCTGGTGGTCCACCATTGCCTTCACATTGATGGAATGATGGTGCTTTCTGTCGCGGTAATTGTGTGCCGTGTTGACAGGTGGGTAGGGGGCACAAGTAGCACATGTGTGCAGTCAATTGCCCCCAATACGTGAGGGAAGCCAGCTATGACGTAGAAACCTTGCTTGGTCTCCAGTTGTTCCTGCGCAGTGTGGGGGAAGTGAAGGTGATGGGGTGCCAAGCTGATGATGGCATCCAAGACAGTGGTGATGAACTTTGATAGGGCTGGCTGTGAGACTCCTTCGACTCTCGTGGTTGTTGGCTGGAAGGTACCAGAGGCCAACAAGTGCAGCACAGCCAGCAGCTTTGTCTGCGGAGGGATGTTGGTTGTCCGCTGTGTTGGTACCGTCAGCCTGTGGGAAATGATGTTCAGAATGCGGAGGATGGTTGTCCTTTTGAGCCTGTAGTGGGCAATGACATCCTCCGGTGTTAAGTCTGTGAGGCTGGTGCATTTTCTGAAGGTACGCTGTCTTTGTCTGCACTGCCTCTGTGGTAGTCCAGGGGAGGCGGCGGGGGGTGGGTGTTGTGGCCTTCTTGGGGCTCCGAGCTGCATGATCAGTAGCTCCATGCTTCTGGTGTGACTCTGGGCTGGGATTCCTTTTAGGGTGCAGGTTGTCGCTCGACTGCTGTCATGGAAAATGTTTCCATTGTGAATTTGTCTGACCTTGTCCTTTCTGACACTGATGTACTGAGTAAGGGACTAAGTTTCTGTCCGACTAAGTTACCTGATTTCACAAGTATCCATGTTGATCTGTTCAAATTTGTCCGTCAACTTAAACTAAAAGAAATTTTTGAGTACCAATCTGTACCTGTGTATTCATCAAATCCTGCCTCCATACCTTGTAACAAGACAATAAAAGAAATACAGGACATATATCTACTGTTATCTTTAGATGACTGCTTCAGTGCACCTCCTGCCATGACATACTCACTGATCTGAATATTATGCCAGACCACACTTTAGACAGTGGTCTCAAACGTAAGTCTGTGTTCACCCCTACCCTGCAATCAGACAACTTGGTGGACACCTTTTATAAAGCTGTAACATCAGATTTGCACAAACTTGAGGATAGGTATAACTCAAATCATTGCTACATACATTACAATCTAACCAAGGAGGAAAATAAGGCTCTAAAAAACCTAACAGCACTACCGGGTGTTATTTTGTAAGGAGGCAGACAGACAAGGGGGGAAATATAGTCATTATGCGAGATGTGCACTATATTAAAGAAATTGAGAGACAACTAACGGGAGATCAGTCCTATGTGAAATTAAAGGGAAATCCCTTAAAAGAAATCACATCCCTGATACGTACTAAACTTACAGGTTGGAGGAAACTTGGTAAAATTGCAGAAACTGAATTTAGGTACCTCTATAATCCTACACCTAGGTCACCCTGTATGTATATCTTACTCAAAATACACAAACTGAGTACTTTTCCCCAGGGTCTACTGATAATATCCGGCATTGGTTCCCCTACGGAACACATCTCAGAATATATAGATGTGTTCCTTCAACCCCTAGTACATAATCTTCCCTCTTACATAAGGGACACAGGGGATCTTCTAAGTAAATTAGAAGATGTAGAATGGACTGATGATCTCTCATTCGTCTCAATGGACGTTTGTTCATTGTACACCTGTATACCCCTGGATAAAGGCCTACAAGCTCTAGCATAATGCCTATCAAATAGAGATGCAACATTTGTTTAACATACCCAGATGTTATTAGATCTAACATGTCTCACTCTAGAAAATAATGTCTTCTCACATCAGGAAAACTGGTACAGACAAGTGATAGGGGTAGCTATGGGATCAAAGTATTTCCCGTCCTATGCTAACCTCTACATGGGCTCTTTTGAACAGCAACACTTGTGGAAAATGTCAAATACCAAACTCACAGAACATATAGTGTATTGGGGTCGCTACATCAGTGATATTTTCATTCTTTGGTCGGGTAACAACCAATGTCTCCAAGAGTTGCTGGAACATCTATATAATAACACATACAATCTCAGATTCACTCATAAGATCAGCAAACTGGAAATAGAATTCTTAGATGTAATCTTATACACTAAAGAAAATAAGATCGTTTCCAGATTATTTAGGAAGCCCACAGCTTGCAAAGAAGTGCTGCACGCAAGTAGTGCTCATCCTAAGTCTCAAATAAATGTGATCCCCCTGGGAGAAATGACGAGACTCAAAAGGAACTGCAGTGACAACACAGTGTTCCTAATGGAGTTACAAAAACTGAAGTCAAGATTCCAAAATAGAGGATACTCGAAAGAAATATTGGATTGTGCAAAGAACAAGATACAGCAGAAACTAAGATCATGTCTACTAAAATCGGGAAATAATGACAAGAGAAAGAACAGGGAACGCAAAATTGCATTGGTAACGGATTTTAATACACATAGTCACCAAATCTAAAATAACTTCCGAAAACACTGGCACATCCTGAAACTAGACAAGTCAATAGAGAAATACACTGCTATTAATCCTACTGTGTCACATAGAAGGGGTACAACTTCAGGAGAACTCCTCTGTCCAAGCTTCTGCCTCCTAAGAAAAAAGCAGCCACTTGGCTACCATCTAAACCAAATGTACTAACTGCAGCATCTGCCAGTTTGCTGCAAATAAGACCTTTGATTTTCAATACAATACAGCAGTCAAACATCGCATTCACCAGTGTATTAACTGTAATACCAACTATGTGGTTTATTGCATTATTTGTTGCTGCGGATTAATCTATGTGGGGAGTACTATACGACCCCTAAGGGAAAGAATACAGGAACACATAAGGACAGTGCGAAACAACAACTGTAGTTACCCATTTGCGGTACACTTCAATCAAAGTCACACATTGGAGGACATGAGAAAAATCAGATTTCACGGTGTTTCACACACTATGAGTGGGCAGAGGGGTGGTGATATAACACTAACCTTGAGAAGAACAGAGACACAATGGATTATCAAATTGCGAGTGGTAGAAATGGGGCTCAATTTGGACAAGGAATTGCATGTGTTTCTAGCAGAATGAGGATTTAGAATATCTGGTTAAACTGCTGAAGTTAAGAACGAGGGAGTTCTGTATAGCATGAATGAGAACTTGTGGGGACTGACTCCATGTCTTTTTGGTGTGGGATTTAAAGAATCTAATGTTTAGAAAACCACTAATGTGATTGATACATGATTGTGAATCTATAATTGTATCCTAATTGTAGTAGCTATTGATGTAATGTAAAATGTCATGTGATTTTTCTCTCTTTTTTCTCACGTGTTAAATATGTTTTCCTTTTGATTCTTTCTCTATTTTCCAGTAAAAACACACGTGGAGGGACTTGTCTTTGGCACAATTTACACTTTGAGAATGTCTTTCTTATAACCGGGTGTGTCTCTAAATTCGTAAAAACCCGTAAAAAGGTGTCCTCCGCATCGGTCGTCACACAAGGTGTCTACATTTTACATAGATGTAGTGCCTCAGGGCACATGCCGGCTCTTCTTGCACCAGGGACTTTATATGTAACAATGCTCGAGCTGAAAATATACTCATGCTTTCAGTGATATAGAAAACTTTTTATAAATAATACTTATATTTCCCATTTCACAATTCAAACGGAACATATGGAGAATTAATATTGTTGGGAGACTAGTATTTGAAATTTATAGGAATGACCGCTTTGTTACGTTTGTCCCGTCTGATACTAAGAACAACCTTTCTGAAATACCATTCAAATATGGCCGCCGTATTTGGTGGTATGTAAAAACTACAAACCTGGTATGAGTCGAGAGAAACAGAGAAGGTGACTATCTCTCGGCGTTTTGCTTCATTTCCGGTTCCCTGGTTTTCCGTTTGGCTTAAATAGAGACCGACAATGTGTATGTGGTCTCGTCCGGACGCTTCCTGCTGAGCCCACGCCGTTGGAACTCGATACAAAAACACACAGTGAGCGATACAATTGATTTGTCAGTGCCCCCTTTGTTTGTATATATAGTCAATATAATGTAGTACTGCTTAACACAGTTTGCTGTTTAATGAAGAGGGGTTCTCCATATTCCTCTCAGTACTATCCTTTTTTGGGATGTATGACGTTACAACGCAGGCTATTACAACGCCTGCCTTTACAACACGGTTTTTACATCGCATACCATTACAACGCATAGTGCTTTTAGGCGCTGGATAGTGATTTATTTAATTTACTATTCCAACTCCAGTCCCCGTGGATAGTAGGGAAGGTGTTGGATAGTAAATTAAATATATTCCCTATCCTAGAGCACCCCCAGCGCAATGCGTTGTAATGGTTTGCGTTGTAATGACCGCATTGTAATGGTAGTGCGTTGTAAAAGTTTCGTTGTAAAGGTTGTTCACCCCTTTTTTGCAAATAGACTAACCTTGAGTCAGTAGAAGTGAACACATTTTTTTAGAAACGGGTAATATAGCCGTTTCAGGTCTAGTGAAGCATGAGAAATGCACCACTCTCTTACCATTAAAACAGTCAAAGAAAAATCGTTTTTATAATAGGAATAAAGATTGGGTGCTGATTATCTCGTATGACGTTCGTAACTGGTAAAGTAAAGGAGTACCTTAATGCATAGTACGCGTTTTTGGTACCAACACCACGTACACACTAGAATAATATTGTCCAGCGGTATTGGCGCTGACTTGCCAAGTAATGGTATTATATCTCCTATGATTCAGAACTCTTGAATATCACTTGATACTACCAGCATGAGACGAATAAATATATTACATTCTTTAATATAAGGAAATCAATTCTCTTATTTTTTATGGGGCCTATCACAGCCCGTCGGGAATCCAATATTTGTGTATTTCACACAAGAGACTGTCAAAGTAAGCAAAAGTCCTGACTCAGGGAAAATGATAGATTTTGTCACTATAGACTTGACTACTTGGAAATTGCATTAAACAAATATCCTGAATTTATTACAGCACCATTTTTGCCCTTGGGGAAAAGAAGTCGTATGAGGGTATGAAGATCTTGCCAACGGGGACAAATACAATACACAAGAGGCTCTTTGGGCTCAACGTACTGTTATAACTTTTACAATTTGGGATTTAGTACAGGTATAGTGGACGTTTGAAAAATGTCATTATTTATTGGAGTTATGGGATGGGTTACTTAATGTATACTCTCCCCATCTCTTTTGTCCATTAGAAAACATTTGCTATATACTTTTTTGAACTACCTGTGTTGGGAGTTCTTCCGCAACTTAAGTCAAAGAAAATAGGTGGACGGCGTCCTATAAATCAGAAAGTGAGTATCGGCATTCCTATACGCAAAATAATACTATGTTCAGAATAGTGATAATTCTGAAAACTTTTATTGTAATTTTAAATTTTAGATACTGCGATTATACATTTTGTCTCAGATCTTTGGTCATATTGGTCTGTGTCTGAGAAGACATCGAGAACCAAGTACATGTGCATCTACTGAAACCTTTAAATTTGAAAAAGGTTAGTGAATGAACTGTCTGTGGTCAAGGTACTACGACTACCAATGGTCATAAACACATTGGCTGACATCATTTTGGTGCACGGTGTGGCAATGGGTCTATCTCTCTCCTTTTCAGTCATTTTCTTATCTTTTGAGGTGGTTAGCACTTGTAGGTAATTGGAAAAATAATCCCTTATCTCACTTTGTAGCACCTTCTTTTTCTGGTTCCACTCACTTTTACACAATTTATCTTCCCTTCATGGTTTGGGAAAAGTGAGCCCAACAACTGGGGTATGTTTTTAGATATATGTAATTAGTGTAAATGAGACCATGTCATTATTTTCGCAGCCTTGAGGAAGTCACTTGAAGTGACGAAACACGTGTCGGCTGTTGCGCATTTGGACCAAGATCAGAAGGCGACAACCATCTCTTTATGAACAGTCTCTTCAATATTATATTTATTCCAGGGACAATGGTTCTTTCTTGATCTTTTTTGAATACTGTAATGTCTCACACAATGTCTTTCTAAATTTAAAATTACAGTTTTTGTATGAATCCAAACCTGTTTGTTACCACTGATATTTTGATACTATTCAATGTAGCGTGTTTTGGTTATAAAAAATCGAATAGAGTCTTTACTTCTGAGTGCCGGGATATTTGTTTGTTATATTGTTTATCACTGTGAATGCAATGCAGGATTGCATTCACCGTGATAAACATTTGTGAATTTGTGAATTGTGAAATTGAAAACAATATTTGACTATCCAATCTGATGATATATCTATTTGAGGTGCATTCCATTGTACATTACTATCGTCAAAGTGTTGTTGTCATCCGACTTTACACCAGGTAAGAGAAGGTTTTAAATCCGTGCTAATAACGCTCCTTATCGCCTGTTTTGGGATCTTATTGCTGATCTGGCTGGTCGTTGAGAATGTTGCGAAGTAGTTTTGTTGCGGCTTTTTGCACGCGAACGCCTACTCTGCATCTCATTAGCGTTAGTTGCTGGTGTTATCTGTGGTGATGTTTTTTGTGGGGTGATAGCGGCTGTTAGCACCAGCTTGTGAATGCGACGACAACTTTATTGCCACTTGGCTGCGATAAAGCGCTGATAACTCGGCGATAAGTCCTTGAGAATATGCCTCATAGTTACTTCCTGTTGTAGTTTCTCCGTTTTCCCAGATTGTTGCTAAACCTTGCTCCTTCTGTGGCCCAGGCCCTTTTATCATCAGAGCTTTCTCTCTGCAACACCTTCCTGGCTCGTAGCCTACCCTAGGCTCATTGTCTCCATAGCCCAATGTTCACTGGCTTGTCTGTGGAACCACCGCTTTCTCCCCTGACCCCTTTGTCTTTGAGGCCCCATTGTTTCTTTACCACATTGTCTAATACCATCACCTCACCCAGCATGCACTATGCAGAACAAACTACAAACAAGCCCAAATTAACCTTGCATTCATGCACCTTGAAGGTCATCCAGAAATGTGATGTTTCTCAACTGCAGCAGGTTATGAAGCGCTACGTAAATAATACAATCAGATCATCCTGAAAGCGCTTTGATCCTTGCAAAGCATAGGAAAGCATTGTATAGTCAATAAAGAAAAAAACAAAACATTGGTGATAGATTGGGGGTACAGGCAAAGGTAAGTATCAAAACGGAGGGACAGTGTTAATATAATGTCACAGTGTGAATGTTCTTACAGGGTGATTCAACGTAATGACTGGTAAGAGGCAGCATGGTAGTTTTAGACTGTGACCAGCAAGAGGAGTACCAAAGCTAAGGTCTGGAATTGCCTACTGCAGCCTGTGAGATACTGAGCAGAAAGGGCATGTCTGGAGATGCATGCTAGGAGATGATGGCACCAGCAAGGGGGAGGATCAAATTGAAGGATAAGGGACATCATAATGGGAGGGACAAGAAGGGGGAGCATGGAAATAAATATCTGAGTAACTTGGTGGAAACGAAGAGTGGAAGACAAATGGATGCTCCAAAATATAGGATTTGGGACATGATTGGAGCATTGGGACAAGGGACAAAAGGAAAGTTACTAAAAAGGAAGGCCAGTGGTGGCACCATGCCAGATGGTTATAAGGAAAATGAACACAGCAGAGAGGGGCTATCAAAAGTAGCTAATACACTGATGAATGAGGGTAAATATGGAGGTTGTGGAGAGAGACTAGCAAGATTTTCACCAAACCAGAGGATAACTGGCAACTTGGAAACAGCAGACAGAAGTTGTCAATGCACCACTTCAAAACATTTTGACCTTGCGCATTTTCGAGTCAAACAAAAATACTTAAAATTATGCTGTTGTCTATAATGCACTTTAACATGATTTTCTGCTGATTTTGTTGATTTTCTGAAGCATTGCTTTACTTTAATTGGTAGTATAGTTTGATGTTGTTTGGCTGTGTGTGCAGTGTCCCCTTTTGGGTTTTGCCTTTTTAAAAAACTGTGAGTAATTTGGCTTAACCCTTAGGTGAACTTGGGAGTATGTGGAGTTGGTTATGTGTCAGGAATGAATGTTGAATGGATGAAGGAGAGGATTGAGTGTTTGTGGTGTCTCTTGATAAGTTGTGCAATTGGGAAGGTTTGTTTTTTTGTATCCTTTATATTTGTCATTGATTATGTATTTGTATTTGCATGTATTTATTGAAAAATAAGGTAAAGACTAAAATAAAAAGAAAATGTTTTTCTGAAATTGAGTATTCATGGAACCAGTGACGAATTTGCATTGGGACCAGTGTTAAATTGAGTCGCAAATAGTGTTCAGTACTGGCACTTGTTTCGGTTTGTATTATATTGGCTCAGCCTTTCTAAGTAGAGTCAAGGCCCTTGGTTTTTCCTTGACTTCAAAACATGGTGGCATGGCTTGAGCTGCGAGAGACCAGCAAAGTCTGCACTAAAATTGAAACCTAGAGAGGAATGATGGGAATGGATTGACAAGGAGAAGAACAGAAACTAAGGGCCAGAGGCAACATAGTGGGAACAGGAGGTCCTAGGCTACATAAACAAAGGAATCATTTGCAATGCAATTGGTCTCACCTTTGGGACCTTATATGTATTTAGCTATGCAGCACATTAGCCTGGGTTCTGAAACATCTACTGATCTTTAACATGGTGGGATAGTAAGTACCAAATTGCGTGACACGCCAGGTGTGGGAACACCTGGAGAGAAATATTGCCTTTCAGTGGTAAATGGCATAGTCCAAAGCTCTGTTTTTAATATAAAAGCAGGGCCATTAGTGTAATTTTGGGTGTAGTATTTCGAGAACACTTGTGATTGGGTTGAGCGGTATCTACACGGGGATAACAGAACTACCAACTAAAAACGAAATTTCAATGTGTTAAGAAGAGTGCGGGTCCTTGGAGGGTTTTTCCCCCTTACTCCATGAACACACCCTCCAAAAAATTAAAAAAAGCTTGCAGAGGCTTTCTAATGGTCTGCGGTGTGTTCACACCCCTTAATCAACATCAGCTAATCAGAGCTGGGGCAGGCTTAGGCATGTGCAAGCTGTGCACCTGCACAGGGCCGCCAAACCCCAGGGGGCGCCACGCCAATATATATCCTTAATATAATAATCCTCTGAGGATGGATACATATTTGTGTGGCGGCCCCTGGCAGGGATTTGGCGGCCTCCGGCTCTGTTCCACTTCCAAACACCCTGACCAAACACCTCTTCACTGGCCTCCATGCCTGCGTTCCTCCTGGTTCCTGATTGGCTTCTTTTTTCCCTACTCACTGCTGGCCCACTGGTACAGGCGTAGATAACATTGCAAGCAAAATGAAGAGAATTTGAGTACACTAATCTGGTTATTCGAAACGAAAGAGAAAGGCGGCTCAGCAGGCTTTCGTAGCGTCACAGGAAGGAGCAATCTGGCTCCTCCTCCTCCTAAATGTTATCATTCTGAGACGAATTCGGAAGGGTAGGAGCAGCCACAGGTACTGGTCATCTAACGCCTTTTCTGGACGTTATATTAAAACACCTTCCTGAGCTCCGGGGGGCTCCGCCCTGCCCGGACCTCCTGTTCCGGGGCCCCCTACCTACACTCCCTGCCCAGTGCCGCCATGAGCCTAGAGCAGCCCGTGATCAGAGTCGATAACGACAAGTTAGAAATTCACTCTGTGCAGTGATTTCTAGCTTGTAATCCAGGCCACTGTGTGATATCAGCTCCTCACCGGGTGACGGTGTGAAGGGAGCTGATATCGTTTGAAACAAGGTTGCACCGTGTGTTTTGCCACATTTGGAAAAGCTTCAGGCTTTGAATTATAATTGGCCCATAATGTTCTCAAATATACTTTTTTCCCAACCTTCTTATAAGAGAGTGGGTAAATGCTGCTTGAAATCAAGATGTGTCAACTCTCTTACATTTTAAAAGAGATAAAATGCAACTGTGAAAAATAGTCAATTTCTTAAGAATAAAATTGTGATTTTTATGTTTTCAGTTAAGGCACATCACCTCGTGTACCCTTTTGATGTAATTTTCGTTCCGACTGTTTGTAACAAGATAAAATGTGTTCCAGTATAGGGAAAATCAATCATTTTGAACACCCTTACCGGCGGCCATCTGCCATTTAGCATAAGGCTTGGGACCAAGGTCGGTCGTTTTGTTTCGGTACATCACATGCCTTTAGATATTTCTGAATGTTCTTCACACTCGAAGTGCAATAAAGCAATAACACTTAGGCTGCATTTGTTAAACTGGTTGAGTATTCTCACAAAGTGAAATGGCCCTGCTGCTTGCCTCGGAAGACCGATAGCTATTTGAGCCTCTGCGTGCCCGTTTCCAATAGCCATTGGGGCAGATTTATGTTGGGAATGCGCCACGTTTGCGTCATGCAACTGCGGCGTAAACGTGGCGCATCCCTACGACCCATTTACAATGTGACGCATCTAGGCAGATGCGTCACGTTGTAAAGCCCTGCGCCACTTGTGAGCGTTCCGGCGCAGGGTGGGCGTTCCGTGGCAGGTGCGCCTCGCAAAAGTGGCTGAGTGAAATCTATAAGATTTCACTCAGTCACTTTCAGGCCAATGCTGCGTCAAAACGCTGCGCCTGCTTTAAGCAGGCGTAGGTCTTGACGCAGCATTGTAAAGATGGGGCACCCCCGAGCCTTGCCGGAGCTGCATCGCGCTTGCGACGCAACTCCAGCAATGCGCCACCTTTACGGCACAGATGCGTCACGCATCTGTGCCGTTTTTGCCCCATGGTGCGCCGCATTGTAAATGCGGCGCACCATGGGTGGCGGAGCAGCGGCGCAAAATAACTGGCGCATCCCTGGGGATGCGCCAGTTATCATAAATCTGCCCCATTGTGTTTAAGTTGTAAAGAAACATCATAAAGTGTTTCCAGGGAGAAAAAAAGACACTTTAGGGATTTCGTTTTTTAACTACAGACATTCCTGTTGCATTCATCCATAAATTTGTGCTGGGGTCGTGGCTATAGTGCATGTTGTGCGCATGCTCAGAATTCACCCCAAAACCAACACTTTTCTAACCCCCAAAGCCTAATCTGCTCTCAGGTCTTTTCTTCCCAGTGAGTGAACTAACAGCATATCAGTGCCAGTGCATTGTCAGAGGACAGATGCCTCATTTGTAAGTTTTTGCCCTCCATCTAAATAAGACAAAATGTTTAAGATATTTATATTCTTACAGTTAAAAAATTAAAACATATTCCCCAGGGATCTCTGTACCTTCAATAAAGCCACTAAACATGGAGGTCCCAGATAGGGAAAAAGAGTGACGGTCGCCAGACCCCAAAAAACGTGAGGCAAACGCCACTACGACCCAGTGGTTCTGTGATGGACAGTCCGAAAGGTTAAACGTTTCTACTGTGTGGAAGGCTGAGAGTCCGCTGATGGAATCCCAATGGTTTACCCACCTTTGATGGAGGCAGACGATTTGGTGGACTGGTGAATCCACCATTTTTTGGTGGATACATTTTTTCAATCAAACTATAAATGACCCCCTAAAACAGGAAATATCTGCTGGTTGTTTTTTTTAGTAAAAATATCAAACGTTTAACTATTTGTTCAACCAATTTATATTTGTAATATGTATGTGTTTCATTTCAGTGCATTAGATTATCATACTATTTTCAGGGACATTTATTCAAATGCATGATTACTGAACAATTTGTCCACCAGCGAGTCAGAAAACAATTACACTTTGGTGTGTGTGTACTATATACGTAATACGCACTATCATATAGGATTAAAATATAGACCATTAAAAAATATGTATGAGTTTTGTTTTATGTAGAGTACATAAGAAACGGAATAATTTCGGGTGCACCAAAATATACACCAAAGTAAATGAGGCCCATTGAGGAAAAATGGTTCCCCCAGACCACAAAACAGGGCCAGATGGAGAACCTGAATACTAAGGGGGTCATTTAGAATTTGGTAAGTGGCCTGCTGGCTCGCCAGGCAGAGACGTTTGTCGAGGGATCACCATGTTTGTCACCAGCTCAGCAAAGTGTTTTTTTACAAACTCCCAAAGCAATTGTTTGTTATTGAAAAGGTACATTGCCAATGACTATGATTCGCAAGGAATATTCTCTCTGTACGTTTTTACTTTTTTGTAATTTTATATATCATGAACTTGGCCTAAGTGCTTTACAAGAGAACCAAACTACGTTACGTTTTGTTTAGGCATGGATAGATTTATCGATTTGCCCAGAATCACTGGATGTTGAGCGAATCATTACCTGGTCCTGGGTAGGGAAATATAGTAATGTTTGCCCTGCCCTATAAAGGGCAAAGCAGACCGTGACTTTGATCTGGCAGCTCTGTGACACATGGGCCATCAGTTCATAGTGCACCTTGCTGCTCATAAACAAAAGGTGCAGTAGAATATTGAAGCAGGCAGATGTACGCCTGTGCGTTAATTCAGCAGCCAACTAGAATAATTATTATAATGTACTCTAATTTGAAGTTTATATAGTACTTCATACCACAGCCCTGAAGATCTCTACTGTAAATTCGAGCTTGAGGCTATCACATTTATTGTTGTGGGCTGGGTAGGTTTACAACTATAGTGTCGCCTTTTCTGTAAACAGTGGGAGCGGTTTAAAAGACTGTGCCAAACACTTTGTGGCAAGCCTTATGCAGCACCAGAGTGTACAAAAAACTAAAGTATACAAAAAGGGATGGATGAAATACTTGCATTAATCTCAGCAGCAGGTTTTTTTTGTATCCTAAAGTGTGGCCCTAAGTGAAACAGTTATGCCCAGATCTGTGTCTTTTTCATAACTGTGTCTCTGGAACCTAGCTGTTCCTAGCTGCTGAGCCCTAACTAGAATGAACCTGGTCTTGGGTTCCTTGTGTCCTATTTCAGGGAGGAACTGGCATTTGTAGTTCAGGCTGGACCTTTCCCCTTGGAGCAGGGTAAAGACTGACTTGCATATGGCTGGGTCCAAACTTAAGTGGCATGCTGTGCACAATAACAATGGACTGCGATGCAGCCCTAAGTTATTACCAATTGCTGAGATTGATTCAAGCATTCCATCCATCACTTTTTTGTATATTTTTGTATATTGCCCTAAGTGGGACAAGTATGCCCATATATGGGTGCTGTCCACACCATGGGCTTTATTTCGATGTCAGGTGGACTTGTGTTCCCCCAACACTGTTGCGGATACAGGTCTGACTAACCTCTGGTTGGCGGTCCCCATCGCTGAACTTTGATGTGAAAATACATGGTGAGGCCGCAAGCTCCCTTTCTGTATGGAAGCTTTTGCTGCGGTCAGAAACCTGCAGCAGCACAAACTCCCATAGAGAAATGGGAGTTTGTGTTCATCCCTGCACCGCGTGGCAGGCACCGAGAGGTGCAGGAATTGACAGGGGGTACCATAGGTGCTACCGCACCCTTTCAACTGAAGACCACTGGCTGAAGGGGTCCATGCCAGAAACCAACATCATAATCCGGACAGCGTAAAGCGCCGTCCATAGGGATTACATGCCGGTTTCGACTGGCAGAAGGGCTACCCGAGCTCATCAGAAGCCAGCTGGAATGTCCAGCCTGTTTAAAAACTGACAGCCTGCATTGTAATGAGGCTGTCAATTTTGAAACTGCAGTAAGACTCGGAAAGCCCCGAACTGCACTCAGAGGCTTTCCGGGCCTCATCGTAATGAGGCCCTGTGTCACTGGAACCAAGCTCTACCTGGCTGATTAGCCCTAACGAGAAAAAACTGGTCCTGGGTTGCTTGTGTTCTAGTTTAGGGAGGAAAATAGCTTGGCATATGACTGGGTCCAACTTTGGGTGGCATGGTGTGCAAAATAGCAATGGATTGGGCTGTGGCCCGAGTAATTACCAGTGACTGAGATTAATTCAAGCGTTCCATCCATAATTTTATTGTATACTTTAAGCTACACCGAAGCATAAAGTGAGGTAGAGAATTGTGAAGTAGACAGCGCTCTGCTTGTGGATACAGTTCTTCACATGTTGAGGTGATTGTGAAGTATCCTTATTCTTGCTTCCAGAGAGTTTCCAAACAGCATTCTACAATGAGAATACTTTACCAGCAATGCAAATGCTACTTTATGTAGGTCTTATCACAGGCTAGTCTAGGTATTAGGGTGTTTTTTAGCTGAATGTGCTAAATTATTTGAGTGGTATGAAGGTCAACCCACTGCCATGAAGGGTCTTGTGGGTAATTCTAAGCTCCTTCAATTAGAATCACTTCTCAAAGACAGCTAAGTTGAAAAGGGTGGATGTTCCCTAGCCTTCTAGATGAGCTGGAGTCTGCAGAGAAGAAAGAGACACACAACAAGGTACTACCTATTGGCATAATGTAAGCACAAAATACCTTTTTGATTGCGACCCACATCCTGTGCGGGAACCTAGAGGGTGTAGAAATAAGGCATTGGGTTTTCATGGTGAAGAAGCAAGATTTGCTTACTTCTTGAACCTGTGGAACAAGATAACGGTCAAAGTCTGTGATAAGAAAGAGGTTCTTTATGCCATTTAAAGAGGTTGATGGACATCCAAGCTCCAAGGGCCACAGTTTGGTAGAATGTTTGTTGTTCCAGGTTTCACAAGAGAGAATCTTAATATTTGATCAAGTACGCTTTTTGTGACTGTTCTACATCTCAATGCTAGAGAGGAAAGCAGTGGCGGCTGCCACGTACAGAGGGTGGTCAGAAAGGAGGGATGCAAAAACAAGAAATTATAAAATAAACACTTACCTTGAGGCCCGATGCGACATCCTCCTCCACCGGTCATCTCCCTTCCAGGCAGACACCAGTAGGGGACCAGGAAACTGTACTCACCAATCTTGGCGCATTTCTCAACATGAGGGACACATCAAGATTGGAGGGAGCGGCCTATCGCAGAATTCCCCAGAACACTGGAGGGCTGCGCTTTCTCTAACACAGCTGTCTAAGACAGCTGGGTTTAAAACATTTTGGTGACTTAGATTGAGGTGTATTCCAGAGTGGTACTCAGAATTCCGAGGTTTCTTCATCTATATACAAATGAGGGGTGATGTACTATGTCAAAGGTTGAAGAGAACCCGCCTAGAAATAATGGCATCTCAGCTCTTCTCAACTGTGGTGTTCTATTTTGAAATTAAGGCGAATTTCTGGCCTGAATGGGAATCTGATTACCAGTGGCGGCCGGTAAGTTTTCGAGGGAGATGGGCAGGCAGGACACACACATGCACACATACACATAACACTCACAGCTAGGCATTCACACATGCGCATGCACGGAAACACATCCAATCACAACAATCTTTACCAAACAGTCATACATACACGCACACACGCACCAAACATTAATTAAAAAGAATACAAAACACACTTACCTGTAGCCAGCTCTGCCTAGGAGGTTCCAGGAGGCTTGGGACGGCTGCCTTCAGGGCCGGACTGGGAGCCACAACCGGCCCGGGCAAAGTGCTCGGCTGGCCCCACTCGGGGGGGGGGGGGCGGTTGGAGGTGCCACCAAGCTCTTTGCCGGGCCGGTGTTCGGCCGATTTTGGTACAGGGCTGATTTTGCAGCTATGCTGCAAAAACGGCCCTGTAACAAAAACGGCCCCCGAGGGCCCAAAACCGGCCCCCACCTGTGCGGCGTACCGGGGCATTGCCCGGTACCTGCTATGGCCAGTCCGGCCCTGGCTGCCTTCCTTCATTGGCTGAGGTCAGCCAATGAGGGAAGGCAGCAGTCCCAACATCATCACATAGTGGTATGGGTTCAGTCAGACTGCTGACCCCACCCCACTCTGTGATGAAGTGTCACTGATTGACACTCGACCCTGCACTGAAGCGCCCAGGTGCGAGGCAATCAGTGACGCTACCCCTTGTCACTGAAGGGAGGGCCTCAGGGACCTTTGCTGAGCTTAGGAGGTCATGCCCACAGGAGCTGTTACTTCCTCAGGCCACCAAAGTTCAGCTCAGGGAACCAGAAGCTTGAACATTTTGTACATGTGTGGCTCCTGGCTGCTTCAACTGAAAGTGAACAGTTTCTGTCAGGCTGACCTTTGTGCAGCCTGACAGACACTGATCATGAGGGGCAAAAGGTGGGGGGGGTGGGCCCTCAGCCCCAATGGACCAGCCGCGCCTGCTGATTACAAGTTATTTTCCTCTAGGAAGACAGAGGCTCAGGGCTTTAAGTGGGCCGGGTCTCACCGGTGCTGAGCACCAGCAGTTTTTTAAGGGGGCCTTGAAAAGGGTCTCTATCGGGCTCTGTGTGGTGCCCTAGCACACAGTCCGTTTTTTCCCCAGAGTGCAGTGACAGCGGGCACATCAATGTGCTCCTGCTCACACAGCTCACTTCTCACTAGTGGAAGAGTTATGGCATGACTTCATGCCAGGTGAGCATTGAAGGGGAAGGGAAATCCTTCGAAGAGTCATTTTCTCCCTGGATTTCTCTTCTCTTTTTAGGTCTCACGTGCGAACGCAGCACAGGCGCTGTTTCGCTAGCGAGACTATTATTACCGCTTTGGTGCTGGAAGGGAGACAGGAGGAGGCACATGCGGACAGGAGATGTGCAGTCCGTACGTGTGCACATCTCCTGTCTGCGCGGGCCACCTCCTGTCTCCCTTCAAGCACCAAAGCGGCGGCACAGCGCGCGCATCGCGTGCTTTCGCTTTCCCTCCCCCGTCAGCTCAGCATACAGTAAATTTATAATGGCACATAAGATTTAGCATGTAAGCTATGTGCAGCTGTTCGATTTTTAAAAGAAAACTGTTCTTGCCACACATTCTGCTCGGTAGTGTATGCGTGTCACCGCTGTAATGTGCGCACCACTGCCACCCTGATTTAGCTAAGCAACAGTGTGATGTTTTTGGCAGCACCCTGGATTATTTGAACACGTCACCTAGTTATCTATTTGGTGTTGCAGTAAATCCGGTCCTATTTTCTTTTAGGAACAGTGATCTGATGCCAAAGTATTTCAGCGCGTTGCATCTACCAGATCACTATTCACTTTGTCTGTCTTTCTAGCATGGTCAGCGACTAGCTGCCGCCCCCCCCCCAACCGGCACCCAACACCCAGAAACGTGGACACGAGACTTCTTTACTTTTTGGAAGGCGGGCGCTAGTCGCCCGGCCGTATTTATTAAGATATGAAATAAAAAAAGGTTTTAATTGCATGATCAACAATTTATACAAAAATCAGCAGGACATTAGATACAAATTTTTGTCAACAAGTTTGAGAGCCTGACCTTAACAAAAACTCTAATACATGTTGTTTCCTAACCGAGTCTAACATCCTCATCTTGATTTTTTGTACATTTCTGGCCATATGGCAAGGTCACTACCGGTGTCAGGTCCTACAAGCTGCGCCTCCCCTAGAGACGTGCGCATGCGCAGTGTTACCCCGGGAATTGCCCGGTCTACGCCCTGAACTCCATTTACCCACTAAAGGAGGGCCCTTACTCTGCGCCATCCGGTGACGTCATGAGTCCACGCGCGCGGGGTGGCTACCAGCCTAAGGAAAGCGTGAACTACTCCTACCCGCGCTCCTTTGCAGCATCAATTACCTTGCCCCTGGAGTTCTAGGAGTGGCCCGCAGGCCCCTCCCCCTGGGCGGGAACCTCCATAGGATGATGCCCGCCCCCTCAGACCTCAAATATGTGCTCACCGATAATGACCTTACCGCATGCCCCATACCTAATAAATACGACGACCTATGGGAAAAAATTCTAAAGGACAGCTACACTGGCTAATAAATAACAGCATCACCATACAACTACAAAGGGAAAAAAGGCCTAAAGACACTTGGCATCAAAGAAAAAGTACTTCACATACAGTTTTGCTAAAGGGGAAAAAAAAAAAAAAAAATTCCTAAACAAAAGCATCATCAAAGTATACCGACAGATCCATTTCTACTACCATGAAAGACATGTGGACAGTACCTTCGCAAACTTACCATTAAACCAGACATAATGAATGCCACAAGACTTTGTTCCAAGGGATGGTGGGTGGGAAAACAAAGAAGCCCCGAGAGCGGGGCACACGGTGCTGTGAGGGAGCGTCCAGGGACAAGGGGGTCTCCTGGGCGCTCCCCACCTCTTTATTCTCAAGGGGCCAGGCGGGGGGGGGCACGCCCCCCACCCGGCACGCCCCTCCTGTAGCCCGCCCCCCCTGACCCGGACCTTCTTCCTGGTATCCGGGTCAGGGAGGCCGCCGGCCAATCGGTGGTGGGTCGCGCCCTCCAGGGCCCGCCCCCACCACCGAGAGACACCAAAGGGGAAAGGGGGGGAGACGGTCGCCGCGCCGCCATGCGTGCGGGGGGGCCGAGGGCCCCCCCTTTTCACATGGTCAGCGACTAGCTGCCGCCCCCCCCCCCAACCGGCACCCAACACCCAGAAACGTGGACACAAGACTTCTTTACTTTTTGGAAGGCGGGCGCTAGTCGCCCGGCCGTATTTATTAAGATATGAAATTAAAAAAGGTTTTAATTGCATGATCAACAATTTATACAAAAATCAGCAGGACATTAGATACAAATTTTTGTCAACAAGTTTGAGAGCCTGACCTTAACAAAAACTCTAATACATGTTGTTTCCTAACCGAGTCTAACATCCTCATCTTGATTTTTTGTACATTTCTGGCCATATGGCAAGGTCACTACCGGTGTCAGGTCCTACAAGCTGCGCCTCCCCTAGAGACGTGCGCATGCGCAGTGTTACCCCGGGAATTGCCCGGTCTACGCCCTGAACTCCATTTACCCACTAAAGGAGGGCCCTTACTCTGCGCCATCCGGTGACGTCATGAGTCCACGCGCGCGGGGTGGCTACCAGCCTAAGGAAAGCGTGAACTACTCCTACCCGCGCTCCTTTGCAGCATCAATTACCTTGCCCCTGGAGTTCTAGGAGTGGCCCGCAGGCCCCTCCCCCTGGGCGGGAACCTCCATAGGATGATGCCCGCCCCCTCAGACCTCAAATATGTGCTCACCGATAATGACCTTACCGCCACAGGCCAGCATTGTTAACCAACGATCTGGCCTCCCCCCTCTAGCCCCTACCTAAGGAACGCTCCTATTTGCAAATCCCTCTAACCAGGCCCAGATATTGTCAGACCACAAGACATTCCCTGCTTCATTTAAGTGAACTCCATCCCTCAAGTAATACCTGTCGCCCCAGATACACCCATGAGGTATTTACTGCAACAGGGGGGCTCGAAACAACTTATCCAACCGTGTGTTGATCCTCTTTACCGAGTGATTCAACGCCCTGACCGAATCCCCCCCCCGCCATTGTAATCGGGGTATGAGTTGCGACCATACTACCGTGCAACCCGGGCAGGTCCTGGCCATCCACCCCGCAGTTGAGATAATCTCCTCGATCAGAATGCGCCTCCCCAGTGTGGCCAAATCATTCTCCCCCAGGTGAAGTATCACCACTGACGGAGGAGATTGCCGGCGCGCTAAAAGCCCCTGGAAGAAGCCCCTAAACTGGTTGAGACACAACCCCCCTCTCCCGAAGAACGTGATGTCCAACCCCAGTTGTGCAGCCCTTTACCCCCTGTCACCTGAAATAAAGACACATTCTGCTCGTCTCACATAGGAGTGACCCACAATCCAAACACTTTTCTTCATTGTTTCCTGGCTGTAGCTCCGCGCTGATGTATGTTGTTGATGCCCGACGACAAATTCCTCCCCTGCGTAACAGGTCTGAGAAACTGTAAGAGAGCGGAAACAAACCAAGCGTGAGCGCCATGTAATCACAACATGTCAATTCGTACATAACGTTTGTAGCATTCTGAGGACCATCTCCCAATTGTCTTCACTCTCTCCACTGGGAGGCCCCCCGCCACCGCCTCAGTTGCTGCCCCAATTCTAAAGGAATGAGAGCCAAACTCTTTAGGGTCAAGACCTGCTTTTCTGACCACCATCTCCAATACCCTCCTGAATTGATACCTGGTCAAGGGGTTACCGTCGGCGTGACAGAGCAGTGCCCTGCCCGCTGTGCCCACCAGCAGCCCATGCAATAATTCCACGTGCCTCACTGGGCAGCAAGGGTTGGCGGGTGCCCGTTGGAGGACTATGGTGTGACCCCTTGACTCCTGGTCGGTCTTTGACTTCTGAATAGTCACCCACATGGTGTCATCCCTTATCCTTACAGCAGCCCTTTGCAAGCCGCCCAGTAGGTCTGACTTGGAACCTGCCACAAGTTCGCTAATTCTCAGTGCCCCATAGAATGCCAAGGAGAATGCTGCCTTAAAAAGAAGCACCTCCCACTCCGAGCTACAAACCGTGTCCAGCGCGCCCAGTAAAGCTGTCAGCCGCGCTAATCCTATGGGCTTTCTCTTATCTTTATGATGGCCCTGAATACGGCGCCAACCCCTCAAAGCCTTACTCACCATAAAGGTATTAGTGGGATCATGCAAGCCCCTAGCTTGAGCAAAGAATGATACCGCTGCCCTATGCCTGTTTGCAGCTGCCACCGAGCGTCCCTCCCTATGCATCCATTCTAAATAGGCCGCAAAGCCATCCTCCTGCGCCCATAGCACCTCCCATTGCTGTCCCAAAAAAGTACAGTAAGACAAAAACGCCCCTTCATAAGCCGTCTTTGTCCTGGGGGCTAGGCTAGCGACCACGAGGTCCTGTAATCTGGGGCACCAATCTGCCAAAGTACTGCTGGGAAGTGCGCTGGCGAGGGGTCGGCTGTAGGAAGATGCTCCCTGAAAACCTGCATTTTGAAGCGAGAAAGGGAGTCAGCTGCATTGTTCAGAACACCAGGGACATGTTTGGCCTTAAAAACGACATTCCATTTAAGGCACTGTAAAACAATTTCTTTGACCAGACGAAGTATGAAAGGACATCGTGCTCCCTGCTGGTTTATACATTCCACTACTGTCATGTTGTCTGACCAAAACACCACTGATTGATTACATAGATGTTCGGGCCAGATCATCAATGCCACCCATATTGGGAAGAGTTCCAGGAAGCCAATATTGGTGGTCAGACCCCATGTTCTCCATACCTCCGGCCACTGTTGAGCGACCCACATGTTCCCTAGGATGGCGCCAAAGCCCACACTACCGGCGGCATCCGTCCACAGGCCCAACTCTGCTGATGTTGTGGGCGGGCCGGGCCAGACCACCCTGCCGTTAAAATCCTCCAGGAATGCCATCCATATAAGCATATCCTGTCGAATTTCAGACGATAGCCGAGTGCGGTGGTGTTTCTCCCTCAGCCCCTTCATTGCTTGGGCAATGGAGCGAGAGAAAGGGCGAGCCATGGGGATGATCCTCAGTGCGAAGTTTAACTGCCCTACCACCTCTTGTAATTGCTGCAGGGTGACCTTATCTTTCCGTAGGCATAAACGTAGCGCTGTTTTGAATTTGTCCACCTTGTCCCTAGGCAATCTAAAACATCCCTCCACTGAATCAATCTCAATGCCGAGGAATTCTAAGCAGGTGGTCGGGCCCACAGTCTTCCCGGGCGCAAGCGGGACACCAAAAGCCCGCATGAGCACGCAAAATTCCTGCAATGCTAGTGCACACTCCTGAGATCCCGCCGTACCCAGGAAGAGGAAATCATCCAAATAATGCATGACCTGCTGGTGGCCCGTCGTTTGTCTCATGGCCCATTCCAGAAAAGAGCTAAACATCTCAAAGTAAGCACAAGATATAGAACAACCCATGGGCATGCATTTATCCATGTAGAACATATCCCCAAAGGTGAAGCCTAAGAGATGTTGATCCGCTGGGTGTACCGGGAGGAGGCGAAAGGCTGATTCTATGTCTGATTTCGCCATCAGCGCCCCGGGCCCCGTGGCCTGTAATAAGTTAACAGCCTGATCAAAAGAGGCGTACTTAACACTACAGATACCCTCGTCAATGGCATCATTCAGTGACGCCCCCCTAGGTGCTGACACGTTGTGGATCAATCTGAATTGCCCTTTCTCTTTTTTGGGGACAACTCCTAATGGGGAACACACAAAATTGGGCACCGGCACTTCAGTGAAAGGGCCAGCTATCCTGCCTAAAGATAGCTCCTTGTCAATCTTGGCGGCCACCACAGCCGGATTGTGCTTTACTGACAATTGGTTTTTACAGTGCGCGCTGCCTGTGTATCCTGCTGCAGGGATCCTAAAGCCTTTAGAAAAACCTTCTTGAAGTAGGGTGGCCGATGTGTGGTCCGGGTATCTGTTCAACCATGGAATCATTGCCAACACATCCACTGGCGTGGGGGGGCCTAACCGGTTTGTCTTACAGTGGCTTTCCCCTTCCCCTCTGTCCCGTGTTCCCATGCTTGGACCTACAGGCGGTTTCTGGATGTGAGGGGTGACCACAGGAGGAACATGCATGTCTAAACTTACACGCGGCCCTTGTGCAGGTGCGCCTATTAAAATCCCAGCACACCCCTTTTTTCTCTGCCCCACTGGCCCTAAACTTCCCAGGCACCTCACTCGTTTGGGGGGGCCGAAAGGGCTGTTGGGGTCTAGCGGAGAACACCTTGACCGAACCGGAGAACTGAGGGGGGGGTGCATTATCCGAGAACTGTTTATGCCATGACATGGAGTCCACCGTGTCCCATGCTAATGATCTATTAAATTCCAATGCTTTCCTGAAATTCAAATCATACCCTTTCCACGCATCCCCAGAATACTGTTCACTCCACCCCACAATCCTGCTCGAGTAGCATGCCTATGGCGCCTGTAAATCTGGAGGTCGTTCAGCCTTAATAGCAGTGAATACAGCCCAAGCCTTCATCCAGTTGATCAGTGTTTCCTCAACCCTAAATCTAGCACACTGCACCCTCCATTCACTAGGGTGCATCCACTCCTTCAGTGTTTTCGCATGCTCCATTTCCCTATTATCTAATAACAAAGAATAAATATATACATATTTATCTGCCCAAACCATCTCCTTCACAGCTAACGATACATGTTGAGCCAAATTCTCACTCCTGGAAGGTAGAACACCGTCCCCCAAGAGCGGCAATGCCACTTCCTTACCAAGTGCGGGCACCGGGGCCGGCTGCCCATTCGCTCCATCCGGCTGGGGAAGACTGGGACCTGCAGGGGAGAAGATACTGGCAATGCAACACTGTCGGCGACCGCTGCCGATTTGATCTTTTCTACACACCTCGCTGCCTCTGCTGCATGATCTGCAGAATTTGGGAAAGCTCCCCCTTTTTGGAGCCAGGGCATCAAGGCCGTTATCTGAGACAACAATTCAGGGGGCATTGAATCCAAATTCCCACCTGGGACAACAGGTACCACTGGGGTTATGCCCAGTGGCACTGGCGCAGTGGGCAAGGCAGGTGCCGGGTGTGGCAAGCCTGTAGCGGGGATTGTGGACCCCGGTGGGGGAGCTGCCCCTGGCGGTACTGCAGGCACCGGCACGACGGGGGCTGGGGGTATAGGCATAGGTATAATAGGGGGTGGGATGACCGCCAGCGGCACGGCAGGCACCGGCTCTACCGGCCCCGGGGCGGGGGGAGCATACCTGGGTTTCTTGGCCTTAGACTTCCTAGGTGGGGTAACAAAATCCCCCCTTGGCAATGGTGCCGCCTTCTGGCGGATAGGCCTACCCGATGGGCCAGGGGCATCCCCATCCCTCCCATTAATCCGGGCTTCCAGCTCATCAACCTTCCCTAGCCGCTGTTTAATTTCGCCCATTTCCCGCATCATGGCCCGCATCATCGCCTCCATCTTGGACCCACCTTTTCCACCCCGTGGTCCTGGCATGATAAAACTTGACAAACCAACTGGCTACTCTCCTAGCGTCTCAACAGGCCAACCTTGTGTACCTTTCAGATGGAGGGTCACCAGGGGGCTTTCAGCACCATGCACCGGCGACCGCAACACTAGCGGCTTGTCCGCTTATGTAATGGGTGAGTAAACCTAGAGTAGACCCACCCGGCGGCCACCTGGAGCGATGAATGCCAGCCCCCCGTACCCCTCTTACCGACCAGTCCTGCGTACTCGCCGGCGATATCGGTCTGCGATCACGCCCCACACCAGGCTACACTGGTCCACAGTCGGCCTTTAACTTCCGGTGTCCCCCGTGCGTATCTGGTCTGCGCCGGCCTTTACTCGCACCTATGATGAGAAAAAAGTTAAGATCGAAATAGAAACCTATGGGACACCAAATCCAACGTTGCACAAGTATGCCCCCCGGGCTGGGATAATGTCAGGTATAATCAGGGTAACAGCTGTCCAACACAGTAATACTGACGTGCTTTTAAGTATTTCGGCAAATATACATTGCTTCACAAGGATATATAGCAAATATATATATATACAATAACTATCACACAAAATCGCTAAAAAACCTTTGGCTTTTTTGTGATTTATTGTTCCACAAAGCCCCTTTTGTCTCCCATCCAGTTGCTACCCCACCAATCCCTGCTTAGCACTACTTCAGTTCGTGTTCATACTCTTTAAAAAACACACTGTTTAATCAGGGCCCCAACAAACAGT